>NC_047106.1:108678806-109350234 GCF_902500255.1 Thalassophryne amazonica
AGTTACCTTTATAAAGTGTCAAAACAGTTGTTTATTATAGTTTGCTGTGTGTTTTGAATAAATGTGTGTGGAAAATTTTCGCTTTACTTTTTCCTTCCTTATTTTTGATTGTAAACCTTTATTACACTTATAAAACACAACAAAAGCATATATATTATGAAAGCACAGGTTGTCCTGAAAACAAAGAGACATAAAACTTGATTGTGGGATGCAGGGAGAGCTGTTAACAGCAATAATAAAACATTTATGCCAGGCGAGTGAACTGTCCAAAAAATGCCCTCGGACCCCAGAGGGTTAATAATAATAATAATAGGGCAGTGGCTAGACTTTGCTTGGAATGGGTCTAGAATGGAGAAGTAAGGCGTCTCTTTCCCTCCACTAGTCTAGGTGCTCACCTTGGGCAAGTGTCAGTACACCCTAAGCCTCCGTTTGTCTGTGGTTACGGCGTGCATGCTCACCAATCTGGTGTGTACCCATCGATAAAACCAGGATATGTCTTAAAACTACTTCCAAGGATGCTGGTGGCAGGGTGTACCTGGCGCTCTGTGGCAGAGAATCCCTCTAGGTCAATGGCACATCAACAGATGGCATGCAGAAGACCCTGAAAGTTTGTCAACAGATGCCATCATCCGGCAGGATTACTGCCACTGTGGGGCAACCTCAATGTCTGCCAAATCTGAGGCACACCCATGTACCAATTGACACTTGACCTGCAGGTCCAGAGAGGCAAAGCAGTGGGGGCATGACACGGCTTGACTTAATTACTGTGCAAGGCATTATGTGAGAGGAGGACATAAGTCCTGTGGCGATGGGATGAATGTGATGGTAGCAGGTCTGAGAAACTGGAAGCTATTAGCAAGATTCTTGCACATAGGCGGCTCACATTTGATAGTCGCAGCTCAACTGAAGATCTGGGTGACAGTAGGCTGAGGCAGCAGTGTGAGCGTCTAGGCTGCCCTATTTATGGATAGCACGGCCTGCCCTGGTACGGGGTGCCCCTTGAAAAGTTGGGGTAAAGAAAGCTTGCCCAGAACTACCAGGCTGGCTTACCATGACCAGCAGATCTTCACAACACTGGTAATCAAAGCAAGAAACTGAAATTAACAGTCGCTACCTGGAATGTCTGCTGGACAATGACACTAGACCTGGGAGATGTACAACTCTCATTGCAAAAGAACTGGAGTGCTATAACATCAATATTTCTGCTCTGCAACAAACAAGGCTGCAGGGTCAAGGTCAACTCCAAAAGGAAAAATACACATTCTTTTGGAGTGGAAGAGCAGATGAGATGAGAGAAGCAGGTGTTGCCTTTGCCATCACCAATCAATTTGCCAAGAAACTGCCATCAAGCTGGCAAGCATGGTGGAAAAGCAGAGAGCATATAATAAACACCTTAAAGAGAACACAGCAACTACAGAAGGAGCCTTTAAGCTGGGACTCTGGAGAGGGCAGCCGCATCTTCTCTCTTCTATATCTCCTCTATCTCTGCTCTAACCTTTAAAGTCCCTACTTCATCGGACTATGAATTCTTCAAACTATATTTGGATTAACCATGGAATTGATCAGCTGGTCTCGAATGCTATTGACACCATTTTTTCAACAAGGAAATCAGGGCTGGAGTACCCTGCATGCCCAGATGGACCTACCCTGCGGGCTATGTTCTTGACGCCTGGGAGAAGTGCTGAGTTGCGTGCTTGGTACCACTTTCTGTGGAGGACATTGAAGACTTATTTATATTTGGTTTTATAATGGGAGGGCTGGTGCTTATCGGTTTATGTGCTGCCCTGACCTATCGGAGAATTGACAACACAGCTGCTACCAGAACCATGACCCTCACCTGTCCGTCATGATTAATGAGTTGGGCAAGGCAGTACAGTCTCAGACTGCATTACCCTTAAACTCAGACATAAGTTGGAAAACATCTCGGAACAAATGTACACCTTGCAAAGGAAGATGTCCAAGACCAGGGAATACTCATAAATTGGATTTGGTCAGTCATAAGAGCTGTAAATGGTGTTTCTCTGCTTAACTCTAAACATGGCAGGTGTATCAGCCTCCAAAGGTCAAAAAGCCCTGCTGTTTTCCTCCAGAAGAATCTCTACAGCCTTGGTGAACCATTTGGCTGCCCCTCTTATCTTTCTGTCCTCCCCTGCAGTCTGATGTTGTCAAGGCAACTCCAGATGTTATGCACACACTGACAGAAACTGATACAAACTCATCTGACTGATACAGACTCATCTTATTTGCTCTCACTGCGGTATTGTATCACTTCCTGTTCCGGAGCACAGCGGTGTTTTTCTGTATCTGTTAGCTGTTTAATCTGCGCAGTTAGATTGATCTAGTTATCTAGATTACGATTTGTTTCCCAGTGTAATCTTTACGTGCCTTAACTAAAGCACTCCTTCTGCTGAATCACCTCTAAATTATTTACACATTATTCACTTTGCGTGTTTTTAGGAATCCGCTAGCTTAGCGTAGCTACTAGCTCTTAGCCGATTTAGCATGGCGGCTTCTCCTGTCTCTCCCGCACTTTTCTGCTCTGGGTGTGAAATGTTTAGTTATTCCTCGGCCTCCTTTAGCAGTAACGGTACTTGTAATAAGTGTAGCTTATTCGTAGCTTTGGAGGCCAGGCTGGGCGAATTGGAGACTCGGCTCCGCACCGTGGAAAATTCTACAGCTAGCCAGGCCCCTATAGTCGGTGCGGACCAAGGTAGCTTAGCCGCCGTTAGTTACCCCCCTGGCAGATCCAGAGCAGCCGGGAAAGCAGGCCGACTGGGTGACTGTGAGGAGGAAGCGTAGCCCTAAACAGAAGCCCCGTGTAGACCGCCAACCCGTTCACATCTCTAACCGTTTTTCCCCACTCGACGACACACCTGCCGAAGATCAAACTCTGGTTATTGGCGACTCTGTTTTGAGAAATGTGAAGTTAGCGACACCAGCAACCATAGTCAATTGTCTTCCGGGGGCCAGAGCAGGCGACATTGAAGGAAATTTGAAACTGCTGGCTAAGGCTAAGCGTAAATTTGGTAAGATTGTAATTCACGTCGGCAGTAATGACACCCGGTTACGCCAATCGGAGGTCACTAAAATTAACATTAAATCGGTGTGTAACTTTGCAAAAACAATGTCGGACTCTGTAGTTTTCTCTGGGCCCCTCCCCAATCAGACCGGGAGTGACATGTTTAGCCGCATGTTCTCCTTGAATTGCTGGCTGTCTGAGTGGTGTCCAAAAAATGAGGTGGGCTTCATAGATAATTGGCAAAGCTTCTGGGGAAAACCTGGTCTTGTTAGGAGAGACGGCATCCATCCCACTTTGGATGGAGCAGCTCTCATTTCTAGAAATCTGGCCAATTTTCTTAAATCCTCCAAACCGTGACTATCCAGGGTTGGGACCAGGAAGCAGAGTTGTAGTCTTACACACCTCTCTGCAGCTTCTCTCCCCCTGCCATCCCCTCATTACCCCATCCCCGTAGAGACGGTGCCTGCTCCCAGACTACCAATAACCAGCAAAAATCTATTTAAGCATAAAAATTCAAAAAGAAAAAATAATATAGCACCTTCAACTGCACCACAGACTAAAACAGTTAAATGTGGTCTATTAAACATTAGGTCTCTCTCTTCTAAGTCCTTGTTGGTAAATGATATAATAATTGATCAACATATTGATTTATTCTGCCTTACAGAAACCTGGTTACAGCAGGATGAATATGTTAGTTTAAATGAGTCAACACCCCCGAGTCACACTAACTGTCAGAATGCTCATAGCACGGGCCGGGGCAGAGGATTAGCAGCAATCTTCCATTCCAGCTTATTAATTAATCAAAAACCCAGACAGAGCTTTAATTCATTTGAAAGCTTGACTCTTAGTCTTGTCCATCCAAATTGGAAGTCCCAAAAACCAATTTTATTTGTTATTATCTATCGTCCACCTGGTCGTTACTGTGAGTTTCTCTGTGAATTTTCAGACCTTTTGTCTGACTTAGTGCTTAGCTCAGATAAGATAATTATAGTGGGCGATTTTAACATCCACACAGATGCTGAGAATGACAGCCTCAACACTGCATTTAATCTATTATTAGACTCTATTGGCTTTGCTCAAAAAGTAAACGAGTCCACCCACCACTTTAATCATATCTTAGATCTTGTTCTGACTTATGGTATGGAAATAGAAGACTTAACAGTATTCCCTGAAAACTCCCTTCTGTCTGATCATTTCTTAATAACATTTACATTTACTCTGATGGACTACCCAGCAGTGGGGAATAAGTTTCATTACACTAGAAGTCTTTCAGAAAGCGCTGTAACTAGGTTTAAGGATATGATTCCTTCTTTATGTTCTCTAATGCCATATACCAACACAGTGCAGAGTAGCTACCTAAACTCTGTAAGTGAGATAGAGTATCTCGTCAATAGTTTTACATCCTCATTGAAGACAACTTTGGATGCTGTAGCTCCTCTGACAAAGAGAGCTTTAAATCAGAAGTGCCTGACTCCGTGGTATAACTCACAAACTCGTAGCTTAAAGCAGATAACCCGTAAGTTGGAGAGGAAATGGCGTCTCACTAATTTAGAAGATCTTCACTTAGCCTGGAAAAAGAGTCTGTTGCTCTATAAAAAAGCCCTCTGTAAAGCTAGGACATCTTTCTACTCATCACTAATTGAAGAAAATAAGAACAACCCCAGGTTTCTTTTCAGCACTGTAGCCAGGCTGACAAAGAGTCAGAGCTATATTGAGCTGAGTATTCCATTAACTTTAACTAGTAATGACTTCATGACTTTCTTTGCTAACAAAATTTTAACTATTAGAGAAAAAATTACTCATAACCATCCCAAAGATGTATCGTTATCTTTGGCTGCTTTCAGTGATGCCGGTATTTGGTTAGACTCTTTGTCTCCGATTGTTCTGTCTGAGTTATTTTCATTAGTTACTTCATCCAAACCATCAACATGTTTATTAGACCCCATTCCTACCAGGCTGCTCAAGGAAGCCCTACCATTATTTAATGCTTCGATCTTAAATATGATCAATCTATCTTTGTTCGTTGGCTATGTACCACAGGCTTTTAAGGTGGCAGTAATTAAACCATTACTTAAAAAGCCATCACTTGACCCAGCTATCTTAGCTAATTATAGGCCAATCTCCAACCTTCCTTTTCTCTCAAAAATTCTTGAAAGGGTAGTTGTAAAACAGCTAACTGATCATCTGCAGAGGAATGGTCTATTTGAAGAGTTTCAGTCAGGTTTTAGAATTCATCATAGTACAGAAACAGCATTAGTGAAGGTTACAAATGATCTTCTTATGGCCTCGGACAGTGGACTCATCTCTGTGCTTGTTCTGTTAGACCTCAGTGCTGCTTTTGATACTGTTGATCATAAAATTTTATTACAGAGATTAGAGCATGCCATAGGTATTAAAGGCACTGCGCTGCGGTGGTTTGAATCATATTTGTCTAATAGATTACAATTTGTTCATGTAAATGGGGAATCTTCTTCACAGACTAAAGTTAATTATGGAGTTCCACAAGGTTCTGTGCTAGGACCAATTTTATTCACTTTATACATGCTTCCCTTAGGCAGTATTATTAGACGGTATTGCTTAAATTTTCATTGTTACGCAGATGATACCCAGCTTTATCTATCCATGAAACCAGAGGACACACACCAATTAGCTAAACTGCAGGATTGTCTTACAGACATAAAGACATGGATGACCTCTAATTTCCTGCTTTTAAACTCAGATAAAACTGAAGTTATTGTACTTGGCCCCACAAATCTTAGAAACATGGTGTCTAACCAGATCCTTACTCTGGATGGCATTACCCTGAGCTCTAGTAATACTGTGAGAAATCTTGGAGTCATTTTTGATCAGGATATGTCATTCAAAGCGCATATTAAACAAATATGTAGGACTGCTTTTTTGCATTTATGCAATATCTCTAAAATCAGAAAGGTCTTGTCTCAGAGTGATGCTGAAAAACTAATTCATGCATTTATTTCCTCTAGGCTGGACTATTGTAATTCATTATTATCAGGTTGTCCTAAAAGTTCCCTAAAAAGCCTTCAGTTAATTCAAAATGCTGCAGCTAGAGTACTGACGGGGACTAGAAGGAGAGAGCATATCTCACCCATATTGGCCTCTCTTCATTGGCTTCCTGTTAATTCTAGAATAGAATTTAAAATTCTTCTTCTTACTTATAAGGTTTTGAATAATCAGGTCCCATCTTATCTTAGGGACCTCGTAGTACCATATCACCCCAATAGAGCGCTTCGCTCTCAGACTGCAGGCTTACTTGTAGTTCCTAGGGTTTGTAAGAGTAGAATGGGAGGCAGAGCCTTCAGCTTTCAGGCTCCTCTCCTGTGGAACCAGCTCCCAATTCAGATCAGGGAGACAGACACCCTCTCTACTTTTAAGATTAGGCTTAAAACTTTCCTTTTTGCTAAAGCTTATAGTTAGGGCTGGATCAGGTGACCCTGAACCATCCCTTAGTTATGCTGCTATAGACGTAGACTGCTGGGGGGTTCCCATGATGCATTGTTTCTTTCTCTTTTTGCTCTGTATGCACCACTCTGCATTTAATCATTAGTGATTGATCTCTGCTCCCCTCCACAGCATGTCTTTTTCCTGGTTCTCTCCCTCAGCCCCAACCAGTCCCAGCAGAAGACTGCCCCTCTCTGAGCCTGGTTCTGCTGGAGGTTTCTTCCTGTTAAAAGGGAGTTTTTCCTTCCCACTGTAGCCAAGTGCTTGCTCACAGGGGGTCGTTTTGACCGTTGGGGTTTTACATAATTATTGTATGGCCTTGCCTTACAATATAAATATAAACAGTTGCGATTTGGCGCTATATAAAAAAAATTGATTGATTGATTGATTATTTGCACACATGACGCATGCCTCCTCTCCCCCCACTCCTACCACCCCTCCTTGCTTCCACCCTGCCACTCGCCTCTGAGCTTGTGGCTGTGCGGGATACTGCTGCGGCCACCCCACACTCACATTGCCTCATTTCGGATGACGGACTGTCTTTAAGTTTAGCGTACATAAACAATCAAATGTATATGCATGGTTGTTTTAATTCTGATGTGTGCCAATATTACGTTCAACTAGTAATAAATGTGGATTAGTTGCTGTATTTTTGTCTGAGGTGATTGGGTGTGAAGATAATTTTTGTTGCATTTTTAACTTTGTTGCACTTTATCTATCTATCTATCTATCTATCTATCTATCTATCTATCTATCTATCTATCTATCTATCTATCTATCTATCTATCTATCTATCTATCTATCTATCTATCTATCTATCTATCTATCTATCACTACCAATTGGAACATCTGAAAGAATAATGACTTTGCATGTACCAACCAGCACTTCCTGTCCATGTTTTGCGTTTACACACCAACCATATATTCCATTGAGGATAAAGAAGCCTTCTACCAGTGTCTGGTGGTAGTTGTGGACAAAGTACCCAAAGAAGACAAAGAAGACAAAGAAGACTCCTCATCCTTGGGGACTTCAATGCTAGAGTGGGGAACAATCATATTACCTGTGAAGGTGCTATTGGGAAGTTTGGGAAAGGAAAGAACTCCAATGGGGAACTATTGCTGAACATTTGTACCCACCATGAGCTGTGCATTTCCAACACAGTTTTCTATCAACCAGAGAAGAACTACTTCACTTGGAAGCACTCAAAATCTAGACACCCTTACATGCTGGACTGTGTTATCACTCGCAAGTCCAATATATCAGAAATCCTTACCAATAAGTTAGGTGCATAATGTTCAACCGACCTCTACATGGTGCATTTGCAGGATAGACTCAGGCTGTTCCTTCCAAGACTCAAGAAATCAGTAAATGCCCCATCCAGGAAAATAGACATGAGCATGCTCAGATACACAGAACATCAGGAAAGACTGGCTTCTGCTCTTGCTACTGCCTTGGATGCCAACAATGTGGGTAGTGCTGATGTTGAGGAACTTTGGAAGAGACTGAAACAAACTGCTTACTCCACAGCTGAATAAATATTTGATTATTCAAGGAGAAAATCACCAGAATGGTTTCAAGAAAATGAGATCCAATGTTTACTTGCAGAAAAGCAGAGAGCCTATAATAAACACCTTAAAGAGAACACAGCAACTACAGAGGCAGCCTTTAAGAGCATCAAGATCAAAGTGCAGAGTGACATTAGATCCATGAAGGACAAGTGGTGGAACAATTTAGCAGAAGAGCTCCAAGAGATGGCAGACAAGAATGACTCACATGGTCTATTCCATAGGCTAAAGGCCATCTATGGACCCACAAGCAACATTGTGACACCAATATGGAATGCAGATGGCAGCTAACTGCTCCCCAACCTGGTCGACATTAAAGCAAGATGGAAGGAACACTTTTGTAATCCTCTCAACCAACTGGGCACAGCAGATCCAGATGCTTGCAACATGATTCGACAAAGGGAAATCACAGAAGAGCTCTCAACACCCATTACTCACCGGCAAAGCACCTGGTCAAGATGGTATCAGCTGATCTATAGAAGAATGGAGGCCAAAGCCTAAAAAAAATAATTACTCAGGTTATACAATGCATGCTGGACATGTATGTCACAAGACTTTAAAGATGTAGTCATAGTAACCAATCAATCAATCAATCAATTTTTTTTATATAGCGCCAAATCACAACAAACAGTTGCCCCAAGGCGCTTTATATTGTAAGGCAAGGCCATACAATAATTATGTAAAACCCCAACGGTCAAAACGACCCCCTGTGAGCAAGCACTTGGCTACAGTGGGAAGGAAAAACTCCCTTTTAACAGGAAGAAACCCCCAGCAGAACCAGGCTCAGGGAGGGGCAGTCTTCTGCTGGGACTGGTTGGGGCTGAGGGAGAGAACCAGGAAAAAGACATGCTGTGGAGGGGAGCAGAGATCGATCACTAATGATTAAATGCAGAGTGGTGCATACAGAGCAAAAAGAGAAAGAAACAGTGCATCATGGGAACCCCCCAGCAGTCTACGTCTATAGCAGCATAACTAAGGGATGGTTCAGGGTCACCTGATCCAGCCCTAACTATAAGCTTTAGCAAAAAGGAAAGTTTTAAGCCTAATCTTAAAAGTAGAGAGGGTGTCTGTCTCCCTGATCTGAATTGGGAGCTGGTTCCACCGGAGAGGAGCCTGAAAGCTGAAGGCTCTGCCTCCCATTCTACTCTTACAAACCCTAGGAACTACAAGTAAGCCTGCAGTCTGAGAGCGAAGCGCTCTATTGGGGTGATATGGTACTACGAGGTCCCTAAGATAAGATGGGACCTGATTATTCAAAACCTTATAAGTAAGAAGAAGAATTTTAAATTCTATTCTAGAATTAACAGGAAGCCAATGAAGAGAGGCCAATATGGGTGAGATATGCTCTCTCCTTCTAGTCCCCGTCAGTACTCTAGCTGCAGCATTTTGAATTAACTGAAGGCTTTTTAGGGAACTTTTAGGACAACCTGATAATAATGAATTACAATAGTCCAGCCTAGAGGAAATAAATGCATGAATTAGTTTTTCAGCATCACTCTGAGACAAGACCTTTCTGATTTTAGAGATATTGCGTAAATGCAAAAAAGCAGTCCTACATATTTGTTTAATATGCGCTTTGAATGACATATCCTGATCAAAAATGACTCCAAGATTTCTCACAGTATTACTAGAGGTCAGGGTAATGCCATCCAGAGTAAGGATCTGGTTAGACACCATGTTTCTAAGATTTGTGGGGCCAAGTACAATAACTTCAGTTTTATCTGAGTTTAAAAGCAGGAAATTAGAGGTCATCCATGTCTTTATGTCTGTAAGACAATCCTGCAGTTTAGCTAATTGGTGTGTGTCCTCTGGCTTCATGGATAGATAAAGCTGGGTATCATCTGCGTAACAATGAAAATTTAAGCAATACCGTCTAATAATACTGCCTAAGGGAAGCATATATAAAGTGAATAAAATTGGTCCTAGCACAGAACCTTGTGGAACTCCATAATTAACTTTAGTCTGTGAAGAAGATTCCCCATTTACATGAACAAATTGTAATCTATTAGACAAATATGATTCAAACCACCGCAGCGCAGTGCCTTTAATACCTATGGCATGCTCTAATCTCTGTAATAAAATTTTATGGTCAACAGTATCAAAGCAGCACTGAGGTCTAACAGAACAAGCACAGAGATGACTCCACTGTCCGAGGCCATAAGAAGATCATTTGTAACCTTCACTAATGCTGTTTCTGTACTATGATGAATTCTAAAACCTGACTGAAACTCTTCAAATAGACCATTCCTCTGCAGATGATCAGTTAACTGTTTTAGAACTACCCTTTCAAGAATTTTTGAGAAAAAAGGAAGGTTGGAGATTGGCCTATAATTAGCTAAGATAGCTGGGTCAAGTGATGGCTTTTTAAGTAATGGTTTAATTACTGCCACCTTAAAAGCCTGTGGTACATAGCCAACTAACAAAGATAGATTGATCATATTTAAGATCGAAGCATTAATAATGGTAGGGCTTCCTTGAGCAGCCTGGTAGGAATGGGGTCTAATAAACATGTTGATGGTTTGGATGAAGTAACTAATGAAAATAACTCAGACAGAACAATCGGAGAGAAAGAGTCTAACCAAATACCGGCATCACTGAAAGCAGCCAAAGATAACGATACGTCTTTGGGATGGTTATGAGTAATTTTTTCTCTAATAGTTAAAATTTTGTTAGCAAAGAAAGTCATGAAGTCATTACTAGTTAAAGTTAATGGAATACTCAGCTCAATAGAGCTCTGACTCTTTGTCAGCCTGGCTACAGTGCTGAAAAGAAACCTGGGGTTGTTCTTATTTTCTTCAATTAGTGATGAGTAGAAAGATGTCCTAGCTTTACGGAGGGCTTTTTTATAGAGCAACAGACTCTTTTTCCAGGCTAAGTGAAGATCTTCTAAATTAGTGAGACGCCATTTCCTCTCCAACTTACGGGTTATCTGCTTTAAGCTACGAGTTTGAGAGTTATACCACGGAGTCAGACACTTCTGATTTAAAGCTCTCTTTTTCAGAGGAGCTACAGCATCCAAAGTTGTCTTCAATGAGGATGTAAAACTATTGACGAGATACTCTATCTCCCTTACAGAGTTTAGGTAGCTACTCTGCACTGTGTTGTTATATGGCATTAGAGAACATAAAGAAGGAATCATATCCTTAAACCTAGTTACAGCGCTTTCTGAAAGACTTCTAGTGTAATAAAACTTATTCCCTACTGCTGGGTAGTCCATCAGAGTAAATGTAAATGTTATTAAGAAATGATCAGACAGAAGGGAGTTTTCAGGGAATACTGTTAAGTCTTCTATTTCCATACCATAAGTCAGAACAAGATCTAAGATATGATTAAAGTGGTGGGTGGACTCATTTACTTTTTGAGCAAAGCCAATAGAGTCTAATAATAGATTAAATGCAGTGTTGAGGCTGTCATTCTCAGCATCTGTGTGGATGTTAAAATCGCCCACTATAATTATCTTATCTGAGCTAAGCACTAAGTCAGACAAAAGGTCTGAAAATTCACAGAGAAACTCACAGTAACGACCAGGTGGACGATAGATAATAACAAATAAAACTGGTTTTTGGGACTTCCAATTTGGATGGACAAGACTAAGAGACAAGCTTTCAAATGAATTAAAGCTCTGTCTGGGTTTTGATTAATTAATAAGCTGGAATGGAAGATTGCTGCTAATCCTCCGCCCCGGCCCGTGCTACGAGCATTCTGACAGTTAGTGTGACTCGGGGGTGTTGACTCATTTAAACTAACATATTCATCCTGCTGTAACCAGGTTTCTGTTAGGCAGAATCACCTACAAGAAAAAGGGTCTACGTAGTCATTCTGGTAATCACTGTTGTAGCTCCTTACTGTCTACTGCTTGCAAGATCCTGGCCAATATCATTTAAATCGCATTAAGAAAATGTCAGAGGAGGTGCTACCTGAAAGACAGTGCAGATTCAGAGCTGGTTGATCAACCACAGACATGATTTTCAACTCCACAAAAAGGCCATTAAACAACAGCAAAATTTGCATGTACTTGTAGTCTTTGTGGATTTCTATAAGGCCTTTGATACCGTGCATAGAGAGACACTCTGAAAGATTTTAGAATTATATGGCTGCCCAGAGAAGATAGTGAAGAACAACAAGTGCTTTCACGAAGGAATGTCTGGGCAGGTCTCAAGTGGTGGCGACATCAGTGATGCATTTATGATCAACCATGGAGTCAAACCAGGGTGAGTCCTGGCTCCCACACTCTTCACACTTTACCTGGCAGCAGTTCTGGAAACATTGTTTCCAGAACTGCTGCCAAGCGTAGAACTGTGTTCATTTATTTTTTTAAAATCCCCTGGCTGCTCACTTCTGCTTGCAGACGACGAGAGAGAATGCACACTTTTTAGTGAATCAAGTTTAACTGACTAACGAAATTGTTTAATAAAATCTTGGAAAGTGAGAGGATGCCTGAGGAGTGGAGACAAAGTGTGCTGGTGCCTATTTTTAAGAACAAGGGTGATATGCAGAGCTGAAATAACTACAGAGGCATAGCTACAGTAGTTACAGCAGTTGATGGGACAGAGTAGTAGAAGCTAGGCTTAGAAAACAGGTGAAGATCTGTGAGCAGCAATATGGTTTCATGCTGAGAAAGAGCACTACAATGCAATGTTTGCTCTGAGAGTACTGGTAGAGAAGTATAGAGAAGGCCAGAAGGAGTGACATTGTGTGTTTCTAGCTTTAGAGAAAACTTCTGACAGGGTGCCAAGAGAAGAGTTGTGGTATTGTATGAGGAAGTCCGGAGTGGCAGAGAAGTATGTGAGGGTAGTGAGGGACATGTGCAAGGATAGTGTGACAGCATTGAGATGTGCAGTAGGAATGACAGACTCATTCAAGGTGGAGGTGGGTTTACACCAAGGATCAGCTCTGAGTCTTCTCTTGTTTGCAGTGGTGATGAACAGGTTGATGGATGAGATCAGACAGGAGTCTACATGGACTATGATGTTTGCAGATGACATTGTGATCTGTAGTGAGAGCAGAGAACAGGTTGAGTCTAGCCTGGAAAGGTGGAGATATGCTCTGGAGAGAAGTGGAATGAAAGTCAGTAGGAGCAAGACTGAGTACATGTGTGTGAATGAGAGTGGAATAGTGTAGTTACAAGGAGTAGAAGTGGTGAAACTAGATGAATTTAAATAGTTGGGATCAACTGTCCAACGTAATGGTGAATGTGGTAGAGAGGTGAAGAAAAGAGTGTAGGCAGGGTGGAGTGGTTGGACAAAGTTGGCGGGAGTGATTTGTGACTGAAGAATATCTAAAAGAGTGAAGGGGAAAGTTTACAAGTCAACAGTGAGACCAGCTATGTTATACAGCTTAGAGATGGTGGCACTAAAAAAAAGACAGGAGGCAGAGCTGGAGGTGGCAGAGCTGATGATGTTGGGATTCTCTCTGGGAGTGACAAGAATGGACAGGATTAGGAATGAACATATCAGAGGGATAGCTCAGGTGGGATGGTTTGGAGACAAAGTCAGAGAGGTGAGACTGAGGGACCCAGGGTATATAGGAAGAAGGATACTGAGGAAGGAGCCACCAGGCAGGAGGAGAAGAAGGAGTACAAAGAGGAAATGGTAAATGGGCTGCATTTATATAGTGCTTTTCCATCTGCATCAACGAGGCTGATCGGGCTCCTGCAAAGCCCCCTGCTGCAAACAAATACGCAGCCATCAAGAATCACCTCCTCAAAACTTTTGAACTGTCAGACACTGAAAGGCCCAGCAGGCTCTTCTCTCTGCACAGGCTGGAGGACAGCAAGCCCTTCAGAGTTCATGGACAGAGTGCTGCAGCTCCTAAGAGGACACCAGCAGGACTTTTTGTGCAGCAACTCCCTTCTCAGGTGCGTGCAGCGCTGGAACAACACCAGGATCATGGACTGCCATGCTCTGGTGGAGGAGGCCGACAGAATCTTCCTGGCCAGCCAGTACCATTGCATGACAGCAGCCGCACTTGCCCCATCACACGCAGGTGCAGAAGCCTCATACCACACACCAGCATTGCTGCAGAGGAGCTGCATCTCTCCAGCACAGCAGCGCTCACAAACTGGCTTCCGTGCTGTATAAAAATTTTCAGCTGGTCGAACAAAGTTGAACTAAACGCTAACGTTACAAAAACTAAGCAAACGATAAGAAACCGTCAAGAACGACACCAAAATGAAATAAAGACGAACTGAGGTTTTCGGTGGCATTTGTTCAAATTTTTCGATAGTTTAAAAATCCTGACGAAGCGCCAGCTGCAGGAACGAAGCTGCGCGAAGGTTAAACGATGCCAATGAAAGTCCAGATTTCAAGTTTCGTTTTGGCTTCGTTGTCCTTCGTTAGTGCCATGTGACCGCCTTTAGGACATGTCGTCTTTGGATGAATTTTTCTGTGGTTTCAGCATATAATCTGTTCCTGAAAAAGTTTTGGTAAACATACAGAACTGCACATTCACTTGTTTTCCCAGTATAGTGCCAAGTCATAGCAGACACCTCAAGGCACTTTGCATAAAGTGTAAAAAAGGTAAATGGACTGTATTTTATATAACATAGAGTGCTGCCATGCAAGGTGCGCACTACACACTGGGAAGAACTAGGGGATTAAGGACCTTGGCCGAGGGCCCTTAGTGATTTTCCAGTCTGGCTGGGTTTCAAACTGAGGATCCTCTCGTCTGAAGCCCAGCACTTAACCACTAGACCATAACCTCCCCTCCCCTGTAGGTAGAGATCGTACTCTGTACTATATAATTTACAAAACAAGCACTTGGTGATGTTAACAAGAAGAAAACTTCTTTGAACAGCAAAAAAACAAACAGAATCAACCTCTGTGGAAGGACCATCTGTCATGACAGGCCATGCTGGAGTACTGCAATACCAACTTCAGAGATACTACACAAATAAAAATAAAAATGTTGTGATGTTTGTCGCAAACATGTTTGTAAACATTTTGCACAAGTTTGGCTTTTTTTGGTTGAATTATATACTGATTCATTCATTCTCATCCACTTTTCTGGGTCTGGGTCAAGTGGCAGCAGAGGAAGCAGCTCACCCCACACTTCCCTATCCTCGGCCAAGTCCTGTAACTCTTCCTGGAGGATCTCAAGGTGTGCCCAAGTCAGCTGGGAAATATAATCTCTCCAGCGTGTCGTAGGTCTTCCCTGGGGCCTCCTCCCAATTGAACGTGCCTGGAAGAGGCCCTTAAGGAAATAACTAGGGGGGCATCCTCACCAGGTGTCCGAACCACCTCAACTGGCTCCTCTCGATGCGAAGAAGCAGCGGATCTACTCTGAGAGCTTCATAGATAGTCGAGCTTCTGATCTTGTCCAGAGGTGTAAGCATAAGATACCCGACATACCGTAAGATACCCATAAGTGTAAGATACCTGACAGAGGGAGGGGTTTGTGTGCTCCAGTGATCCTGGGAGTTGTGTTGTCTGGAGCATTAGCTTCTGGTAGGGCCACCCTTGACAAATTGGCCCCATGTGAGGAGGCAGACAAAGGGCAATTTTTATGACCCTTTATGATTGACACAGTTAGGGATGGAGTCACCTCACCCGAATTAGGGAGACTGGATCCTCCTCCTGGTGCCAGGCCTTGGGTGGTTTGGTGTGCACTCAGAGGCAAGCACCTGGTGGCCAGGTCTACCACCATGGGATGCGGTTGGGCTCAGCCTGAAGAAACAGCACAGTGTCATCTCCATGTGGGCTCACTGCCTGCAGGGAGTTGAATGTCTGGTGTGCTGCTTTTCTGGCAGTGGACAGAGGCGAATGCCCACATGGACTGACGCTTGTTTATGAATTACACATTTTTGGGTCATTTGTGGGCGCTGAATCTGAATCTGGTGTTAGTTTTACCAATCACATCACGTTTTTGAGATGTGAAATCATATTTCTCATATCAAGCATTGAAGCAAAAGCTGCAGTATCGCACACCTCTTCGGCGCCATAAACAATATTATGGCTCTTGTTTGCTGTCCAATCATTTGGACCTTGTGTTGATAACATTAAATCCAAAATAATCTCAAAGTTGTCCAGGAAATTCTTATTTATTTATTTATTAAAGATGGGAACACTTCAAAGGAGTAATTGATAGCTTAATATTGCCATGGCATTTATGTTATGAAGGGAACCCAGTTTTATTTTTTCTTCTTTGTTCAGTATTTAACTAGATGATGGCTGAAGACACAGTTAAACTTGATTCCTTGAGCAAACAGAACATGTAATGACAGAAATCATGCAGCTGAACCACCGTGTGCTCAGAATGATGGGATAGTTGAACATATAACACCAAGGAGAAGGTTATAGTCCCACTGAGAAAGACTGTGCTCTTGAGTTCCTGATTGAGTGGTATTTACTTATGTAACCAATAGTGGCCACGAGGACCCTGCGATGACCAACAAAGCTTCATAAATCACATGCAAATAAAATGCTTACTTGACATATGTGTGTTTTGTTGCAAAGGATCGTGAAACCAATCATTCTATCCAGAAGTAATATGTAGCTCATACAGTTTAACTCCCTGGGGGGGGACTTCCTTCAAGGAATAGTTTTGTTTTATTTTGTTTGTTTGTTTGTTTTTTTGCTGTGCTGTCCGGGGTTTTAGTGATAAGCGATAAACAGCAGCCTGATGGTTCCCAGGGCTCATATAGGACTGACTTTCTTCCTCTCGCTCTCTCTCTCACTCTCTTGATTCTTTCTGCTCTTGTAGGTGTTACCATACACTGAGGGTTTACATGGGAAGTGGATGTTCAGTGAGATCCGGGCAGTTTTTTCCAGACGATACCTTCTGCAGAACACAGCAATGGAGGTCTTTATGGCCAACAGAAGTGAGCGGTAGTGCCTTCATAGATAAATAAATGTTTCCCTGATATTGATCACTAAAGGTTCTCTCTCTCTCTCTCTCTCTCTCTCTCTCTCTCTCTCTCTCTCTCTCTCTCGCTCTCTGCAGCATCAGTCATGTTCAACTTTCCTGACCAGGCCACAGTAAAGAAGATAGTCTACAGTCTTCCTCGAGTTGGAGTGGGCACCAGCTATGGTCTTCCACAAGCCAGGTGGGTCACAGATGCCAAAACAGAATCAGTAGGACATTTGTACAAAATACAATACACAGTAAAACTTGCCTAAACCGTCATTGTACAAACCGGATATTCGCACTCACCAGACAAAAGCAAAAGTCCCAATGCTTTTGTATGGTTTTCCATGTAATAATCACCATATATAATGGATTTTGTATAATGGATTGTCGTTCACATCGGACAAAACATCCTGTCTGAGTGCAATGCATTTCCATTAAAAACCCCTCACATGTACCGGACAGAGCAGTGTGGGGGTGTCCAGTAACAGAGATACAATATGAAGTTCAGCACTGACACTCGCCGATTCAAGGAAAGTGGATACCGTATTTTTGTGATTAAAAGATTGGGCGTTTATTTTTTTCAAACCATTTTCAGACCCATTGCTTCAACAAGGCAGGGTCTAATTCAAGGTCAGTGATTATTAACAAACTGTTGCTTGCTGCCTGCACTATAATATGGTGTTATGTTTCACACATATCCCTGGGTGTGGTGAACCAAAGAGCTTTAGATCACAGCCCCTCTGCAAGGCTGCAAACCAGCACACCTGCTAAATGCCAGACGCTGCAAAGGGCTGGGATTGGTCACTTTTCCGGTTTCACTCTTTACCATCATATTTTAAAAGATATTGCTGTGCGCCCGTCAATTACATTTCAATCATGGATCAAATATATTTGGCAGAAAAGTGCTCAAATACAACCAACTTCACAACATGGAGTCAGAATAAGATGCTCAAATGACCTGCAATTCATGGAGGAAATTGAACACCTTACCTTTGGTTTGGATGTTGATGACTGTATAAAGAAGCTCATTGAGGGACAACTTAATCCAGAAAAAGCCACATGTGGCAAATTGCATAAAGACACGATGGAGAACTTTAAAAGATTAATGCGCACATCAATGTCATTGCATGGCCATGGAATTGCAGAGTTGCAGAAGTATCAGTCAGGTTTTAGATATTAAGGTATCACTCTGCAGCGGACTTAGAAAAAGAGTGACTCATCCAAATATAATCTTTTTAATGCACATAATGCCCGGTGCTTTTTTATAAGCAGACATTTTTTTAGATGAAGTTTTGACCCAGTCATTAAATGAGGCAGGTCCCGATTCAGAATTCCCCATAGATCATTCGGTGCCTCCTGTCTGTAACTAATCCATTGCATACATTAACGGATTTTATGCTTTTTATACACATAACAGAGTTCATCCATTTCATAGATATAACAGATTTTGATTATAATGGACAAAATTCGCTGGTCCACCTGAATCCATTATGTGCTAGTTTTACTATACAGTACAGACAATATTTGAGCATTTCTGTTGTGTACATTTCCTTCTCCGTGTTGAGCATTGGAGTGACGGTGGAGCTTGGCCTAGGGCAAATACATTTGAAGTCCCATTGTTGCAGCCACTGGAGAGTCTGTGCACTGACCCTGACTAAACTGACCTAATTCTCTGACTGGAGAGTATTCAGCAGCCAGGCCACTGACCACACCGAAAACCACACATTCCCTTTAGGCTCTCAAAGTACTAACAGGCCTGTTTGTACTTTGCTGTAAAACAGGCACACCCCATGAAGATGAATGTAAATCTACAGATATTGTACTCTTTTTGCACCAAATAGTTTGTCCATCAGTTCTCAGTGAAGTTATACTTTGCAAATGTGAATATTTTTGCATTATCTGTTGTGATAACTGGCTATATTATATTATAAATATAACGCAATGCTAAAATACCCTGAGTTGTATGAGAATTGCCTTCTTTATAATTTGTAGTTGCTTAAATGGTATCCCAGTGCAAAGTATCTATCTATCTATCTATCTATCTATCTATCTATCTATCTATCTATCTATCTATCTATCTATCTATCTATCTATCTATCTATCTATCTATCTATCTATCTATCTATCTATCTATCTATCTATCTATCTATCTATCTATCTATCTATCTATCTATCTATCTATCTATCTATCTATCTATCTATCTATCTATCTATCTATCTATCTATCTATCTATCTATCTATCTATCTATCTAACATCTGTGAAATGTGTTGTAAATGACTAGAGGTGTATTAGGTTCCAAAAATAGCATTTTCAGTTTAGAAGTGTTATTTCTCACTAGTTTTTACAGAATATATGAGAAACATGTTATATAAACACATAAATGAAGCATTTTAGAGAGACCTGCCACTGACATCACAGTACCGCTCTACTCTTATTGGCTGTCACCTCCGCCACTCCAAAAAAAAAAAAGAAAAATTGGAACAGATGAAAACCGAATGTGACTTTTGAACTTCTTAATCAATCAATCAATCAATCAATCAATTTTTTTTATATAGCGCCAAATCACAACAAACAGTTGCCCCAAGGCGCTTTATATTGTAAGGCAAGGCCATACAATAATTATGTAAAACCCCAACGGTCAAAACGACCCCCTGTGAGCAAGCACTTGGCTACAGTGGGAAGGAAAAACTCCCTTTTAACAGGAAGAAACCTCCAGCAGAACCAGGCTCAGGGAGGGGCAGTCTTCTGCTGGGACTGGTTGGGGCTGAGGGAGAGAACCAGGAAAAAGACATGCTGTGGAGGGGAGCAGAGATCGATCACTAATGATTAAATGCAGAGTGGTGCATACAGAGCAAAAAGAGAAAGAAACAGTGCATCATGGGAACCCCCCCAGCAGTCTACGTCTATAGCAGCATAACTAAGGGATGGTTCAGGGTCACCTGATCCAGCCCTAACTATAAGCTTAGCAAAAAGGAAAGTTTTAAGCCTAATCTTAAAAGTAGAGAGGGTGTCTGTCTCCCTAATCTGAATTGGGAGCTGGTTCCACAGGAGAGGAGCCTGAAAGCTGAAGGCTCTGCCTCCCATTCTACTCTTACAAACCCTTACAAACCTCTTACAAACTACAAGTAAGCCTGCAGTCTGAGAGCGAAGCGCTCTATTGGGGTGATATGGTACTACGAGGTCCCTAAGATAAGATGGGACCTGATTATTCAAAACCTTATAAGCAAGAAGAAGAATTTTAAATTCTATTCTAGAATTAACAGGAAGCCAATGAAGAGAGGCCAATATGGGTGAGATATGCTCTCTCCTTCTAGTCCCCGTCAGTACTCTAGCTGCAGCATTTTGAATTAACTGACGGCTTTTTAGGGAACTTTTAGGACAACCTGATAATAATGAATTACAATAGTCCAGCCTAGAGGAAATAAATGCATGAATTAGTTTTTCAGCATCACTCTGATACAAGACCTTTCTGATTTTAGAGATATTGCATAAATGCAAAAAAGCAGTCCTACATATTTGTTTAATATGCACTTTGAATGACATATCCTGATCAAAAATGACTCCAAGATTTCTCACAGTATTACTAGAGGTCAGGGTAATGCCATCCACAGTAAGGATCTGGTTAGACACCATGTTTCTAAGATTTGTGGGGCCAAGTACAATAACTTCAGTTTTATCTGAGTTTAAAAGCAGGAAATTAGAGGTCATCCATGTCTTTATGTCTGTAAGACAATCCTGCAGTTTAGCTAATTGGTGTGTGTCCTCTGGCTTCATGGATAGATAAAGCTGGGTATCATCTGCGTAACAATGAAAATTTAAGCAATACCGTCTAATAATACTGCCTAAGGGAAGCATGTATAAAGTGAATAAAATTGGTCCTAGCACAGAACCTTGTGGAACTCCATAATTAACTTTAGTCTGTGAGAAGATTCCCCATTTACATGAACAAATTGTAATCTATTAGACAAATATGATTCAAACCACCGCAGCGCAGTGCCTTTAATACCTATGGCATGCTCTAATCTCTGTAATAACATTTTATGGTCAACAGTATCAAAAGCAGCACTGAGGTCTAACAGAACAAGCACTGAGATGAGTCCACTGTCCGAGGCCATAAGAAGATCATTTGTAACCTTCACTAATGCTGTTTCTGTACTATGATGAATTCTAAAACCTGACTGAAACTCTTCAAATAGACCATTCCTCTGCAGATGATCAGTTAGCTGTTTTACAACTACCCTTTCAAGAATTTTTGAGAGAAAAGGAAGGTTGGAGATTGGCCTATAATTAGCTAAGATAGCTGGGTCAAGTGATGGCTTTTTAAGTAATGGTTTAATTACTGCCACCTTAAAATATGTCAAGGTTAGCCATCTTTGAACTTGTCCAAGGTCTGTGTCCCAAGAATGTTCCCTGTGAATTTGAAGACTCTGGAAGTAATAGGACTGGGTTTATGCTGAGCACAGTCAGACGGATCAACAGACAGATGGACGCAAACTCTTCGCAATACCCAGTGGTCATATTGATGGTCTTTGTTAAAAAGAACACATGCATTTATCACCATCATTCCTAATTTAATCTAACCTTTATTTAACCAAATTAGACCCATTGACATCGAGACCTGTTTTGCAAGGGAGTTATAAAGGGACAGTTATAAAGTTTCCAATTCTTCCAATGTCTTTAAATGTGGGAGGAAGCCGGAGCACCCGGAGGAAACCCACGCAAACACGGGGAGAACATGCAAACTCCACACAGAAAGGCCACAGGTGGGAATCGAACCCATGACCTCCTTGCTGTTTGGTAACAGTGCTAACCACTAAGCACCATGCTAATATTTATGCATTAGTCATATACGAGGTCTGTTAGAAAAGTATCAGACCTTTTTATTTTTTTCAAAAACCATATGGATTTGAATCACGTGTGATTGCATCAGCCAAGCTTGAACCTTCGTGCGCATGCGTGAGTTTTTTCACATCTATCGGTTGCGTCATTCACCTGTGAGCAGGCTTTGTGTGAGCAGTGGTCCACCCCTCTCGTCGGATTTTTATTGCGAACAAATGTCTGAACGATTTGGAGCTTTGCTGCATCAATTTTTTTCCAGAAACTGTGAAAGACCTCCAGGTGGACACCGTTCGGAAAATTAATATGGCTTTCAGGGATGATTTTATGGGGATTATACAGATTAAGGAGTGTTACTGCCGCTTTAAGGATGGCCCACAACTGCTGAGAGTGCGGCCGATCGACATGCTCAGACCCCGCTGAAACAACCAGACGCGACGCGCAGTGGAGCCGCATGGCGCAAAACAACGCCGTGATGAAACCTTCCAGGACATGTTGGGGCATGTCCAGCTCATGCACAATCACAATTGGATAATCACACGACTAAAAAGCAACCGGAATCCATCTGAAATCCACCTGAAAGCCGTCCTGTGAGACCAACACCGAGGTGGTTTTGTCCCGCGTAATGAACGGCTCCGTGGCGCGTCCCTCCGCTTTTCTTTCCATAAAAAAAACTCCTGTAACAGTGGAATGTGCCGAAAAAGTGCTGATGTCCATGTCTCCTGCCTTTTTGTGAAAGTCAGATGAGATCCCGGATCAACAAAGCCTTCACGTTGGAAATGATCTGGTTGTTTCAGCGGGGTCTGAGCATGTTGATCGGCGCTGGGAGCGCGCCGTGCTCTCAGCAGTTGTGGGCCATCCTTAAAGTGGCAGTAACACTCCTTAATTTGTTTAATCCCCATAAAATCGTCCCTGAAAGCCATATTAATTTTCTGAACGGTGTCCACCTGGAGGTCTCTCACAGTTTCTGGAAAGAAATTGATGCAGCAAAGCTCCAAATCATTCAGACATTTATTCGCAATAAACATCCGACGAGAGGGGTGGACCACTGCTCACACAAAGCCTGCTCACAGGCAAATGACGCAACCAACAGGCATGAAAAAACTCACGCATGCGCACGAAGGTTCAAGCTTGGCTGATGCAATCACACGTGATTCAAATCCATATAGTTTTTGAAAAAATAAAAAGGTCTGATACTTTTCTAACAGACTTCGTAAATAGTATAAGAATGATATTAATCATACAGTTAGGTCTGTAACTTAACTGTTTACTGCTTCATATTAATTTAAACTTTTGGTTTTTAGCTCCACTGATTAGATTGCCAGATTAATGATCATCAGCAAAACTAATGGTACTCCTGTTTCTCTGTCTCTGTGTATTTCACTCCTTAGTGGATAAGTCTGAATTTCTACCATTCAAAGTAGGCCCATGTGGCCACAAACTGAGGGAAGCCAGAATTTCTGTCCACAATTTCTGCATGAAGTGGCCATCAAAACATCAAATCATAACTCCTATTAGGGTTCTTATTAATGTATTTATACCCATTTGTTTAGATGGGTTGCCTCCCACCCAGGGATTATCCCACTAGCATTTGAGGTTTAGGTGTCAAAGATAAAGGTCACAGTGCAACAAGATATGGGAAAAATGTTCAAAGGCTTATAACTCCTGAATTAGCCATAGTTTTTTCAGACATGACTAGGAAGTCATATGTGGCTTTTCAAAATATGTAATTGGATTTGGCCTTGATTGGCTTTCGTGACCAAAATCAAGGTCTCTCAGACTTTGCTCATTTATAGTGGTTTAACAGTGCAGATATATATATTATAATACTTCATCACACTGTTCAGCCCCTGGTAATGTCTACTCCGGGGTGCTGGAAAGATGCGTTTGGCCATTAGTTGAACCTAGGATTGAACAGGAACAATGCAGGTTCCATCCTGGCCATGGAACAACCTATCATGTCTTCACTGTCACAAGGATTCTGGAGGGGGCTTAGGACTATGCCTATGTTTTTTGTGGACTTGGAGAAGGCATATTATCAGGTACCCCAGGAGATACTGCAGGAGTAAGGAGTTAGGAGGGTTGCTTCTCATGGCCATCCAATCTCTGTAGTCACAAAGAGAGAGTTGTGTTCGGGTTCTTGGCCATAAGTCAGGCTTGTTTCCTGTGGTGGCTATGCCTTGTCAGCCATCCTGTTTGTGATATTCATGGACAGGATATTGAGGTGTAGTTGGGGTGAAGAGGGTCTTCAGTTGGTGGGCTGATGTCTCATCACTGCTTTTTGCAGATGATGTGGTCCTCTTTCTGCTTGGGACCTCTGACGAGGGCGGTTGCATCTCCTCCACTCTCCCTTAGCGTGTTTGTCAGTGAGGCTGCCAGCCCTGCTCCTCTGGAAAACGGCAAAATGGATCTGATCTAGTGGTCTCTGAACGCAATTGATACTATTTTTTCCACAAGACACTCGGGAGCGGAGGACCCGACCTGTCCTGCCGGGACACATGTGGCGGGTTATGTGATGGACAGCTGGCAGAGGTGGCAAGTCATGTGCCTGTACACGTTGTCTGTGGAGGACATTGAAGATGTTTACTTATTTGGAGCTGTGGTGACCGGGTTTCTACTGTGTGGAGCGGCCACAGCACTGGTCTACCAGAAAATTAAAAAGGTGGAGGTTGGCATTAATCGGCCCGTCCAGGCTGCCCCACATGACTGATTCGATTGGAAGGGCAGTGTCAGCTCAGTCGGCGGGTGTCAACCGAATGTTGGAATCCATCTCGGGGAGAATGGCTGCACTGGAAAACCGCTTTGATCGTCTGTAAGACCACATCTCTCCTCTATTCAGATGTATTGGGAGCCACTCTGAAGTTTCAGACTGTGGAATCTGCCAGGCGTCTGTTAATCTGGATATCTATTTGGTTTCCAAACACCAGCTGTCCTTCAAGGCCGCTGGGATAAAATCCTCCCCCCGAGGAACACTCCTGATAGCCTCGCTCCTCGTCTCCCCCCCCTCGTCTCCTCCCCCCCTTCCTCCCTCCCTTCCCAGTCCTGAGATGTTGACTGTGAGACCTTGAGACTCTGGTGGACTGATTCAAGACTGGGATCCCCCCCAGGATGGACAGATAAGGCCTGTCGATGGCGCCTCACGTGCCTTCCGGGCTGTCTGTCTGGACACTGGGCCACTCTCTGTCCCTCCCTCCCTGCGGCAGGCCTTGTCCTCTCTCAAGCTGGTCTTGGCGGCGCGACTTACACTTGCAGCGGCCTTCACCCACTTACCTTAAAGTTGTCTGAAGTCTGAAGTCCTGTTGGCTTCATCAGACTGTGACCCACCAACACTCACTGGATTGGTTCACAGCTGAGTGTGAAGTGGCTGGGATGAGGATCAGCACTTCTATAAATCTGAGGCCATGGTTCTCAGGAGGAAACCGATGGATTGCCTACTCCTAGTAGGGAATGAGGTCTTGCCGCAAGTGAAAGAGTTCAAGTACCTCGGGGTCTTGTTCACGAGTGAGGGGCTGGAGAATCGGTGCAGCAGGGATGGGGTCACTGTAGTGACAAAAAGGGAGCTCAGCTAAAAGGGAAAGCTCTCAATCTACTGGTCAGTCTTCATCCCTCCTCTCTCATGAGGATTGGGTCATGACCGAAAGAACTAGATCGCGGGTACAAGCAGCCGAAATGAGTTTCCTTAAGATGGTGGGTAGTTTCTTCTTTAGACCCACATCACCATAGTACAAATGTGCATGAGCCATGCCGAATCAGGCAGAATGTAAACAAACAATATTGGTGCCACATCTAGGAGGAATAAGAATTGCGGAGGACAGCCGTCCAAATACCCAGACTGCTCCTGTCCACATGAGCCTCCGGAAAGCAGTACAAATTTAGGTTCAACACATAACAGTACTTGGACAGCTGCCAGGATGCAGTAAGAAACAATAAGAATGCACTTACAAGGTGTACAAATGTGGTCTGATTGTGGTTCTTCAGAATATATTCTGATCGATTATTTGATTCTGATTATTCTAATTTGAATGCTCGAGGAGCATTCACATTTTGGACCATAGTGGTGCATTCAGGCACATTTGGGAAAATCAGCAATGGCGGAAGCATGCCGAACGTCCCCCCAAACACAATCAGAATGTCACCAGTGTCGTTTTCACACCATCGATTGTTTTACAATGCAGTCAGACAGCAGTCAGACTGCACAGCGATTGCTGTACGATGGTTTGTTACACCTCGACTACGTCAAGGCTGTTTTGAACATTAGCAAAAACATTCAGAGTGGCCGTGTTGTGAAGGTCCCCGACTGTTTAGACTGCTCTGAGAATGCTGTCTGACATTTTCCAATTGCACCTTAATGCTTCCCAACTGTGAGTCCGAGTTTTCATTCGGGCGCCATTCAGCCTGATTCGAGCCATGTGTGACGGTTTTAGAGATAAGGTGAGAAGTTTGGTCATCCATGAAAAGCTCAGAGTAGTGCCGCTGAGAGAGAGAGAGAGAGAGGAGAGAGAGAGAGAGAGGAGAGAGAGAGAATGCTCTGTGTTCTCAAAACGTTACATGAACGGACTCATGTTGCACGCGGGGGGGGGGGGGGGGGGCAGAGAAACACGCAATGGAAATACTTTCTGAGTGGCAATTGAAACCACCCTGATGTGACAATAAGTGAAGTGTGCAACGCATCTGTACATGTGTGGGTCAAACGGGCTCAAAATTCCAGCTACAACAACACACACCGCTACCACTGAATTTCCTATACGGTAGCGTTAGTGGACTGTGAAAGTTAAGGCTTACAGGGATTGTTTCAAAGGCTTTAAGCCTTAAGCGACGCATACAATAATGACAGGTGTGCATTGTGCTGTTTTCAAATGCTCGAACGGAATTTATAGGCTTGAAAGGTGGCTGAAAACACACGATTGCAAGGCTCCGCAGAGTCCACCAAGAGACAGAAAGAAGAAGAAATGTGGTTGTAAACCTCCGTTCATTCTACACAATTTCCCCACAGAAAAGAAAGATCCAGACGGACGTAAAGATGGACTAAGGGCCCGGTTCCACTGGGGAGAAGATTAATTGCGCATGAATTGAGTACACAAATTACGGGCATTCATTGTCGTCCGCAACAAAAATGGCCAAAAATGACAAATGTCCCAGTATGAATTACAGATATATTAATAATGTACAGCGAATATATGATGAACAGTCACGATTGTATAACGCATGTAGTGAGGAAACGGATCTGACGCATTGCGATGATCACGGAAGTATTACGGGTGTATTATGAATGCATCGCACACATTCCGCGTGCACGGCATCTGTATTGCGGTCATAAAAGAAAACACTCGGGCCGTCGGCATCACTATAGACACCAACAATACAGGCTCTGGAGCAATAGCTGGACTTGGACAAGTTTGATTGGAGTAAAACAAGCAGTGAAACAGGGCAAGTGGTGACGTCAGCGGAACGCACCAGAGCGCAGCTCGTCTGAACGATTATAACAAGAAGGTAAATCTGTTATAAACATAGGAATAAATACTGTAACAGCTGCAGACAAGAAGGAAAAACACGCAACTGTTTATCAAGCCCTTGACAATGTAAACAAGTCAAATAATTACCTTTCAGACGGCTCAAAATCCTTTTTGCAGCTTCGGCCCAGCTGCAGCTTCCTCTGTGATTCAGGAGGTGATAGAGTCGCTTTCAACAGCCAATTTGCAGAATAAAATGATTAATCTGCCATGAAATAATTATTTTATATACGCAGCATCCAGCGCAGAGCGCGTGGCAGCCGGTAGAACAAAGAACGGCATCCAGCTGTGAACATAGCATATCTGATTTGCATCTGCCCGCAAATCAGATGCAAAGCAGACGTAATAAAAATGCTTTATCGTGGCTAATCTGTATGCAGTCGCTACAACTTATTTTAGTTCGTGATGTGGACATGATGGGACACACAAAATATCTGTTTTACACACTGTCCCAGTCCGTTGCCAAGCCACTAATTCCTGTCAGTTGCGGATATCAGCAGATAACGGCGAATATACAGCGCATAGATTGAGTATGTATTGTGTATTTATTGTGTAGTATGGAGTTATGTAAGGCGGATGTCATCTGCAGCCAAAATTTTGTGCAGTTCAAAAATCCTGGCAACGGAAAAACATGCCTCTGCGGATAATTGCGGACGTGTGCGGGTGTCGGCCGACTCATACAAGCATGTTTCACACATATTGTGGATGTTAGGCGAATATGAGCCAATTTTGTGTGCAGTCCATACGCAAATCCTCCTAAATGTAAGTTTCTTGCACACATTTATTTTGTCAATATCCTGAAACCATGCCGAATATAATGTGGTTGATGGTGTCATAAGCTGATGGCGTGCATCGGCTTATGACTGTAATGTCGTGCCATGAATGACATGCATGTAATATTGTAATATTGACATGTTCTATAAACAAACTGCATGCATGCACCTATCATTGTATGTCTGTCAACTTATCAAAACAAATGTGACACCAAAGAGGTTATATGTGAGACCCACCTTCCTTGTAGTCATTACGAAGCCGGTGGAATAGCGATTTCCCATCCCATGCTGAGCAAATATTCCGCAATATCCACAGTTTCAGACCTGGACTTTGTCTAACCATCGTCAGTTGCCTTCAAGGGGTCAGAATTTGTTTGTCTAAACTGTCAACAAGGACTGGTCATTTTCGACAGCAGCTCTCTCTTCCTCCTTTGTCGGCACCAATGGTAGTTTCTGTAGCGATGCAGCCTACACAAGGGCAGCCAGTTCTTCTTTCCGTTTCTGTCCACTGCTGTATGTAGTCCTGGTTGTAACAGGCAATCCATGGAGCTTACAAAAAAAACGCTTTTAAATTGCTAACTTTCCAGCGGTTGAAATGCTCCAAATCATAGCACTCCTCGCTTGCTTCACCATCTTTGAATGTGGACTGGTAGCCGAAAAATTTAGAGTACCCATAATGCACCGCATGGCCGGAGATGTGCACTTCGCTTATTCATTTGAGAATGAAGGTGTGAAAGGTTTTTAAGCCATCAGCATCAGTGGACATTCTGTGAGAACAGCTTTCGTCCACAGACCTGTGACACATGTCCCTAAATAAAAGCAGGAAATCAGTGTTATTGCATTTCAGTTAATTATGCACGATGGCAGTGCGTTTGTGCGCGCATGCATGTGCGCGGCCGCTGGAACCGCGCACATGTTGCTTGAGAAGTGGAGATGGACTCCATCGAGGCTGATCACGCTCTTGCAAAGCCCCCCTGCTGTGAACAAATACACAGCCATCAATGATCACGTTGGCACTCAGCAGCTCCAACAAGGATGATCACGCTCCTGGAAAGCCTCTCCCACCACAGCAGCGCTCACAAACCGCCTTCTGTTTCTACCACGCAACTGTTTCTACAGCTGTACGCTGTTTCTACAGCGTACAGCTGTATAGATTTGAATGCAGTAGCTCAGTGTAGCGCAGACTTACATGCATAAATGAAGCATAAATATGTTAAACTTAAATTTTGTTGAATTTTATTCAATGACAATAAAAGGCATCTTAATCTTAATGTAAGTGCATATGTATGCTGTTTTAAACAGACTTGCTTAAAACAGTGTGCTTTAATTGTCCAGTACTCTATGCAGAAAAAATTAAACGTATAATTTCTTCCCCTTACTGCTCCATTGGGGAGCAAAAACCCGGCGCTGAGCTGCGTAAAGTTGCATAAACTCAACGTAGTAGGTACGCCCACAATGCGCAACTCTACATTTGCGGTGGTGTGAAAGGGCTTTAGTGAACATGTATGTTTTGTTTTGTTTTGTTTTTTTGTTTGTTTGTTTTGTAATTATTGCATTTTTCACCTTTAGCTCACTCTGGAGCACACAGTTTACATTGTAGACTCTTGTAAGTTCACATATAGCAGTCCTATGGAGACACCTTTCAGCACACAAAAGGGTCAAGGGTCAAGGTCACAGGAAGGTCAAATGCTAACATTACCAAAAGGACTTTCCTGGTTGTAATTTGTGATTTTTGCCTTTGAATTTGGTATGCATATAGTGAGTGAATGGCCTTGCCCATAAGCGATTACCTTGGATAAGTGATTTACCTTGACCTTCAGAGTTTGCCTTGAGGTCAAAGATGACCTCCAAGCAGGTCACATTTCATATTTGTGTAAAACATGTGTAATACAGTGACAATTAGGTCATATCAAAAGTTGTGTGTTATGACGTGATTTTGTGAGCTATGACAAGAAAAAGGTTTTGCAAACGTGAGATATTTAAGGTATGTTGGAGCGGACCTTTTACTACAGTATCACAACTATAAACCCTAAACATCAACATGAAATTGTTAAACAATTACCTCGGTCCACACCCCGCGTGGTCCCTTGATGAGAGAGGGAAAGATGACCAGTACTCGCCAGTTCTCAGATTGACCTCAACTTTATTACAGAGAATGAGCCAAAGTAACAATACAGAGAGTCTCTGGGTTCACGCTTAGTTTGCCTAGCCATCAGGGCTCTGAGCAGGAACCCCGTCTACCTCTCCCGAATCATATATACTATCTGAGTTCTTTCTAAACATTGCATCACTACGCTAAGATGTTGTATTCTTTCTTGAATTGGTCCACTACTCGTCGTGCCGCGCAGTGCAGTCTTGTTTCTTCTTGTATCCAGAGCTGATCATGACCTAAAAAGGAAATATCATACAAACCCTCCCCCATCCTGATTGAGCTGCATGTGTCACCCCTACCTCAATGAGAAAAAACAACTTTACCATGTATCCTGATTGCCCAATAAGACAAACAAACTTGGGCTTGTCTCAGTTGCATGAATCATCAGAAAAATAGAAAACATGTTTTCCCATCCTGTCTCAATAATGGTTTATCAGCACTTTTTAGCATGCAAAGGCACAGTGGTTTTATTCAAGTCACAATAGAAAGACAAGCTAGGCATAAGAAAAAGAAAATGTAACTAATAAAGAATAAATCACCATAGTATTTTTACAGTATGAAAAAGCATGCAAATCATCTTGGATTCGTCTTCAAAGGGACATCTACTTGTACAAACTGAGGAAAACTTCTTTTGACAAAAATTGAGGTTAAGATCAAAGATCAAGGTCACAATATGGTCAAAGAAAGGTCAATGATAATAAATGCATACACCAAGCACATCTTTACACAAAATTCTGTCATTAAGGAATAGAGTGCAAAGGTAACTGTTTCTGTGACTACACTTTGAATGTATTTTCCAGACGAATCTCTATGGCTACCCCTCGACAGGCTTTTAAAATCATCCAACATGACTCAGCGCTGGCAGAGGAGAGAGATCTCCAACTTTGAGTACCTCATGTTTCTGAACACCATCGCAGGTAAGACTACCATTCATCTCCAGTTGGTTCCAACTGAATTTCAAATTTTTAAATATAATAGAGTGTGAAAATGAAGCATTATCTTCTTCACCATTACTTAAATAGATCCTGATTTGTTTTCTTCCTTATCCAGCAAAATACACTAGCGATCGTGAAAGTGTTCTAATCTTTGCATGTCTTTTCGCTATTAGAGCTACTGGATTTTTAGTGTGGCAGTCATGATCAATACATTTGTGTGACTCTGGCACCAGAAAAACACCACATAAGCAGCCCCAGGTGTGCAGCATTTTGTTGAAGAATTCGTGGTGCCTTCAGCCCGGCACCCTTCAGTGTACATGGGAGTTTTGTTGTTTGAAGCAAAGAGCAGGCAGTGCAGATTCTGCTCGATAATTAGTGCCTGCATTTGTGAGCGCGTACACGTGTGTCTGTGGAGCTGTGAGTTCTGTTGTTAACTCTCTGATCTGAACTGCAAGTAACAGCGGAGACGAGAGGCGACTGCACGCTACTCTGCTCTGAGAGGTGTCATCCTCTCTCACATGCGCTGCGTATTCATGCATATTTATATTAAGCTAAGGCTGAGATTTTTTTTTGTACATTATTGTCAGCTAATTAGATGTAAGGCAGGCAGAAAAAACATGCCCAAAATTCATTAAAAATCCCTGATAATGACCTGGGCTGACAGGGATGTCAGAACAGTGTGGGATGGCAGACAGGCACGGGGGGGGTGTTGTGAACGGGAAGTGATCTTCTAATTAAACACTTTTCCACTGTTATTAACATCCTGCCACCTCAGTTCAGGCCTCAGCCACTAGTGGCTTTAACCAGACCAACACCCCCAAATCTTCCTCCGCACTCATCCCGCTGCTTTCTCTGCACTCTCCCATTAACCTGGATAATGAAGCTTCTCCAGACCCTAACTACTCTGTGGAAGTCTTCTGTCAGCCGTTACCACTCGCTCAGCTACATTTAGACTCTTTAACACCATGTGGCGCAGTGCGGGATATGACAGTGACACTCTGGTACTTTGGTTCATGTTTATAAGGATTTGTTGACAAAACAAGCTAGAATGTTGTATGATCTTATTTCAGTGGGCCGAGGGAAATCAATTAGTGGACATTGCTCAAACACTAGACATATGCAATGTGGCAATATAGAATGTCCTGAAAAACACAGAACTGAGGTAAACAACAACAATTGATGGCAGAAATTCTGTGAGAGCTGTGAGGTACCCCCCCCCCCCCCCCCAAAAAAAAACACAGTCAGTGACATCAACATTGACCTCCACTGACACAGGTGTGACTCATCACAGTCCACTTTTATAGGAAGGCTTCAAGAGAAGAGAAACAGAGAAGCCAAACCACTCATCAGCAGTAGACTTACTGAGACAGTATGGAATTTGCAAAAAGTACCCTCCCTCCATTTCTTTTATTACGTCTTCTACCAGTCGAATACGTTCTGTTAGTTTTTCAGTGTAACTACTCAATAAACAGTCGATTCTGTAGAGACTTTCAAGTCAGACTTAAGACACACTTATTTCCCTTTTGTATAGCTAGCATACTGGCATAGTCATTACTATGCTTTTACTCTTTTAAATTCATTTATTAGTAAACAGACAGGCCGCGGCCCTCAACTTTATCTAAATCTGGGTCTATTTAGTGAAGCTTAGGGCTAGTGGCTGGCAATCATCTTAGTATTTCTTCTGTTTTTCTGTTGCTTAATGCTGACAAATTATACTGTATTTGTTGTCTTCTGATGCCTGATTGTTTTTTTTTTTTTCTCTCTGTTTGAGGTGCGGCTCCATCCAGAGATGGGTGTGGTGTCTGTTTCTTCAGCCTCCTGTCCTGTGCGCTGGCAACATTTCCTGTATATTCGTTTTGTGAATTGTTTTGTAAACTGCATCAGTAGCATGGCCCAAGCAGAGGGTCACCCCTTTGAGTCTGGTCTGCTTGAGGTTTCTTCCTCAAATCATCAGAGGGAGTTTTTCCTTACCACTGTCGCCTGTGTGCTTGCTCTAGGGGTTGGTAAGGTTAGACCTTACTTGTGTGAAGTGACTTCAGGCAACTTTGTTGTGATTTGGTGCTATATAAATGAAATAAATTGAGTTGAAATTGAGGAGTGTCTGTGCCTGTGGAAATCCACCAGCAGTTCACTGGTTTTCCTTGCATTGATCTGGAGGGGGTTCCACGTTTGATCCAGTTTTTAACTTCATGTACTGTATCTCAGTTCTGGATTATATGTAGCCACTACTTGACCTTGCAAGCACTCTCATGTTCAAAAGAAAAGTAGACAGTATGGTAAATGCTCTTGGCTTTTCTCATGGATTTTCAATGACACGTTTTCCCATCTGAAAACCCACATTCCCATTCTCAGAGCAGAGAAGGATATCCACATCTGGTAAATCAGGGGATCAGACTTGAAAAATCTGTACCTCTGATCATAGCCACTATTATGATACACATATTTTCTGTAAACCTATACGTAGCTTCCTAAGCCCCCTGTAACTTCCACGGCTCATTGATACAAAACACTCAGCAGGAAAATTGCATGTGGATCACGCAAAGCATTCTACCACGGCAAAGTGAACTCCGCTGGTGTGTGTTTCTCTAACAGACTCTCTGTGAGACGGGAAGTATGTCTGATTGAGGGCTCTGAGATTCAGGGCTTGTTGGAATGTTGCATGCTGATCCCCAAAGTAACCAAAGCCTTAAATGTACCCTGACCCACTTCCAACCCCTCTGCTCCCCTGCAGCCCTTCATCACTCACAGATTTCTGTCTGCTTTGTTTCTAGGGAGGACTTACAATGACCTGAACCAGTACCCAGTTTTTCCCTGGGTCCTCACCAACTATGACTCAGAGGAGCTGGACTTGACCTTGCCAGGGAACTTCAGAGATCTCTCTAAGGTACTAAATATTCTTCGCCATGCATGTCAGTGTGTGGATGGAAGTGCTTGGCTGTGGTGGCCCAGGAGTTTCCATAGTAATGCCCACACTATAAAAAACTGTTCCATTCAGTGACAAGTGAATTATGCACAATCTAAACGCATGACCTGGAATGCATAATATTGGAAAATGCTGACTGTCAAACTTCATGAAGTGCTAAGAGAGAACTTATGGAGGTTTTTGCTCTGTGGAACATGTTTAGAATTTGTTGGATTTCAAGTATGTTGTTAGACAACCTAGGCGTCCTATACACGACTGTTTATAGCTAGCACCAAAGTGGTTCCCCTATGATTACAAGCCAAGGAACCATTTTAGTGCTACTTTGTACCATTTTTGTTTTGTGTGCAGGTTTCACCTCAGGAAGCTTTGGTGGCCACTGTACACTCTGACAGATTGGAGTTAATCTGTTAATGAGCCTAAAATCCTTTCATTGTTGTCCCCTTTCTTGATACTACAGCGCTAGGCATGTGGAGATTAATCAATACGAATCGGTATCTAGATACAAACATGCGCGATGCGAGTGCATCAATTCATTCAGTGTGCATCAATTCATTTTACGGGTTGAAGCGTGTTGAATCGCTCACTGCCTGCTTGCATTGATTGTTTCCAATGCACAATGAATGCACCATGGACGGAAGCTAGAAAGCACATTTCTACCACAGCAAAAATTATGACATCATTAGTCTTTTTGCTTAAGGATTTCCTTATCGGTCCTTCAGTTCTGGATACCAGAGCGGCCATTGTTTTTGAGGGTGTTTATCGGGAAATGATCATTTCTCTACATTGATTGCAGACTGCAGTGGGGCTGCTTGAAGCTTGAAGCAGCGCTTCGAGTGACTGTTCGCTGGTTCTCTCCTTCGCTTCCAGTGGCAGGTCTGCACTGTCTTCATTAACCCCCCTCAAAGCCATTTAAAGATGTCAATCGCGAGTCAGCTTTGTGTGGATTGAAGTCATGTACTGGGACTCTTGTCTTGTTGCGGGTAAGAAACGAGACAGTTGCCGACTTTGTGTCAGTTTTTCCAGCTGCTTAAATCACAAAGTACAATGGGAGACACCCAAAAATGCCTTCTGCCCAGGCCAAGTCTTTTTTTTTTTCAATAATTTTATTGAATTTTGCATTAACAAAAAAGAGAAACAAACCCAGCACAGATCTTGCCAAATTACAAAGGAATAATAATGTACATGGGTTACATGAATGCACATTTGGATCACACACGTTATTGTTTGCATTAGGATCATGTCAATGGCTTACTTATGAAGACAAAGTCCGGGCACCTTTTCTGCAGTCGAATAACAAGATCATTAGGAAGATGATCAAGGAGGGGCTGCCATATTTTACAAAAGACACTGCTGTTACCTTTTAAAATAGCACTGAGATGTTCCATAGGAAAAACCATAAATGTTTGGCTGCATCACTGGATAACCGAGGGAGGCTTCTCCTAAATCCACTGCAACAGAATACCGTGGTTTACACATTAAAGTCAGCTGTCCAGTGGACAAAAAGAGCTGTCCTGTAGCTATACCCAGATAAAAACAATACTGGGTCTAATGTAACTGATTTACGGAAAATTGAGCTAAGCTTCTTAGTTACATTTTTCCCAGTATCTGGAAATTAATTAATGTAGTTACATTGAATGTAGTAATTACAGTGGTAGTAGATCCCTACTTTCTTGACATTAAAGGCATTTAAATTAAAATGAAGAGGAAGCTCTCAACAGGACTTTAAATAGGTTGATCATTTTGGAATGTAAGTTATGATTTTACAAAATACCTCACTTAGAAAAAATGCAAGTCCTTTTTGTGGTAATCATTAAAATAATGCCCTATGAGTGGTGTGGGCAGAGTTCCTGACTTCTTTACAGTGAATTCTGGTGTTCCTCAGGGATGTGTCCTGGCTCCTACTCTGTTCAATTCTTGAATGGACTAGGTGTTGGATAAGGTCGTGAAGTCCAGCAATTTGGGAAAGCAGAATGAAGAATTGGAATATCTGGGTTTGCAGTTGTCCTATATCAAGACTAAAATCCAGGATTTCTATGACTTCTTGGACTCAATCAGAAGTGTATCTGTTTGTAGTGAAAGTGTCAAATTTGATGAAAGAGTCCCTTATTTCAGCAGTGAGATTAATTTACTGTATCTCAGACCTCAGCCATTAAGATGGAAAAACATCTGGGAGGAGCTCATGGAGTCACGAGGTGACATACAGATGTGCTTGGATACCTTTGCAAGAGACCAAATGTCCAAATCTTTAGGGGCTCAATACTTTCAGTCTTATTATGTGGTTGTGAGACCTGTTTGGCAGCCAGTGACTCACTTGCTGACTCGATGTCTTAGGTACTCGGTCTCACTGGACGATCCTTTAGTACAGCTGCAGTGACTTTATGTCAAATGAACAGTTGCTTTGGGATACTCAGATGAGGCTTACTAATTACACTGGGTATGGACATCAGGTACACCATTATGGATGAGTAGCATGCTTCTCTAAAATTTATCCAGCTTGCAGGAGCCTCTGTGCTACAGACAACAACTGGAAAAGGTTAATGGCATGCCCATGTATCACCTGGCTGCAGCAAACAGATGGGTCAGATGTGTGCCTTGATGGTGGCTAACCAGAACCCGGGGTAGTTTGGTTTTGCAGTGGATGTGGTGATGTGTGTTGCCACTGCATGCTCCCAGATTGACTTCATTCATTGTAATATAGAAAGCCATGGCATTTAAAAAAAAGCAATTTAAAAAAGATCTGCTATTATTCATTTTCTGCAGAAAAGAATGAAAGTTTTTTTTTTAAGAAATGTTATTATGCATTGTCATTGATGCACTTATTGTCATTTTCAAGTGAAGAATTGTTCAGGGACGGGGGCCTGAAATGTCTATATTGTGTTTCTATTCATATAATTATGGAAGTAAATTTGTGCCATCAGAGTTTGAAGTTGAATTTCTCAGGTTGAATTTCTTCAGCATCAAAATATTCAGCCTCAAAAACTTCAACCTAAAAAAAAAATTCAGCCTAAAAAAATTAAACCTCAAAAAAATTCAACCTAAAAAAAATCAACCTAAAAAAATTAAACCTAAAAAAAAATAGAAAGAAGGGAGAAGCAATTGATCCCTGTCTCAATCACCGAACGTTCAGCAATTTATCACGTCTTCTTCTTCTTCTTTGATTTGGTCTCAGGTCACAAGAGGAAATAAATGCATGAATTAGTTTTTCAGCATCACTCTGAGACAAGACCTTTCTGATTTTAGAGATATTGCGTAAATGCAAAAAAGCAGTCCTACATATTTGTTTAATATGCGCTTTGAATGACATATCCTGATCAAAAATGACTCCAAGATTTCTCACAGTATTACTAGAGGTCAGGGTAATGCCATCCAGAGTAAGGATCTGGTTAGACACCATGTTTCTAAGATTTGTGGGGCCAAGTACAATAACTTCAGTTTTATCTGAGTTTAAAAGCAGGAAATTAGAGGTCATCCATGTCTTTATGTCTGTAAGACAATCCTGCAGTTTAGCTAATTGGTGTGTGTCCTCTGGCTTCATGGATAGATAAAGCTGGGTATCATCTGCGTAACAATGAAAATTTAAGCAATACCGTCTAATAATACTGCCTAAGGGAAGCATATATAAAGTGAATAAAATTGGTCCTAGCACAGAACCTTGTGGAACTCCATAATTAACTTTAGTCTGTGAAGAAGATTCCCCATTTACATGAACAAATTGTAATCTATTAGACAAATATGATTCAAACCACCGCAGCGCAGTGCCTTTAATACCTATGGCATGCTCTAATCTCTGTAATAAAATTTTATGGTCAACAGTATCAAAAGCAGCACTGAGGTCTAACAGAACAAGCACAGAGATGACTCCACTGTCCGAGGCCATAAGAAGATCATTTGTAACCTTCACTAATGCTGTTTCTGTACTATGATGAATTCTAAAACCTGACTGAAACTCTTCAAATAGACCATTCCTCTGCAGATGATCAGTTAGTTTTACAACTACCCTTTCAAGAATTTTTGAGAGAAAAGGAAGGTTGGAGATTGGCTTATAATTAGCTAAGATAGCTGGGTCAAGTGATGGCTTTTTAAGTAATGGTTTAATTACTGCCACCTTAAAAGCCTGTGGTACATAGCCAACTAACAAGATAGATTGATCATATTTAAGATCAAAGCATTAAATAATGGTAGGGCTTCCTTGAGCAGCCTGGTAGGAATGGGGTCTAATAAACATGTTGATGGTTTGGATGAAGTAACTAATGAAAATAACTCAGACAGAACAATCGGAGAGAAAGAGTCTAACCAAATACCGGCATCACTGAAAGCAGCCAAAGATAACGATACGTCTTTGGGATGGTTATGAGTAATTTTTTCTCTAATAGTTAAAATTTTGTTAGCAAAGAAAGTCATGAAGTCATTACTAGTTAAAGTTAATGGAATACTCAGCTCAATAGAGCTCTGACTCTTTGTCAGCCTGGCTACAGTGCTGAAAAGAAACCTGGGGTTGTTCTTATTTTCTTCAATTAGTGATGAGTAGAAAGATGTCCTAGCTTTACGGAGGGCTTTTTTATAGAGCAACAGACTCTTTTTCCAGGCTAAGTGAAGATCTTCTAAATTAGTGAGACGCCATTTCCTCTCCAACTTACGGGTTATCTGCTTTAAGCTACGAGTTTGAGAGTTATACCACGGAGTCAGACACTTCTGATTTAAAGCTCTCTTTTTCAGAGGAGCTACAGCATCCAAAGTTGTCTTCAATGAGGATGTAAAACTATTGACGAGATACTCTATCTCCCTTACAGAGTTTAGGTAGCTACTCTGCACTGTGTTGTTATATGGCATTAGAGAACATAAAGAAGGAATCATATCCTTAAACCTAGTTACAGCGCTTTCTGAAAGACTTCTAGTGTAATAAAACTTATTCCCTACTGCTGGGTAGTCCATCAGAGTAAATGTAAATGTTATTAAGAAATGATCAGACAGAAGGGAGTTTTCAGGGAATACTGTTAAGTCTTCTATTTCCATACCATAAGTCAGAACAAGATCTAAGATATGATTAAAGTGGTGGGTGGACTCATTTACTTTTTGAGCAAAGCCAATAGAGTCTAATAATAGATTAAATGCAGTGTTGAGGCTGTCATTCTCAGCATCTGTGTGGATGTTAAAATCGCCCACTATAATTATCTTATCTGAGCTAAGCACTAAGTCAGACAAAAGGTCTGAAAATTCACAGAGAAACTCACAGTAACGACCAGGTGGACGATAGATAATAAAAATAAAACTGGTTTTTGGGACTTCCAATTTGGATGGACAAGACTAAGAGACAAGCTTTCAAATGAATTAAAGCTCTGTCTGGGTTTTTGATTAATTAATAAGCTGGAATGGAAGATTGCTGCTAATCCTCCGCCCCGGCCCGTGCTACGAGCATTCTGACAGTTAGTGTGACTCGGGGGTGTTGACTCATTTAAACTAACATATTCATCCTGCTGTAACCAGGTTTCTGTTAGGCAGAATCACCTACAAGAAAAAGGGTCTACGTAGTCATTCTGGTAATCACTGTTGTAGCTCCTTACTGTCTACTGCTTGCAAGATCCTGGCCAATATCATTTAAATCGCATTAAGAAAATGTCAGAGGAGGTGCTACCTGAAAGACAGTGCAGATTCAGAGCTGGTTGATCAACCACAGACATGATTTTCAACTCCACAAAAAGGCCATTAAACAACAGCAAAATTTGCATGTACTTGTAGTCTTTGTGGATTTCTATAAGGCCTTTGATACCGTGCATAGAGAGACACTCTGAAAGATTTTAGAATTATATGGCTGCCCAGAGAAGATAGTGAAGAACAACAAGTGCTTTCACGAAGGAATGTCTGGGCAGGTCTCAAGTGGTGGCGACATCAGTGATGCATTTATGATCAACCATGGAGTCAAACCAGGGTGAGTCCTGGCTCCCACACTCTTCACACTTTACCTGGCAGCAGTTCTGGAAACATTGTTTCCAGAACTGCTGCCAAGCGTAGAACTGTGTTCATTTATTTTTTTAAAATCCCCTGGCTGCTCACTTCTGCTTTGCAGCACGACGAGAGAGAATGCACACTTTTTAGTGAATCAAGTTTAACTGACTAACGAAATTGTTTAATAAAATCTTGGAAAGTGAGAGGATGCCTGAGGGAGTGGAGACAAAGTGTGCTGGTGCCTATTTTTAAGAACAAGGGTGATATGCAGAGCTGAAATAACTACAGAGGCATAGCTACAGTAGTTACAGCAGTTGATGGGACAGAGTAGTAGAAGCTAGCTTAGAAAACAGGTGAAGATCTGTGAGCAGCAATATGGTTTCATGCTGAGAAAGAGCACTACAATGCAATGTTTGCTCTGAGAAGTACTGGTAGAGAAGTATAGAGAAGGCCAGAAGGAGTGAATTGTGTGTTTCTAGCTTTAGAGAAAACTTCTGACAGGGTGCCAAGAGAAGAGTTGTGGTATTGTATGAGGAAGTCCGGAGTGGCAGAGAAGTATGTGAGGGTAGTGAGGGACATGTGCAAGGATAGTGTGACAGCATTGAGATGGTGCAGATAGAATGACAGCTCATTCAAGGGTGGAGGTGGGTTTACACCAGGATCAGCTCTGGTCTTCTCTTGTTTGCAGTGGTGATGAACAGGTTGATGGATGAGATCAGACAGGAGGCTACATGGACTATGATGTTTGCAGATGACATTGTGATCTGTAGTGAGAGCAGAGAACAGGTGAGTCTAGCCTGGAAAGGTGGAGATATGCTCTGGAGAGAAGTGAATGAAAGTCAGTAGGAGCAAGACTGAGTACATGGTGTGAATGAGAGTGGAATAGTGTAGTTACCAAGAGTAGAAGTGGTGAAACTAATGAATTTAAATAGTTGGATCAACTGTCCAACGTAATGGTGAATGTGGTAGAGAGGTGAAGAAAAGAGTGTAGGCAGGGTGGAGTGGTTGGACAAAGTTGGCTGGGAGTGATTTGTGACTGAAGAATATCTAAAAGAGTGAAGGGGAAAGTTTACAAGTCAACAGTGAGACCAGCTATGTTATACAGCTTAGAGATGGTGGCACTAAAAAAAAGACAGGAGGCAGAGCTGGAGGTGGCAGAGCTGATGATGTTGGGGATTCTCTCTGGGAGTGACAAGAATGGACAGGATTAGGAATGAACATATCAGAGGGATAGCTCAGGTGGGATGGTTGGAGACAAAGTCAGAGAGGTGAGACTGAGGGACCCAGGGTATATAGGAAGAAGGATACTGAGGAAGGAGCCACCAGGCAGGAGGAGAAGAAGGAGTACAAAGAGGAAAATGGTAAATGGGCTGCATTTATATAGTGCTTTTCCATCTGCATCAACGAGGCTGATCGGGCTCCTGCAAAGCCCCCTGCTGCAAACAAATACGCAGCCATCAAGAATCACCTCCTCAAAACTTTTGAACTGTCAGACACTGAAAGGCCCAGCAGGCTCTTCTCTCTGCACAGGCTGGAGGACAGCAAGCCCTTCAGAGTTCATGGACAGAGTGCTGCAGCTCCTAAGAGGACACCAGCAGGACTTTTTGTGCAGCAACTCCCTTCTCAGGTGCGTGCAGCGCTGGAACAACACCAGGATCATGGACTGCCATGCTCTGGTGGAGGAGGCCGACAGAATCTTCCTGGCCAGCCAGTACCATTGCATGACAGCAGCCGCACATTGCCCCATCACACGCAGGTGCAGAAGCCTCATACCACACACCAGCATTGCTGCAGAGGAGCTGCATCTCTCCAGCACAGCAGCGCTCACAAACTGGCTTCCGTGCTGTATAAAAATTTTCAGCTGGTCGAACAAAGTTGAACTAAACGCTAACGTTACAAAAACTAAGCAAACGATAAGAAACCGTCAAGACGACACCAAAATGAAATAAAGACGAACTGAGGTTTCGGTGGCATTTGTTCAAATTTTCGATAGTTTAAAAATCCTGACGAAGCGCCAGCTGCAGGAACGAAGCTGCTGCGAAGGTTAAACGATGCCAATGAAAGTCCAGATTTCAAGTTTCGTTTTGGCTTCGTTGTCCTTCGTTAGTGCCATGTGACCGCCTTAGGACATGTCGTCTTTGGATGAATTTTTCTGTGGTTTCAGCATATAATCTGTTCCCTGAAAAAGTTTTGGTAAACATACAGAACTGCACATTCACTTGTTTTCCCAGTATAGTGCCAAGTAATAGCAGACACCTCAAGGCACTTTGCATAAAGTGTAAAAAAGGTAAATGGACTGTATTTTATATAACATAGAGTGCTGCCATGCAAGGTGCGCACTACACACTGGGAAGAACTAGGGGATTAAGGACCTTGGCCGAGGGCCCTTAGTGATTTTCCAGTCTGGCTGGGTTCAAACTGAGGATCCTCTCGTCTGAAGCCCAGCACTTAACCACTAGACCATAACCTCCCCTCCCCTGTAGGTAGAGATCGTACTCTGTACTATATAATTTACAAACAAGCACTTGGTGATGTTAACAAGAAGAAAACTTCTTTGAACAGCAAAAAAACAAACAGAATCAACCTCTGTGGAAGGACCATCTGTCATGACAGGCCATGCTGGAGTACTGCAATACCAACTTCAGAGATACTACACAAATAAAAATAAAAATGTTGTGATGTTTGTCGCAAACATGTTTGTAAACATTTTGCACAAGTTTGGCTTTTTTTGGTTGAATTATATACTGATTCATTCATTCTCATCCACTTTTCTGGGTCTGGGTCAAAGTGGCAGCAGAGGAAGCAGCTCACCCCACACTTCCCTATCCTCGGCCAAGTCCTGTAACTCTTCCTGGAGGATCTCAAGGTGTGCCCAAGTCAGCTGGGAAATATAATCTCTCCAGCGTGTCGTAGGTCTTCCCTGGGGCCTCCTCCCAATTGAACGTGCCTGGAAGAGGCCCTTAAGGAAATAACTAGGGGGGCATCCTCACCAGGTGTCCGAACCACCTCAACTGGCTCCTCTCGATGCGAAGAAGCAGCGGATCTACTCTGAGAGCTTCATAGATAGTCGAGCTTCTGATCTTGTCCAGAGGGTGTAAGCATAAGATACCCGACATACCGTAAGATACCCATAAGTGTAAGATACCTGACAGAGGGAGGGGTTTGTGTGCTCCAGTGATCCTGGGAGTTGTGTTGTCTGGAGCATTAGCTTCTGGTAGGGCCACCCTTGACAAATTGGCCCCATGTGAGGAGGCAGACAAAGGGCAATTTTTATGACCCTTTATGATTGACACAGTTAGGGATGGAGTCACCTCACCCGAATTAGGGAGACTGGATCCTCCTCCTGGTGCCAGGCCTTGGTGGTTTGGTGTGCACTCAGAGGCAAGCACCTGGTGGCCAGGTCTACCACCATGGGATGCGGTTGGGCTCAGCCTGAAGAAACAGCACAGTGTCATCTCCATGTGGGCTCACTGCTGCAGGGAGTTGAATGTCTGGTGTGCTGCTTTTCTGGCAGTGGACAGAGGCGAATGCCCACATGGACTGACGCGTGTTTATGAATTACACATTTTTGGGTCATTTGTGGGCGCTGAATCTGAATCTGGTGTTAGTTTTACCAATCACATCACGTTTTTGAGATGTGAAATCATATTTCTCATATCAAGCATTGAAGCAAAAGCTGCAGTATCGCACACCTCTTCGGCGCCATAAACAATATTATGGCTCTTGTTTGCTGTCCCAATCATTTGGACCCTTGTGTTGATAACATTAAATTCCAAAATAATCTCAAAGTTGTCCAGGAAATTCTTATTTATTTATTTATTAAAGATGGGAACACTTCAAAGGAGTAATTGATAGCTTAATATGCCATGGCATTTATGTTATGAAGGGAACCCAGTTTTATTTTTTCTTCTTTGTTCAGTATTTAACTAGATGATGGCTGAAGACACAGTTAAACTTGATTCCTTGAGCAAACAGAACATGTAATGACAGAAATCATGCAGCTGAACCACCGTGTGCTCAGAATGATGGGATAGTTGAACATATAACACCAAGGAGAAGGTTATAGTCCCACTGAGAAAGACTGTGCTCTTGAGTTTCCTGATTGAGTGGTATTTACTTATGTAACCAATAGTGGCCACGAGGACCCTGCGATGACCAACAAAGCTCATAAATCACATGCAAATAAAATGCTTACTTGACATATGTGTGTTTTGTTGCAAAGGATCGTGAAACCAATCATTCTATCCAGAAGTAATATGTAGCTCATACAGTTTAACTCCCTGGGGGGGACTTCCTTCAAGGAATAGTTTTGTTTTATTTTGTTTGTTTGTTTGTTTTTTTGCTGTGCTGTCCGGGGTTTTAGTGATAAGCGATAAACAGCAGCCTGATGGTTCCCAGGGCTCATATAGGACTGACTTTCTTCCTCTCGCTCTTCTCTCACTCTCTTGATTCTTTCTGCTCTTGTAGGTGTACCATCAACACTGAGGGTTTACATGGGAAGTGGATGTTCAGTGAGATCCGGGCAGTTTTTTCCAGACGATACCTTCTGCAGAACACAGCAATGGAGGTCTTTATGGCCAACAGAAGTGAGCGGTAGTGCCTTCATAGGATAAATAAATGTTTCCCTGATATGATCACTAAAGTTTCTCTCTCTCTCTCTCTCTCTCTCTCTCCTCTCTCATCTCTCTCTCTCTCGCTCTCTGCAGCATCAGTCATGTTCAACTTTCCTGACCAGGCCACAGTAAAGAAGATAGTCTACAGTCTTCCTCGAGTTGGATGTGGGCACCAGCTATGGTCTTCCACAAGCCAGGTGGGTCACAGATGCCAAAACAGAATCAGTAGGACATTTGTACAAAATCAATACACAGTAAAACTTGCCTAAACCGTCATTGTACAAACCGGATATTCGCACTCACCAGACAAAAAGCAAAGTCCCAATGCTTTTGTATGGTTTTCCATGTAATAATCACCATATATAATGGATTTTGTATAATGGATTGTCGTTCACATCGGACAAAACATCCTGTCTGAGTGCAATGCATTTCCATTAAAACCCCTCCATGTACCGGACAGAGCAGTGTGGGGTGTCCCAGTAACAGAGATACAATATGAAGTTCAGCACTGACACTCGCCGATTCAAGGAAAGTGGATACCGTATTTTTGTGATTAAAAGATTGGGCGTTTATTTTTTTCAAAACCATTTTCAGACCCATTGCTTCAACAAGGCAGGGTCTAATTCAAGGTCCAGTGATTATTAACAAACTGTTGCTTGCTGCCCTGCACTATAATATGGTGTTAGTTTCACACATATCCCTGGGTGTGGTGAACCAAAGAGCTTTAGATCACAGCCCCTCTGCAAGGCTGCAAACCAGCACACCTGCTAAATGCCAGACGCTGCAAAGGGCTGGGATTGGTCACTTTTCCGGGTTCACTCTTTACCATCATATTTTAAAAGATATTGCTGTGCGCCCGTCAATTACATTTCAATCATGGATCAAATACATTTGGCAGAAAAGTGCTCAAATACAACCAACTTCACAACATGGAGTCAGAATAAGATGCTCAAATGACCTGCAATTCATGGAGGAAATTGAACACCTTACCTTTTGGTTTGGATTTGATGACTGTATAAAGAAGCTCATTGAGGGACAACTTAATCCAGAAAAAGCCACATGTGGCAAATTGCATAAAGACACGATGGAGAACTTTAAAAGATTAATGCGCACATCAAATGTCATTGCATGGCCATGGAATGCAGAGTTGCAGAAGTATCAGTCAGGTTTTAGATATTAAGGTATCACTCTGCAGCGGACTTAGAAAAAGAGTGACTCATCCAAATATAATCTTTTAATGCACATAATGCCCGGTGACTTTTTTATAAGCAGACATTTTTTTAGATGAAGTTTTGACCCAGTCATTAAATGAGGCAGGGTCCCGATTCAGAATTCCCCATAGATCATTCGGTGCCTCCTGTCCTGTAACTAATCCATTGCATACATTAACGGATTTTATGCTTTTTATACACATAACAGAGTTCATCCATTTCATAGATATAACAGATTTTGATTATAATGGACAAATTCGCTGGTCCACCTGAATCCATTATGTGCTAGTTTTTACTATACAGTACAGACAAATTTGAGCATTTCTGTTGTGTACATTTCCTTCTCCGTGTTGAGCATTGGAGTGACGGTGGAGCTTGGCCTAGGGCAAATACATTTGAAGTCCCATTGTTGCAGCCACTGGAGAGTCCTGTGCACTGACCCTGACTAAACTGACCTAATTCTCTGACTGGAGAGTATTCAGCAGCCAGGCCACTGACCACACCGAAAACCACACATTCCCTTAGGCTCTCAAAGTACTAACAGGCCTGTTTGTACTTTGCTGTAAAACAGGCACACCCCATGAAGATGAATGTAAATCTACAGATATTGTACTCTTTTTGCACCAAATAGTTTGTCCATCAGTTCTCAGTGAAGTTATACTTTGCAAATGTGAATATTTTTGCATTATCTGTTGTGATAACTGGCTATATTATATTATAAATATAACGCAATGCTAAAATACCCTGAGTTGTATGAGAATTGCCCTTCTTTATAATTTGTAGTTGCTTAAATGGTATCCCAGTGCAAAGTATCTATCTATCTATCTATCTATCTATCTATCTATCTATCTATCTATTCTATCTATCTATCTATCTATCTATCTATCTATCTATCTATCTATCTATCTATCTATCTATCTATCTATCTATCTATCTATCTATCTATCTATCTATCTATCTATCTATCTATCTATCTATCTATCTATCTATCTATCTATCTATCTATCTATCTATCTATCTATCTATCTATCTATCTATCTAACATCTGTGAAATGTGTTGTAAATGACTAGAGGTGTTATTAGGTTCCAAAAATAGCATTTTCAGTTTTAGAAGTGTTTATTTCTCACTAGTTTTTACAGAATATATGAGAAACATGTTATATAAACACATAAATGAAGCATTTAGAGAGACCTGCCACTGACATCACAGTACCCCGCTCTACTCTTATTGGCTGTCACCTCCGCCACTCCAAAAAAAAAAAAGAAAAATTGGAACAGATGAAAACCGAATGTGACTTTGAACTTCTTAATCATCAATCAATCAATCAATCAATTTTTTTTATATAGCGCCAAATCACAACAAACAGTTGCCCCAAGGCGCTTTATATTGTAAGGCAAGGCCATACAATAATTATGTAAACCCCAACGGTCAAAACGACCCCCTGTGAGCAAGCACTTGGCTACAGTGGGAAGGAAAAACTCCCTTTTAACAGGAAGAAACCTCCAGCAGAACCAGGCTCAGGAGGGGCAGTCTTCTGCTGGGACTGGTTGGGGCTGAGGGGAGAGAACCAGGAAAAGACATGCTGTGGAGGGGAGCAGAGATCGATCACTAATGATTAAATGCAGAGTGGGTGCATACAGAGCAAAAAGAGAAAGAAACAGTGCATCAGGGAACCCCCAGCAGTCTACGTCTATAGCAGCATAACTAAGGGATGGTTCAGGTCCCTGATCCAGCCCAAACTATAAGCTTTAGCAAAAAGGAAAGTTTTAAGCCTAATCTTAAAAGTAGAGAGGGTGTCTGTCTCCCTAATCTGAATTGGGAGCTGGTTCCACAGGAGAGGAGCCTGAAAGCTGAAGGGCTCTGCCTCCCATTCTACTCTTACAAACCCTTACAAACTCTCTTACAAACTACAAGTAAGCCTGCAGTCTGAGAGCGAATGCGCTCTATTGGGGTGATATGGTACTACGAGGTCCCTAAGATAAGTATTGGGACCTGATTATTCAAAACTTATAAGCAAGAAGAAGAATTTTAAATTATATCTAGATTAACAGGAAGCCAATGGAAGAGAGGCCAATATGGGTGAGATATGCTCTCTCCTTCTAGTCCCCGTCCGTACTCTAGCTGGCAGCATTTTGGAATTAACTGACGGCTTTTAGGGAACTTTAGGGACAACCTGATAATAATGAATTAACAATAGTCCAGCCTAGAGGAAATAAATGCATGAATTAGTTTTTCAGCATCACTCTGATACCAGACCTTTCTGATTTTAGAGATATTGCATAAATGCAAAAAAAGCAGTCCTACATATTTGTTTAATATGCACGTTGAATGACATATCCTGATCAAAAATGACTCCAAGATTTCTCACAGTATTACTAGAGGTCAGGGTAATGCCATCCACAGTAAGGATCTGGTTAGACACCATGTTTCTAAGATTTGTGGGGCCAAGTACAATAACTTCAGTTTTATCTGAGTTTAAAAGCAGGAAATTAGGGGTATCCATGTCTTTATGTCTGTAAGACAATCCTGCAGTTTAGCTAATTGGTGTGTGTCCTCTGGCTTCATGGATAGATAAAGCGGGGTATCATCTGCGTAACAATGAAAATTTAAGCAATACCGTCTAATAATACTGCCTAAGGGAAGCATGTATAAAGTGAATAAAATTGGGTCCTAGCACAGAACCTTGTGGAACTCCATAATTAACTTTAGTCTGTGAAGAAGATTCCCCATTACATGAACAAATTGTAATCTATTAGACCAAATATGATTCAAACCACCGCAGCGCAGTGCCTTTACTACCTATGGCATGCTCTAATCTCTGTAATAACATTTTATGGTCAACAGTATCAAAAGCGCACTGAGTCTAACAGAACAAGCACTGAGATGAGTCCACTGGTCCGAGGCCATAAGAAGATCATTTGTAACCTTCACTAAGGCTGTTTCTGTACTATGATGAATTCTAAAACCTGACTGAAACTCTTCAAATAGACCCATTCCTCTGCAGATGATCAGTTAGCTGTTTTACAACTACCCTTTCAAGAATTTTTGAGAGAAAAGGAAGGTTGGAGATTGGCCTATAATTAGCTAAGATAGCTGGGTCAAGTGATGGCTTTTTAAGTAATGGTTTAATTACTGCCACCTTAAAATATGTCAAGGTTAGCCATCTTTGAACTTGTCCAAGGTCTGTGTCCCAAGAATGTTCCCTGTGAATTTGAAGACTCTGGAAGTAATAGGACTGGGTTTATGCTGAGCACAGTCAGACGGATCAACAGACAGATGGACGCAAACTCTTCGCAATACCCAGTGGTCATATTGATGGTCTTTGTTAAAAAGAACACATGCATTTATCACCATCATTCCTAATTTAATCTAACCTTTATTTAACCAAATTAGACCCATTGACATCGAGACCTGTTTTGCAAGGGAGTTATAAAGGGACAGTTATAAAGTTTCCAATTCTTCCAATGTCTTTAAATGTGGGAGGAAGCCGGAGCACCCGGAGGAAAACCCACGCAACACGGGGTAGAACATGCAAACTCCACACAGAAAGGCCACAGGTGGGAATCGAACCATGACCTCCTTGCTGTTTGGTAACAGTGCTAACCACTAAGCACCATGCTAATATTTATGCATTAGTCATATACGAGGCTGTTAGAAAAGTATCAGACCTTTTATTTTTTTCAAAACCATATGGATTTGAATCACGTGTGATTGCATCAGCCAAGCTTGAACCTTCGTGCGCATGCGTGAGTTTTTTCACATCTATCGGTTGCGTCATTCACCTGTGAGCAGGCTTTGTGTGAGCAGTGGTCCACCCCTCTCGTCGGATTTTTATTGCGAACAAATGTCTGAACGATTTGGAGCTTTGCTGCATCAATTTTTTTCCAGAAACTGTGAAAGACCTCCAGGTGGACACCGTTCGGAAAATTAATATGGCTTTCAGGGATGATTTTATGGGGATTATACAGATTAAGGAGTGTTACTGCCGCTTTAAGGATGGCCCACAACTGCTGAGAGTGCGGCCGATCGACATGCTCAGACCCCGCTGAAACAACCAGACGCGACGCGCAGTGGAGCCGCATGGCGCAAACAACGCCGTGATGAAAACCTTCCAGGACATGTTGGGGCATGTCCAGCTCATGCACAATCACAATTGGATAATCACCACGACTAAAAAGCAACCGGAATCCATCTGAAATCCACCTGAAAGCCGTCCTGTGAGACCAACACCGAGGTGGTTTTGTCCCGCGTAATGAACGGCTCCGTGGCGCGTCCCTCCGCTTTTCTTTCCATAAAAAAAACTCCTGTAACAGTGGAATGTGCCGAAAAAGTGCTGATGTCCATGTCTCCTGCCTTTTTGTGAAAGTCAGATGAGATCCCGGATCAACAAAGCCTTCACGTTGGAAATGATCTGGTTGTTTCAGCGGGGTCTGAGCATGTTGATCGGCGCTGGGAGCGCGCCGTGCTCTCAGCAGTTGTGGGCCATCCTTAAGTGGCAGTAACACTCCTTAATTTGTTTAATCCCCATAAAATCGTCCCTGAAAGCCATATTAATTTTCTGAACGGTGTCCACCTGGAGGTCTCTCACAGTTTCTGGAAAGAAATTGATGCAGCAAAGCTCCAAATCATTCAGACATTTATTCGCAATAAACATCCGACGAGAGGGGTGGACCACTGCTCACACAAAGCCTGCTCACAGGCAAATGACGCAACCAACAGGCATGAAAAAACTCACGCATGCGCACGAAGGTTCAAGCTTGGCTGATGCAATCACACGTGATTCAAATCCATATAGTTTTTGAAAAAATAAAAGGTCTGATACTTTTCTAACAGACTTCGTAAATAGTATAAGAATGATATTAATCATACAGTTAGGTCTGTAACTTAACTGTTTACTGCTTCATATTAATTTAAACTTTTGGTTTTTAGCTCCACTGATTAGATTGCCAGATTAATGATCATCAGCAAAACTAATGGTACTCCTGTTTCTCTGTCTCTGTGTATTTCACTCCTTAGTGGATAAGTCTGAATTTCTACCATTCAAAGTAGGCCCATGTGGCCACAAACTGAGGGAAGCCAGAATTTTCTGTCCACATTTCTGCATGAAGTGGCCATCAAAACATCAATCATAACTCCTATTAGGGTTCTTATTAATGTATTTATACCCATTTGTTTAGATGGGTTGCCTCCCACCCAGGGATATCCCACTAGCATTTGAGGTTTAGGTGTCAAGATAAAGGTCACAGTGCAACAAGATATGGGAAAAATGTTCAAAGGCTTATAACTCCTGAATTAGCCATAGTTTTTTCAGACATGACTAGGAAGTCATATGTGGCTTTTCAAAATATGTAATTGGATTTGGCCTTGATTGGCTTTCGTGACCAAAATCAAGGTCTCTCAGACTTTGCTCATTTATAGTGGTTTAACAGTGCAGATATATATTATAATACTTCATCACACTGTTCAGCCTCCCTGGTAATGTCTACTCCGGGGTGCTGGAAAGATGCGTTTGGCCATTAGTTGAACCTAGGATTGAACAGGAACAATGCAGGTTCCATCCTGGCCATGGAACAACCTATCATGTCTTCACTGTCACAAGGATTCTGGAGGGGGCTTAGGACTATGCCTATGTTTTTTGTGGACTTGGAGAAGGCATATTATCAGGTACCCCAGGAGATACTGCAGGAGTAAGGAGTTAGGAGGGTTGCTTCTCATGGCCATCCAATCTCTGTAGTCACAAAGAGAGAGTTGTGTTCGGGTTCTTGGCCATAAGTCAGGCTTGTTTCCTGTGGTGGCTATGCCTTGTCAGCCATCCTGTTTGTGATATTCATGGACAGGATATTGAGGTGTAGTTGGGGTGAAGAGGGTCTTCAGTTGGTGGGCTGATGTCTCATCACTGCTTTTTGCAGATGATGTGGTCCTCTTTCTGCTTGGGACTCTGACGAGGGCGGTTGCATCTCCTCCACTCTCCCTTAGCGTGTTTTGTCAGTGAGGCTGCCAGCCCTGCTCCTCTGGAAAACGGCAAAATGGATCTGATCTAGTGGTCTCTGAACGCAATTGATACTATTTTTTCCACAAGACACTCGGGAGCGGAGGACCCGACCTGTCCTGCCGGGACACATGTGGCGGGTTATGTGATGGACAGCTGGCAGAGGTGGCAAGTCATGTGCCTGTACACGTTGTCTGTGGAGGACATTGAAGATGTTTACTTATTTGGAGCGTGGTGACCGGGTTTCTACTGTGTGGAGCGGCCACAGCACTGGTCTACCAGAAAATTAAAAAGGTGGAGGGTTGGCATTAATCGGCCCGTCCAGGCTGCCCCACATGACTGATTCGATTGGAAGGGCAGTGTCAGCTCAGTCGGCGGGTTGTCAACCCGAATGTTGGAATCCATCTCGGGAGAATGGCTGCACTGGGAAAACCGCTTTTGATCGTCTGTAAGACCACATCTCTCCTCTATTCAGATGTATTGGGACCACTCTGAAGTTTCAGACTGTGGAATCTGCCAGGCGTCTGTTAATCTGGATATCTATTTGGTTTCCAACACCAGCTGTCCTTCAAGGCCGATGGGATAAAATCCTCCCCCCGAGGAACACTCCTGATAGCCCTCGCTCCTCGTCTCCCCCCCCTCGTCTCCTCCCCCCCTTCCTCCCTCCCTTCCCAGTCCTGAGATGTTGACTGTGAGACCTTGAGACTCTGGTGGACTGATTCAAGACTGGGATCCCCCCCAGGATGGACAGATAAGGCCTGTCGATGGCGCCTCACGTGCCTTCCGGGCTGTCTGTCTGGACACTGGGCCACTCTCTGTCCCTCCCTCCCTGCGGCAGGCCTTGTCCTCTCTCAAGCTGGTCTTGGCGGCGCGACTTACACTTGCAGCGGCCTTCACCCACTTTACCTTAAAGTTGTCTGAAGTCTGAAGTCCTGTTGGCTTCATCAGACTGTGACCACCAACACTCACTGGATTGGTTCACAGCTGAGTGTGAAGTGGCTGGGATGAGGATCAGCACTTCTATAAATCTGAGGCCATGGTTCTCAGGAGGAAACCGATGGATTGCCTACTCCTAGTAGGGAATGAGGTCTTGCCGCAAGTGAAAGAGTTCAAGTACCTCGGGGTCTTGTTCACGAGTGAGGGGCTGGAGAATCGGTGCAGCAGGGATGGGGTCACTGTTGTGACAAAAAGGGAGCTCAGCTAAAAGGGAAAGCTCTCAATCTACTGGTCAGTCTTCATCCCTCCTCTCTCATGAGGATTGGGTCATGACCGAAAGAACTAGATCGCGGGTACAAGCAGCCGAAATGAGTTTCCTTAAGATGGTGGGTAGTTTCTTCTTTAGACCCACATCACACATAGTACAAATGTGCATGAGCCATGCCGAATCAGGCAGAATGTAAAACAAAACAATATTGGTGCCACATCTAGGAGGGAATAAGAATTGCGGAGGACAGCCGTCCAAATACCCAGACTGCTCCTGTCCACATGAGCCTCCGAAAGCAGTACAAATTTAGGTTCAACACAATAACAGTACTTGGACAGCTGCCAGGATGCAGTAAGAACAATAAGAATGCACTTACAAGGTGTACAAATGTGGTCTGATTGTGGTTCTTCAGAATATATTCTGATTCGATTATTTGATTCTGATTATTCTAATTTGAATGCTCGAGGAGCATTCACATTTTGGACCATAGTGGTGCATTCAGGCACATTTGGGAAAATCAGCAATGGCGGAAGCATGCCGAACGTCCCCCCAAACACAATCAGAATGTCACCAGTGTCGTTTTCACACCATCCGATTGTTTACAATGCAGTCAGACAGCAGTCAGACTGCACAGCGATTGCTGTACGATGGTTGTTACACCTCGACTACGTCAAGGCTGTTTTGAACATTAGCAAAACATTCAGAGTGGCCGTGTGAAGGTCCCCGACTGTTTAGACTGCTCTGAGAATGCTGTCTGACATTTTCCAATTGCACCTTAATGCTTCCCAACTGTGAGTCGAGTTTTCATTCGGGCGCCATTCAGCCTGATTCGAGCCATGTGTGACGGGTTTTAGAGATAAGGTGAGAAGTTTGGTCATCCATGAAAAGCTCAGAGTAGTGCCGCTGAGAGAGAGAGAGAGAGAGAGAGAGAGAGAGAGAGAGAGAGAGAGAATGCTCTGTGTTCTCAAAACGTTACATGAACGGACTCATGTTGCACGCGGGGGGGGGGGGGGGGCAGAGAAACAACGCAATGGAAATCACTTTCTGAGTGGCAATTGAAACCACCCTGCTGTGACAATAAGTGAAGTGTGCAACGCATCTGTACATGTGTGGGTCAAACGGGCTCAAAAATTCCAGCTACAAAACACACACCGCTACCACTGAATTTCCTATACGGTAGCGTTAGTGGACTGTGAAAGTTAAGGCTTACAGGGATTGTTTCAAAGGCTTTAAGCCTTAAGCGACGCATACAATAATGACAGGTGTGCATTGTGCTGTTTTCAAATGCTCGAACGGAATTTATAGGCTTGAAAGGTGGGCTGAAAACCACGATTGCAAGGCTCCGCAGAGTCCACCAAGAGACAGAAAGAAGAAGAAATGTGGTTGTAAACCTCCGTTCATTCTACACAATTTCCCCACAGAAAAGAAAGATCCAGACGGACGTAAAAGATGGACTAAGGGCCCGGTTCCACTGGGGAGAAGATTAATTGCGCATGAATTGAGTACACAAATTACGGGCATTCATTGTCGTCCGCAACAAAAATGGCCAAAAATGACAAATGTCCCAGTATGAATTACAGATATATTAATAATGTACAGCGAATATATGATGAACAGTCACGATTGTATAACGCATGTAGTGAGGAAACGGATCTGACGCATTGCGATGATCACGGAAGTATTACGGGTGTATTATGAATGCATCGCACACATTCCGCGTGCACGGCATCTGTATTGCGGTCATAAAAGAAAACACTCGGGCCGTCGGCATCACTATAGACACCAACAATACAGGCTCTGGAGCAATAGCTGGACTTGGACAAGTTGATTGGAGTAAACAAGCAGTGAACAGGGCAAGTGGTGACGTCAGCGGAACGCACCAGAGCGCAGCTCGTCTGAACGATTATAACAAGAAGGTAAATCTGTTATAAACATAGGAATAAATACTGTAACAGCTGCAGACAAGAAGGAAAAAACACGCAACTGTTTTATCAAGCCTTGACAATGTAAACAAGTCAAATAATTACCTTTTCAGACGGCTCAAAATCCTTTTTGCAGCTTCGGCCCAGCTGCAGCTTCCTCTGTGATTCAGGAGGTGATTAGAGTCGCTTTCAACAGCCAATTTGCAGAATAAAATGATTAATCTGCCATGAAATAATTATTTTATATACGCAGCATCCAGCGCAGAGCGCGTGGCAGCCGGTAGAACAAAGAACGGCATCCAGCTGTGAACATAGCATATCTGATTTGCATCTGCCGCAAATCAGATGCAAAGCAGACGTAATAAAAATGCTTTATTCGTGGCTAATCTGTATGCAGTCGCTACAACTTATTTTAGTTCGTGATGTGGACATGATGGACACACAAAATATCTGTTTTACACACTGTCCCAGTCCGTTGCCAAGCCACTAATTCCTGTCAGTTGCGGATATCAGCAGATAACGGCGAATATACAGCGCATAGATTGAGTATGTATTGTGTATTTATTGTGTATGTATGGAGTATGTAAGGCGGATGTCATCTGCAGCCAAAATTTTGTGCAGTTCAAAAATCCTGGCAACGGAAAAAACATGCCTCTGCGGATAATTGCGGACGTGTGCGGGTGTCGGCCGACTCATACAAGCATGTTTCACACATATTGTGGATGTTAGGCGAATATGAGCCAATTTTGTGTGCAGTCCATACGCAAATCCTCCTAAATGTAAGTTTCTTGCACACATTTATTTTGTCAATATCCTGAAACCATGCCGAATTATAATGTGGTTGATGGTGTCATAAGCTGATGGCGTGCATCGGCTTATGACTGTAATGTCGTGCCATGAATGACATGCATGTAATATTGTAATATTGACATGTTCTATAAACAAACTGCATGCATGCACCTATCATTGTATGTCTGTCAACTTATCAAAACAAATGTGACACCAAAGAGGTTATATGTGAGACCCACCTTCCTTGTAGTCATTACGAAGCCGGTGGAATAGCGATTTCCCATCCCTGCTGAGCAAATATTCCGCAATATCCACAGTTTCAGACCCTGGACTTTGTCTAACCATCCGTCAGTTGCCTTCAAGGGGTCAGAAATTTGTTTGTCTAAACTGTCAACAAGGACTGGTCATTTTCGACAGCAGCTCTCTCTTCCTCCTTTGTCGGCACCAATGGTAGTTTCTGTAGCGATGCAGCATACACAAGGGCAGCCAGTTCTTCTTTCCGTTTCTGTCCACTGCTGTATGTAGTCCTGGTTGTAACAGGCAATCCATGGAGCTTACAAAAAAAACGCTTTAAATTGTCAACTTTCCAGCGGTTGAAATGCTCCAAATCATAGCACTCCTCGCTGCTTTCCACCATCTTTGAATGTGGACTGGTAGCCGAAAAATTTAGAGTACCCATAATGCACCGCATGGCCGGAGATGTGCACTTCGCTTATTCATTTGAGAATGAAGGTGTGAAAGGTTTTTAAGCCATCAGCATCAGTGGACATTCTGTGAGAACAGCTTTCGTCCACAGACCTGTGACACATGTCCCTAAATAAAAGCAGGAAAATCAGTGTTATTGCATTTCAGTTAATTATGCACGAGGCAGTGCGTTTGTGCGCGCATGCATGTGCGCGGCCGCTGGAAACCGCGCACATGTTGCTTGAGAAGTGGAGATGGACTCCATCGAGGCTGATCACGCTCTTGCAAAGCCCCCCTGCTGTGAACAAATACACAGCCATCAATGATCACGTTGGCACTCAGCAGCTCCAACAAGGATGATCACGCTCCTGGAAAGCCTCTCCCACCACAGCAGCGCTCACAAACCGCCTTCTGTTTCTACCACGCAACTGTTTCTACAGCTGTACGCTGTTTCTACAGCGTACAGCTGTATAGATTTGAATGCAGTAGCTCAGTGTAGCGCAGACTTACATGCATAAATGAAGCATAAATATGTTAAACTTAAATTTTGTTGAATTTTATTCAATGACAATAAAAGGCATCTTAATCTTAATGTAAGTGCATATGTATGCTGTTTTAAACAGACTTGCTTAAAACAGTGTGCTTTAATTGTCCAGTACTCTATGCAGAAAAAATTAAACGTATAATTTCTTCCCCTTACTGCTCCATTGGGGAGCAAAACCCGGCGCTGAGCTGCGTAAAGTTGCATAACTCAACGTAGTAGGTACGCCACAATGCGCAACTCTACATTTGCGGTGGTGTGAAAGGGGCTTTAGTGAACATGTATGTTTTGTTTTGTTTTGTTTTTTTGTTTGTTTGTTTTGTAATTATTGCATTTTTCACCTTTAGCTCACTCTGGAGCACACAGTTTACATTGTAGACTCTTGTAAGTTCACATATAGCAGTCCTATGGAGACACCTTTCAGCACACAAAAGGGTCAAGGGTCAAGGTCACAGGAAGGTCAAATGCTAACATTACCAAAAGGACTTTCCTGGTTGTAATTTGTGATTTTGCCTTTGAATTTGGTATGCATATAGTGAGTGAATGGCCTTGCCCATAAGCGATTACCTTGGATAAGTGATTTACCTTGACCTTCAGAGTTTGCCTTGAGGTCAAAGATGACCTCCAAGCAGGTCACATTTCATATTTGTGTAAAACATGTGTAATACAGTGCAATTCAGGTCATATCAAAAGTTGTGTGTTATGACGTGATTTGTTGATGCTATGACAAGAAAAAGGTGCAAAAGTGAGATATTTAAGGGTATTGTTGGAGCGGACCTTTTACTACAGTATCACACAACTATAAACCCTAAACATCAACATGAAATTGTTTAACAATTTACCTCGGTCACACCCCGCGTGTCCCTTGATGAGAGAGGGAAAGATGACCAGTACTCAGTCCAGTTCTCAGATTGACCTCAACTTTATTACAGAGAATGAGCCAAAGTAACAATAACAGAGAGTCTCTGGGTTCACGCTTAGTTTGCCCTAGCAATCAGGCTCTGAGCAGGAACCCCGTCTACCTCTCCCTGAATCCATATATACTATCTGAGTTTCTTTCTAAACATTGCATCACTACGCTAAGATGTTGTATTCTTTCTTGATTGGTCCACTACTCGTCGTGCGCGCAGTGCAGTCTTGTTTCTTCTTGTATCCCAGAGCTGATCATGACCTAAAAAGGAAATATCATACAAACCCTCCCCCATCCTGATTGAGCTGCATGTGTCACCCCTACCTCAATGAGAAAAACAACTTTACCATGTATCCTGATTGCCCAATAAGACAAACAAACTTGGGCTTGTCTCAGTTGCATGAATCATCAGAAAAATAGAAAACATGTTTTCCCATCCTGTCTCAATAATGGTTTATCAGCACTTTTTAGCATGCAAAGGCACAGTGGTTTTATTCAAGTCACAATAGAAAGACAAGCTAGCATAAGAAAAAGAAAATGTAACTAATAAAGAATAAAATCACCATAGTATTTTTACAGTATGAAAAAGCATGCAAATCATCTTGGATCGTCTTCAAAAGGGACATCTACTTGTACAAACTTGAGGAAAACTTCTTTTGACAAAAAATTGAGGTTAAGATCAAAGATCAAGGTCACAATATGGTCAAAGAAAGGTCAATGATAATAAATGCATACACAAGCACATCTTTACACAAAATTCTGTCATTAAGGAATAGAGTGCAAAGGTAACTGTTTCTGTGATACACTTTGAATGTATTTTCCAGACGAATCTCTCTGGCTACCCCTCGACAGCTTTTAAAATCATCCAACATGACTCAGCGCTGGCAGAGGAGAGAGATCTCCAACTTTGAGTACCTCATGTTTCTGAACACCATCGCAGGTAAGACTACCATTCATCTCCAGTTGGTTCCAACTGAATTTCAAATTTTTAAATATAATAGAGTGTGAAAATGAAGCATTATCTTCTTCACCATTACTTAAATAGATCCTGATTTGTTTTCTTCCTTATCCAGCAAAATACACAGCGAGTGAAAGTGTTCTAATCTTTGCATGTCTTTTCGCTATTAGAGCTACTGGATTTTAGTGTGGCAGTCATGATCAATAACATTTGTGTGACTCTGGCACCAGAAAAACACCACATAAGCAGCCCCAGGTGTGCAGCATTTTGTTGAAGAATTCGTGGTGCCTTCAGCACGGCACCCTTCAGTGTACCTGGGAGTTTTGTTGTTTGAAGCAAAGAGCAGGCAGTGCAGATTCTGCTCGATAATTAGTGCCTGCATTTGTGAGCGCGTACACGTGTGTCTGTGGAGCTGTGAGTTCTGTTGTTAACTCTCTGATCTGAACTGCAAGTAACAGCGGAGACGAGAGGCGACTGCACGCTACTCTGCTCTGAGAGGTGTCATCCTCTCTCACATGCGCTGCGTATTCATGCATATTTATATTAAGCTAAGGCTTGAGATTTTTTTTTGTACATTATTGTCAGCTAATTAGATGTAAGGCAGGCAGAAAAACATGCCCAAAATTCATTAAAAATCCCTGATAATGACCTGGGCTGACAGGGATGTCAGAACAGTGTGGGATGGCAGACAGGCACGGGGGGGGTGTGAACGGGAAGTGATCTTCTAATTAAACACTTTTCCACTGTTATTAACATCCTGCCACCTCAGTTCAGGCCTCAGCACTAGTGGCTTTAACCAGACCAACACCCCCAAATCTTCCTCCGCACTCATCCCGCTGCTTTCTCTGCACTCTACCATTAACCTGGATAATGAAGCTTCTCCCAGACCCTAACTACTCTGTGGAAGTCTTCTGTCAGCCGTTACCACTCGCTCAGCTACATTTAGACTCTTTAACACCAATGTGGCGCAGTGCGGGATATGACAGTGACACATCTGGTACTTTGGTTCATGTTTATAAGGATTTGTTGACAAAAACAAGCTAGAATGTTGTATGATCTTATTTCAGTGGGCCGAGGGAAATCAATTAGTGACATTGCTCAAACACTAGACATATGCAATGTGGCAATATAGAATGTCCTGAAAAACAACAGAACTGAGGTAAACAACAACAATTGATGGCAGAAATTCTGTGAGAGCTGTGAGGTACCCCCCCCCCCCCCCAAAAAAAAAACACAGTCAGTGACATCAACATTGACCTCCACTGACACAGGTGTGACTCATCACAGTCCACTTTTATAGGAAGGCTTCAAGAGAAGAAACAGAGAAGCCAAACCACTCATCAGCAGTAAGACTTACTGTAGACAGTATGGAATTTGCAAAAAAGTACCCTCCCTCCATTTCTTTTATTACGTCTTCTACCAGTCGAATACTTCTGTTAGTTTTTCAGTGTAACTACTCAATAAAACAGTCTGATTCTGTAGAGACTTTCAAGTTCAGACTTAAGACACACTTATTTTCCCTTTTGTATAGCTAGCATACTGGCATAGTACATTACTATGCTTTTTACTCTTTTAATTCATTTTATTAGTAAACAGACAGGCCGCGGCCTCAACTTTATCTAAATTCTGGGTCTTTTAGTGAAGCTTAGGGCTAGTGGCTGGCAATCATCTTAGTATTTCTTCTGTTTTTCTTGTTGCTTAATGCTGACAAATTATACTGTATTTGTTGTCTTTCTGATGCCTGATTGTTTTTTTTTTCTCTCTGTTTGAGGTGCGGCTCCATCCAGAGATGGGTGTGGTGTCTGTTTCTTCAGCCCTCCTGTCCTGTGCGCTGGCAACATTTCCTGTATATTCGTTTTGTGAATTGTTTTGTAAACTGCATCAGTAGCATGGCCCAAGCAGAGGGTCACCCCTTTGAGTCTGGTCTGCTTGAGGTTTCTTCCTCAAATCATCAGAGGGAGTTTTTCCTTACCACTGTCGCCTGTGTGCTTGCTCTAGGGGTTGGTAAGGTTAGACCTTACTTGTGTGAAGTGACTTCAGGCAACTTTGTTGTGATTTGGTGCTATATAAATGAAATAAATTGAGTTGAAATTGAGGAGTGTCTGTGCCTGTGGAAATCCACCAGCAGTTCACTGGTTTTCCTTGCATTGATCTGGAGGGGGTTCCACGTTTGATCCAGTTTTTAACTTCATGTACTGTATCTCAGTTCTGGATTATATGTAGCCACTACTTGACCTTGCAAGCACTCTCATGTTCAAAAGAAAAGTAGACAGTATGGTAAATGCTCTTGGCTTTTCTCATGGATTTTCAATGACACGTTTTCCCATCTGAAAACCCACATTCCCATTCTCAGAGCAGAGAAGGATATCCACATCTGGTAAATCAGGGGATCAGACTTGAAAAATCTGTACCTCTGATCATAGCCACTATTTATGATACACATATTTTCTGTAAACCTATACGTAGCTTCCTAAGCCCCCCTGTAACTTCCACGGCTCATTGATACAAAACACTCAGCAGGAAAATTGCATGTGGATCACGCAAAGCATTCTACCACGGCAAAGTGAACTCCGCTGGTGTGTGTTTCTCTAACAGACTCTCTGTGAGACGGGAAGTATGTCTGATTGAGGGCTCTGAGATTCAGGGCTTGTTGGAATGTTGCATGCTGATCCCCAAAGTAACCAAAGCCTTAAATGTACCCTGACCCACTTCCAACCCCTCTGCTCCCCTGCAGCCCTTCATCACTCACAGATTTCTGTCTGCTTTGTGTTTCTAGGGAGGACTTACAATGACCTGAACCAGTACCCAGTTTTTCCCTGGGTCCTCACCAACTATGACTCAGAGGAGCTGGACTTGACCTTGCCAGGGAACTTCAGAGATCTCTCTAAGGTACTAAATATTCTTCGCCATGCATGTCAGTGTGTGGATGGAAGTGCTTGGCTGTGGTGGCCCAGGAGTTTCCATAGTAATGCCCACACTATAAAAAACTGTTCCATTCAGTGACAAGTGAATTATGCACAATCTAAACGCATGACCTGGAATGCATAATATTGGAAAATGCTGACTGTCAAACTTCATGAAGTGCTAAGAGAGAACTTATGGAGGTTTTTGCTCTGTGGAACATGTTTAGAATTTGTTGGATTTCAAGTATGTTGTTAGACAACCTAGGCGTCCTATACACGACTGTTTATAGCTAGCACCAAAGTGGTTCCCCTATGATTACAAGCCAAGGAACCATTTTAGTGCTACTTTGTACCATTTTTGTTTTGTGTGCAGGTTTCACCTCAGGAAGCTTTGGTGGCCACTGTACACTCTGACAGATTGGAGTTAATCTGTTAATGAGCCTAAAATCCTTTCATTGTTGTCCCCTTTCTTGATACTACAGCGCTAGGCATGTGGAGATTAATCAATACGAATCGGTATCTAGATACAAACATGCGCGATGCGAGTGCATCAATTCATTCAGTGTGCATCAATTCATTTTACGGGTTGAAGCGTGTTGAATCGCTCACTGCCTGCTTGCATTGATTGTTTCCAATGCACAATGAATGCACCATGGACGGAAGCTAGAAAGCACATTTCTACCACAGCAAAATTATGACATCATTAGTCTTTTTGCTTAAGGATTTCCTTATCGGTCCTTCAGTTCTGGATACCAGAGCGGCCATTGTTTTTGAGGGTGTTTATCGGGAAATGATCATTTCTCTACATTGATTGCAGACTGCAGTGGGGCTGCTTGAAGCTTGAAGCAGCGCTTCGAGTGACTGTTCGCTGGTTCTCTCCTTCGCTTCCAGTGGCAGGTCTGCACTGTCTTCATTAACCCCCCTCAAAGCCATTTAAAGATGTCAATCGCGAGTCAGCTTTGTGTGGATTGAAGTCATGTACTGGGACTCTTGTCTTGTTGCGGGTAAGAAACGAGACAGTTGCCGACTTTGTGTCAGTTTTTCCAGCTGCTTAAATCACAAAGTACAATGGGAGACACCCAAAAATGCCTTCTGCCCAGGCCAAGTCTTTTTTTTTTTCAATAATATTTTATTGAATTTTGCATTAACAAAAAAGAGAAACAAACCCAGCACAGATCTTGCCAAATTACAAAGGAATAATAATGTACATGGGTTACATGAATGCACATTTGGATCACACACGTTATTGTTTGCATTAGGATCATGTCAATGGCTTACTTATGAAGACAAAGTCCGGGCACCTTTTCTGCAGTCGAATAACAAGATCATTAGGAAGATGATCAAGGAGGGGCTGCCATATTTTACAAAAGACACTGCTGTTACCTTTTAAAATAGCACTGAGATGTTCCATAGGAAAAACCATAAATGTTTGGCTGCATCACTGGATAACCGAGGGAGGCTTCTCCTAAATCCACTGCAACAGAATACCGTGGTTTACACATTAAAGTCAGCTGTCCAGTGGACAAAAAGAGCTGTCCTGTAGCTATACCCAGATAAAAACAATACTGGGTCTAATGTAACTGATTTACGGAAAATTGAGCTAAGCTTCTTAGTTACATTTTTCCCAGTATCTGGAAATTAATTAATGTAGTTACATTGAATGTAGTAATTACAGTGGTAGTAGATCCCTACTTTCTTGACATTAAAGGCATTTAAATTAAAATGAAGAAGGAAGCTCTCAACAGGACTTTAAATAGGTTGATCATTTTGGAATGTAAGTTATGATTTTACAAAATACCTCACTTAGAAAAAATGCAAGTCCTTTTTGTGGTAATCATTAAAATAATGCCCTATGAGTGGTGTGGGCAGAGTTCCTGACTTCTTTACAGTGAATTCTGGTGTTCCTCAGGGATGTGTCCTGGCTCCTACTCTGTTCAATTCTTGAATGGACTAGGTGTTGGATAAGGTCGTGAAGTCCAGCAATTTGGGAAGCAGAATGAAGAATTGGAATATCTGGGTTTGCAGTTGTCCTATATCAAGACTAAAATCCAGGATTTCTATGACTTCTTGGACTCAATCAGAAGTGTATCTGTTTGTAGTGAAAGTGTCAAATTTGATGAAAGAGTCCCTTATTTCAGCAGTGAGATTAATTTACTGTATCTCAGACCTCAGCCATTAAGATGGAAAAACATCTGGGAGGAGCTCATGGAGTCACGAGGTGACAATACAGATGTGCTTGGATACCTTTGCAAGAGACCAAATGTCCAAATCTTTAGGGGCTCAATACTTTCAGTCTTATTATGTGGTTGTGAGACCTGTTTGGCAGCCAGTGACCTCACTTGCTGACTCGATGTCTTAGGTACTCGGTCTCACTGGACGATCCTTTAGTACAGCTGCAGTGACTTTATGTCAAATGAACAGTTGCTTTGGGATACTCAGATGAGGCTTACTAATTACACTGGGTATGGACATCAGGTACACCATTATGGATGAGTAGCATGCTTCTCTAAAATTTATCCAGCTTGCAGGAGCCTCTGTGCTACAGACAACAACTGGAAAAGGTTAATGGCATGCCCATGTATCACCTGGCTGCAGCAAACAGATGGGTCAGATGTGTGCCTTGATGGTGGCTAACCAGAACCCGGGGTAGTTTGGTTTTGCAGTGGATGTGGTGATGTGTGTTGCCACTGCATGCTCCCAGATTGACTTCATTCATTGTAATATAGAAAGCCATGGCATTTAAAAAAAAGCAATTTAAAAAAGATCTGCTATTATTCATTTTCTGCAGAAAAAGAATGAAAGTTGTTTTTTTTTTAAGAAATGTTATTATGCATTGTCATTGATGCACTTATTGTCATTTTCAAGTGAAGAATTGTTCAGGGACGGGGGCCTGAAATGTCTATATTGTGTTTCTATTCATATAATTATGGAAGTAAATTTGTGCCATCAGAGTTTGAAGTTGAATTTCTCAGGTTGAATTTCTTCAGCATCAAAATATTCAGCCTCAAAACTTCAACCTAAAAAAATAACATAAACAAAATTCAGCCTAAAAAAATTAAACCTCAAAAAAATTCAACCTAAAAAAAATCAACCTAAAAAAATTAAACCTAAAAAAAAATAGAAAAGAAGGGAGAAGCAATTGATCCCTGTCTCAATCACCGAACGTTCAGCAATTTATCACGTCTTCTTCTTCTTCTTTTGATTTGGTCTCAGTGTCACATGACCAATGGCGCAAAACGTGATTGTCTGAATGTTGAATGATTGAGACAGGGAGTAATTTCTTCTCCCTGCTTTTCTATTTTTTGAGGTTGAAAATTTTTGAGGTTGAATTTTTTTAGGTTGAAGTTTTTGAGACTGAATATTTTCATGCTAAACAAATTCAACCTTAGAAATTCAACCTCAAACTCTGATTTTGATGCTAAAACAAATTCAACCATTCAAATTCAAACTCTAATGGCACAGATTTACTTCCATATTGTTTGAGTTAGACCTCGTCTGATTTTGATGCACTTGGACCTTTACCGTTCTAAATATGACAAGTGAAAAACACATTGAGCTGCTCAGAAACAATGTTTCTGCAAGCTCTGCCAAATCACCAGTGCTCGTGCACAGTGTCACTGCTGACCTGAACCTCTGTGTGAGATAAAGTGCAGTGCTGTGATGGTTGTTTCTTTGAAGGGGAAATGCAACACTCTGTTCACTCTACCACAAACTATGGCCTGACTTACTTGTTTCTCTGTCTGTCTGTCTCGCTCACACGTGCACACTGCGGCTCACAGGCTCACTGACCTGAAAACAGTTGCATTCCTGTCTGAGCCTTCTCTCTCGCTCACTTTGTTTCCCTTAAAGCGTCGACATCCTGACTAACAGCTTCACTTTGTTGTCTCAGTTCTCAACATTTTGTATGACTTGTCAGGATTTTGAGGTGTGTGCACTGTGTTTTATTGTGGGAGAGCAGGAAAAGTTTGAAATGAAGGAGGAAGAACAGTTGCAGCGGGAAAAAAATTAAAGCATCATGAACAATTAGTGCAGTGAATTTGAGGAATGCACTCCCACACACATTTCTGTAATCCCAGCATATTTTGGGCAAACAACTGTGCAATATGCTGTCGCCGCACAACTTGTCTGTCTTTGGTGACCTTAGCATGTGGAAATCCAGGTTACGCATAGGGAGTCGCAGGATGTTTTTTTTTTTTTGGTGGGGGGTGATCGTTTGTGAGCCATGTGCAGTCCTCTTGCCCCGGGGAGACAGTTATGTATTGTAATGTATTCTGGTGACATCCTCCCATGCTGTTTACAGGCCTGAGCTGCCTTCATTAGCATGGGTTCACAGCCCGTGTCTCCTGACAGTTGTCCTTGGAACCCCGGGGCTCTTACCTCCAAGAGTTCAAAGTTGTCTAGCAGGGATGGACAGAGACCTCCACACTTTTCCAGTGTGCTCAGTCTGCCCTTTTGTTCCATTATACACTAGAACTATCTCAATGAGCTCTAGAGGACTTGTTTGTTGTGTGTTCAGGCATGTATCTTAAAAAAAATGGTGTTTGATGGGCGTGGCTGTGTACAATATGTGGTTAATGCAGTGATCTTTATGTCACATATCCATTTGTATTATTGTATGTGTATGTTCACCATTTTTTCCAGACACCACAAGTACCATTGCTTTCACACTTGCATAAAATGCTTATATGTATGTACAGATCTGAGCACGTACGGGCCAGACAGCAAGGTCTGATCGCACACAGCATGGGGAGGGGCCTGTCAGTTGATCACAGCACACTGACAGTTGGATGACGGCTCAGTGCACACATTAAAAACACAGAAACCACTGCCAGGACAGGTATGCAAATATTACAAAAATACCTACATATGCAGTTACATAACAAATAACGAAAATTAATGACCACAAAACACAGAATGGCACATTGGTCTAGGCACTGAACGGACAGGGGGCGTGTCCGCCCACAGCCGCTGCCATTGTGATCTCTGCTCCTGGACGTCCCAGCTGGAGAACATGTACCGTGTTTTGAAGGTCATGAACTTACAACATTTCTCCATGAGGCGCATCTCTCTGCCTGCTGTCCTCACATGGAAATACATAAAACATCTTTTGCCTTTGCATTGGGCTGCAGCGGCCACACAGCGAACCTCGTCCATGTCCTTGTTGATTTCAGGCATTTTTCCGCACCATTTACAGGCCAGCGATGGTAGCATAGTGGTAAAGTTTCTGGCTGGCAATCAGAGCTTTTGTAAATTGCAGGTTCGAATCCAGTGTGTGGCATTTATTTTTCTTTCTTTTTTCATAGCAGCTGCGTGATGTGGTTACACATGCAGCTGCTCACATAGTGTTCCCGCTGCGACAGTTTCATGCATGGTCATGCACGACACTGTTGTATGCATGAAATCATCGCAGCGGGTTCGTTCACGCCTGCCCATCGGCTCCATGTTTTTGTGGTTCGCTCATATGAGTTGTTCCACTGTGATCCGCCATGATTTGTACTTATTCATACTATGTGTGAAGGAGCCCTTTTCCCGGATTCCACAGCGTCAAGCAGATGAGAGTTTATGACTCCCCCTGGATGGGACACCAGTTACTACCAGCTAAGGCCAGTACTCATTTACAACTGGGTGGACTAAGTGTCTTGTCAAAGGCCAGACAAGTGGCATGAGTGGGATTTGAACCCAGGTCTGCATATTGTCAGGCCACCTCTTTATCCACTCAGCTACCTGCTCTGTCTGTGGGGTGATTATAAATAAATGCATATGTGGGAGGATTTGCTTTTTTTCTTATCCATTACAGCCAGATCACAGAACTGTTTGTCAGTTTTTGATAACTGTCATTTGATGGACAGCTTTGCTTGAACTGCTCAAGATCTGTACTGATCTGCCAGCTTCCAAACAGCACACACCTACAATTATCTATTGTTAGGGCATCCAGTCAATCAATCAATCAATTCAATCAATTTTTTTTTTATATAGCGCCAAATCACAACAAACAGTTGCCCCAAGGCGCTTTATATTGTAAGGCAAGGCCATACAATAATGATGTAAAACCCCAACGGTCAAAACGACCCCCTGTGAGCAAGCACTTGGCTACAGTGGGAAGGAAAAACTCCCTTTTAACAGGAAGAAACCTCCAGCAGAACCAGGCTCAGGGAGGGGCAGTCTTCTGCTGGGACTGGTTGGGGCTGAGGGAGAGAACCAGGAAAAAGACATGCTGTGGAGGGGAGCAGAGATCGATCACTAATGATTAAATGCAGAGTGGTGCATACAGAGCAAAAAGAGAAAGAAACAGTGCATCATGGGAACCCCCCAGCAGTCTACGTCTATAGCAGCATAACTAAGGGATGGTTCAGGGTCACCTGATCCAGCCCTAACTATAAGCTTTAGCAAAAAGGAAAGTTTTAAGCCTAATCTTAAAAGTAGAGAGGGTGTCTGTCTCCCTGATCTGAATTGGGAGCTGGTTCCACAGGAGAGGAGCCTGAAAGCTGAAGGCTCTGCCTCCCATTCTACTCTTACAAACCCTAGGAACTACAAGTAAGCCTGCAGTCTGAGAGCGAAGCGCTCTATTGGGGTGATATGGTACTACGAGGTCCCTAAGATAAGAAGGGACCTGATTATTCAAAACCTTATAAGTAAGAAGAAGAATTTTAAATTCTATTCTAGAATTAACAGGAAGCCAATGAAGAGAGGCCAATATGGGTGAGATATGCTCTCTCCTTCTAGTCCCCGTCAGCACTCTAGCTGCAGCATTTTGAATTAACTGAAGGCTTTTTAGGGAACTTTTAGGACAACCTGATAATAATGAATGACAATAGTCCAGCCTAGAGGAAATATGTGGGAGGATTTGCTTTTTTTCTTATCCATTACAGCCAGATCACAGAACTGTAAGCAGCGCCTAGGGGCCAGAGTTCTGCATATTTGGATGTCAGACACATTCATGCCATGATAAGTTTCATTAGACTCAGATTTTTTTTTCTTGGTGAAATGACAAGCAGTTGATAGATATGAGAAACAAATCTTTCTCATAGCTGTTCAGTGAACTGATGGAGAGTCATCTAATTGCAGATGACAATCAAAGAGGCAGATGGAATTTGACAGTTTGCTTATTTGTCCAGTGACTGGAAATTACTAGGTGTATCCTTTTAAAATGTCATGTCAAGAGGAGAAGTAAAACCACAAAGTGACATAAGTGTATTCCTCAAGCAATGTGGATGAGTCCAACCATTTACATTTATTTATTTTTTATACACGACCTAGTCTATATATTTAAAAGGTTTCTGACGACCAACCTAGTATTTTCATATTGTTTTAATGAAATTGCCAGGTAAGGCAGACATAGACACAGGGAGAGATTAAAATGTGTGTAGAGAACCACAATGTTCTTGTTGGATAAGACCATGTCTAGGATGTTTTTCAAAACAGTCGTTGTTGAGGTTCAAGCACGTGTTTCAAATGTTGTTTTCTGTCCATGTTGTTGACATCTATCTATCTATCTATCTATCTATCTATCTATCTATCTATCTATCTATCTATCTATCTATCTATCTATCTATCTATCTATCTATCTATCTATCTATCTATCTATCTATCTATCTATCTATCTATCTATCTATCTATCTATCTATCTATCTATCTATCTATCTATCTATCTATCTATCTATCTATCTATCTATCATGCAGCTGGATAGTGTAGTAGTAGAATTGCTGTCTTTGGGTCAGTCAGGACACACATCCAATAAGGGTCCCCAGGCTAGACCCCCATGTTACACTCCCATCTTACCTCGAAAGCATGAGCGAGAGACAAATACATAAAGCCATACTGGCTGGGATATCACCCGTGTTATGGCCCCTTCACACATAACACAAAGTTGGGCAAAAGAGGCAGAAACCAGCCGACAAAGGCTGAAAAAAACTGAATTGGCGAACCGTGAAAAATTCCAGCCGCTGTCAGGAGGGACAGACAGTCAGACAGCTGTGTATGATCCTGTGGCAACGGTTTTGTGCATGCTGGTGTGCACACGCATGAACACAGTGCGACCACGTAAGGGGTGTGATATCACATGTTTCTCACACAGCAGCAGCAATCACATGGTGGACAAATGTACATAAATCAATGAAAATGTGTAAGGACAAAATAATGTGAGAGCACAGAACATTATTAGAACAATGAATGTACTGTTTGAATGTAAGACAATCATGTTACTGGTAATGATGTGTAATTTTTGCCTGATGACTTGATGGTCTGTGATGGAAATGATGAAACAAATGGATTTCGGTTTGTCTCTTAAAATATTTCATTCCTGTTCTAAAGAGCAGACAATACAAGAATGTCCAGCTGTCCAGCACGTGGCATGTGGACTCTAACTCATGTGGAGGATGTGACACTTGCCTTGCTGACCATTCACATAATCAAATGGATATTTTCAAATGGGGCAGCCTGGCTGATGGTGTCCAGTGCACACTGAGGCACTCGCTGCTGAATGTGTTGCAAAGGTGATATGTTTTTTTAATTACCATGTGGGACAGCCTGCCGATACATGCGCATCATGGTGGCGTGTTGAGAGGTGATGTTCTTCAAGGCACAATATGTGTTCTCCAGCTGTGAGTAGCTATGACACAGTGATCAGCTGCTGTGGGCCACCTGTCTGGAGCAACTCACACTCACATGCCATTTGTTTTGCTGAGGAAGTACACCGCACACTGACATGCCATTTGTGTTGCTGGGGGAGGGGGAAATGGCACACTCGAGGGGCACTTAGAAAATGTGGGGCCATTCGCACAGCCAGCTTGAAAGTGGTCTGCCTCCTGTCTACTTTTGTGCTGGCTGAGCGAATGGCCCCACCTTTTCTAAGTGTCCTGCGAGCAGTGTTAGATATTCTTGGGTGGCACAACGATGCCGGCCAACTTCGGATGAGAGCGGGTCGAATGGGCACCATTCGCCATCATTCAGCCACTGGTGTGAAGGCTGCCTTGATCATGCCATTCGGCCAGGGTTTGACATGGTCAATGATTTCATGCAGCCCCTTGGTCACAGCATGATATGTCGGACCTGCGTTCAAAATGTCGTGTGAATGTTGCAAGTTCAATCAGATGGCAGTGTGACCTCATCTTGCCCGCTGTTCCAATGGGTTTCCGGCGTGAGTGACACATGAATGTAGAGTGCATGTGCTGTGCCCGAATGGATGTGGCAACTGCAGTACAAGGCGTACCAGGCATTTGAGGTGGCTCAGATTTTTCACGAGTGGCAATCAAATCCTCCTTCATAAGTCATTCGGCCTCAATCATTTCATGTGTGAAGGGGCCCTTAACAAGGTCCATATCAGTTGCTGAGGAACCAGGAGACACTGATGGAAAATTGGCTATTGGAGCAAGACATAGCTGTTGCGATGGGCTGCAGCAAGCGAGCACACATTGACAGGTTGCCCCAGATGAAATGGACAGTCAGATCATAACATGCAGCGGGCGATCTGAATGTCATGTCACCCATGTGAGCTCTGTTCCACATGACGTGGTGTCTGTTCTGTGGTGCGCCATCCACAGGACACGCGTGCGGGGCTGACTGGACATGCCAGGCCAGCACATGTGGACATGATAAGAGTGCACTGCTCCATTCATGTTATTTCATGACTGCACGTCTATAACCATGGGTCATCTGCAGAGGAACAGACAGTTCATACTTGTATTGTCCACTCGATAAGAGGGATTCAATAAAATGCGGTGTTGTTTTTAAGGTGTGTGGTTTTATTTATTTATTTTTTAAATACATCTATCTCCTTGTTGAATTCAGGCATTTTCCTGCACTTTTTATGGGACAGCGATGGTAGTGCTGTGGTAGAGTTTCTGGCTGGCAGTCAGAGCTTTTGTAAATTGCACGTTCAAATCCCATGGTTGGCATGTATTTTTTTTTTCACAGCAGCTGCGCAATGTGGTTACACATGTTCCAGCTGCTCGCACTATGTTCCCACCTGCCCAACCACATGTCCCTCCCAATGTCGGCTCAATGTTTTTGTGGTTTGCTCATACAAGCTGTTTTGCCCTGATTTGTACTTATTCGTACTATGTGTGAAGGAGCCCTGAGGCATGCTGGGATATGTTAAACCTAATGTCATCTATTTTCTTCTCAAAGTAAGCTAAGAAATCATGGGCTCTAAATGGAAAGCGACTTACAGGTGGTTGTCCGTGAATACGCGTTGCCACCATACTGAACGCAAGGTGGAATACTTCTAGTTTTGAACTACGCCATTTTTCGTTCTTGACCTCTCACTTTATGCTTGAGGCCACATAATCATTGGACCAAGGCAAGTCTGTTTTGGGGGGTGTGGTTTTAATGTTGTTGGTAGAGTCATGTCGAGTGTGGTTGTGAGCACTGAGTTTAAGCTGTCCACAAGACTATCTACTGAATGGTCATTTTCCGAAAGTGATGCTAAGATATGAAGCAGTCTGGCTCCAAGTTCAGTTGTTGTTCAGTTGAGGAATTGATTTATCGCTGTGACGGTCAATAAGTTTCTTGTTCCAGTTAACACAGAAACAAGACTGTAAACTTAATAAGTGAGTGATCTGAGACCACTGATGCAAGAGGCACAATGTCAGTATTTGTGACAGTGACACCACGAACGAGGACCAAATCCTGGGTATTTCCAGTAATGTTTGTTGAACCCTGAATGTATTGCTGGAATCCTAATACATCTATAATGTCAAAGAATGATTTCCAGAGGGGTCAGAAGGTTTATTTATATGAATGTTGAAGTCACCAACAATCAGAATGTTATCGGCAGGGGTTGCCAAATTAGAGATAAACTCACCAAATTAATCTAAGAATTCTGAATATGGGCCCAGGGGCCTATATACAGTATGGTGACAAAATAACATGGTTGATTTTCATTCTTGTAACCTTGGCTATATCTTGGGCAGAGCAAAGAGTCAAATGTTCAAAGGAGTAATATTTTAGACCCCCAAGAGCCAGTAAGCTAAACCCCGATTTATGAATTCGAGCAACACACCTCCGTCTTGTCTTGTATCATAAGGGATGTGACTAAATGTGTAAGCCGGTGTGCAGGTTTCATTTATGGGGAGGTCAGCAGTAGATTTAAGCCAGGTTTCACATAAACCAATCATATATAGGTGGTGTTTCATAATTAGATCATTTATCATTCATGATATTGAGGTAGGGGTGGTGGCCAAGTGGTTACTGTAACTTTGTTTCAGTGAGGAACTTTCCCAGCTCAATCCCCACCCCTGCCACATTCCTCCATGTAATGTGGAGGAAGGGCTTCTCGGATCTGCATGTAAAGTGCATGTAAAGTGGTGGTGCATTGGCATGATTGCACCACCTGTGTTAAAACCGCGCTCCCCCAAATCACAGTCACCTTGGTTCAATGAGTATTTGCGTGACTATAAGCATGCATTATTGGCTACAAAGCGGACTTTCTACTCTGATTTGATCAACAAAAACAAGCATAACTCGAAAGTTCTTGTTCGACACGGTGGCAACACTTTTGCATGGAAAAGCACCTGTAGTTCACTCTCCTTTTACAGCACAAGATTTCCTGGATTACTTTGGGAAGAAAATAGAAGACATCAGGTTAAACATATCCTGGCATGCCTTAATCCAGCCACTACACCCTGCTATTGATGTCTGCGCCACTACTGAGGTATTACCTATATTTACAGAATTTGACAGTATCTCACTAGGCATGCTGACAAAACTCGTAATGTCATCAAAAAGCACAACCTGTTTATTTGATCCTATACCAACAAAACTGTTTAAGGACCTGTGGCCCACTCTTGGGCTGACTGTGCTGGAAATTATTAATCTTTCTTTAACTTCTGGATCTGTTCCTAAATGTTTCAAATCTGCAGTGATTAAACCATTACTTAAGAAACCTAATCTTGACCCTAGTGTATTGACAAACTATCAGCCAATATCAAATCTATAATTTTTTTCTAAAATTCTGGAAAAAGTGGTGTCACGGCAGCTCGTAGACTGTCTTACTGAGAATAATCTCTTTGAGCCACTGCAGTCTGCTTTTAGAAAATATCATTCCACAGAGACGGCTCTCACTAAAGTGGTGAATGATCTTCTGCTTACAGTGGATTCGGACACCACTACGGTTCTGTTGCTGTTAGATCTCAGTGCTGCATTTGATACAGTGGATCATCATATTCTTCTTGATAGGCTGGAAAATCACTTTGGGATTACTGAGGGTGCCCTTGCATGGCTGACGTCATACTTGACCAGTCGTTCTCACTGTGTTTTGTACAGTAACACTACCTCTAACCTTAGTGACATGAAATTTGGGGTTCCACAGGGGTCTGTCTTAGGCCCCCTGCTTTTCTCCCTTTATAGAGAACCCTTGGGCACATATTGCGGCGTTTTGGGATTACCTTTCACTGCTATGCAGATGATACTCAGTTATACATGCCAATAACTACTGGTAATCTCATTCACATAAAATCCTTAGAAGATTGCCTTGCAGCAGTGAGAAGTTGGATGTCTAGAAACTTCCTACTTTTAAACTCTGATAAGACTGAAATGATGGTTCTTGGTCCAGTGAGACATTGGCATCAATTTGACCAGTTAACGCTCAGCCTCGGCTCGTGTGTCATACATCACACTGACAAAGTGAGGAACCTTGGGGTAATTTTTGATCCTTCGTTGTCCTTTGCCCTCCACATTAGAAATATTACTAGGACTGCTTTCTTCCACCTGCGAAATATAGCGAAGATTCGTCCCATCCTGTCTATGGCTGATGCTGAGACCCTGATCCATGCATTTATCTCTTCTAGATTGGACTACTGCAATGTTCTATTTTCTGGTTTACTGCAGTCTAGCATTAGGGGTCTCCAATTGGTTCAAAATGCTGCAGCCAGACTTTTGACACGAAGCAGAAAGTTCGACCACATTACACCCATTTTAGCATCCCTTCACTGGCTTCCTGTCCCAGTGAGATCAGATTTTAAGGTTCTGCTACTAACCTATAATATTATTCATGGAGTGGCACCTCCCTACCTAGCTAACCCAATTAAACCTTACATACCGGCCCGGGCTTTACGTTCTCAGGGTGCAGGACTACTTTGTGTCCCTAAGGTGAATAAGAAGTCTGCGGGTCACAGAGCTTTCTCTTATCATGCCCCTGTTCTCTGGAATGATCTCCCTGCGTCAATAAAACAGTCAGATTCTGTGGAGACTTTCAAGTCTAGACTTAAGACGCACTTATTTTCCCTTTCATATGGCTAGCATACTGGTACAGTTTTGTTTTACGCTTTTTACTTCTTTTAATTAATTTATTAGTAATTGGAGCGGGCCACGGCCTCAACTTTACCTAAATTCTAGGTCTTTTAGTGAAGTTTAGGGCTAGTGGCCGGCGATCACCTTAGTATTTCTCTGTTTTTCTTGTTGTTTAATGCTGGCAAATTATACAGTATTTTTTTGTCTTTCTGATGCCTGATTCTGTTGTTTCTCTCTGTTTAAGGTGCAGCTCCATCCAGAGATGGGAGTTGTATTCGTGTTGGCGATCCTCCTGTCCTGTGCGCCAATAGCATTTCTTGTATATTCGTCTATGAATTGTTCTGTGAATTATTCTGTAATTTATGTCTGTCGCATGGCCCAAGCAGAGGGTCACCCCTTTGAGTCTGGTCTGCTTGAGGTTTCTTCCTCAGAGGGAGTTTTTCCTTACCACTTTTGCTCTGGGGGTTGGTAAGGTTAGACCTTACCTGTGTGAAGTGCTTTGAGGCAACTATGTTGTGATTTGGTGCTATATAAATGAAAATAAATTGAAATTGAATTGAAAGTGTAATGTAATGTAAGTTGCTCCCCACAGAATCCAAACATGTAGCAAAAACTAACACAAGCTAACCGCTAACATAACGCTAACCACTCGTACAATTCACACAGGAGTAAAATAGTGAACTAAAATTCATAGCTGTTCCACTAAAAAAAAAAATAACAGAAGTGATAAACAGGTAGAAATAAAAGAAATGATTATAATTTGAAGCGCGCCCTTCAGTCTGGTTGCTGAGGAGGCAGTCCATCCGGGAAAATGTTGCTAGCACCCACTTGCCAGATCAAGCAGAAAGAATCAAGCTGTTATTGTTATTATTTGTCAATAAAATCCAAGTTTCTTAAAACTCCATGAAAATGTTGGACCCTGTCTGGAATAGGTACAGTTTTATGTGCAGAATATTAATCACCTGAGATACGATAGACTGACTATATTCATGATAAGCAGTCAGTGCAGAAACAGAAAAGTTGGTTTTTTCATTCTTGGCTTTTATTTGCTTATTTATTTATTTCTCCAAAAAGATGCTGCAAAACAGTTCCAACTTGAGAAATGTTAAAACGTCTGTCATGTCCAGTTTCTAACCCAGGTGATAGTAGCCTAACCACTGACAAAGAGTTAGTGCAAACCGTTATCCCAAGATGATTTTACCAAACCCAGTTTTTATTTAATATAATTTTGAGAGTTACATATGGTTGCAGTTTCATGTTAACCATCTGTGAAGTCCCACAATTCTGATTGCAATCTGAGAAATTTAGATCTAAAAGTTTATAATAGACTTCTTTGACATATGTGACAGAAGTCCACATGTTAATAAATGCGTGCCCTGTGAGAGACGCTCTCTGAAGTGGTCTGCTTTCTTTGCACACAGGTTCTGCAGAGGAAAGAGAGGAAAAATGGGGAAAAAATAATTATGTCTTCAATAAATCACATGTAGAAAAGGCGTTCTTGATATTTAAGTGCACAGACGAGTGACTTGGAAAGTAGTGCGGGAAGTAGGACCACCCCCTTTGCATCCCCCAAACCCTGTAGAATGTTTTGATGTTCCATAGATGACCAAAAACCACAATTAGGATGAGCCCAAAAATAAATACTGGCCTGAAGCCAGATATTCAAGATGGGGGCCTTGATGTTATTTTTTCAGTTCACTGCTATGATGCATTTTAGGGTCATTTTAATAAGAAACAGTTTTTTGGCTGCTGTTTTGGATGCCAATTTGAATTGAAATCTTAAGCCCTGGTCACATGGCACTAATGGACACTGAAGCCAAAATGAAACAAGAAATGTGGACTTACGTTGACCTTCAGAGACATTGATTAACCTTCGTCCAGCTTTGTTCCTGTAGCTCGTGCTTTGTCAGAATTTTCAAACTATTGAAAAATGTGAACGAATCCTGAGGACAAATTCAGTTCATCCGTATTCCTTTTGCTTTCTGTCTTGACGGTTCCTCATCGTTTGCGTAGTTCCCGTACCATCAGCATTCCGTTTGAATGTCGTCCAACTTCATCCAGCCTCCCAAGTCGGATGTCTTGCACGAATGTTGATGAGATCTGAACGGATCAATAACTCAAGATCCGACGAGGTGAACGTGACTCATCCATGTGTGGGATGAAAAGCAACGTTGTCATACAGAAACAATAGCGGCAACAACATTTTATCAACTAGTTTAACTATTTACGCATGTTCCAGCCTTCTGTGGCTGCAAAGACTGTGCATACACGCACACTCCAGCTGTTGGTGGCTATGCGTACTTGTGTGCACACACGTGTGCAAACGACTGACATTTGTGCGCACAGCTGTTTTTGGCGTACAGCCCTATGTGGCGCACAGCCATTTGTGGCTGTGTATGTGGCTGTGCGCACAGCTGTTTGTGGTGTACATCCGTCTGTGGCTGTGCTTGTGGCTGTGCGCACGTTCGCATGTTTTGTTTTGATTTTGTTTAAAGCATCAAGGTGGGCGTTCACTTCTTTTTTCTTTTGTTAATTTCAGTTTTGTTTCGTTCCTTTATGCGCCCTTGAGTCACAGGTTTTTTTGGTGATGGGAGAAGTGCAGGCTCATTTGTTCACCTTTTCTTGACAATTTGTGGCTTTGTGACTTTTTTCCTTTGTTCAGCTATGATCGTGTGCCGTGTGACCAGATCCTTATGGATGATATTATTTTGATGCAAATATTGTGTTCTTAAATGTTCTTGTAATGTAAATGTAAATTTCTAAATCATTTTCTTAGTAATATTCTTAAAAATTGTCCTTTATATGTTGTGTGAATTTATTTTAATAAAATCCATTCAGGTGGCCCATTTGTACACCATCTTGAATATGTGGCTTGAGGCCAGTTTAAATTTTTGGGAACATCCTAATTGTGTTCTGGGTTATCTCAGGAACCTAAAAAAAAATTAGTTCTTGGGGTGCAAAGGTGGCAGTACCAGGTCCCACTAAAGGCCTTGCAAATATTCCTGGATCAATTATTTAAAGTTAAACATAAGATTTAGCATAACTTTGAGTCCAAAAAGCATTGAGCTTAATAAAAGCGCAAGAGAGTGAGATGATGGTCGAGTAGAATCCTTGTTATTTTTTTATTTTTTGCAAGCATTTGAAATTTTAATTTCCACCATCTACACCTCCCGCTGTCTTAGTAGGGCCAAGAACATTCTCAAGGACAATACACACCCCAGCTTTCACCTCTTCAACCTGTTGCCCTCTGGCAGGCGCTACAGGTCCATACAGGCCAGGACAAATAGAGTCAAAGACAGTTTCTTCCCCAAAACCATCATCATGTTGAACAATAATCTGCACTAAAACGGACTATATTAGGTACTGAGTCGCACCATATCTATCTCATTTGTAGCACAGGACTTTTGCACATTTTTCAGTTGTTCCATTGTTTATTATATCGCCTATAGTTGTCATACAGTTTTACATTTCCTTTTGCACTCTCTCAATTGCTACACTGATACACTGTCCACATGTTACACAATTTTACTTTTCAGCAAAGGACTTCACGTGTTTCCTTATGTGATATTGTTGTTTATTCATGTTATATTGTCTGGTATTGCACTGCGTGCACTTTTTAAGGAGCAGCCCCCCTAATCTCGTTGTACTATGCAGACTGTGTTTGCTGTGTATAATGACAATAAAGGCTTTCTATTCTATTCTATTCTATTCTGTATTCTTCTGCTATTAAAATTGGTTAGTTAAATATTGTAACTCATTGTTGATGCAATAAGCCATTTTGAAGATTTTCCTCCTGATATTACATAAATTGTTTACTTGTTCCCTTCTTACATCCATTACTGTGAGCTGCAGCTGTCACATGTATTATCTGGAGCTTTCCTGCAGCTCTAAGCTGCATTAGTAACTATAGCGCCCATTTTACAGAGTGTGAGACATCTTGTGGCTTGCACCCCGATGCAGCTGGACCTAAGACGTCACATGCAAGGCTATTATCACCCCATAAATCCATGCAGATCTCCATAAACTTCTCTTTCAGTCTATTCAATTGTGCTAACACTGATCTGGTCTGCCAATAATTTTTAAGCATGAAGAAAAAAAATGACCAAAAGAAAAAGCCATTTAATTTTGATTTAGAACTTTGGCTATTCTTCCGTTTGCATTATACCACATGTGGATATGTCAAAATCTTCAACATGCAGTCGAACATACCAAGGTTGCACAGAAACCGTACAATGCCAAACGGGGTGGGGGGTTTAATAACAATGGCCTCATGTAGCTTTACTTTTAAAGATTAGTCTGAGAGCATTTTAAACTGAGGCGTTTTCTTTTATGTATTATGACTTCAGAACTTTGGTATCCAGGTAGAAAACCTGCTATTGATTAAGCAGCCATTCTCCCTTCCCCCTCTGTGACTGATTCAGTGGAACTGAGTATATTAATATTGACTGCCAATATGCCTCTAAGGCTCTTCTATTGGACCGTGTGATTGAAAAGGCACAGAAAGCAAATTTATTCACCACTAAATGTAGGTTTAATGGGAACAGTTTTGTTGCCTTAAGAACTTGGGAAAATGAAATAGCCGCCAAAGGGCAAATACCCGGTGATGTGTCGGGGCGATGTTACTGGGGTTGCCGTAAAGTAATGAATTATGACATCCAAAGTTTGGCCTAACTATACAATTAGTGGATGCCTGTCTAATAAATATAGCAGTGTTTTTATTTGTTTATTTTTAAATTCAATAACTAAAAATAAATATATATTTTTCAAACAGAGCTAAGTAAAAATTTGAAAAAGGAAAGAAATTATTTAAATGAATTGGAATGTGAACATCACATTATGTGTCAGCTTACTTTCAGTAAGATAACTGACTCTCTGATCATGTCACACTGCTGACACTGAGCAGGCCACTGAATGTCGAGGAACACACCCAGTTTAGCAAACATGAAATCTGATTTGTTAAAGAACATGAAATCATCCCCAACTGTTTTAACAGCAGAGGGAATTACTTGAAATTCTGAAGACCTCAGGGAATATGCTTCACCTGGAGACAGCAGGAGGAAATCTGATTGGGTACAATGAAGCGCTCTTCCATATTAGCTGTTCTGGCAGCAGCACAGCTCAGGGAGAATAGCAATCTAATAATTTCATTGCTACAAGTAAATATCAATAAATAATAAATAAACCATTGGAACAAATTTTTAAAATGAATAGAAGAGGAATGAAAATGTTAAATTATGAAGATAATTACTTACTTTACTAATTATCTCAAGGTGGGTTTCGTGGTTAGCACTGTTACCTCATAGCAAGAATGTCCGGGGATCGCTTCCCACCCAGTCCTTTCTGTGTGGAGTTTGCATGTTCTCCCCATGTTTGCATTAGTTCTCTGGTTTTGTCCCACTTCCAAAGACATGCAGATTAGGTGAATTGGAAACTTTAAATTGACTAGAAAATGTAAGTGGGTATAGAAAGTGAATTACCTCAATCTGACAATATCTAGGCTCATCTCTGCTCTTCACACAGTAGAGTTGAGTGAAAAAAACCCTATATTCTAGGTGTTTGTCCCCACCAGAAATCCCAATTAAATGTTTAAATAATGAGATAGGTGGCATTCTGATTGACTGATCATATGATACATGCACAGAATGCCCTTAACACAATCTTGAACAATGTGTACTTTTAATACAGTCCCTTTGTGCCCAGTACTACCATTTGCACTTAGAAATATACCCCTCAGAGTAGTATTGTGCAATTGGCCACACCCTAAATGGACTTGGGCCATGGATTTTAAAATCATGCACCAATTAATGTCAACATAGAGCCCTTTGCAACATCCAAAACTCTGTAATGTAAAGTCTTGAATACAAGGGCAATTCCACTCTGACTGACGTTACATTCAGAGAGGAAGCAGGCGTTTTGAAGTGACCTGGACTTAAAACATACAGCCCCTGGCTGTTCCTATTTTGTGGAAGACATAATAGGAACAAGGTCTACTTGGTCGGGGAAGGAAATTTTGTTGACACTTAGTACAAGTTGGTGGTACTCAATGCTATGGGCGTGACTGACATTACAAAAACAGGCATATAAGGTTGCAAGGATATAAGGTTGCAAGCAACTGTCATTCTACTGCTCCTTACCATGTTACAAATCAAAGACATAAACCAAATGATTGCATAATTATGTGTGACTGACACTGCGTGACTGGCATTACAGTATGTCACTCTGTATTTAAAGTTACAAACAACAAATTTCTGCTGATAAAACAATGTACTTTGACTGGCAATTGCCATATTCTATAATTTGTTGGTATTTTTATGATTTCTGGGCCAAAGCATGTGCAGTGCTGGTAACCAATTTGTCACATCAACTGAGGTGTGCAATGTTCTAATTAACACAAAAGAATATTATGCTTATGCAGAGGATGAAAAGTCAGTTTATGCAAATGACCTCAAATCATTCACATTTTTATGGGAGAAAACGTGAAAAAATAAACCTGCTTTGACATGGTATAGCTAACCTTCACTGCATCATTGTAACTGAAATTACTTTCTTTCTGCACAAGTGAATATCTGTTTTTGGCATGTGACCATCTAGCTTTAAATGTTTAAAATGTTCAAATGTTTCAGTTGAAAATGTTAATTTTTTTTCTTTAACCTCTATCAAGGTTATATTTTCAGCTGCATATATTTGTAGTTTTGTCAGCAGGATTATTTAAAAACAAAGGATGAATTGATCTTCACTCATTTTCCAAAGGTTGTTAATAACCAAGAATGGAACCCATAAGACAGATCTGAAATAACGGAAAGGAACCAGGAAATGTTTTTTTTTTAAAGAATTTGTTAGATGGAGGTGTAGTTTGTAACACAACATTGTTATAATGCATTGCTACTGTATGTTCTTAATTTAACATTAGCTAGTAGCTACCTATGCCAAAAGGCTGGTTGCTCTCATATTGCCTAGCCATAGGCATGTCATATGTAAAAATGATGAAATATTAACCTACTGAAGTACAACTATAAGCTCTTCTAAATCCAGATTGAGAAAATTTACATTCATGTGTTCTTGACATGTAATTATAAATTCATTATTTTGCTGGCTAACCCTGTGGCCCAGTCGCTAAAATGCCTCTCTATTCTAGTTTAGTTAGTTACCTTGTAGCTGGTTCAGAAATGACCAGATTTGTTTGTGATCACATTATTTGTTCTGCTAATATGTCTTCTTAACACCAAGCTGCTGGCCAGTCAGTGACTTTAAAATGTCACACATTTTTTAACGCCACAGTTAGCAACATAACACCAAAGTATTCATGATTGTAAGTCTCTCCGCACACGTGCTCAGTTCTGAAACATGTCTCACTCTGCAATTCTCGGCTTGTGACGTACTTATTAGAATGAGCAGAAACATCTGATGGCTGACAGACAGAACGAAACAAATGTGGTTATGTCCGATAACAAAGCTTTGGAGCTTTTCTTTGAAAGTGATGATTCGGGTTTACTGAGGAGATGACACACTTCACCTCTCAACGCTTAACGTTTTCAGAGTCTGTTGGATTTTGGAACCTAATTGTGGTGACGCTGCTGTTTGTGATGCAGGATGCTGGTTTACGGCTGCTGTGACCATGGATGTGCCTGGACACGCAGATATATGTCTCATATTGGAAAAACTCAGAAAAAGCTGTTTTCAGGAGATAATGGACTCCCTAATATTCCACAATCATGACAGAAGTTGAGCTGAAGGCACAGTTGCGGTGGACATTATGTGTGCGTGATCATGCAATCACAACCTGAGAGAAAGTGGACCTGGACATTCTCTGGCCAGCCATCTGTACCTGAGGACTAGTGGAACTTGAAAATGTTCTCTGGCTGTCCATCTGTGTGAGGACTAGTGGACCTTTAATCAATCAGCTGGCGGTTGTGTGGTCATGCGCGCACGTGCGCTCGCGATGCATGTGGGGGAGCTTCTTTGATGTTGTGGACTTATTGGAAATCTTTTTAAACTGGCTGAGTAGCAAGTTCCTTTTTTCGTCTTTTGCTTTGTGTTTCTTTTAACGGAGCTTTCAATGAAAGTAAAATTTTATTTTACTTTGAGAGAGTGGGAATTTGGATCTTGGATGTGTGTACTTCAGGCTTAATGCGCAGTTGAGCTGTTAATTGCGGCTTTGTACGTGACGTGAAATGTCACAGATCTCATCACATCTGTGCAGTCACAGATGTGATGAGATCTGTGACATTTCATGTACATTTAACATTTGTGAGTGCGGCTGCTGCGCTGTTTTGCTGCAGCCATTTTAACCCGCATGTCAGCTCACATGTCTCTGTGACATTGTTTTTCACAGGCAACATGATGACACAGACACTTACTTATAAGCATTTTGTTTTGATTTTAACAGGCTGTGTTTATGACGCATGGCCGCACTTGCAGTAAACCTTCCCAGGGCTGCTACTTTTACCGTGACTGCATCAAATTAACAACTATCACTTAAAAAGGAGTCATCATGACATGACATTACACTTATGTAAACTTTGGAATTAATCTGTGCCTCAGTTCTTAACATGAGAAGTAGGGAGGGGTGTTATTTCAAAAAAGACGTGCGGACGGGTCCGCGCGTTGGGACGCAGCCGGTGCGGTGCGGCGGCACAGGAGAAACACCTCCATGTTGATAACCATTTGTAAAATCCAGGCGGCTTTTGATGGCTTTCAGTGGAGTGAGTATATGAGAAATTGTTTAACAGCTGGACATGTTCCAACTTGTCCTTAAGGCTTCCAACGGAGGTGTTTTTCCTGTGACGGAGCATCGCGGCGGCTGCGAGCCGACACTGCAATCCGCCCGCACGTCTTTCATTAAAAAAATCTCCTTTAACAGTGGAATATCCGGATAAAATGCTGAAACCGACTTCTTCTGAAACTTCTCTGTTCTCTCACGACGTCCTGGATCAATAGAGCCTGAAATGTGGAGGTTTTCAGCTTGAAACAGGCTGACGACGGCGCCTGGGAGCGCTGCACGACGTCTCGCTCCGTGGGAAGTCCTTAAAGCGACAGTATCACCTCAAAATCTCTCATCAGCCGTTAAAATTTTCACCGAAAACCAGCTTAATTTTTCGAACCGTGTCCACTTCGATGTGTCTCACAGGTTTAGAAAAAATTTTGATCAAACAAAGCGCCAGTCTCTCAGCAACTTCTCAGACAAAGGAATTCCGACGAGGGGCTGGACGACTCCTCCCACAAGGAGTGCTCACAGGCGAATGACGTCACCGACAGGCGTGGAAAAACTCACGCGTGCGCACGAGGGTTCAAGCATGTCTGACGTAAAAACATATGAATGAAATCCATATAGTTTTTGAAAAAAATAAAAAGGACCTATACTTTATTGACAGACCTCGTAGTTATGATTTCGGTGTCACATGTCCTTTAAACAGCTTTGCAATTTTAGCATTGAGTATTTTTGTGCGATTATGTTGACTGGGACGGCACAGTGGCAGCAGCACCCGTCTCTTCTAAAAACCATGAAAATAACATTGCGTATGTGCTTGTTGTTTTATTTTTTTGTGTAGGTGAAGTAGTTTCATGCATGCCGCCCCATTTCGTGTACCGTAGCACAGAATGACTCCGAGGGAGCACAGGACTTCTGAGTAATGCTTTTGGCTCGGTGGGTGTGCTCGGTGTAAATTAGGTCAGCCAGGGTTAATCCATGTGGATTACCTACTACATTTAGGTGGAGACATTTGAATCTCCTTCTTCCATCTTCACCGCACCATCATGCTCACCCCTGCTGCTGTACCCCTGTAAATTTCAGACAGGATACAGACAAACAAGAACGTTTTAGGGCTCAGAAGAATAATGAGGTCTGACAGAGAAATGCCAGAGATCCTGTGTGCCCTGAACTCCACAAAACCTTTCTGCAGAATTTGTGAATAGGGGCTGCTACAAGTCTCTTAATGTGATTATTTTACCATCGCCTCACCAGTTATACGTATGATGTGTTTAAAGAAAATAAAATGTCAATGTGCAGATGCTTCCATGTGCAGATCCACACTGAAAAAAAAAATGAAGCAGTGGCTGATAACACGTGATTCAACAACAAAATCGTCCACCCTGCATTGCTAAACTGATCATTAAAAAGATGATCAGTTTTTTACAAGTTTACAAGCAAATGTTGTTGGCAGTATTGTCAAAGTAATTTTGAAAAGTTACTTTTTTAGTTGCTTTATTCAGTGACTTCATTAGCAGATTTATGCAATTACTTTATTAGAATCTGCCAAAAACTTGCAACTAATAAGTAATGTAACTAATAAGGTAACTAGTAATCTAACTTGGTTACTCTTACGATTGAGCAATCAGCAAAGTATCTAATCAGCAAAGTAACTAATAGTTACTTTTCTGAGTACTAAATCTTAAAAATATTAAAAATAACAAAGTTAGATTATGAGTTACTTTATTAATTACGTTCAGCAGCTGCCGACAATTTGTCCACAGCTGCAAATGAAGTGACTGTATAAAGTAACTGTAAAATACAGTGAGGAAAATAAGTATTTGAACACCCTGCGATTTTGCAAGTTCTCCCACTTAGAAATCATGGAGGGGTCTGAAATTTTCATCTTAGGTGCATGTCCACTGTGAGAGACATAATATATATATATATAAAAAAAAATCCGGAAATTACAATGTATGATTTTTTTTAAAATAATTTATTTGTATGTTACTGCTGCAAATAAGTATTTCAACACCTGTGAAAATTAATGTTAATATTTGGTACGGTAGCCTTTGTTTGCAATTACAGAGGTCAAACGTTTCCTGTAGTTTTTCACCAGGTTTGCACACACTGCAGCAGGGATTTTGGTCCACTCCTCCATACAGACCTTCTCCAAATCTTTCAGGTTTGGAGTTTTGGCTCCCGCTGAAGATTTTCTATTGTGTTCAGGTCTGAAGACTGGCCAGGCCACTCCAGGACCTTGAAATGCTTCTTACAGAGCCCCTCCTTAGTTGCCCTGGCTGTGTGTTTGGGGTCATTGTCATACTGCAGAGTTGTAGTCTTACACACCTCTCTGCAGCTTCTCTCCCCCTGCCATCCCCTCATTACCCCATCCCCGTAGAGACGGTGCCTGCTCCCAGACTACCAATAACCAGCAAAAATCTATTTAAGCATAAAAATTCAAAAAGAAAAAATAATATAGCACCTTCAACTGCACCACAGACTAAAACAGTTAAATGTGGTCTGTTAAACATTAGGTCTCTCTCTTCTAAGTCCCTGTTAGTAAATGATATAATAATTGATCAACATATTGATTTATTCTGCCTTACAGAAACCTGGTTACAGCAGGATGAATATGTTAGTTTAAATGAGTCAACACCCCCGAGTCACACTAACTGTCAGAATGCTCGTAGCACGGGCCGGGGCGGAGGATTAGCAGCAATCTTCCATTCCAGCTTATTAATTAATCAAAAACCCAGACAGAGCTTTAATTCATTTGAAAGCTTGTCTCTTAGTCTTGTCCATCCAAATTGGAAGTCCCAAAAACCAGTTTTATTTGTTATTATCTGTCGTCCACCTGGTCGTTACTGTGAGTTTCTCTGTGAATTTTCAGACCTTTTGTCTGACTTAGTGCTTAGCTCAGATAAGATAATTATAGTGGGCGATTTTAACATCCACACAGATGCTGAGAATGACAGCCTCAACACTGCATTTAATCTATTATTAGACTCTATTGGCTTTGCTCAAAAAGTAAATGAGTCCACCCACCACTTTAATCATATCTTAGATCTTGTTCTGACTTATGGTATGGAAATAGAAGACTTAACAGTATTCCCTGAAAACTCCATTCTGTCTGATCATTTCTTAATAACATTTACATTTACTCTGATGGACTACCCAGCAGTGGGGAATAAGTTTCATTACACTAGAAGTCTTTCAGAAAGCGCTGTAACTAGGTTTAAGGATATGATTCCTTCTTTATGTTCTCTAATGCCATATACCAACACAGAGCAGAGTAGCTACCTAAACTCTGTAAGTGAGATAGAGTATCTCGTCAATAGTTGTACATCCTCATTGAAGACAACTTTGGATGCTGTAGCTCCTCTGAAAAAGAGAGCTTTAAATCAGAAGTGTCTGACTCCGTGGTATAACTCACAAACTCGTAGCTTAAAGCAGATAACCCGTAAGTTGGAGAGGAAATGGCATCTCACTAATTTAGAAGATCTTCACTTAGCCTGGAAAAAGAGTCTGTTGCTCTATAAAAAAGCCCTCCGTAAAGCTAGGACATCTTTCTACTCATCACTAATTGAAGAAAATAAGAACAACCCCAGGTTTCTTTTCAGCACTGTAGCCAGGCTGACAAAGAGTCAGAGCTCTATTGAGCTGAGTATTCCATTAACTTTAACTAGTAATGACTTCATGACTTTCTTTGCTAACAAAATTTTAACTATTAGAGAAAAAATTACTCATAACCATCCCAAAGACGTATTGTTATCTTTGGCTGCTTTCAGTGATGCCGGTATTTGGTTAGACTCTTTCTCTCCGATTGTTCTGTCTGAGTTATTTTCATTAGTTACTTCATCCAAACCATCAACATGTTTATTAGACCCCATTCCTACCAGGCTGCTCAAGGAAGCCCTACCATTATTTAATGCTTCGATCTTAAATATGATCAATCTATCTTTGTTAGTTGGCTATGTACCACAGGCTTTTAAGGTGGCAGTAATTAAACCATTACTTAAAAAGCCATCACTTGACCCAGCTATCTTAGCTAATTATAGGCCAATCTCCAACCTTCCTTTTCTCTCAAAAATTCTTGAAAGGGTAGTTGTAAAACAGCTAACTGATCATCTGCAGAGGAATGGTCTATTTGAAGAGTTTCAGTCAGGTTTTAGAATTCATCATAGTACAGAAACAGCATTAGTGAAGGTTACAAATGATCTTCTTATGGCCTCGGACAGTGGACTCATCTCTGTGCTTATTCTGTTAGACCTCAGTGCTGCTTTTGATACTGTTGACCATAAAATTTTATTACAGAGATTAGAGCATGCCATAGGTATTAAAGGCACTGCGCTGCGGTGGTTTGAATCATATTTGTCTAATAGATTACAATTTGTTCATGTAAATGGGGAATCTTCTTCACAGACTGAAGTTAATTATGGAGTTCCACAAGGTTCTGTGCTAGGACCAATTTTATTCACTTTATACATGCTTCCCTTAGTCAGTATTATTAGATGGTATTGCTTAAATTTTCATTGTTACGCAGATGATACCCAGCTTTATCTATCCATGAAGCCAGAGGACACACACCAATTAGCTAAACTGCAGGATTGGCTTACAGACATAAAGACATGGATGACCTCTAATTTCCTGCTTTTAAACTCAGATAAAACTGAAGTTATTGTTCTTGGCCCCACAAATCTTAGAAACATGGTGTCTAACCAGATCCTTACTCTGGATGGCATTACCCTGACCTCTAGTAATACTGTGAGAAATCTTGGAGTCATTTTTGATCAGGATATGTCATTCAAAGCGCATATTAAACAAATATGTAGGACCTGCTTTTTTGCATTTACGCAATATCTCTAAAATCAGAAAGGTCTTGTCTCAGAGTGATGCTGAAAAACTAATTCATGCATTTATTTCCTCTAGGCTGGACTATTGTAATTCATTATTATCAGGTTGTCCTAAAAGTTCCCTAAAAAGCCGTCAGTTAATTCAAAATGCTGCAGCTAGAGTACTGACGGGGACTAGAAGGAGAGAGCTATCTCACCCATATTGGCCTCTCTTCATTGGCTTCCTGTTAATTCTAGAATAGAATTTAAAATTCTTCTTCTTGCTTATAAGGTTTTGAATAATCAGGTCCCATCTTATCTTAGGGACCTCGTAGTACCATATCACCCCAATAGAGCGCTTCGCTCTCAGACTGCAGGCTTACTTGTAGTTCCTAGGGTTTGTAAGAGTAGAATGGGAGGCAGAGCCTTCAGCTTTCAGGCCCCTCTCCTGTGGAACCAGCTCCAATTCAGATCAGGGAGACAGACATCCTCTCTACTTTTAAGATTAGGCTTAAAACTTTCCTTTTTGCTAAAGCTTATAGTTAGGGCTGGATCGGGTGACCCTGAACCATCCCTTAGTTATGCTGCTATAGACGTAGACTGCTGGGGGGTTCCCATGATGCACTGTTTCTTTCTCTTTTTGCTCTGTATGCACCACTCTGCATTTAATCATTAGTGATCGATCTCTGCTCCCCTCCACAGCATGTCTTTTTCCTGGTTCTCTCCCTCAGCCCCAACCAGTCCCAGCAGAAGACTGCCCCTCCCTGAGCCTGGTTCTGCTGGAGGTTTCTTCCTGTTAAAAGGGAGTTTTTCCTTCCCACTGTAGCCAAGTGCTTGCTCACAGGGGGTCGTTTTGACCGTTGGGGTTTACATAATTATTGTATGGCCTTGCCTTACAATATAAAGCGCCTTGGGGCAACTGTTTGTTGTGATTTGGCGCTATATAAAAAAAAATTGATTGATTGATTGATTGATACTGGAAGACCCAGCCATGACCCATCTTCAATGCTCTTACTGAGGGAAGGAGGTTGTTTGCCAAAATCTTGCAATACATGACCCCATCCATCCTCCCTTCAATATGGTGCAGTCATCCTGTCCCCTTTGCAGAAGAGCACCCCAGAGTATGATGTTTCCACCCCCATGTTTCATGGTTGGGATGGTTTTCTTGGGATTGTTCTCATCCTTTAAACATGGTAAGTGGAGTTGATTCCGAAAAGCTCTATTCTGGTCTCATCTGACCATATGACCTTCTCCCATGCCTCCTCTGGATTATCCAGATGGTCACTGGTGAACTTCAAACGGGCCTGGACATGTACTGGCTTGAGCAGGGGGACCTTGCTGCCCTGCAGAATTTTAAACCATGACAGCATCATGTGTTACTAATGTAATCTTTGTGACTGTGGTCCCAGCTCTCTTCAGGTCATTGACCAGGTCCTCCTGTGTAGTTCTGAGCTTTCTCAGAATCATCCTTACCCCACAAAGTGAGATCTTGCATGGAATCCCAGACTGAGGGAGATTGACAGTCATCTTGTGTTTCTTCCACTTTCTAATAAATAATCATAACAGTTGTTGTCTTCTACCAAGCTGTTTGCCTGCTGTGGTGTACTCCATCCCAGCCTTGTGCAGGTCTACAGTTTTGTCCCTGGTGTCCTTAGACAACTCTTTGATCTTAGCTATGGTCGACAGGTTGGAGTGTGATTGATTGATTGATTGAGTGTGTGAACAGGTGTCTTTTATACAGGTAACAAGTTCAAACAGGTGCAATTAATACACGTAAAGAGTGCAGAATAAGAGGGCTTCTTAAAGAAAAATTAACAGGTCGGTGTGAGCCAGAATTCTTGCTAGTTGGTAGGGGATCAAATACTTATTTGCAGCAGTAACATACAAATAAATTATTAAAAAATCATACATTGTGATTTCCGGATTTTTTTTTTTTAGATTATGTCTCTCACAGTGGATATACACCTAAGATGAAAATTTCAGACCCCTCCATGATTTCTAACTAGAAGAACTTGGAAAATCGCAGGGTGTTCAAATACTTATTTTCCTCACTGTATAACTGTATAAAGTAACTAATGAAGTAACTTTTCAAAGTTACTTTGACAACACTGGTTGTTGGTAGTATATTTTTGAATTGGCATGGATTTTTTTTAATGAAAATTACAAGATAATAATTAAAATATAATTTAAATGGATGTCTTCTTATGAGACTTACTCTACATGCTGGCTGTAAGATTTGTTTCCATCTGGACATTTGAGGAAAAACATGTATATTCAGTCATTCAAAAGTCTGAAGTGCTCTCGCCACATAAAAACATGCACAAATTTGACTTTTGATATTTTGGTTTTCTGATTTTTGTTTTTTAATTAAAATATTAATGACCATGACTATTATCATCAATGTGTCCCTTTGGCTTGTCCTTGTTTCACTTTGGGTCACCACAGCAGATCAGAGATCCAACCACCATGCAGATGCATGGTGATTTGGAAGATGTTTTACGCTGGGTGCCTGTCCTGATGCATTTCCACATTACATGGAGAAGAGGAAGGGGTTGTCTTAAACCAGGAACCTTCTGCTCTGGAAGCAACCACACTCACCACTTGGCTACCACGCCTGACAACTATCATTATTATCAATAGTATTAATAATTATTTTGTTTGTTACTGTATTATTATCAATAGTATTAATAATTATTTTGTTTGTTACTGTGCATGCTAGTGGTAATAATATAATAACATGCTTTTGGAGGGCGGTATGCATTTTCAGAGGCCCGACGTCCATGCCCAGTCGCAGAATATTGGTCATTTTGGGCGACTGGGCATGGACGGAGGCACTCTGAAAATGCATACCGCATGACAATGACATGTTATTTGCATTATTATCACTTACTGAGATACACGTGGAATCACATTAACAATATTTAATGTCATTTCAAAACGCACAACACCCAGCAAACGTATAGATAAAAAGTTGGCTCACTTTAACTTTTGTCATGTTGGCCGGTACCGCGCTGCTCTCCAAATTCGCCAGTGCATCCTCATCAAGCTGGCTGCTTTGGCTGCTGTTCATTATCGTACTATCCATGACAAAATCATGCGGAATATCCATATTGGGGCCAACACACACTTCTCGCCTTTTCATCTTTTTGTCTGCGGACAATTCTTGGGTTGTGCATGCTATGACATCATCACTTTATGCACAGCGGACTGGTATTGGGATACCCGCCCGTTAACTGCGGGCAGGTATAGACAGGTAGCGTAAATGTAAATCTATGCTACCGGTCCCAGCAACGCCTCAGTAAGTGATAATAATGCAGGGTATTGTAATTGCTCATGTGTATCTGTCTGGATACAAATTAATACCTAAGTCGTTGAGCAAAGTTTCACCAAACACAGTAAGAGTCAATGTTTTTAGATGATTAATTTATGGAGCTGATCGATCAAGCTCAAGATGGTCAAAAATAACACCCAAAAAAACACATTTTACAGGATATATTCAAGACCAACAGGAGTAGAGGGATGATATAGAGCTTATACCAGTCAGTAAAGCATTTATAATCAAATGGCATGAGTGTTGAAATGGTGATGTCACAAAGATGTCATGTAATGGCATCATGATTGTCTAAAACACACACAGGATATCTCCAAAAGCAATAGCACTACAGAGGGGATCCAAACCTTATATCAGTCAGCTAATCATTTGTCATTACATGGTGTAAGTGCTGTCATAATGATGTCACTAAAACTTGATGTCCTAAAAATGCATTTCCTGGATATCTACCACTAGGGTGAAAATAGCAATGTCTGACTTAATGGTCTCACTGCTACCACTCATGCGATATTTTCAAAGTGCCCACCTCACTCTTGCAGCACAGTATCATGTGGGAGTGCAGGGTGCATGTTGTAGCTCGATGCTTTTTTCTGTTACAGTTGAAGTTTTTATCTCTTCTTTGCAGCCTATCGGTGCTCTGAATCCAAAGCGTGCAGCATTCTACGCTGAACGTTATGAGACATGGGAAGATGACCAGACACCACCGAGTCATTACAACTCTCATTACTCCACTGCTGCCTCCACCCTGCACTGGCTCGTTAGGATAGTGAGTATTTTTTTTTAAAAAATCACTGCTTTATACATCCTCACATTCATCTTCCTTGAATTAGTTGAATTTGAACATCTGAGCATTTATGACATCAAGCCCTCAGCCTCCTCACAGACTTTAATTTTTGAGTCTGCATTAGCTGATTGTGACTTGTCGGACTCGAGGATGCCGTTACTTTGAGCTCCGTTGGTTTCTGCACAGGAAGCAGCCTGACATCTCAATTTGATTGGGCCTGAGTTGGACCAGTGGCACTCAGAAAACACATTTCACAGGCCAGTAAACTGGCATATGTGAGCTAAATAAAGAGTGGCTGGGTAATGATTTACAGAGGCTGCTGTGACAGGTTTATGTGTTTCAGGCAACCCAGTGAGCGCCGGAGACATGTCCATCAAGGTTACTGAGCACTGTCCTCATTTACTCTGGGAAAGAAGGCAGCAGTACATGCACTCGCTCCCAATCTGTTCAGCACAAAACAGGACTTTATAACCTACGTGACCTCTCCGACTCGTACATTTGATTTTGATGTTGGCTTATTAATTTGAAAGGTCGTGATGGGGAGTGTGTACTGTATTTTTCCTCCCCCATCATTAGTGAAAAGAGCTGTTGAACTGAGGGAGTTCCCCTGACAGCAGTTAGATTGGCCTCCATGGGTTTGTTCCTCCAATCTCTTTCTTCCTCTGGTGTGTGATCCATCCACTCCAACCAGCGGAAGCCACCGTGTCAGGCTGAGAAATCCAAATTTCAGCCAATTATAATTATAGCTCACTGTACTTAGAAGAAGACTAATGAATTCTCCCTCAGGCTATGACACAATAAATGAGCGATCTCCACAGAGATCCCTTAGTTGGCCTCAGAAAGGAATAACAATGAGGTAAGGACACTGATTGGCTTTGTTTTAGAATAGATCCCAACAACATTAGAAGGTGCACAACCTGCATATGAATTAACTCACCCACCCCCAAAAAACCAGAACAGACAAAAAATAAATAAATAAACAAATAATTAATTGTACACTAAGACTGCCTGTCCATCTATCCATGCTATAATTCAAGTTATACCATAGCTCAGAAACTACACGTTGTATGGTCTTAATTTTGGTGTCAAATTATTTGGGAGATGCAAGTTTCTGAATGCAATAGTGTAGCACTTTGTTAGGAACTGAAGTGTTACCATGATGATGCCTAAATTCACACAAACATGACATCATTCCTCATCTGCACAGTTCTCAGTAACCACTGAGGCTAGAGAGCAGATCGTAGTCTCTAATTATTTGGGGACCTCAAGTTACTGTTTGATCAAACTGAACTTTTCTCAAGAAAAGGAAATCCCCCCCTCACTATATATCACTCATGCTCCATAGCAGATTATACATTGAAATTGCTTGGAAACCCAAACATTTTATTATTTGACGCAATTAAGCATTTTTACTGAAAATAACCAGAAAGTCCAGTTTTGTCCTTTGACTGAATTTGGTACCAGATCTTCAAAATTGGTCCAGTGAACAGAATGTGATGTAAAGAATCACAGTTGAATATTTATATTTTAACTTACAATGTGAGATCATTCAGTCATTTTTTTGCCGCTTATCCTGGTCTGGGTTGCAGGGGTAGTAGTGAAATGTAAAAATAATGTGATCAAAAAATACTGTACAGACTTATGTTATGGGTAGCACAGTGCCTTAGTAGTTAGCACTGTTGCCTCACAGCAAGAAGATCAAGGGTTCGATTCCCACCTGGGGCCTTTCTGTGTGTAGTTTGTTCTCCCCGTGTACGAGGTCTGTCCATAAAGTATCGTACCTTTTTATTTTTTTCAAAAACTATATGGATTTCATTCATATGTTTTTACGTCAGACAAGCTTGAACCCTCGTGCGCATGCGTGAGTTTTTCCACGCCTGTCGGTGACGTCATTCGCCTGTGAGCACACCTTGTGGAAGGAGTGGTCCCGCCCCCTCGTCGGATTTTCATTGTCTGGAAATGGCGGAATGAAAAGGACTTTTTTTCCATCAGAATTTTTTCAGAAGCTGTTAGAGACTGGCACCTAGAAACCATTTGAAAAATGTCATGTCCAGCTCTCCACAAGTTCTTTTATACTCACTCGACTGGTAAGCACTGAAAGCCGAGATAGACATGTCCCAACTTGTCCTCTAACACTCCGAAACGGAGGTGTTCCTTTGTCTCGCTTCATCAGCGAATCGGTCGTGACCAAGACAAAATCTCTTGTTAAAAGTGAAATCTGCTGGAAAATGGCTGATGTCCAGGTCTTGTGATAACCAGAGAAAGAGCACATGACGGTCTCGTATCCACAGAGCCATCAGCTTAGAAATGATCCAGTGGTTTGTGCCGCATCGTCGCAGCTCGCAGCGCGGCGCACCGACCGTCCTTAAAGGGGTCCTTAAAGCTGTAGTTAAAGTCCTTATTCTCTGTGAAGCCCGTAAAATTTTCACTGAAAGCCAGATAAATTTTTCGAATGGTTTCTAGGTGCCAGTCTCTAACAGCTTCTGAAAAAATTCTGATGGAAAAAAAGTCCTTTTCATTCCGCCATTTCCAGACAATGAAAATCCGACAAGGGGGCGAGACCACTCCTTCCACAAGGCGTGCTCACAGGCGAATGACGTCACCGACAGGCGTGGAAAAACTCACGCATGCGCATGAGGGTTCAAGCATGTCTGACGTAAAAACATATGAATGAAATCCATATAGTTTTTAAAAAAAATAAAAAGGACCGTTAATTTATGGACAGACCACGTATATGTGGTTTCTCTCTGGGTGCTCCGCTTCCTCCCACATTCAAAGACATGCAGGTTAGGTGAATTGAAAACTTTAAATTAACCCTAGGTGTGTATGCGGGTGTGAATGTGTTTGGTCATCTATATGTGGCCCTGCGATAGACTGGCATCATGCCCAGGGTGTACCCTGCCTCATGACTGTTGGGATAGGCTTCAGCCCCTTGTGACCCTTAATTGGAGTAAGCGGGTATAGAAAATGGATGGACTTTTCTTATGTTGGTTAAGGTGACTGCAATCAAAGTGAGTGTCAAAGGGCTGAAAAAATGGTGGTACTGTAGCGGTGGAGCTGTTTAAAATCTGTGATGTCTAATCTCATTTCTCTTTAGGAGCCTTTTACCACATTTTTCCTCAGTGCCAATAACAACAAATTTGACCACCCTGACCGCACCTTTTCAGCCATCGCTCGCTCCTGGAGGAACTGTCAGCGGGACACATCTGATGTAAAGGTGAGATTCACAATAAATGGAAGCTGAAACAAAGTGATACAGGGACCTTTCTGTCACCCTACTCTATAATAAACATGATAACTGGAGGAAATGCATATCCATGCCATTGCCATCTGCTCACCACAAGACAAAACATGATGCCCCCCACCCCCCCACCCCCCCAAAAAAATTATAATAGTAATAATTTTTGAAATGTGTGTCTTGGTAAAATAACACCTGTGGGAATGTTGTTCTGACCTGTACTGTACTGTCTGAAAGTGGCACTTAATTCTTCTTTTGTGTTTGTATTAGCTGAGTGATGCAGTTTAATATGAGTTGAAGAATCTAAGTCAATTAGGAATTCCTCTGTTGCTGCTTAAGTTTCATCATTTTGACAAACACCAGATTAAAATATCCTAATGAAGTGTACAAATGGTACAAACATCTTCACCAGCCTGTCACGTGTACAGCATTTTGGCACAGCTTACACGACCATCAGGTACAGAAGCTGACCGTATACAAGAAATATAATCATATTCTTTCTTATCTATCTCAGCAAATTTCAACAAAATCCATTCATTATTTTATGAGTTATGCTGCTGACAGACATACGAGGTCTGTCCAAAAGGTATCAGACCTTTTTATTTTTTTCAAAAACCTTATGGATTTGAATCACGTGTGCTTGCATGAGCCAACCTTGAACCTTCGTGCGCATGCGTGAGTTTTTTCACGCCTGTCGGTTGCGTCATTCGCCTGTGAGTAGGCTTTGAGTGAGCACTGGTCCGCCCCACTCGTTGGATTTTCATTGCGAGGAAAATGTCTGAGCGATTGGAGCAGCGCTGAATCAAATTTTTCCAGAAACTGTGAGAGACAGCCAGGTAGAAACCATTCGGAAGATTCAAACAGCTTTCGGTTGCTTTTCAGTCGAGTGAGTATCCGAGGAATTGTGTAAGAGGTGGACATGTCACAACATGTCCTGTGAGACTTCCAACTTCCGCACGTCTTTCATTACAAAATCTCCTGTAACAGTGGAATGTGCCGAAAAAGTGCTGATGTCCACCTCTTCTGCAATTTCTCTGGTAGTCAGATGACGTCCCAGATCAACACAGCATTCACTTTGGAAATGATCTGGTCGTTTCAGCCTGTCAATGGCCGCTCGGAGCACGGTGCACCCTCCGCCATTGTGCGCCGTCTTTAAACCGGTTGTAACACTCCTTAATCTGTGTGATGCCCATAGGATCGTCACCGAAAGCCCTCTGAATCTTCCGAATGGTTTCCACCTGGCTGTCTCTCACAGTTTCTGGAAACATTTGCTGCAGCAAAGCTCCAAATTGCTCCACCTCGCAAAGAAAATCCAACGAGAGGGGAGGACCAGTGCTCACACAAAGCCTGCTCACAGGCGAATGATGCAACCGACGGGCGTGAAAAAAATCATGCATGCGCATGAAGGTTCAAGGTTGGCTCATGCAAGCACACGTTTCAAATCCATATGGTTTTTGAAAAAATAAAAAGGTCTGATACTTTTTGGACAGACCTCGTACACTTGTGAAAACATTACCTTCCTGGCAGAGGAAATTAACAGTGAAATAAAAGTAACAGTATGTCCCTTTCTCTTCTCACATATTTTACTCAGGGTCGCCACAGTAGACCCAAGGTGGATCTACATGTTGATTTGGCACACGTTTTACTCTGGATCCCCTTCCTCACATAATTCCGCATTGCATGGAGAATGGGGAGGAGTTGCCTTGAACTGGGAGCCTTCTGCTTGGGAAGCAACTGCACTTAACCACTTGGTCAACACACCTCCCAGATGAAATAAAAGTAATCACTAATGAAAAACAAACAAACAAAAAAGAACTCTAGTTTGTACAACATTTTTACTCAACAAAAATATAAACGCAACACTTTTGGTTTTGCTCCCATTTTGTGTGAGATGAACTCAAAGATCTAAAACTTTTTCCACATACACAATATCACCATTTCCCTCAAATATTGTTCACAAACCAGTCTAAATCTGTGATAGTGAGCACTTCTCCTTTGCTGAGATAATCCATCCCACCTCACAGGTGTGCCATATCAAGATGCTGATTAGACACCATGATTAGTGCACAGGTGTGCCTTAGACTGCCCACAATAAAAGGCCACTCTGAAAGGTGCAGTTTTATCACACAGCACAATGCCACAGATGTCGCAAGATTTGAGGGAGCGTGCAATTGGCATGCTGACAGCAGGAATGTCAACCAGAGCTGTTGCTTGTGTATTGAATGTTCATTTCTCTACCATAAGCCGTCTCCAAAGGCGTTTCAGAGAATCTGGCAGTACATCCAACCAGCCTCACAACCGCAGACCACGTGAAACCACACCAGCCCAGGACCTCCACATCCAGCATGTTCACCTCCAAGATCATCTGAGACCAGCCACTCGGACAGCTGCTGAAACAATCGGTTTGCATAACCAAAGAATTTCTGCACAAACTGTCAGAAACCATCTCAGGGAAGCTCATCTGCATGCTCGTCGTCCTCATCGGGGTCTCGACCTGACTCCAGTTCGTCGTCGTAACCGACTTGAGTGGGCAAATGCTCACATTCGCTGGCGTTTGGCACATTGGAGAGGTGTTCTCTTCACGGATGAATCCCGGTTCACACTGTTCAGGGAAGATGGCAGACAGCGTGTGTGGCGTCGTGTGGGTGAGCGGTTTTCTGATGTCAATGTTGTGGATTGAGTGGCCCATGGTGGCGGTGGGGTTATGGTATGGGCAGGCGTCTGTTATGGATGAAGAACACAGGTACATTTTATTGATGGCATTTTGAATGCACAGAGATACCGTGACGAGATCCTGAGGCCCATTGTTGTGCCATACATCGAAGAACATCACCTCATGTTGCAGCAGGATAATGCATGGCCCCATGTTGCAAGGATCTGTACACAGTTCTTGGAAGCTGAAAATGTCCCAGTTCTTGCATGGCTGGCATACTCACCGGACATGTCACCCATTGAGCATGTTTGGGATGCTCTGGACCGGCGTATACGACAGTGTGTACCAGTTCCTGCCAATATCCAGCAACTTCGCACAGCCATTGAAGAGGAGTGGACCAACATTCCACAGGCCACAATTGACAACCTGATCAACTCTATGCGAAGGAGATGTGTTGCACTGCATGAGGCAAATGGTGGTCACACCAGATACTGACTGGTATCCCCCCCCCCAATAAAACAAAACTGCACCTTTCAGAGTGGCCTTTTATTGTGGGCAGTCTAAGGCACACCTGTGCACTAATCATGGTGTCTAATCAGCATCTTGGTATGGCACACCTGTGAGGTGGGATGGATTATCTCAGCAAAGGAGAAGTGCTCACTATCACAGATTTAGACTGGTTTGTGAACAATATTTGAGGGAAATGGTGATATTGTGTATGAGGAAAAAGTTTTAGATCTTTGAGTTCATCTCATACAAAATGGGAGCAAAACCAAAAGTGTTGCGTTTATATTTTTGTTGAGTGTATTTTAATATATCTAAATTTAATTATTCTTTTTTTTCCTTCTTGGGTTGGCTGGCGGGCAACACCAACAAACTGATCAAAATGCGGGGTTATTCATTTTTCACAGAGGTCTGGACCTTAAACATGGTCAGAAATACATGATGAAGATATGTAACAACCAACCGGTGGTTTGATACAAAAGCAGAATGTAAACATTATTCACACACTTCTTCCTAAACAACAAAAGAAAAAGTCACAGAATTTTCATTTTGAGTTAAAGTGAACAACCCATCTTACTTTTAAAAGTGTTGAAGGCATAACGACTTATGGGCCATTTACACTGGACTGAGACCCATGTAAGACAGGTTGATCCAGGGTTCTAGCAAGCGCAAACTTGCATTACGGCCCGTTATGCTATAATTTTGGACCGTTACGCTTATTTTGTTACGCTGTATTGAAAATAAGCATAACGGTCTGTAATCAACCGTTTCTGCAGCGCGACTCCAGTTTGAAGCGTGAATCAGTGAAGCAATGCTTTGATTCAATGGCTCGTGGCCCTTTGATTCACTGCTCTACAGAAGCGGCAAGTCCGCTTCTTAATCCCTCTCAAAGCCATTAAAATATCATGAGTCACTTTTGTGTGTATTAAAGTCACTAACTGGGACTCTTGTCTTGTTGCAGTCAACAAACGAGAAACGTCCTCCGTTCCGTTGGCACAGCTCCAAACACTGCGCAGCTCTCTCCTGATAGAGTCTGCTCGGAATTAATAACTTCAAAACAAATTGCCGCTTTAAATAAAATGACATCTCTTTAGAAACATTGCAATACAGACAATAAACTACAATCGACTAAAATGTTTTTTCCTCCCAAAATGAGACGTCCTGCATTCTTTATGAACCTGATGTGCAGCACAGCTGCAGGAGCTCAGCTCATAGGTATGGAAAGAAATTCATGCCAATAATAATGTCTGAAAGGAAATGCTTTTGACTTGTTTGTAAATATATCCTCTTTGTCATATATTATGTAAAAGATAGCGAAAATAAACACTTTTAAAACTAAAAATGTTCTTTTTGTAACCTGATAACACATTTTGCGGCATTAGCATGCACGCTAACTTCCGCTTACACAAAGCTAACTTCCTATGGAGTTAAATTTGTCTCAATACCAGCAAATGCACAGAGGGTGATCTACAAATATTCCTTGATTTGCATAACTTCCGCTTTTGTCAAAACATCATGTACACACACAGGCAAAGCCTCCTGCAGATGCTGCTAAAATGTAAATATTGTTTTTGATTTACTGATTAATTTGCCCTATTGAGGTTTCAAATTCCACATAATCTCACAAAACTTCAAAGAGGTCTCTGCTCTGCGAGATGTACAGTAGTGTTCAGAATAATAGTAATGCTATGTGACTAAAAAGATTAATCCAGGTTTTGAGTATATTTCTTATTGTTACATGGGAAACAAGGTACCAGTAGATTCAGTAGATTCTCACAAATCCAACAAGACTAAGCATTCATGATATGCACACTCTTAAGGCTATGAAATTGGGCTATTAGTAAAAAAAAAAGTAGAAAAGGGGGTGTTCACAATAATAGTAGCATCTGCTGTAACATCTACTACAAACTCAAGACCATTATGTTCAAACTGCTTTTTTAGCAATCCTGTGAATCACTAAACTAGTATTTAGTTGTATAACCACAGTTTTTCATGAATTCTTCACATCTGCGAGGCATTAATTCTGTTCGTTTGGAACCAAGATTTTGCTTGTTTACTAGTGTGCTTGGGGTCATTGTCTTGTTGAAACACCCATTTCAAGGGCATGTCCTCTTCAGCATAACGCAACATGATCTCTTCAAGTATTTTGACATATCCAAACCGATCCATGATACCTGGTATGCAATATATAGGCCCAGCACCATAGTAGGAGAAACATGCCCATATCATGATGCTTGCACCACCATGCTTCACTGTCTTCACTGTGAACTGTGGCTTGAATTCAGAGTTTGGGGGTCGTCTCACAAACTGTCTGCGGCCCTTGGACCCACAAAATATTCCTCCATTTCTCTTTAGGCCAGTTAATGTCTTCTTTGGCAAATTGTAACCTCTTCTGCACATCTTTTATTTAACAGAGGGAATTTGCGGGGGATTCTTGCAAATAAATTAGCGTCACACAGGCGTCTTCTAACTGTCACACCACTTACAGGTAACTCCAGACTGTCTTTGATCATCCTGGAGCTGATCAATGGGTGAGCCTTTGCCATTCTGGTTATTCTTCTATCCATTTTGATGGTTGTTTTCTGTTTTCTTCCACGCGTCTCTGTTTTTTTTTTTTTTTTTGTCAATTTTAAAGCATTGGAGATCATTGTAGATGAACAGCCTATAATGTTTTGCACCTGCATATAAGTTTTCCCCTCTCCAATCAACTTTTTAATCAAACTACACTGTTCTTCTGATCAATGTCTTGAACGTCCCATTTTCCTCAGGCTGTCAAAGAGAAAAGCATGTTCAACAGGTGCTGGCTTCATCCTTACATAGGGGACACCTGATTCACACCTGTTTGTTCCACAAAATTGACGAACTCACTGACTGAATGCCACACTACTATTATTGTGAACACCCCCTTTTCTACTTTTTTAAATAATAGCCCAATTTCATAGCCTTAAGAGTGTACATATCATGAATGCTTGGTCTTGTTGGATTTGTGAGAATCTACTGAATCTACTGGTACCTTGTTTCCCATGTAACAATAAGAAATATACTCAAAACCTGGATTAATCTTTTTAGTCACATAGCACTACTATTATTCTGAACACTACTGTATATCATCACCATTTCAAAGCTTTTATTCTGTAGTATTAAACTATTTTTTATTTCTTGATATTAGAATGCTATTTAAATACTTATTTGTGACAAAGAATGTCATAATTATTTTTAAGTTAAAATTTGTTACTGAAGAATATATGAACATAGTTTATTCACGAAAATGGCGCATATCCATCTACATTACATCATTAGGATGTAGCATCACTGAAGGTTGGCACCTCTGAGTCATTATTGATAGGAAACCTCCATGGATCGATGATTAAAAGAAAAGTAAGTCCCTTCAGCTGTTCTCTTGCTTTCACTTGGGGTCACCATAGCAGGTCCAAAGTGGATCTGCATGTTGATTTGGCACGTTTTATACTGGATGCCCTTCAAATGATTTATAAAAACAAACAAAAAAACTCCAAATCAACTAGGACTTCTTACTTTATTTGCCTGCTGTAGATTACTTTATGTCTATTGTACACATGTGGTGCATAAAATTTTTGTTGCATTTGGTAAGCACTATTAAATAGTAAATACTATGATCAGTCCATTAAAGCAGTGGTTCCCAATCTTTGTCATCAGGACCCCCTGGCCTGCACATTTTTTTTTGTCTCTGCCTGCTCTGCCAAAAGCTAATTATCTGATTTTGGTGTGTTCTTGCCAATCAAGAGATAACCTGAATGAGGTAATCAGGTTTTGGCAGATCAGGAACATCTGCATGTGAGGGGGTCCCTGATGACCAAGCTTGGGAACCACTGCATTAAAGCTTGAAAGACTAGATATTGTTATCTAAATATAGGACATCTTTTAGACTTCAGACAACTTTATTGATCCCAAAAAAGGGCAATTACGTTTACACTCCAATTACCTCAGACAAGCTACAGCAATTAATCCACAATTATTACTTGTTTACCGTAATAATGGCACACATCAACATTAAAGACAACACATATACATTTGACATTGTTTATGTGCACTAAACTTGAAGCAGTCCGTCATCCGAATTGAGGCAAAGTGGGTGAAGGCCGCTGCAACTGGAGTCGTGCTGCCGCTAGCTTGGGGGGGAATGGGGACCTGCAGTAGCTAAAAACCGCGCAGCCCCCGGAGGGGAAAGGGGTGGCGTGAGCGGTGGCCGGGATGGGGTGTGTGATGGGGGGGCAGGAAGGGAGGTAAAGGGAAAAATGGAGCATGATTCAGTCTTTGTCCATGTGTAAGTCTGTCAGTTTATTGTCTTTGTGGGTTGAGATAAGAAGGAGCCGAATAATCTCACCAAGGCCTGATGACATTCCTCTGGAGGAAAACTGTAGGCAGTTTGTCCTTGAGGCTAGATAAGCCTAGAGTGTTGTGGTTGAGCAGTGAAAAACACTTTTAACAGTTCCACTTGAACAACCACATCCCAATTATGAATTAAGAATATTCCCAATTACGAATTAAGAATATTCACCGGCCTCCGAAACCTTCAACTTCAACTGCAAGGCACGCATCTGCTCCAAGATGTCATCCAATTTGCATCTGAATTCGAGTCATCGCAGTCTGAGAATGCACTGCCTTGCCAACCTTGTTAATCATGACGGACAAGCGAGGGGCCGTGGTTCTTGATGCTGCCATCTTGACAATTTTCCAATAGATCAGGGCAGCACATAAGCCAGAAAGTACCAGCCCTGCTACCATAAGACCAAAAGTGAATAAATCCTCGACGTCCTCAATGGAGTAAGGTGCCAAACATGCAATACACCAAGACCCCCAGGAGTCGAGAACATAGCCCGCAGGATACGTTCCATCTGGGCAGGTAGGATCCCCCACTCCTGACCTTCTTGTAGAAAAAATTGTGTCAATAGCGTTCAGAGACCAGCTGATCAATTTCATGGTTAATCCAATAGTAGTCCAATAGATTCAGTATCCAATATAATTTGAGGAAATCACAGTCTGGTGAAGTAGGGACTTGAAGGTTAAAGCAGAGAGCAGAGATAAGGCTTATTCAACAAACTACTTTTTAAAACCGCAATATTAAGAATTGTGTAATTTCTTGACCTTTGTGGCCATCCCTCACCTACATACAGGGCACATAGATTGACGGTGGTCAGTGAAGATATTCTGCAATACTGTCAATGAATTTTTACATATAGCAATGGATGCCCCATGTCTCATAGCTCTCACTCTGCTTGACATGGCCTCCAGCATTTTGTAGTGCTCGGACAAGAGTTTTTTTTTGTTGTTGTTGTTTATTTCTTTTTACCTACTCCTCTTGCTTATATGCTTTGTGCATGCAAATTATTTTCCTTGCCAGAAAACCTCTCACCTTCTGAGTTTGCTCTGCTGGGGGAGGCACTATTGTCTCTTAAAGGAACACACCCCTGAGTAATTAGGTGACTAAATCTAGCCCAGTTGTGCACTGCACTCCAGTTTTCACTCATATTTTTTTCCCTGCATAAAAACATTGGGCATGATGACATAGACCTGTTCAGTATAAATAATCAAGACACAACCCACTATCTGGTATCCGTTTCTCTCTCTCTCTCTCTCTCTGTAAGTGTCTGCACTCTGTAGTTCAGAATGTGGTTTTAAGTATACACCCTAATAAATTCCACAGTTTGTTGTTGTTGTTGTTGTCCATTCGGCCGCTCCCTTTTTTGTTCGGGGTCGCCACAGTGGATACAGCCAGATCCGCACTGGTATTTAGTATAAAGTTTTATGCCAGATGCCCTTCCTGACGCAACTCCAGTGTTACCTGGAGAATCACACACAGCCGCTGGTGTTCCAAAGAGGTCTCCCATCCAAGTACTAACCAGATCCTGCACTGCTTAGCTTCTGAGATCTGACGGGATCAGGCTGACACAGAGCAGACCAGCTGCAAATTCCACAGTTAATATTTATCAGGAAATATATCAAGCTGCTCAGACAACACATTTACATACATTTTATATACAGTAAAACTCGCATAATATGCATATGTCTTTTTTTGCCTTTCGGCTTCTAATAATCAGTTTTATTGCCAGTTTTCTTCAGACAAGGATGGAAACATTTCCAAGTCTCTGAATATGTCTTGGACTTTATTTACATCAATTATGAAGAAATACAAAAGTTTCTTTCACCAAAACATCAAATCTAGGCTTGCATCTCAGGCTTCCATTGACAGTGGTCAGTGAAGATATTCTGCAATACTGTCAATTTTTACACATAGCAATGGATGCCCCATGTCTCATAGCACTCACTCTGCTTGACATGGCCTCCAGCATTTTCTGATACTTGGACAGGAGTACAGTTCTGGCAAATTGTATCTGAACTATCGGGTCTTGTTTTTAAGATAATTTTCCGCTACACCACTTCATCAAGAAGCTGGATTTTCTATTTAATTAATTTCTATTTATTTCTATTTAATTAATTTATATCAAGTTGTAGAGATTTGCTTTCAGTTTGAGTTTAGGGAAGATACCTTTAGATATTTGTCTAAAGTTGTCACTGGTATGTCACTCAGGCACCAAAATTAAGAGGTTATTTAATAAACAGCTGCCTGCTTGTTTAAAAATCACTGGAAAAATACACATATATATAAGGCAACCTGAATTAAAGGAGAAATCCCCCTTTGAACAACCTGGACCTCATTTCTGGCATAAAATATGGTCATTTACTCACCAATATATCTTTGGTGTCATTATTAGTCCATGGTTCAAATGACGTGTTCAAATCTGAGGCAAATATTTTTCTTCTTCTACTAAGGTGGATTAGAACTTTTTGTTTTACACAGCACCAACTACTGGACAGGAGGAAGCAAGCAGTCAATATGACTCACTGATTTCAAAATGCAGCTCTTTTCAACCAGACATGTGGTGCAGTGACATGTCAATCACCTGTGTCCAATCAGATTTCAGGGGATTCCAGTGTAACCCTGGCCTCCGCTCTAGCTCCACCCATGCCAGGAAGTGTTCAACATTTGAAATTTCCTATTTCATTGTGGACTCAAAATTTGGCACTTCCTGTTTCAGTGTGAACTTGCTACTGAGTTCCCACGAGATTCCATGAGATCTCGTCTGTCAATCCAGGAAGTGTCGATCCAGGAAATGTTTGACATTTGACATTTCCTGTTTCACTGTCGACTGAAAATTTGGCACTTCCTGTTTGGGACTCCCTGTAACATGAGCGAGCTTTGTGTTGCTTCACTCATATGATGGATTCAGGTGGACCAGTGACCAGCTGTTGTAATCAAAATTTGCTATGTGTATAAAATGGACAAAATGCATTATATGTATAAGACGAACAAAATCCATTTCATGTATGTAACAGATTAGTTACAGTCTGGAGATGCCGAAAGATCTATGGGGAATCCCGAACTCCATTGTGGAGTGGTACCTTCAAATCCTAAATCCTGATTTATGCTTCTACAACTTCGTAACTCCATGGCCATGCAATGATGTTGATGTGTGCATGACCCTTTAAAGTTCTGCTTTGCATTGGTGGGTGTCTTATTGCAATTTACTGCAGGAACAGCAGCTGTTTCGGTTTCAGTTTGTCCATCAACGAGCTCCACTTCTTTATACAATCATCAACCTCCAAACCAAAGCTATGTGTAATTTTCCTCCATCCGTCCCTCACTCGTGAACAAGACCCCGAGATACTTAAATTCCTCCACTTGAGGCAAGGACACTCCACCGACCTGAAGAGGGCAAAGCACCTTTTTCCGGTCGAGAACCATGGCCTCGGATTTGGAGGTGCTGATTTTCATCCCGGACGCTTCACACTCGGCTGCAAACCGCCCCAGTGCACGCTGAAGGTCCTGATTTGACGAAGCCAACAGAACCACATCGTCCGCAAACAGCAGAGACGAGATTCTGTGGTTCCCAAACCAGACCCCCTCTACACCCTGGCTGCGCCTAGAAATTGTGTCCATAAAAATAATGAACAGAACCGATGACAAAGGGCAGCCCTGGCGGAGGCCAACGTGTACTGGAAACAGGTTTGACTTACTACCAGCAATGTGAACCAAGCTCCTGCTGCGGTCATACAGGGACCGGATAGCCCTTAGCAAAGGACCCCTTACCCCGTACTCCCGGAGCACCCCCCACAGGGTGCCCCGAGGGACACGGTCGAACGCCTTCTCCAGATCCACAAAACACGTGGACTGGTTATGGTACCCACTATCCTCAAATCGGCAAGTGTCAGTGCTGAACTTTTTAATGGAAATGCATTGCACTTGGACAGGATGTTTTATCCGATGTGAGTGACAATGCGTTATACAAATCCATTATATACGGTGTTTATTACATGGAAAACCATAAAAAAGCATTGGGACTTTTGCTTTTGTCTGGTGAGTGCGAGTATCTGGTTTATACAATGACAGTTTAGGCGAGGTTTACTCTCTCGCTCTCTCTCTCTCTCTCTCTCTCTCTCTCTCTCTCTCTCTCTCTCTCTCTATATATATATATATATGTGTGTGTGTGTGTATCTATATTATATACAAATGATATATATAATTATTTTTAAATGTCTGATCAAACAAAGGATAATACATTGTTAAAAGATTACACTTTGCACTTGGAAATGCACACTTCATTTAATACATATAGAAAACAAAGTCTTTCAGCCATAGGCAGACTTTATGTCCATGCATGCATACTTTTGAATTGAACAAAGGCTGTTTCTGAGAAAAAGACAAAGCCCAAAGCCCTCTCTCTGCAAATCCACAGAGCAGTCAGTGAAAACGCTGAACCCTGCTGATTCGTCTCCATTTTACCCGCTACACAACATGCAACAGCAATATGCACTGACCTCAAAGTGTCATATATTTCTAGCACACTCTGCGCCGGTAGCGTTACCCCAGGCAATTAATAAAGCATTAATGACAAAAGCTATTTAAAATGTAGTCTTTTATATACGGACACAGCTTTCACTTGGCAGAATGTGGAACAGAGCAGCAACAATCTGCGTGAAGCAGAAGCAGCGATCTGCGAGTCAACCAACAGCTGACTAGTCAAACGCCACCATGTTAACAAATACAGACTACTTTTAAGCACGTGTATGTCTGCAAGCATCTGTTATTACACAGGTAAGGACAACTACGGCTCTATTACTTAACATAGAAGCACAGCACTGTGAAGGCTGCTTGTTTTTTTGTTATTTTTGTTTTTAGTTTTTTAGATCTATGCATTAATACCTGCCAATAATGCCAAGATTTTCTTAAAAATATGTCGACTGATTCAGTTTTCATGAAACGTGGGGGAGGAATTTTAATAGGTCAGGAAAGAACCCATTATACATTTGGTATAGTTCCAGATCCATGGGTGGCCCCAAATTTTCATTTTATTCTTTTTGTGACTTTCAGCAACATAGCTCAAAGTCACCAAACCTTTTAAACAAGACATTTTTCTGCATCTGGGAATCCTATTATATATAAAAAAAAATAATAATAATAATAATAACTCCCCCTCGAACTGCCACCTTATCGTGGTGGGGGAGTTTGCATACCCGGATGATCCTAGGAGCTATGTTGTCGGGGGGTTTGTGCCCCTGGTAGGGTCTCCTAAGACAAACAGGTCCAAGGTGATGGGTCAGACTAAGGGCAGTTCAGAAGCACCCATGACCAGTACAAAATTAAGGACAAAGACGTTGCCCGGTATGGCAGAGCCAGGGCCCCATGCTGGAGCCAGGCCTGGGGTTGGGGCTCGCGCGCGAGCGCCTTGTGGTCAGGGCTTAGCCACGGGGCCCAGCCGAGCTGCCCAAAAGAGCGAGGTGGGCCTGCCCTCCTGTGGTTTCACCACCTGCAGAGGGGGCCATGGGAGTCGGATGCAGAGAGAATTGGGTGGCAGTCGAAGGCGGGTGGCCCGGCGGCCCGGTCCGCACTCACAACTCCTGGCTGTTGGGACGTGGAACGTCACCTCACTGGGGGGGAAGGAGCCTGAGCTTGTGCGGGAGGTTGAGAGATACCGACTAGAGATAGTCGGGCTGACCTCCACGCACAGCTTGGGCTCTGGTACCCAACTCCTGGAGAGAGGTTGGACGCTCCATTTTTCTGGCATTGCCCACGGGGAGAGGCGGAGAGCTGGAGTAGCATTGCTTATTGCTCCCCAGCTCAGTCTCCATGTGTTGGAGTTCACCCCAGTGAACGAGAGAGTCGTGTCCCCACACCTTTGTGTCGGAGACAGGTCTCTCACTGTTGTCTTGGCCTATGGCTGAGCGGCAGTGTAGAGTACCCAACCTTCTTGGAGTCCCTGGGAGGGGTACTAGATAGTGTTCTGACTGGGGACTCCATTGTTCTCTTGAGGGATTTCAACGCCCACGTGGGCAGCGACAGTGAGACCTGGAGGGAGGTGATAGGGAAGCACGGCCTCCCCGATCTGAACCCAAGTGGTGTTCAGTTGTTGGACTTCTGTGCTAGTCACAGTTTGTCCATCACGAACACCATATTCAAGCACAAGCATGTGCATAAGTGCATGTGGCACCAGGACACCCTGAGCTGGAGATCGATGATCCACTTTGTAGTTGTATCATCTGACCTTCGGCCACTTGACTCGGACACTCGGGTGAAGAGAGGGGCTGAGCTGTCGACCGATCACCACCTGGTAGTGAGTTGGATCCGCTGGGAGGGGAAGAAGCTGGTCAGACCGAGCAGGCCCAAACGTATCGTGAGGGTCTGCTGGGAACGACTGGCGGAACCCTGTGTCAGCGAGGTCTTCAACTCCCACCTCCAGGACAGCTTCTCCCAGATCCCGGGGGAGGTTGGAAACATGGAGTCCGAGTGGACCATGTTCTCCACCTCCATTGTCGATGCGGCCGCTCGTAGCTGTCGTCACAAGGTCTCTGGTGCCTGTCGTGGCGGCAATCCCTGAACCCGGTGGTGGACACCGGAAGTAAGGGATGCTGTCAAGCTGAAGAAGGAGTCCTACTTGTCTTTGTTGGTACGTGGGACCCTGCAGGCAGCTGACAGGTACCGGCAGCCCAAGCGTGCTGCAGCCCGTGCGGTCACAGAGGCAACAACTCAGATCTGGGAGGAGTTTGGGGAGGCCATGGAGGAGGACTATCGGTCGGCCTTGAAGAAATTCTGGCAAACCGTCCGACGCCTCAGAAGGTGGAAGCAGCTCTCCACCGGCACTGTCTATGATGCAGATGGGGAGCTGTTGACCCTGACTGGGGATGTTGTTGGGCAGTGGAAGGAATACTTCGAGGATCTCCTCAATCCCATCGTCACGTCTTCCGAAGAGGAAGCAGAGACTGGGGACTCAGAGGCTGACTCATCCATCACCTAGGCTGAAGTCACCGAGGGGGTCAGAAAGCTCCTCGGTGGCAAGGCTCCTGGGGTGGATGAAATCCGTCCTGAGTACCTTAAGTCTCTGGATGTTGTGGGACTGTCTTGGTTGACATGCCTCTGCAACATCGCGTGGCGGTCGAGACAGTGCCTCTGGATTGACAGACCAGGGTGGTGGTCCCTCTGTTTAAGAAGGGGGACCGGAGGATGTGTTCCAACTATATGGGGATCACACTCCTCATCCTCCCCAGTAAGGTCTATTCCAGAGTACTAGAGAGGAGAATTTGACCCATAGTCAAACCTTGGATTCAGGAGGAGCAGTGTGGTTTTCGTCCTGGTCGCGGCACACTGGACAAGCTCTACACCCTCCATCGGGTGCTCGAAGGTTCATGGGAGTTCGCCCAACCAGTCCACATGTGCGTTTTCGATCTGGAGAAGGCGTTTGACCGTGTCCCTCAGGGCACCCTGTGGGGGGTGCTCAGGGAGTACGGCGTCCAAGGTCCTTTGCTAAGGGCTATCCGGTCCTTGTATGATCACAGCAGGAGCTTGGTTCGCATTGCCGGTAATAAGTCAAACCTGTTTCCAGTACACGTTGGCCTCCGCCAGGGCTGCCCTTTGTCACCTGTTCTGTTCATTACCTTTATGGACAGAATTTCTAGGTGCAGCCAGGGTGTAGATGGAGTCTGGTTTGGGAACCACAGAATCTCATCTCTGTTGTTTGCTGACGATGTGGTTCTGTTGCCTTCATCAAATCAGGACTTTCAGCGTGCACTGGGCCGGTTTGCAACCAAGTGTGAAGCATCTGGGATGAAAATCAGCACCTCCAAATCTGAGGCCATGGTTCTCGACCAGAAGAAGGTGCCTTGCCCTCTTTAGGTTGGTGGAGTGTCCTTGCCTCAAGTGGAGGAGTTTAAGTATCTCGGGGTCTTGTTCACGAGCAAGGGTCAGATGGAGCGTGAGATTGACAGACGGATCGGTGCAGCATCTGCAGTGATGCGGTCGCTGTATCGGACCGTCGTGGTGAAGAGAGAGCTGAGCAGGGGACAAAGCTCTCGATTTACCAATCAATCTACATTCTGACCCTCACCTATGGTCATGAGATTTGGCTCATGTGTTGCCCCAGGCAATTAATAATAATAGATCGCGAGTACAAGCAGCCGAGATGAGTTTCCTCCTCAGGGTGTCTGGGCGGTCCCTTAGAGATAGGGTGAGGAACTTGATCACTCGGGAGAAGCTTGGAGTCAAGCCGCTGCTCCTCCATGTCGAAAGGAACCAGCTGAGGTGGCTCGGGCATCTTTTCTGGATGCCCCCTGGATGCCTCGCTCGAGAGGTGTTCTGGGCACATCCCATTGGGAGGAGGCCCCAGGGAAGACCCAGGACATGCTGGAGGGACTACGTCTCTCGGCTGGCTTTGGAACGCCTCAGGGTTCCCCTGGACGAGCTGGAGGAGGTGTGTGTGGATTGGCAGGTCTGGCAGCTTTGCTTGAGCTGCTGCCCCTGCGACCCCACTCCGGATAAAGCGGAAGAAAATGGATGGATGGATGGATGGATAATAACAACAAAAACAAAATTATACCAGTGGTCAAATAATAAGAATGATATTGGCTAATGTTGTTGTGGTTGAACAGTCGGTCAGACCTTGGCAGAGGTATTCCTTTGACTTTGCACACTTGTACTTTCATATGAAATTGACTAAATGAAGAAAAGCATGAAATATATTTCAGATGTGTTCCTGGATCAAGATCTGTACCAACATTTCATGGATTTTTCTTGGCACATATTCCATCACATTATTCTCTTCAATGAAAATCTGTCCATTTAAAAAAAAAAATTATCCTGCTGACAGACAAACAAATCAACACACATGTGAAACCATGACTTGACAGAAATGCCCATATAGTTTTCTTTTTTTCTTGTGGAAAAGGTGCTGATAGAGTACCCTAAAATGTAAAATAAAGTGGTTTCAGCATTTTCAGTGTGTGTGTGTGTGTGTATGTGTGTGTGGAGGGTGGGGGGCATGCAGGATTTCCTTCTCTATGACAGCAATAAATATCTGAAGCCCTGGTCCCACCAAATAATGAATGATGAATAATGAGCCATGTAGCATGTTTCTTTTGTACGAGTCCAGTTATTCAACAATCGTGGGGAATAATGGCTCTTAGAGGCAGAATATTTGGCTAACGAGGCTCATCTCTGACCGTGGCACTAATTTCAAGAAGTTCAAAATTTAGCAAAAACAGCGTGGGGCAATTTGTGTACGAGGTACTACGAGGAGAAACACGGATGTTAGAGGCATGTTTGTGGTGAGGATGAGGCTGTTTGAAACCCATTATCCGACTACCTAGCAGCTACAAGGACAGGACAGGCTATGTTGGACAGGCTATTTTGGCTATCCACACTCTCAAGCACTTCGTCGTAGCAATCCCATCTGCTTTGTGCACTGGATGTTGTATATAAAATTATTTTGTATCGAATTAATCATTTTCTGTCAGAGTTTGGCTGTTGAAAACATCTCTAATCACTTCTGGAATCACAGAGGACTGTTTCTTCTGGAGCTTTTTTCCCTGAATTTCTCCTGTGCTGCATGAGGGGGAGAAGATATTTGGAACAGGTAATTGCTTGTAATGTTTATATTGTAATGGCTTGGTAAAACAGTTGCATGGGGGGGGGTTTGATGGTGTAGTGGTTAAGCAGTGGGCTTCAGACAAGAGGAACTTCGGTTCAAAGCCCAGCCTAATCGTAAAACTGCCAAGGAGCCTTGGGCAAGGTTCTTAATCCTCAAGTTCTGGTGTGTAGTGAGCACCTTGCATGGCAGCACGCTGATCTCAGTGTGTGTTTGAATGGTCAATGCAAGTGCGAAACATGCACATGCGTTGTGTGTGTGTGTGGGGGGGGCTGACACTCTGGCACACCACATGTCCAACGTCCAACTGTCAACCCCACTGAGGTCCTTAGTCTGGGTCTCATTAACATAAGATTACTATCTCAAAATCATTGTTGGTTAATGATCTAATTATTGATCATCACTTAGATATATCCTCCGCTTAAATGAGGCCTGCCCACATCCCTCGTGATGCGAAGCAAGGCGGGGGTGTTGCTCTTATTTATAAATCTAGGTTTAGCTTATTAGCTTTTGGGGGTCAGAAATATAACTCGTTTGAGCATCTGATTCTCCGCTTTGCTCAGGATATTACGCATTGCCAAGGTCAGAAGAATAAAAATTAGCCGTATTACTTTGTCACTGTATATAGGCCTCCTGGCCCATATTCTGAATTCTTAGATGAATTTGGTGCATTCATCTTTAACCTGTCAATGAGTGCAGATAACATTCTGATCATTGGTGTCTTTAACGTTCATATAAATAAGCCTTCTGATCCCTTCTTCCAATCATTTATGGAAATTGTGGCTGCATTAGGATTTTGGCAATGCATTCAGGACTCAACGCACATTAGTGGAAATACCCTGGATTTGGTTCTCGCACATGGTATTGCTGCCACAAATATTGACATCATGCCTCTTACATCAGTGGTCTCTGATCACTCACTTATTAAGTTTACAGTTTCGCTGCCGTGTTTTGTGGAACAACAACCTTATTTATCACTATGGCGATGCATCACCTCCTCAACTAAGACTGACTGACTGCCTGATGTCTTAGCTTCACATGTGGCAAATACTCAATCAGTCGACCGTCTTGTGGATAGTTTAAACTCAGTGCTCAAAACTACACTCGACATGATTGCGCCACCTTTGTTAAAATCGTCCCCCCCCAAAACACAGTCACCTTGGTTCAATGATTACCTGCGTGACCTCAAGCATAAGGCTAGAGGTCTCAAATGGAAATGGCATAATTCAAAATTATTCCACCTTGTGTGGCATGATGCTATCTTAGACTATAAGCAGTACTGGCTACAAAGTGGACCTATTACTCTGATTTGATCAACAAAAACAAGCATAACTCAATGTTCTTGTTCAACACGGTGGCAACATTTATTCATGGACAACCACCTGTAGTTCACTCTTATTAAACAGCACAAGATTTTCTGGATTACTTTGAGAAGAAAATAGAAGACATTAGGTTAAACATATCCCAGCATGCCTTAACACAGCCACTACACCCTACTATTGAGGTTGGCGCCATTACTGAGGTATTATCTAGATTTACATAATTTGAGAGTATCTCTCTCGGCATGCTGACAAAACTCGTAACGTCAACAAAAGAACAACCTGTCTATTTGATCCTATACCAACAAAACTGTTTAAGGACCTGTGGCCCACTCTTGGGCCGACTGTGCTGGAAAATATTCATCTGGATTTGTTCCTAAATGTTTCAGATCTGCAGTGATTAAACCATTGCTTAAGAAACCTAATCTCAACCCTAGTGTACTGAAAAACTATTGGCCGATATCAAATCTATCATTTTGCTCAAAAATTCTAGAAAAAGTGGTGTCACCGCAGCTCATGGACTATCTCACTGAGAATAATCTCTTTGAGCCACTGCAGTCTGCTTTTATAAAATATCATTCCACAGAGACAGTTCTCACTAAAGTGGTGAATGATCTTCTACTTGCAATGAATTTGGACACCAATGTTGTTGCTGTTAGATCTCAGTGTTGCATTTGATAGCGTGGATCAGCATATAGGCTGGAAACTTGATACTTGATAGGCTGGAAAATCATTTTGGGATTACTGGGAGTGCCGTTGCATGGTTGACATCATACTTGACCAGTCATTCTCACTGTGTTCTGTACAGTAACACTACCTCTACCCTTAGTGACATGAAATTTGGGGTTTCACAGGGGTCCGTCTTCGGCCCCTTGCTTTTCTCCCTTTATATAGCACCCCTTGGGCACATATTGCGGTGCTTTGGGATTACCTTTCACTGCTATGCTGATGATACTCACTTATACATGCCTATAACTGCTGGTCATCTCATCCACATAAAATTCTTAGAAGATTGCCTTGCATGAGTGAGAAGCTGGATGTCTATAAACTTCCTACTTTTAAACTCTGATAAGACTGAAATGATGGTTCTTGGTCCAGTGAGACATCAACATCAATTTGACCAGGTAACGCTTAGCCTAAGCTCGTTTGTCATACATCACACAGACAAAGTGAGGAACCTTGGGGTAATTTTTGATCCTACATTGACCTTTGGCCTCCACATTAGAAATATTATGAGGACTGCGTTCTTCCACTTGTGAAATATAGTGAAGATTCATCCCATCCTGTCTATGGCTGATGCTGAGACCCTGATCCATGCGTTTATCTCTTCTAGATTGGACTACTGCAATGTTTTATTTACTGGTTTACCACAATCTAGCATTAGGGCTCTCCAATTGGTTTAAAATACTGCTGCCAGACTTTTGACACGAAGCAGAAAGTTTGACCACATTCCACCCATTTTGGCAACCCTTCACTGGCTTCCTGTGCGAGTGAGATCAGATTTTAAGGTTTTGCTACTAGTCTATAAAATTGTTCATGGACTGGCACCTCCGTACTTAGTTGACCTAATTAAACCTTATGTACCAGCCAGGGCTTTGCATTCTCAGGGTGCAGGACTGCTTTGTGTCCCTACGGTAAATAAGAAGTCTGCGGGTCACAGAACTTTCTCTTATCGTGCCCCTGTTCTGTGGAATGATCTCCCTGTGTCAATAAAACAGTCAGATTCTGTGGAGGCTTTCAAGTCCAAACTTAAGACACACTTATTTTCCCTTTCGTATGGCTAGCATACTGGCATAGTATAGTTCTATTCTTTTCACTCTTTTAATTAATTTTATTAGGAACCTGAAAGTGCCATGGACTCATCTTTACCTAAATTCTGGCTCTTTTTGTGAAGCTCAGGGCTAGTGGCCAGCGATTAAGTATTTCCTGTTTTTCTTGTTGTTTAATGCTGACAAATTATACTGTATTTCTTGTCTTGTCTTTGATTCTGTTTTTTCTCTCTGTTTAAGGTGCAGCTCCATCCAGAGATGGGTGTGGTAATTGTGCTGGAGACCCTCCTGTCCTCTGCACCAACAGCTTTTCTTGTGTATTTGTTTCATGAATTGTTTCTGTAATTTATGTCTGTGGCATGGCCCAAGCAGAGGGTCACCCCTTTGAGTCTGGTCTGCTTGAGGTTTCTTCCTCAGCGAGAGTTTTTCCTTACCACTATTGCTCTGGGTTTTCGTAAGGTTAGACCTTAATTGTGTGAAGCGCCTTGAGGCAACTCTGTTGTGATTTGGTGCTATATATAAATTAAAATAAGTTGACTTGAACTGAATTGAATAAGAGGGATTAAATATTGGAAATTGTAATGTTTTTTTATGGTGTGTGGTTTTCATTTTTTTCTCCACAGCAGCGGCACGATGTGGTACAACAAGTTCCAGCTGCTCGCACTGTGTTCGTGCATGCACACGAGTGTGCACTAAACCATCACAGCGGGATCATTCAAGCCTGTCTGACCATGTGTCCCTCCCAATGTCAGCTCGATGTTTTCGTGGTTTACTCATTCGGGCTGTCTCGCTGTGATTCTCCTGATTCCTACTTATTCATACTGTGTGTGAACTTTCAAAAAGGCAAAATTCATTTTTTAAAAAGTAAGCAATGTAAAAAACAATGTTGTCCATTTGGCTGCTCCCATTTTTGTTCGGGTCGCCACAGCAGATACAGCCAGATCCGCATTGGTATTTGGCACAAGTCTTACGCCAGATGCCCTTCCTGACGCAACTCCAGTGTCACCCTGGTGAAATACACACAGCCGCTGGTGTTTTCCGACAAGGTCTCCCATCCAAGTACTAACCAGATCCTGCTTCTGAGATCTGACGGGATCAGGCTTACACACAGCAAACTGGCTGCCATGTAAGAAAACAATAAGTAACAAAATATTAAGTAATTCTAATATATGGTATTTATTTTTAGCTGTAATAATACTACATTTCACACTCTATTTTCTAATACAGTGACCTGTCAATTCAGATACAGCAGCTTTTATTTGGCACATTATAACCAGAGTATCTGTATTTTAATTTTTAACAGCAAACTGACAGCCTTCTGATTGGTTGAAATTTAAATCTCGCAGTAGTGCAAATTGCACATTGGTATCGTCACCATCGTGGTGTCAATAGCCAGTCAGGACCTGGCAGGCTGTCAAGGTGCTCGCCACCTCTCAGGTTACCGTTTCCTGTTTCAGTGTCGACTGTCCACTGAATTTGCATGAGATCTCCTCTATTGTCGCTCCAGGAAGAGTTCAACATTTGACATTACCGGTTTCAGTGTCGGAATTTCCAGTTTCAGCATCACCATAGCACGAGCTTGCACCAGCGTCTGTGGCGCCATCGCTTTGCTCATATTAATTCAATGAGATGATCAGGGCTGGATCCAGAGTGAAAATCTGACAGATGCGTTTTTGCCCAATGATAAAATAAAAATCATACGCGTCTTGTTATTCAATAATCCTCATTCTTTATTCGTGCGCAACACACACTGTCACACTTCTTTTAATATATTTATTATACTTCATGGACCATACTGAACACCTTATTTGTACAAATATGATGTCCTAAAAAAACAACACTATAACAAAAATTGACTGTAAACAGGATCAAATTTATTATAATAAATTATTATATAATCTTTCAATTATACCTGAATCTATATATGGTTTTTTTTCAATTGATAAAATCAATAAAAATATGACTGCATATATTCTTAATAATAATATATTGAGATACAGACAGTTCACAGAAGACATTTTCCATTGATACCAATCAAAATTAGAAACAGTCCAGCAGGTAACAATATTCATCATGTCCATGACTATTGTATCACATATCACAATTGTACACATATCACAATTGTGATATGTGTACAATCGTGATGTATTTGTTTTAGTATATTTAGATTTTGTTGTGATTTGGCACTTAGTAAGCTGATTAAATTGAAATTGAATTGAAATTGAACATTTTATTGAGTCTTAAAGTAAATAAATATGAAATTGGTCACAGAATCCTTAAAATTTGGACATAATAAACTCTACATGGTGGATCTTTGATCTCTGGACATAAATAGGAATAAACAAAATCTGTAGTTTTTGTCAAAAGCATTTCCTTTCAGGCATTATTGGAATGAATATGTTTCCATATATCTGAGCTGAGCACTTACAGCTGACTGTGCTGCACGTCAGGGTGGAATTTGTAAAGAAAATACAGCACGTCTCATTTTGGGAGGAAAAACATTTTAGTCAATTGTAGTTTCTTGTCTGTATTACAGTGTTTGGAAAGAGGTGTCATTTTATTTAAAGCCGCGATTCCTTTTGAAGTTATTCTGACCCTGTCTCAGCAGAGAGCCGTGCAGTGTTTTGAGCTGTGTGAACGGAACGGAGGACGATTCTCTTTTCTTGACAGCAACAAGACAAGAGTCCCAGTTAGTGACTTTAATCCACACAAAAGTGACTCACGGTATTTTAATGGCATTGAGAGGGGTTAAGAAGCGGACTTACCGCTACTGAAGATCAGCAACTCAAAGAACCAACGAGCTACTGGATAGAAGCATTGCTTCAATGGTTCACGGCTTCAAAGTGGAGCTGCGCTGCAGAAACGGTTGCTTACAAAGCCGCTGCAGACCAAACCCTGACTATCCGACTTTATTTGTACGTCGTATGACTCTGAAACTTGGAAAAATCTGTATAATTTACGGACTATAGGTTGATATGAAAACCACCGAAAAGCTGTGTTCAATGCAGAGACACGTTCGGCACTATTCGGGATTATTCAAGATTTTTTTTTAACCGATGACGAATGATGCGTAAAAAAATTTGCCCGATGCAACTGCATCGGTCCAAACCGGTCTGGATCCGGGCCTGATGATGATGTTAAGACACAGTTACAGATGGTCTGATTTGTTTTTTTTTTTTTTTTTTTAAACTAGCTATTTCCAACAAATTTTGCTCCAACAATATATATTCCAGTGCCCCCTAGGTGGACGGATGTTTTAAAAAATTTTTATTTATATAACTTTTCCAAGGTCAGTTACTATTTTTGTTAGGTTTCTGTCCTCTAAATTCTAAAGTACAACACAGACACACAGGCTCCACGCACAGGCATCATGGTGTGCTTCAGACTGAGCATCTTGGGTTAAGGTCATCTTTGGTTCAGTACACAGAGAGGGTCATCAGCCTTCTGATTAAAAGGCAGCTGGATTTTACCAGCGTCTCTCCTTCATTAACGCCGGCCTCCTCCAGCAGTAATGACAACAAGACCCACAGAGGCTGAACCCCTGATGGGACGACCTCCTAAAAGAGGAAGTCAAATGGAAACAAACCTGCACCGACCAAGACCTCACCTCCTCGAACCACCCCGTCATTAAAATGCACCAATACCGCTCATTTATTCCTGTATGGATGTGCTGAATTGTGCACACTGAATATGTTTTGCTGGCACTGCCATCCCTGGGCGAGAGAAGCCGACTTTTCCTGGAAGTAGTGGACACACACACACACACACACGCTCACACACACAAACTGCCACTACTCTGTTTGAAGGAATCCAGCAGCACTCCAATGGTGACAGATTTTGACGAACGTGTCATTAAGGTGACACAGTGTAAAGCAGCAGAGGCTTGTGTGATTGACTTGTTAGCCCATTATGATGCTGTTGCAGAATTAATGGCTGCCATGGGAGGTGGGCTTAAAAATGGAGCTGGCAGTTTTAACGGCTTGGTGCTGAGTTACGGCAGGAAGTTTACAAACTAAAGCGAGGAGGGAAAGTGTGGTTGTGTGTGTAAGACAGCAGGGGATGGAGAGACAGCTACTTTCTTTCCCTCGCTGTCGTCTGCAGAGGGTGAAATGTGACCAACAGCAGACCAGCAGAGTGTCTGGGCTGTACTGTGTCATGCTAACTGGCTCTGTGAAATCCTTGTGATTTACGGGTGCCTTAAAGCTGCACGTTATGTATCCCATAGGCAAAATAAAAGTCCCCAGTACCAATGAATCTGACAAACACTGCATTTATAAAACAATCCTGATACAAGGAGCTAAAACATCTCAGAGATAGCATCAGTTAATGTGTTCTAAATGGGTGCTAATGAGCACAGCACGACGGAAGTGCACGTGTCACCATGCACAGGCTTCACTCACTCATCTTTCTTTTGCTGTAGCTTGGAAAGGGGGAGAAGCGTGTCTCATGTTTTTACAATATGTTGCTGTAACACTGCCAGGAATTCTGCAAAGCATGCTAATATCATTTTTGGGTTCTCTGTGCAAATTTCAGAGCACCACCTGTGTCCGTTTAACTTTTCTATGTTATGAATGTAAAACGTGCACAGTCCCGATATCTGCACGAGACCTGATCTGTCATCATTTCTGTTTCACTTTTTTATTATTACCCGAGGCAGTCAAAATATGGCCATCAACTATTACAAAGGCTTTGCATCCATCGATCCATCTGTCCGTCTGTCCATTTGTCCGGCCGTCTGTCTTGTCTGTCTGTCTGGTCAGTTCTATGACTTCCAGGGTTTTCAAATTCACAGGGAACATTCTTGGGACACAGACCTTGAACAAGTTCAAAGATGGCTAACCTTGACCTATTTTAAGAGGTCAAGAGGTCACATTCTGTTTCCTATTTTAAAGCTATAAATCACGCAAACAGGTTTTTTTTGGGGGGGGGGGGGGTGGAGGGGGGTGATAGCCAATCACAGTAGAGAGGCACCGCGATGTCACTGACTGGTCTCTCTCTGACTCCTAATTCAACATGGCAGAATCCGCTCCCAAACCACTGCGTTTCTCTGTAAATCATGTTTCTCTTATATTATGGAAAAGCTAGTGAAAAATATACACTTCTAAAACTGAAAACGCTATTTTTGTAACCTGATAACAGATAACCCGATAACAGTGATTTACAAGACACACGAGGTCAAAGGTAATTTCCAGTCTTTTCAAAAGCTCATGTATGTGCACACTAACGCTGTTAACCCCAAAACGTGAATCAGCTGCAAATCATGAATTATCCGCAAACCGTTAATTGCAAAATGTGAATACTGAAAAATTATCTCCAAAACGTGAAGACAGGTCTCACAAAACGTGAACGTGGGTCTCGCAAAACGTGAATATCATTCATGACGTACAGTAGTGTTCAGAATAATAGTAGTGCTATGTGACTAAAAAGATTAATCCAGGTTTTGAGTATATTTCGTACAAGTATTGTTACATGGGAAACAAGGTACCAGTAGATTCAGTAGAGTCTCACAAATCCAACAAGACCAAGCATTCATGATATGCACATTGTTAAGACTGAAATTGGGCTATTAGTAAAAAAAAGTAGAAAAGGGGGTGTTCACAATAATAGTAGTGTGGCATTCAGTCAGTGAGTTCGTCAATTTTGTGGAACAATCAGGTGTGAATCCAGTGTCCCCTATTTAAGGATGAAGCCAGCACCTGTTGAACATGCTTTCTCTTTGAAAGCCTGAGGAAAATGGGACGTTCAAGGCATCTTTCAGAAGAACAGCGTAGTTTGATTAAAAAGTTGATTGGAGAGGGGAAAACTTATATGCAGGTGCAAAAAATTATAGGCTGTTCATCTAGAGATGTGTGGAAGAAAACAGAAAACAACCATCAAAATGGATAGAAGAATAACCAGAATGGCAAAGGCTCACCCATGGATCAGCTCCAGGATGATCAAAGACAGTCTGGAGGTACCTGTAAGTGCTGTAACAGTTAGAACATGCCTGTGTGAAGCTAATTTATTTGCAAGAATCCCCCACAAAGTCCCTCTGTTAAATAAAAGACATGTGCAGAAGAGGTTACAATTTGTCAAAGAACACATCAACTGGCCTAAAGAGAAATGGAGGAATATTTTGTGGACTGATGAGAGTAAAATTGTTCTTTTTGGGTCCAAGGGCCGCAGACAGTTTGTGAGATGACCGCCAAACTCTGAATTCAAGCCACAGTTCACAGTGAAGACAGTGAAGCATGGTGGTGCAAGCATCATGATATGGGCATGTTTCTCCTACTATGGTGTTGGGCCTATATATCGCATACCAGGTATCATGGATCAGTTTGGATATGTCAAAATACTTGAAGAGCTCATGTTACCTTATGCTGAGGAGGACATGCCCTTGAAATGGGTGTTTCAACAAGACAATGACCCCAAACACACTAGTAAACGAGCAAAATTAATGCCTCAAAGATGTGAAGAAATCATGAAAAACTGGTTCTACAACTAAATACTAGTTTAGCGATTCACAGGATTGTTAAAAAAGCAGTTTGAACATAATAGTTTTGAGTTTGTAGTGTCAATAGCAGATGCTACTATTATTGTGAGAATCTACTGAATCTACTGGTACCTTGTTTCCCATGTAACAATAAGAAATATAATCAAAACCTGGATTAATCTTTTTAGTCACATAGCACTACTATTATTCTGAACACTACTGTATATATATATATATATATATATACACACACAAAGGGCTAATTCTGTCTGTCTGTCTGTCTGTCTGTCTGTCCAGGATAAACTCCCAAACTATAATATGTAGCCCTCAAAACTGTATATATTCTGAATCCTCATGACATGGGGAACAAACTGGCACTGGTATTTTTTTTTTTTAAGTTCTGGGCAACCAATAATTTAATGCCTTTATCTATTCTTTTTATCTATTTATATTTTATGGTTACTTTCCAAACCTTCACCGTAACTACCAGAACCACAACCGGCTGAGCAAGCATGCTATCCTTGCTCCAAAGAACTTGGCAGTTGATGACATCACTGCTAAGCTTCTGGCCCAGCTTCCAGGACAGGCCTCCAGCAACATGTCAACTGACACAGTGCCCGATCCAGATGAGATGTTTAACTACCCAGATGAATTCCATAACAGCCTGGCACCAGCAGGCCTCCCATCACACAGCTTGGTACTCAAAGTTGGTGCCCCAGTCATGCTCCTGCGGAATCTCAACCCACCCAAGTTCTGCAATGGAACACAACTCACAATTAAGAAATTGATGCCAAGAGTCCTGGAGGCCAAGGTAATGACAGGCAAGGCCAAGGGAGAAGATGTCTTTATACCAAGGATTCCACTTATCCCATCAGAGATGTCATTTGAGTTCAGGCGTCTGCAGTTCCCAGTCAAACCCAGCTTTGCAATGTCCATTAACAAGGCTCAGGGACAGTCCGTTAAGGTGGTTGGACTGAATCTGGCAGAGCCTGTGTTCTCCCACGGCCAGTTGTATGTCGGCTGCTCCAGGGTTGGTAACCCAGAACAGCTGTACATCCACTCGCCAGGTGGCATACAAGGAACACTTGTCTATCAAGAGGCTCTTCAAAACTAATGGTCAGAAAACACTAAGTGAATTTCATGAAGAAATATTTCTCCATTCTAATATTTACATTTGCTGTTTAAAGCCATTTTTGTTGTGGCTGGCGTGCCTGGCTGGCTTTTGTTTGTCTTTTGTTTCTGTCTTTTGGTTTTCCTTCCAGGTGGTGCGCATTTGGGACTGAGTGGCTGTGTGGCTGAGTTACCAGGACCTCACCCTGATCACCTGAGGCTGATCAGGTGCGGCTCGTCAGGACTCACAGCTGTGGTGCATCTACACAGATTGGAACATGGTGGCATTTAAGTCTGGAGTACACAGTGTGTATTTGCCAGAGACTCCACCTTGTGACCAGACGGGTGAGATCGTCGTCTCGAGAGCCATCTCATCATCAGTGGATGCAGAGAACGTCCAGGTTTGATGCATGGTCTGTGAAAGAGGAGAGGGTGGGGTCTCACGCTCGTCAGCACACTTCCTGAGGTACGTCAGGTTTTGTGACTAACATTTGTACAGTCAGTAAATGTGGTGTCCCTCACACCTTATTATATTGAGCTGTTATGTTAGTCGGTTTAATCAGCTTCCACTGCAGTGAGTTTGTGAACAGGGTGTTCCATGCCTGCAGGGTGGGAAGCTGATTAGTAATTAAGCCAGGAGGTGTTTGCTGTTTGTACACCTTTGAGCGGTCTCTCTGTGTGTGGAGTGTGGACTCACATGATGATTTCTTCATTCACAGACTCGGTTTGTCGCGGCCACCTGGGGGGTGTCGGCGGTGTCCTTGGGTCTGAACTGGTTCTGGCTCCGGACCGTTAGTGCTGCTGGGAGCGCACCGTAATCCACCACGCCAGACCGCGCACTTCTTTTGTTATATTTATCACATCACTGTTATGTTTATTAAACTCTGTTATCCTTTGTACCGTGCTCTGCTTATTTTATACTGGGTCCTTCAAACGCTGGTCGGTTCTCCGGGCTGCGTCCGACACATAACAGTAGTCTCTGGACAAACATCACGGACCCAGCGGTAGCAGAGACGGTAACGCGCCGGGAAGGCGGCAGCAGACGTTCAGAAGTTATCTGGATCAGTTGCGGGTGCTCTCCGCCCGGATGGTGCGTGTTTGAGAACCCATTACTGAATACTGATTCGTGCTCTCTTGCAGCCGTGTTTCCTGTGTTTGTGCCTTATCCGTGGGTCGTGGTGGAGTGTGACTGGCGACGGCTTCGCGTCACGGTCCGACCAGATAAGAGGTTTAAACGGGAGCTGCAAGAGTGTGTCTGTAATGGGTGAACGCGCACGGCGGAGCTCTGTGGCACGGGTCGCTGAGCTTCCCGTGTTACAGTTGTAGCCCCGTTTCCCCGGATGAAGATAACTACTGCGTCTGTTGTGACAGCTCCGGCGTTATTTAGTTGAATCACATTTTTGGTTGTGTGTTTACACGTTGCTGCGCACAGAAAAGCAGCATGAGTTGGGTTCTCTGTTACCAAAGGGGGTTTTTCATTTTAGCACTTTGGCTCCCTCTGTTGGTAACTGAGTCACATTACCGTTAAGCTCTTAAGTTGGAACAGGTGTGTTCCATTTGTTTGAGCTTAACGGTATACGTCACTTATTAGTTTAGTGTTGGTTCATTTTTTGTGGGTTTTTGAGTTGGTTTTTGTGTGAGATTTTTTTAACACTATTTAGTGTTCTGGGGTCGTGACCCTGCAGTCTGTTTAGAGCTTAAAAAGGACCCAAGCAACTTTATGTTAGTCTGTTAATCTTTCTTTTTATTTCTTTTAGTTTCACCTCCCAGGGTTTGATGGGACGGTCCCCTGGGGGGTGATGGGGGGGTAATTGGGTTGTTTTTTTCTTTTTTCTTTTTTTTTGTTTTGTTTTTTGTTATGCCCTCTCTTCTCCTCTGACTCCAGCCGGGTGAGCCGTACGTGTCGGCGTTGCTGGAGTGGTGCAGTTTGGTTATGCTGGGCGTTTCCCAGGTAACCTCTGCACCTGGGAGGGGGGGGGGGTTCGGGGTGTTGTTTTTTTTTTTGTTGATTCCCTGTTCCACCTCCGGCTTCAGCGCGCCTTTGAGCCGTCTGCCATCGGCGTGGCTGAGGTTTGGGGCAGTGGGATATACCCACAGCTGGTGGCTGGTTTGGAAGTCGGAGGAGTGGCGCCGTTTTGTGCCGTCTGCCATAACCGCTGTTCCACTCCTCCCGGTTGGCTTCTGGGGTATAGTCACGGTTGGTGACACTGGACGTGCTTCCAGTTTCCACTGCGCCAAGGGGGTGGGGTTGGTGTTGTTTTGTTTGTATGTTTTTTTTTCTTTCCTTTTGTTTTTCCCCCCAGTTTCCGCCCTCAGGGTGTGACTGTGGTGTCCTCTGGGGGGGAAAGGGCTGCGGGTCCATCTAGCCATAGACGGCCGGGGCTGGGTCCGTTGGTCATGAGGGGAGGCGTCTCCTGGGTTGATGGAACGGTCCTCTGGGAGGCGCTGGGAGTCCCCGTGGGTGACTTTGGATCCCAGAGGGACCTCGGCTGTGGTTATTACTCCTGGAGCTGGTGGGATGTCCTCTGGGGGGTGTTGGTCCCTACATGTCGTCGGGGGGGGGGGGGGGGGGGGGGGGGGGGGGTGTTAGCGTTCTTATTTGCAAGCTTAAGTTTGGGTTGTTTTTCTTTTCTCCCCTTCCCGGGGTTTGATGGAATGGTCCTCTGGGAGGGGGGGGGGTGGTGTTAGCATTTTTATTTGCAAGCTTAAGTTTGGGTTGTTTTTCTTTTCTCCCCTTCCCAGGGTTTGATGGAATGGTCCTCTGGGGAGGGGGGGGGTGGTTTGGTTGTTTGTGTTTGTCTTTTTTGTTTTATGACTAAACAGACTGTGAACATGGTTGGACAAAGGCTGACCGCACAGGTTTAAGAACTCCTGGCCACACCTGTGCTAATTGACTGACAGAAACAAAGGCAAAGATGCAGCCAGAGGAGAAGACATCAACCGTTCTGTTAAATGGAGATTCTGTTGGAAGATGAATGCAGATACGGTTTCCAGCCATGGTCCCTGGAGGGGGGTGTTTCTCCTGGGCCAGGTTTGTGTGGTCGCCGGGAGGCTTCGCGTGAGGGTGGGGTGCTGTTGTGGCTGGCGTGCCTGGCTGCCTTTTGTTTGTCTTTTGTTTCTGTCTTTTGGTTTTCCTTCCAGGTGGTGCGCATGTGGGACTGAATGGCTGTGTGACTGAGTTACCAGGACCTCACCCTGATCACCTGAGGCTGATCAGGTGCGGCTCGTCAGGACTCACAGCTGTGGTGCATCTACACGGATTGGAACATGGTGGCATTTAAGTCTGGAGTACACAGTGTGTATTTGCCAGAGACTCGACCTTGTGACCAGATGGGTGAGATCGTCGTCTCGAGAGCCATCTCATCATCAGTGGATGCAGAGAACGTCCAGGTTTGATGCATGGTCTGTGAAAGAGGAGAGGGTGAGGTCTCACGCTCGTCAGCACACTTCCTGAGGTACGTCAGGTTTTGTGACTAACATTTGTACAGTCAGTAAATGTGGTGTCCCTCACACCTTATTATATTGAGCTGTTATGTTAGTCGGTTTAATCAGCTTCCACTGCAGTGAGTTTGTGAACAGGGTGCTCCATGCCTGCAGGGTGGGAAGCTGATTAGTAATTAAGCCAGGAAGTGTTTGCTGTTTGTACACCTTTGAGCGGTCTCTCTGTGTGTGGAGTGTGGACTCACATGATGATTTCTTCATTCACAGACTCGGTTTGTCGCGGCCACCTGGGGGGTGTCGGCGGTGTCCTTGGGTCCGAACTGGTTCTGGCTCCGGACCGTTAGTGCTGCTGGGAGCGCCGTAATCCACCACGCCAGACCGCGCACTCTTTTGTTATATTTATCACATCACTGTTATGTTTATTAAACTCTGTTATCCTTTGTACCGTGCTCTGCTTATTTTATACTGGGTCCTTGAAACGCTGGTCGGTTCTCCGGGCTGCGTCTGACACATAACAATTTTATGTTTATAAAATTGCAATGTAAAAACAGTGAAAGACACCACTATCTCAATTTTGATTCATTGATATTTACATTTATTGTTACCTATCTTTGCATGTAATTTTGTTATGAATTTGATTGCAAAACAAAGTCTGCATGAAGGACTTCAAATGTGTTTGTCTTTTAACCAAGTATTAGTTTTAGGGGGTCCATCTCTTATAGTTCTGCTGGGCAAACTTTAGCCCATTAAATATTACATTTGTAAGACATCAGCATTACAAAAACAAATGTTGGGCAATTGTTTTGATTAAAATGATTGGCATTTGGCCTATCAAATCAAATCAATTTTATTTATACAGCGCCAAATCACAACAAACAGTTGCCCCAAGGTGCTATATATTGCAAGGCAAAGCCATACAATAATTACTGAAAAACCCCAACGGTCAAAACGACCCCCTGTGAGCAAGCACTTGGCGACAGTGGGAAGGAAAAACTCCCTTTTAATAGGAAGAAACCTCCAGCAGAACCAGGCTCAGGGAGGGGCAGTCTTCTGCTGGGACTGGTTGGGGCTGAGGGAGAGAATCAGGAAAAAGACATGCTGTGGAGGGGAGCAGAGATCAATCACTAATGATTAAATGCAGAGTGGTGCATACAGAGCAAAAAGAGAAAGAAACACACAGTGCATCATGGGAACCCCCCAGCAGTCTAAGTCTATAGCAGCATAACTAAGGGATGGTTCAGGGTCACCTGATCCAGCCCTAACTATAAGCTTTAGCAAAAAGGAAAGTTTTAAGCCTAATCTTAAAAGTAGAGAGGGTGTCTGTCTCCCTGATCTGAATTGGGAGCTGGTTCCAGAGGAGAGGAGCCTGAAAGCTGAAGGCTCTGCCTCCCATTCTACTCTTAAAAACCCTAGGAACTACAAGTAAACCTGCAGTCTGAGAGCGAAGCGCTCTATTGGGGTGATATGGTACTATGAGGTCCCTAAGATAAGATGGGACCTGATTATTCAAAACCTTATAAGTAAGAAGAAGAATTTTAAATTCTATTCTAGAATTAACAGGAAGCCAATGAAGAGAGGCCAATATGGGTAAGATATGCTCTCTCCTTCTAGTCCCTGTCAGTACTCTAGCTGCAGCATTTTGAATTAACTGAAGGCTTTTCAGGGAACGTTTAGGACAACCTGATAATAATGAATTACAGTAGTCCAGCCTAGAGGAAATAAATGCATGAATTAGTTTTTCAGCATCACTCTGAGACAAGACCTTTCTAATTTTAGATATATTGCGCAAATGCTAAAAAGCAGTCCTACATATTTTTTTAATATGCGCACTGAATGACATATCCTGATCAAAAATGACTCCAAGATTTCTCACAGTATTACTAGAGGTCAGGGTAATGCCATCCAGAGTAGGGATCTGGTTAGACACCATGTTTCTAAGATTTGTGGGGCCAAGTACAATAACTTCAGTTTTATCTGAGTTTAAAAGCAGGAAATTAGAGGTCATCCATGTCTTTATGTCTGTAAGACAATCCTGCAGTTTAGCTAATTGGTGTGTGTCCTCTGGCTTCATGGATAGATAAAGCTGGGTATCATCTGCGTAACAGTGAAAATTTAAGCAATGCTGTCTAATAATACTGCCTATGGGAAGCATGTATAAAGTGAATAAAATTGGTCCTAGCACAGAACCTTGTGGAACTCCATAATTAACCTTAGTCTGTGAAGACGATTCCCCATTTACATGTACAAATTGTAATCTATTAGATAAATATGATTCAAACCACTGCAGCACAGTGCCTTTAATACCTATAGCATGCTCTAATCTCTGTAATAAAATTTTATGGTCAACAGTATCAAAAGCAGCACTAAGGTCTAATAGAACAAGTACAGAGATGAGTCCACTGTCTGAGGCCAAAAGAAGATCATTTGTAACCTTCACTAATGCTGTTTCCGTACTATGATGAATTCTGAAACCTGACTGAAACTCTTCAAATAGACCATTCCTCTGCAGATGATCAGTTAGCTGTTTTACAACTACCCTTTCAAGAATTTTTGAGAGAAAAGGAAGGTTGGAGATTGGCCTATAATTAGCTAAGATAGCTGGGTCAAGTGATGGCTTTTTAAGTAATGGTTTAATTACTGCCACCTTAAAAGCCTGTGGTACATAGCCAACTAATAAAGATAGATTGATCATATTTAAGACCGAAGCATTAATTAATGGTAGGGCTTCCTTGAGCAGCCTGGTAGGAATGGGGTCTAATAGACATGTTGATGGTTTGGAGGAAGTAACTAATGAAAATAACTCAGACAGAACAATCGGAGAGAAAGAGTCTAACCAAATACCGGCATCACTGAAAGCAGCCAAAGAGAACGATATGTCTTTGGGATGGTTATGAGTAATTTTTTCTATACTAGTTAAAATTTTATTAGCAAAGAAAGTCATGAAGTCATTACTAGTTAAAGTTAAAGGAATACTCGGCTCAATAGAGCTCTGACTCTTTGTCAGCCTGGCTACAGTGCTGAAAAGAAACCTGGGGTTGTTCTTATTTTCTTCAATTAGTGATGAGTAGTAAGAGGTCCTAGCTTTACGGAGGGCTTTTTTATAGAGCAACAGACTCTTTTTCCAGGCTAAGTGAAGATCTTCTAAATTAGTGAGACGCCATTTCCTCTCCAACTTACGGGTTATCTGCTTTAAGCTGCGAGTTTGTGAGTTATACCACGGAGTCAGGCACTTCTGATTAAAGGTTCTCTTTTTCAGAGGAGCTACAGCATCCAAAGTTGTCCTCAAAGAGGATATAAAACTATTGACGAGATAATCTATCTCACTCACAGAGTTTAGGTAGCTACTCTGCCCTGTGTTGGTATATGGCATTGGAGAACATAAAGAAGGAATCATATCCTTAAACCTAGTTACAGCGCTTTCTGAAAGACTTCTACTGTAATGAAACTAAACATGTCTAAAACAAGTTAACCCGGGCAGCGCCGGGTACCCCAGCTAGTATACACATAAAGGGCTAATTCTGTCTGTCTGTCTGTCCAGGATAAACTCCCAAACTATAATATGTAAAAACTATATATATTCTGAATCCTCATGACATGGGGAACAAACTGGTACTATTTTTTTTAAAAGTTGAACGTAAACAAAAAATTAATGCTTTAATCTATTCTCTTTATATTCTTTTGCACCTTGGGGCAACTGTTTGTTGTGATTTGGCACTATATAAATAAAATTGATTTGATTTTGATTTGATTTATCTATTTATCTTTTATGGAATTACTGGGCAACCAGGTCAAGCTGCCCTGGTTTCCCAGTGGGCAACATGCCTAGTGGGCATGTTGGGCAATTGTTTTGATTAAAATGATTGGCATTTGACCTATGTCTAAAACAGGTTAACCCAGGCAGTACCAGGTACCCCAGCTAGTATACACATAAAGGGCTAATTCTGTCTGTCTGTGTTGGGGAAAGTGTAGTGACACGGACCCACAACAGGGGGCGCAAATAAACGGTCAATAGATGAGCCAAAAGGTAACAATTTAATGTTGTGAATGTGCACAACAAATATACAGACAATCTCAGAATCTGATAGCAGTCAATACACAAAGGTGACGTGTGGGCAGGCTCGAGGATAGAAGACGTCTGTCCTGAGAAGAGCCGGAACCACACGATTTCCGCCGCCACCGAACCTGGTGAATACTGGAGCCGCCAAGTCCCGAATTCCCAGGTGATCACCGTCCCCGACTGTCGGATCTGGTACTGCTGGCGAGGAGCACAAACAGTGAGATGTGGGTGTGTGCACACCCAGTAACAAAAACAGTCAGAAGGTGGAAAGTCACCTCCACCTCTAATCACACACTCGTGCAGCTCCTGTTAACCACTTATCTGGTTGGGGTGTGAAGCGAAGCCGTCGCTGATCACACCAAAATGCCAATCCCACAGATAAGGCAACACCCACAGGAAAACGGCTGCAAAGAAGTTCAGACTATAAAGTCAGTGTTAATTTCAGATACAGCAGAGAATATTACCTTCACAGGTAAATGATATCTCGGCAACGAGGTGGAGATGACGTCCGGTCTTTATGGAGTGAGATGATGTAGTGTAGATGGGTGACAGCTGTCAAGAGATAATTAGTGACAGCTGTCACCCCCGGCTGTGTCCGTGGCGGCAGCGCCCTCTCGTGCCTGAAGCCCGCACTTCAGGCAGGGCACCCTCTGGTGGTGGGCCAGCAGTACCTCCTCTTCTGGCGGCCCACACAACAGGACCCCCCCCCCCCCCCCCCAACGGGCACCTCCTGGCGCCTGACCAGGCTTGTCCGGGTGATGGCGGTAGAAATCGGCCAGGAGGGCCAGATCCAGGATGAAGCTCCTCTTCACCCAGGAGCATTCCTTGGGTCCATACCCCTCCCAGTCCACCAAATACTGGAACCCCCAGCCCATCCGACGGACGTCCAGGAGCCGGCACACCGTCCAAGCCGGCTCCCGTCGATGATCCGGGCAGGAGGCGGCGCCGGCCCGGGAGCACAGAGGGGTGAGGTGTGGTGAGGTTTGAGCCTTGACACATGAAAGACCGGGTGGATCCGCAGTGAAGCCGGGAGTTGGAGCTTCACTGCGGCAGGACTGAGGACTTTGAGGATTTTGTATGGTCCGATATATCTGTCCTTGAGTTTCGGGGAGTCCACCTGGAGGGGGATGTCCTTCGTGGATAGCCACACCTCCTGCCCGGGCTGGTAAGCAGGGGCCGGGGATCGCCGGTTTGCATGGGTCTTCGCCCTTGTCCGGACCTTCAACAAGGCAGAACGGGCGGAGCGCCACACCCGACGGCACTTCCGCAGGTGGGCCTGGACCGAGGGCACACCGACCTCTCCCTCCACCACGGGAAACAATGGGGGCTGATACCCCAAACACACCTCAAATGGGGAGAGGCCGGTGGCAGAGGACACCTGGCTGTTATGCGCATACTCGATCCAGGCCATATGTTCACTCCAGGCCGTCGGGTGTGCAGACGTCACACAGCGCAGGGCTTGCTCCAATTCCTGATTGGCCCGTTCTGCCTGTCCATTGGTCTGTGATACCCGGATGAGAGGCTCACAGTGGCCCCCAGTTCCCGGCAGAAGCTCCTCCACACTTGTGAGGAGAACTGGGGACCATGATCAGAGATGATGTCGGTAGGTATCCCATGCAGACGGACGACGTGGTGGACCAGGAGGTCTGCAGTCCTCCTGGGCCGTGGGGAGCTTCGGGAGGGCCACGAAGTGGGCCGCCTTGGATAACCGGTCCACTATCGTGAAGATGGTCATCATGCCCTGGGACGGAGGGAGGCCCGTGACAAAATCCAGACCGATGTGGGACCAGGGGCGATGAGGCACAGGAAGTGGCTGAAGAAGTCCCTGTGCCTTCTGATGGTCTGCCTTGCCCCTGGCACAGGTGGTGCAGGCCTGGATATATTCCCGGACGTCGGCCTCCAGGGACGCCCACCAGAAGCGCTGCCAGACCACTGCCACGGTCCTTCGCACCCCGGATGACAGGAGAGCTTAGAAACGTGACAGAAATCCAAGACAGCAGCTCTTGCCTCTGGTGGGACATAGAGTCTGTTCTTCGGCCCTGATCCGGGGTCCGGGCTCCCGGACGGTCTTCTCCACGTCCCAGGTGAGGGTGGCCATGATAGTGGACTCCGGAATGATGGGCTCCGGTGGATCCGACAGCTCAGTCTTGACCTCATCTTCATGCACCCGGGACAAGGCATCTAATCTCTGGTTCTTGGTCCCGGGGCGGTAGGTGATTCAGAAGTCAAAATGCCCGAAGAACAGTGACCAGCGGGCTTGCCGGTCCTGATATACTCCAGGTTCCGATGGTCAGTGAAAACCGTGAAAGGCACAGACGCTCCCTCCAACAGGTGTCTCCACTCCTCAAGAGCCTCTTTCACCGCAAGGAGTTCTCGATTGCCAACGTCATAGTTCCATTCAGCTGGGGTCAACCTGCGAGAAAAGTAGGCACACGGGTGAAGAACCTTATCGGTCTCTCCGCTCTGGGATAGCACGGCTCCTATCCCTGAGTCAGAGGCGTCCACTTCAACCACAAACTGGCGGCTAGGGTCGGGCTGCACCAGAACTGGTGCAGACGAGAACCGGCGTGTGAACTCCTTGAACGTGGCTTCGCACCGATCTGACCAGGTGAAGGGGACTTTTGGAGAGGTCAGGGCTGTCAGGGGGCTAACTACCTGACTGTAGCCCTTAATGAACCTCCTGTAGAAAGTTTCGAAGCCGAGGAACTGTTGCAGCTTCCTACGGCTTGTTGGTTGGGGCCAATCTCTCACCGCCGCAACCTTGGCCGGATCAGGGGCGACGGAGTTGGAGGAGATGATGAACCCCAGGAAGGACAAAGAGGTGCGGTGAAACTCACACTTCTCACCCTTCACAAACAGCCGGTTCTCCAACAACCGCTGCAGGACCTGACGTACATGCTGGTCATGAGTCTCAGGGTCCGGGGAAAAGATGAGTATGTCATCCAGATATACGAAGACGAATCGGTGCAGGAAGTCCCGCAAGACGTCATTAACCAAAGCTTGGAACGTCACAGGGGCGTTAGTGAGGCCGAACGGCATGACCAGGTACTCAAAATGACCTAATGGGGTGTTAAATGCCGTCTTCCATTCGTCTCCCTTCCGGATCCGAACCAGGTGATACGCATTCCTAAGGTCCAGTTTGGTGAAAATTTGGGCTCCATGCAGGGGCGTGAACACTGAATCCAACAGGGGTAAAGGGTATCAATTACGAACCGTTATGTCATTCAGCCCCCTGTAATCAATGCATGGACGGAGTCCGCCATCTTTCTTGCCCACAAAAAAGAAACCTGCACCCATCGGGGAGGTGGAATTCCGGATCAGCCCGGCAGCTAATGAGTCCGGGATGTAGGTCTCCATTGATTCGCGCTCAGGACGTGAGAGGTTGTACAGCCTGCTGGACGGGTACTCAGCACCCGGGACCAAATCAATGGCACAATCGTATGGACGGTGCGGGGGAAGGGTGAGCGCCAGATCCTTGCTGAAGACGTCAGCAAGGTCGTGGTACTCAACTGGCACCGCCGTCAGATTGGGAGGGACTTTAACCTCCTCATTCGCATTTACACTGGGAGGAACTGAGGATCCTAAACACTTCCGGTGGCAGGTTTCGCTCCACTGAGTCACAGCCCCAGACGGCCAATCAATCCGGGGATTGTGTTTAATCATCCATGGGAAGCCCAAAATCACGCGGGAGGTAGAAGGAGTTACAAAAAACTCAATCTCCTCCCGGTGATTCCCAGACACTACCAGGGTTACAGGTAGTGTCTTGTGTGTGATAAAAGGGAGAAGAGTGCCATCTAGTGCTTGCACCTTCACTGGTGAAGAAAGTGCCACCAGAGGGAGCCCTACCTCCCTTGCCCATCTGCTATCCAGCAGATTCCCTTCTGACCCCGTGTCCACCAGTGCTGGGGCTTGAAGGGTTAAATCGCCGCTCAGGATTTTAACTGGGAGTCGTGTTGACAGATGTGTATGACCCACGTGAATATTTTGACCCCCCCTCAGCCCAGTCTCTAAGGGCGGGCATTTGTGTTTTGACCGTTTGAGGCAGTCTCTCTGCTGATGCTCACTCGAGCCGCAGACAAAACACTCCCCACGGACCAGCCTCCTCTGTCTGAATGTGGCCCTGCTTGTGTCCCTAGCACCGTCAGCAGGGGGAGCTGTAGCCACACGGAGCGCTGTGGCTGTGGAGCGTGGGGAAGACGGCTCTCTTTCGGACCTGGGAGGAAGAGGGATGGCTTGTGCCTGACCACGCCCTTCGCATCGCTCCCGTCAGTGTTCTTCTAACTGATTGTCCAATTGTATAACCAAATCGATAAGCTCAGCCAAATCCCGCGGTTCCTCCTTAGCCACCAGGTGCTCCTTCAGGACCGACGACAGTCCGTTTATGAAGGCGGCACGGAGCGCAGTCATATTCCAGCCAGATCTCGCAGCCGTGATGCGGAAGTCGACTGCATATTCGGCTGCGCTGCGGCGCCCCTGTCTCATTGACAGCAGCACGGTAGACGCGGTTTCGCCTCTGTTAGGGTGATCAAAAACAGTTCTGAGCTCCCTCACAAACCCAGTATAAGAGGCGAGGAGCCGTGAACTCTGTTCCCAAAGCGCTGTAGCCCAAGCGCGTGCCTCGCCTCGAAGCAAATTAATCACGTAAGTCACCTTGCTGGCGTCAGACGCGTACATCATGGGACGTTGTGCAAAGATGAGCGAACACTGCATAAGAAAGTCCGCGCACGTCTCCACACAACCCCCGTACGGCTCTGGGGGGCTTATCTATGCTTCAGGGGATGGTTGGGGGGGGGGGGTCATTGAACGACCAGTGGAATGTCTGTATTCGGCACCGGGTCGGCAGGAGGAGGAGCTGCAGCAGTGCCCTGAGCGCGCGCTTCCACCTGCGTGGTGAGAGCCTCCATCCTGCGATTAAGCATGACATTTTGCTCGGTTATCAGGTCCATCCGAGCGGTAAAGGCGGTGAGGATGTGCTGCAACTCACCAATCACGCCTCCAGCCGACGCCTGCGCACCCTGCTCTTCCATTGGCTGTCCAACAGATGGTTGATGCCCCTCGGGATCCATGACGTTGGCCGAGATATCCTGTTGGGGAAAGTGTAGTGACACAGACCCACAACAGGGGGCGCAAATGAACGGTCAATAGATGAGCCAAAAGGTAACAATTTAATGTTGTGAATGTGCACAACAAATATACAGACAATCTCAGAATCTGATAGCAGTCAATACACAAAGGTGACGTGTGGGCAGGCTCGAGGATAGAAGACGTCTGTCCTGAGAAGAGCCGGAACCACACGATTTCCGCCGCCACCGAACCTGGTGAATACTGGAGCCGCCAAGTCCCGAATTCCCAGGTGATCACCGTCCCCGACTGTCGGATCTGGTACTGCTGGCGAGGAGCACAAACAGTGAGATGTGGGTGTGTGCACACCCAGTAACAAAAACAGTCAGAAGGTGGAAAGTCACCTCCACCTCTAATCACACACTCGTGCAGCTCCTGTTAACCACTTATCTGGTTGGGGTGTGAAGCGAAGCCATCGCTGATCACACCAAAACGCCAATCCCACAGATAAGGCAACACCCACAGGAAAACGGCTGCAAAGAAGTTCAGACTATAAAGTCAGTGTTCAGATACAGCAGAGAATATTACCTTCACAGGTAGATGATATCTCGGCAACGAGGTGGAGATGACGTCTGGTCTTTATGGAGTGAGATGATGTAGTGTAGATGGGTGACAGCTGTCAAGAGATAATGAGTGACAGCTGTCACCCCCGGCTGTGTCCGTGGCGGCAGCGCCCTCTCGTGCCTGAAGCCCGCACTTCAGGCAGGGCGCCCTCTGGTGGTGGGCCAGCAGTACCTCCTCTTCTGGCGGCCCACACAACAGTCTGTCCAGGATAAACTCCCAACCTATAATATGTAGACCTAAAAACTATATATATTCTGAACCCTCATGACATGGGGAACAAACTGGTACTATTTTTTTAAAAGTTGAAGTAACCAAAAAATTAATGCTTTAATCTTTTCTCTTTATCTATTTATATTTTATGGAATTACTGGGCAACCGGGTCAAGCTGCCCTGGTTGCCCAGTGGGCAACATGCCCAGTGGGCATGTTGGGCAATTGTTTTGATTAAAATGATTGGCATTTGGCCTATGTCTAAAACAGGTTAACCCGGGCAGCGCCAGGTACCCCAGCATATATATATATATATATATATATATATATATATATATATATATATATATATATATATATATATGTATTTCCATTCTTGTCGAAAGGCACCTTTGTTGGCTTGGCCACATCAGGAGAATGTATCCAAGCTGCATTCCTAAAGATCTACTGTACATTGAGCTGGCAGAGGGCACTCGTTTGGCTGGTCGACCATGCCTACGCTTGAAGGATGTCTGCAAAAACAACATGAAAATGTGCAGCATCAATGTCAACACGTGGGAGCACTGTGCATCCTGGCGCCTACGAAAGCGCCTTGGGGCAACTGTTTGTTGTGATTTGGCGCTATATAAAAAAATTGATTGATTGATTGATTGATTACTGTCAGAACAGGTGCACGGAGGGCTGAGCAGGAGAGGAACCAAGGCCTTCCTCAGCAGTGAGCTAGGAGGAAGGAGCAACAGTGGCAGCCTCAGCAGGCATCACAGTACAAGTGCAACAAATGCAGCAGAGATTGTCACTCACGCATTGGACTGATAAGTCATTCACGCAGGTGCAGATAGAAAAAAAAAAGACAAAAATTTATTATATTTTTATATTCTCAAGTGTGTCGGTAGCATGACCCAAGTAGCGGGTCACCCCTTTGAGTCTGGTCTGCTTGAGGTTTCTTCCTCAAATCATCAGAGGGAGTTTTTCCTTACCACTGTTGCCTGTGTGCTTGCTCTAGGGGTTAGTAAGGCTAGACCTTACTTGTGTGAAGCGCCTTGAGGCAGCTTTGTTGTGATTTGGTGCTATATAAATGAAATAAATTGAAATTGAATTGAAAAAGTGAAAAAAAAAAAAAAAGCAAAAAACATACTGGATGCTACACCATTGTCTCCCGCAGACAGACAAATGCCAGGACATATATACTGCACTGGGATAATTAAACAACTGCAAATTATGAAGAAGACAATGCTCATACAGCTGAGGGTATTTTAGCATTGTGTTCTATTTTTATGTTGCAGTCATGTGGTCTGCATACAAGCATTCACTGGATTGTTTAGTCCAGAAGACAGGATGCCTTGATTAGAATAATGATGTCATCTGACATCACAATGCCCAGTGGCTACTGGGGAGAGCTGACATTAGCTATTTGGTATGTTTATGTATTTGGGTCAAGGATGACTGCTGCAAAAACAGAAAGTGGATGGGACTAATATTTTTGGAGAAATTAGTGGTATTAGCTAACAGCAGTGAACAAGGGAGATTGTGCTTCAATGCACCATCAGAGTTCAGGGTTTTAAATGTTGCTATTGTGGTTCATGTTAGTTTAACAGTGGTGTTAGTGTTATTGATTTGTTTTGTTTTTGTAGTTGAATTGGTTTAGTCAGTTTAGTTAATTGTCATGTTGCTGTTAACACGAGTGACAGATGTAGTGCATTTGATGTCTTCCGCCATCATCTCTGTTTGTGGGTGTGTATTAATAAAAGCACCTGTTTGCAGCAGAATTCAGAAAAGACAAAAAGCTCTGGCTCAGTTTCCGTTCTGCGTAGCATGCCACAATATATTAAAAGAGAAGTGGCGTCTGTGTACATGTATGCGTGCGTGTGTATAAATTTGATTTTGGACAAACTGGGGAGAGCTGACATTTGCCGTTTGGTATGCTTATGTAATTTGGGTCAAGGATGAACGCCACCAAAATGGAAGGTTGATATGACTAATATGTTTCATGGAGAAACTACAGATATCAGCTAACAACACAGAAAAATGGATGTTGATAATTACAGTCTGGACTCAAAGGCCATTGCAGCAGGGGTGGTAAATCATCTATATATTACAAGCATGTGTGCCTGCGTGTGTGCATGCATGTGTGATTTTTTATTTTTTTTATTTTTTGGAAGTTCAATGTAAATACATAATATAACTGTAAATACATTAAAATACATGGATGACACAAGAAAGTGAAAACACTTATTTCCATTGTGGTCCATTACAAAAAAACAAAAACAAAACAAAACAAAACAATGTGGTCCGTTCTTCAAAAACTGTTGAGGTATAAGGTTCTAAAAATATTCTGGACTCCAACACCATTCCAACTCATTATAGAAACTTTGCACAATTTATTACCACCCTTGAAAAATGTCAGCTACCTATTTTCTAAACAACTACCCAATATAGAGCCCATGGATCCCCACAGGCAACATGCTAGTTACTTGTATTTACAGTACCTGTCAAAGGTTTGGACACACTTTCCCTTTCAATTCAATGGGAAAGTGTGTCCAAACCTTTGAATGGTACTGTGTATACAGTATATGAAACTATAAATTTTTCCCTCTTAGTTCAGCTTCAACAAAAAAAATCCCCTTAACATAAGCCCAAAGCTAAAAAGTGAACATCCAGACTTGTGATGTGCTTTGGAAAACTGTTAATAATGAATTATGTGTGATGCATAGTTAATGTATTAAATTCCCTTGAACAGAGGATAATTTCCCTTTTTTAGGAATTTTGTTTCAGGGAAATATTTGCCCATGTTTGGAGTCATTGCCAGGCGTTATGCAGTGGCTCCTTTACCATGCTGACTTCCCTTCCACTGTAAACTGACTGCATCACAAACCACCAGAAACCAGGGAGGAAAAACCCAACTCAGTTCTAGTTTCATTTAACACAGCCAACACCTCTGCTGGAATAACTGGGCTCATACCTCTCAGCACCTTCTCATGACTCACTGTTTAGAGTGTTTGTGTTACCTTTCCCCTTAAATTCTCACTCCATCTCAGTGGGATAACAAGTTCTTTCTTCTCCGGCTGTGTCCTCGCGTGTATTTGCTTGTGCTTGGTTGAATATGTGGTCAAAACTGCAGTATTAGACATTAAGCATCAGCATGTCTCTCTTTAAACTCAGGAACTGATTCCCGAATTCTTCTACCTTCCGGAGATGTTTGTCAACAGTAATGGCTACCATCTGGGGATGAGGGAGGACAGGACTATGGTCTGTGATGTGGACCTGCCAGTCTGGGCCAAGATGCCTGAAGACTTCATTCGAATAAACAGGATGGTAAGAATTATGCCTGTGCCCATGCCTAAAAAACATGATGTTGTTCTGCTGGCAAACATGAGCTCACTGTGTAATTCATTTATTGATTCATCATATGATTCATTTGTTGTAGGAGATCATAGCTGATACAACACCCCCCGCCCCATACAGAGTTTGGCACACGTGAATTGCGGATTAATTGCAAAGTTTACATAAGTGTAATTTTGTGCCATTGTGACTTGTTTATAAAATGATAAATGCATTAACTTTGATGCCGTGCATGCAGCCTGTTAGAAATCACTTTGTCTTCCACTTGCTCTGAACAGAAACACTCAAAAATGAAAGGAGTTGAGGAGAAAGTGCCTGTCGTCTCTTTCCTGTACAGTCTTGAGACCACTAAACCAAATACTGTGCTCAAAGCACATGCACAGCCAAAAGTTGTTCCCAACATTTTCCAAGCACCTGCTCTGCAGGACCACTGAAGAATGAAATTGGATCAGAGGATAGGACTAATGAATTTATCCTGAAAGGGTTATAAAAAAAATTGTTGTTACCTCCTCTCCAGATAATGTAAAAAAAAAAAAAGAAAAAGAATGTGAAGTTCTAAACTTTGACCCGTTTTACTGTTTTTCTTTTTTCTACTTTTCATAATTTTCACAAAGGATACTTTTTATTCACTGATGGGTTCATATTGCAATTCAATGCAACAAATAAGTATTTTATTTTAAAATATTATGTAAAACACTGGAAAAATTATTTTCATTTTTGATTCAGAACCACAAAGATTCCTTGTTTTATTGCTTTTGAAGTTCGGTTTAAGAAAATGGAAAGCAAAGCAGTATTTGTGGGTTTTTTGCTTTATTGGGTACACAAATGATCTGAGCTGTGACTTAAAAAATCTGTCCAATCTGAACTGTGGGTTGTGTGATCCGTGACACCCCTATTTATTTATTACTGGAATATTAATGATCAAAAAAAATTTCACTACTGCTCGCTGTTGTACTGTTTTACCTACTCTTGACTCCCACATAAACAAATGTATAATAATTTAGAAATGCACTCATGACACAAAATTCCTTCCAGTAAACTTTCTAAGTTGTTGTATTACACACCTTTTTGTAAACAGTTATCAAGTATGCACTGTCAACACTTTTTTTTTTTGGCTCTGTTTCTGTATCTGTTGCTAAATGAGAAGGAAAGTGGGCGTGGCAAGCAGCAACTCCTATTCATTAAACAGAGTCTGTGTCAGTGTGACACACAGCACAGATAGACTTTGTGACTGTATTTCACAGTGCAAGCTGGAGTGCAGATATGAATTGCTTTGACATACATTACAGAAGCTTATCATGACCAATTTCAGGCTAAAGTCTGACTTATCATAGGGTAGTTTCTGCGTTCGTTGTTACAGTTATTAGATGATCAACATGAACCCCAAACCATATTTAACTGTAAACACAAATTATTTTTCCACCATATGACACCTTGAATGTTAATCTTTTTTTTAACCATCTCATGTGTTTCTGCCCCTCTGTCTTATTCATGAAGCGTTTAATAAATTCTATCACACAATACCAACACTGTACACTTGACCGTGGTGATGTCATTGAAGGACAGGGCCAAGGGCAGCTTGTCTGATTGTGTCACCCCATCTAATGCCGGGTCTCATCACTTTGGCAGTGTGCACATTTGTTTCAGTCTGCATCACATTTATAACATAACACTGATTATCATTCCCAGCAGACTTTGAGACAAGCAGAGGCTGAAAAACACTTAATTTACAGCTGCTTACTGTAGGACCAGACATGGTTTTTTTTTGGAGAAACCTTGAATTCTGTGCATAATTAATGGTCCTAGCCCTGCCACCAATAATGGGCCTCATGTGAAAATATTTTTGAAAACTTCTCTTAAATTTCTTATATTAATTTTAATGCGGTGGGCTTGTACATGCATGCCAAATGCTCATAAATCTAGATGATTTTGTAAATTACATGTGCAAACCATCTGAATTCTGACCGTATGTAAATCATCATGCATTTGTAATTATTAACAGTGTAAAAAGGTAGATTCAGGAAGCTGGTAAAGTCAGCGAATGGGAAAAAATAATGAGCACTTAGGCCGCATTATCGGGGAGGTGATGGTCTAGTGGTTAAGGTGTTGGGTTTGAGACCAGAAGATCCTTGGTTCAAATCCCCGCCTGACTGGAAAATCACTAAGGGCCCTTGGGCAAGGTCTTTAATCCCCTATTGCTCCCAGTGTGTAATGAGCGCCATGTATGGCAGCACCCTGACATTGGGTTGATTGTGAGGCATAATTGTAAAGCACTTTGAGTGTCTGATACAGATGGAAAAGCGCTATATAAATGTAGTCCATTTTATCAAAAATTAAAAAATGATTGAAGCATTTTAGTTTCTATGTACTGAAACTAGAATACGTAACGAAAAAAACCTGACGAAAAATACTGAACTTTTTCACGATATTCTAATTTTTTTTTAAATGTACTGTTATGTGTCGACGCGGGTTGAGGAGCGGACCTGCGTCAGACAGGACCCAGCGCTAAAAATAACCAGAGAGCGGTTCCAAACAGAAACTATTTATTATTCACCTGTGCTTAAAAGTGTAAAAACATAAAAACAACGTCCCTCTGGTGGAGTGATTCGTGGCTCGCTCTCCAGCGCCCGCAAGGATTAAAGCCGGCGCTCCTGGACTTCCTACCACCGCCAAACACCCCCCAGGTGGACACGACAAACTGATTCTCTGTGAAGCAAAGAGAAGGTGAGGTAAGGCAACAGATACAACTATATCTTCCAATAAACACACGCTATCAGCAACACACTCAGGTCAGTGTCCTTTTTTTAACTTTATGCAAATGAGCAGCTTCTCACAACAAGTGGAGGATCACTTATCCTTCACGCCACAGCAGTGAGAAGCAAACTGCACAATTCTCTTTACAATTCCAGTATACTGTGCAACAAAACACCAAGCCACTATCAACAACTACTCAAACACTCAATTACCTTTCGTGTGTGCTGACAGCATGTGTCCTCACCCCTCCCCGCTTCACGGGCTCGATGTGTCAAAACCCAGGCGCGGTCCTCAGCGTCTCACAAACGAACGTCACAAGGTTGAGTTCCCGGCAGTTCTGCTTGAATCACACATGACTTAAATGCAGAACGCCACCCAATTATCTGCTTCAGCTGCAAGTCGTCCAGGTTGCACGTGAGCACCACTCACAGGTGCTTTCCATGATGTTAATGAGGGTGAAGACTCTTCAGCCAGCACCTTCTTCACAGACAAATCAGCCCTCATGCCACCTGGAGAGCAAAGAAAAGAAAAGAACACCAAAACATCCAGCCACGCCCCCCCCAACACACAACATGTACCTGTATAACAAAAAACAAACAAACAAAAAAGTAAAGCAAACAAACAACAACAACCTCAAAATACAGTTTGTGATTGCAGGAGGTTCTCTGAACTCTTCTCATTTAAACATTTATGAACAAGTCTGTTAGGACAAGTGGTTCTTGCATGAAACCCAATATGTGGATGTTTTTGAGAATGGTGATATTATAAATCTCAGCTTTATCAGGCTGAAGTCAGATTAACATGTGTAAACAGGTATTACAGATTTTAGCTGGAGATAATATTTGTACAATCTTATGTTTGTGGTTTTATAAAAGAGTTTATTAACATGTATTTTAAATATGCTGTTTTGTGCAAATTTAACCTGCATCACTTCATCCCTCACTGTACTCAAACTCACAATCCCCAGGATAGCATTTAGAGCGCCTGTGGCTACCACCCTCTGGTCTCCGTTACACAAAAATATCACACATAATTTTAATCCCCTGACAGTAATTTGTACCACAACATTCAATTGGCTTAAACTTGTCTTAAAGATTTTGGCAGATACATTCAGGGGTATTCAACAATTTTGTTTTCTGTTGCCGTATTTGAAAATAAAAGCAACCGGCTGTGTTGCTGATCTCTCCATTATATGATGTTGGGATTTGGACAAGTTTTCTTGTCCTATATGCATTTTCTACATTTGCGGGGGGTCAAACAGGACCATTTTCCTCAGGTTTTAGCACTTTCTAACAGTTCAGTATTAGGCTGCAGTAGCCTGTGAACGGCATCCACGAGGAAATTTGCGGAGTTTGCCATGAGGTTCGCAGCCATTCACCTTCCCCTCGCCTCAGTCACAGGGCGGCTCCCATGCATCGCTTCATTATTGAACAAACTAAAAAAATTGCCGTGATGAACTCCTTTGCCAAATCGTCAGGCAGCCATCTCATACCCCTCACCATGTTGTCTCTGCGGCTCAGAATATGCACAACACGTGAGTCATTTTGTGAGGAGTCGACACACACTTTCCCTTTTTTATGATTAGAGAGGAACGGCGCTTCTGGAAGCGACTGAACACTCCAGCAGCCTCCAGCCATCCCGCTCTGCAGCCAGCCAGCATCCACCTGATGTGCACGCATGTGAGTGAGCTGGTCACATCCTGTCCAGTCACAGACGAGCTGCACAGACTGGATTTATTGTTTATTTTTTATATATTTATTTTTCTGAGAAAAGAAGTGGAAATTTAGTTTAATGCTCCTGCTCAGTGCACACCCCGTGTACATGCACAGGCTGGGCATATCCTGTCTGGCTGTGGACAACCTGCATAAACCAGATTTATTGTTTATTTATTTATTCAGTTGGACACATCCTGTCTGGCTGTGGACAACCTGCATAAACCAGATTTATTGTTTATTTATTTATTTAGTTGGACACATCCTGTCTGGCCATGGACAACCTGCATAAACAATATTTTTATTTATTTATTTAGTTATTAATCCGAGAACAGAAGTGAATTTAATTTTAATGCGACTGGTCAGTGCACACCCGGGTCACATGTGTGCACCCCATGCTGGACAGACTATGTCAGCACTCTGGCTTCATTCTTTAATTTTATTTGTATCAGAGCACTTACAAAGAATCGCAGCGCCCCTGCATCCTGTCCTTCCACAGCAGAGCCGTGCCATCTAATGGAGCTCAGGTGTATGCGTGTCATGGCTGTGAACACACAGTCCGACTGTACAGGCACACTTTTTGCGTTGTGCCCAGCCATGTACCAGATTTTCTCTTATTACTGATTTATTTTTCTGAGGACCGCGGCCTAATGCTGCCATCCAGAATAGGGATAGCAGACTTCGCCTGGGTAGGGAACGTGGTCGAGGCTGTCCAGATTTGTTTTATTTTCATTGTCTGTGAGGACGTCAATGGGACTTGAGTTACACAGCTCAGTGGACATCATTCTGTAAGTCCCGGTGTTCACCCTTTTCTTCTGTTTTTTTTAACTGTTTATTTATTTATTATTTTCAGTGCTTTTTCTGCCTCTTTCACATAATAACTATGTAATAGTCCACATCCATCCTGAGCACTGTGTGCTCGAACGTGTGGTCATCTCAGCCACGCCATTGGCACTGAACATCCGTGAGAGTGCCATGCAGCATTTGCGCGCAAATCCTTGTGCCTGCGAAGGACGCGTCAGTGCAGCTCCACTTTCATGTGTGTGCTGCGCAGCAGGTCAGTGTCCCTCACTCTAGGTTTGTGGAAGTATTTTCCCCCCCACTACAGACGGCATCCAGCGGACAGTTGGTCATCATTGTGTGCACGTCTCAAGAGGACCAATTCAATGAGATTCCACATGGGAAAGTTGTTGCCTTTTTGTGGGATTTTGTGTCTCCGCCTCGTCTCTACTACTCATGCGTCAGTGAATGGTCCCACTCTGACCAGAGTAGGTCCATATATACGCTGGCAGTGTTAATTTAACACTGTCAGCATTAGTTTTACACTGGTAATTTTATTGTGTAGCCTTACATGTATGTTTAAGGACACATTTGAGGATTGAACCCACCGACCTTTTGGACTGTGGGCAATCCACAGTACTGCATGAGCTGTAATTGCCTGGCAGAATTCTCCAGAAGACTTTTTTCCTTTTTCGTGTGAAAATTCCTGATGAAATAAGCATTAATTATCCCAGTTATTTAGAACTGCTAGGGTCTCACACAGGAAGGAACAGTATCCTCTGACATGTCTCTATGTCCTAGTTTGGATCCAGTCTGTGTGTTTCTCCCTAAAAAGAAAACCAGAGCAGCTTTAAGACAAAGTTTCATCCATGTGGTGTATGGTGGTGAGGTTTGGGCCCACGCTGGTTTTGGAGCGTGTAGAAAGCGGATGTGGGAACAAACTTGACCTTTTCATCTGGAGTGACAGTGCTGGGCTGGTCTTCTGGAGGTGACCTTTCCCCGTGGTGTACCCACGCCGCTGCCTGCTTGAGCTCTTTCAGAACGTGAGGGGCAGAGACACAGCTGCCTCACAAAAACAAAGGGAGCATGACTTTAAAAAAAGGGATTAGAGTCGGTATTTCTCCCTCTCGAAGGATACATGGTCAATCTGCATTTTTTTTTCGTTTGCAGACCACTGTGTTCACACACCGAGAAAATGGTTGCTTCTCCATTTTTCTGTCTTTCCTTTGTTCTGTTCTTTAGCAAGCCCACGCTATTGCTTCCTCTATTATTTCATTTCTGTCAGCGAATCTCTCTCTCTCCATGCCTCTCTTCCTTTCTTTCGTCCTCCCACTTCCCATCTTTGCATGTGCCACATTCAATTGTGGTGATATGCCCTGTGGCAAACTGTGCCTCTGTGTGCTCGAGCAGGCTTTGTTGGTAATGGCTGTTATTCCTGATGCACAGGGAGGAGTATAAATTCCTCCTGCAAACTCTTTCACCATTATGCATGGGAATTATATTGTCCTGTACTGTGGAACAATACATCAAATCGCCCACTGCATGCCTTCCGCAGGTATTTTATAATAATTATCAGTCTCAAATCTAATCCAGAATCTCCCAGAAACACTCCCAGAAGAACTCCGCTCTCCTTTTCTACTCACAGTAGTAATTCATCAATGCTATTCCTGCAGATGCTTTTACTGTAAATTGGTTCCCTGTTAGTATTTCTTTGCCGCCGTGAAAAAATAGTTTGTATGTTTAATGGGCAGAAAAATATGAGAGAGGGCAATTTTTCTGAGTTAAATTTCAGGGGATGCTGCCTTTTCTCTGTATTTGTCTACTGTTTAGGAGTAGAAAGGTTAAGGACTCATTTATAATTGTAGTTTGCACATTATTTCCCTCCTGATCGTGCTCCTTACGCTTGCTGACATGGCGTCAGTTGTGTCGAGACCCACGCTATACAGTGGGGCACACCGTGTTTTGCTGTGTTCACTGTTGTGTGGAAGTACAATTTGTGTTGTGTCTTTTGGCCCGTGTGCTGCGCGCTCTCACCTCTAATTGCCCCGTACTCCTCTGACAGGCCCTGGAAAGCGAGTTTGTGTCATGTCAGCTGCATCAGTGGATTGACCTTATTTTCGGCTACAAGCAGCGAGGCCCGGAGGCGGTGCGCGCCCTCAACGTCTTTCACTACCTGACGTACGAGGGCTCCGTCAACCTGGACAGCATCACGGAGCCTTCGCTCAGAGAGGTAAGGTGCTCTTGCACATCGCCATGGAGATGGAGCCCCTCCCCTCTCCCTACCTATTTGTTTTGGTATGTGCTGGAGTTCTCACAACATTCATATAATGCGTCTGTCACTCAGTTGATGCGTCATGCGAATGTAATCCGTGAGAGCAGCTGACTCATCTTCTCTGACATTACCATCATGTTCTCGTGACCTGAGTAATTAATTTCTTCCAGGTAAACAGTTACTCATTTAATAGCTCTCCCTGTTATTGGGTAATCTTCTGAACATTAAGGGCCACACAGTGGCTTGTACCCAGTGCAGTTGTAATTTTCTTGCCAAGCGCCCACACATCTAAGAAGCAAGTAGAACCGCTTGAGACTTGGTTTTTAAGTACTGTGGCTTTATAGAGGATAAAAACAATCAGTGCCATAATGTGACCGGTAGAGATTGATTATTAAATTTACCATCAATTTGTTACGATTACCAAAAACATACCGTACTTACTGAAGGATTTTTTTTCGTTTTTGTATTTTGAGCTGTCTGATGTTTTACTTAACCAGTTTATTCATGTCACATTGCTACATTGCACTTAATGTGTAGGATTCTTGCTGTGATTGCCTCTCGAAATATGATGGCACAGTTCATGTGCCATTTGTTTGAGTTTTTGGTTAGCACTGCTGCTTCACAGTGAGAAGGTCCTGCATGTTCTTCCCATGTTTGTGTGGGTTCCCTCCACATACTCTGGCTTCCTCCCACAGCCAAAGACATGTAGATTAGGTGAAGTGGAAACTTTACATTGGCTGTAGGTATGCACGTGTTTGTCTATATGTGGCCCTGTGATAGACTGGAGCCTGTCCAGGATGGACTCTGCCTCTTGCCCAATGACTCCTGGATTTGGTTCAGGCCCCAACACATCTGTTGGAGATCATTATCACTGCTTTTTTTTTTTACAAAACTAATTAACTGAACCAGGTGTGTTCAGCCAGTCAGGACCTGGAAACAGGCTTAATTAGTCAGGTGTGGGCAGTGTAAGGAGCACTGGGAAATGTGCAGGGCAGGTGATCTTCTGGAACATCATTCAAGTTGATATCATTATTATCAAAAGCTCAACTAAAAAAAAAAAAAAAATTGTTGAGGATAGTTTTTTGATACGTCTCCCAAAACTGGTAGAACTGTGATGTTGACGTTTGCTGAACAATTCAGCGGAACAATGTTCAGTGTTGTTGAACATTACAATGATAATGAAATAAAATGTTCATATTCATAACATCATGATATGCATCAATATATCAGTGCATTGTTTCCTAAACTTAATTTATTTTGGGAAATGTATGATGAAATATTAGCAATTGAACACAACTATAATCACATTACAAAATATAATGTGCACAAAATTATCTGTGCAGATCTTGTAGTTTTTCATTTTCACCATCTCCAACTTTTTCAGTGATGCAGTCTTTTGACATTTTTTTTGTCAAAATTAGTAAAACCATGATGGACAGATGTTTAGGAGATGACAGTGAAATTTATGGAAAAATGAGTCTATCAATCTGCTGAATGACCAAAAACTGCACATATATTTAGTGTTATAGTTCAATTCAGTTTATTTGTACAGTGCCAAATCACAATATAAGTCATCCCAAGGAGCTTCACAAGAGTCGTTATTGGCTCGCTGTAGAAAAACAAAGCATTTCCAGACAGTATTGCAGCCACCATAAAAGGGACCATGTGATCACTGATGTTAAGTGAAAACAACAGTGTCTCCCCGCCGATAATCAATGCGTCTGGATTTATGTTTACTGATCAATCATCGGGAGTCAATAGAGGTGCGAGATAATCCTCTTGTTTTTAACTATTTAATTGAATATCTATTAGCTTGACGGTACCACTCCTGAATAGCTTAATTGCGTAGCAGGAAAGGAGAGCAGAGACTGCAGCAGCTGGCATGCACTGTGGTACTTTCAGTGTGAGCTGCTTTCTCCCTGTGATATCCACCATCTGCTGTCTGCAAAACAAGTCATTTATATACTGTCACTTCCAGGCCTGCTTTTATTTATCAAGCCACTGCTATGCAAATCACCTGCAGAAGATTTGGCTGATCAAATTATCAAACCATGCTGTGAAAGCTTTTTCATCATTTCAAGAAAGATTTTAGACAATGGGTTATTTATTTATTGATTTATTTTTTGCACCACGTTGAGGGCTTCAAGCTGTCAGCCACCCTACCATGAGAGATGACAGTACAGTCACTTAGTTGCACATTAGGAAGAATGCTCATCACCATTGTGGCATAGGAATATATTTGCGCTGGATGGAGAAGGGTTTAGCTAATTACAAATGATGAAATGTTGATATGATGAAAACTAATTAAGACAAGCCTTTGTACCTTCACTTATGTTGCTCAGCAGTGATTTTTTTTCTCTTCTTTCTGTAACATGCAGTCTACTTTAGTTCAAAGACTTCTGTAGTGACCCTGAAGGGCCATTTGACTGACTTCTTAAAACAATGACACTGATGTGTTTGTTATGGCCCAGTTACACGGCACTTAATGAAGGGTGACGAAGCCCTGAAGAAACAAGAAATCTGGACTTTCGTTGACTGTCGTTGACATCGTTTAACCTTCGCGCAGCTTCGTTCCTGCAGCGGGCGCTTCATCAGGATCGTTTAATTGTTGCTGCCACATATCTGGATTAGAAAGCAATGCACATGTCAGAAATGATAGTTAGATATTAATATAATTTGGTAAACATATTGGCACTTGGAGGGAAAAAGGACATAAATTAAGTTGTTGTCATTACTTGGGTTTTCTTCTCATTTTCAGTTATTTTCATTCAATACTTTCATTATTTGGTCAGTTCTGTGGTCATATTATAGATTTTATTTGTTTAAATTGATGGGGCTGATAGCCTCTTGGTGAAACTGTTGTGTTTTCATTGCTGAACTAATGAAACATAAAACTGCACTGTTAAAGTACAGTATTACATAAAATCATTAACTGGGTAGCAGCCCGATGACACCTGATCAGCACGTATGAGCAGAATATACTGTTTGCCTTCAAACAAGTTTAACAGGCTCATTTCCAATCTAGCAAACATGTCAATCCAGTCCAGTCTTCTGCTTTTTCCGTGCTCACGTCACAAAATGAATTTGTGTTGGTTCGTGATACTGTCACGAAAAGTTCCACGTTTTCGTAACACAAACCAATAGATTAATGTACATTTTGTGGTGTCATCATGAAGTGCTCTGAGATATGGTTAGAATACAAGATATCAGTTATATACCAGAAATGTGTTTGTACAGTCCTGTATCGTCTTACACGTGATTAGACATTACAGTTGTGTTTAAATGAATAGCAGTGTATTTAAAAAAGTGAATAAAGCTCAAAATACTTAAAGTAGCTTTTATTTCCATACACACAAATTTCAGGGGGGGGGGGGGGGGGTTCAATTTATTTTCATTTATATAGCACCAAATCACAACAAAGTTGCCTCAAGGCGCTTCAAACAAGTAAGGTCTAACCTTACCAACCCCCAGAGCAAGCAAACAGGCGACAGTGGTAAGGATAAGCTCCCTCTGATGATTTGAGGAAGAAACCTCAAGCAGACCAGACGCAAAGGGGTGACCCTCTGCTTGGGCCATGCTACCGACACAATGTACAAAACAATTCACAAAACGAATATACAGGAAATGTTGCTGGTGCACAGGACAGGAGGGTTGCAGAAACAGACACCACACCCATCTCTGGATGGAGCCACACCTCAAACAGAGAGAGGAAAAAAAAACAGAATCAAGTATCAGAAAGACAACAAATACAGTATAATTTGTCAGCATTAAGCAACAAGGAAAAAACAGAAGAAATACTAAGGTGATCTCTGGCCACGAGCCCAAAGCTTCACTAAAAGACCCAGAATTTAGATAAAGTTGAGGCTGCAGCATGCTCCGTTTCCTAATAAAATGAATTAAAAAGAGTAAAAAGCAGAGCAACATACTATGCCAGTATGCTAGCCATATGAAAGGGAAAATAAGTGCGTCTTAAGTCTGGACTTGAAAGTCTCTACAGAATCTGACTGTTTTATTGATGCAGGGAGATCATTCCAGAGAACAGGGGCACGATAAGAGAAAGCTCTGTGACCCACAGAGTTCTTATTCACCCAAAGGACACAAAGTAGTCCTGCACCCTGAGAACGCAAAGCCCGGGCCGGTAAGTAGGGTTTAATTAGGTCAGCTAGGTAGGGAGGTGCCAGTCCATGAACAATTTTATAGGCTAATAACAGAACCATAAAATCTGATCTCACAGGGACAGGAAGCCAGTGAAGAGATGCCAAAATGGGTGTAATGTCAAACTTTCTGCTTTGTGTCAAAAGTCTGGCAGCAGCATTTTGAACCAATTGGAGACCACAAAATAGAACATTGCAGTAGTCCAATCTAGAAGAGACAAACCCATGAATCAGGGTCTCAGCATCAGCCATAGACAGGATGGGACGAATCTTCACTATATTTTGCAGGTGGAAGAAAGCAGTCCTCGTAATATCTCTAATGTGGAGGTCAAAGGACAACGTAGGATCAAAAATTACCCCAAGGTTCCTCACTTTGTCAGTGTGTTGTATGACACACAAGCCTAGGCTAAGTGTGTGCATTAGGAATACACACACTTAGCCTAGGCTTAGCATTGAGAACACTGCACATTTTATTCCAAATCAAAACATGAAGAAATATTTATCAAATTTTATTGTTGTATCTCCAATCAATTTTTTATCTAATTATACTCTTCTTCTGAACAATGTCTGGAATGACCCATTTCCTGCCTTCGCCCTTGCAGACACTATTATTATTATTATTATTATTATTATTATTATTTTTTGAACAGCCTAATATTACTTTTTCTTCACTTTCTGTAAATTAATAACAAATTTGATCAATTTTTTTCTTCATGTTTGATTTGGAATAGAATGTGCAGTGTTCCTAATGCATTTGCATGTGTGGAAATAAAAGATATTTTAAGGATTTTGAGCTTACTCACTTTTTAAAACACACTGCTGTTATTTTGAACACAACTGTATCTCAATCAGTTTTTCACCAGTGGAGCAGAATATTAATAAAAAAAAAGAAAAGTTAATGAAATGGTATTGCAAGCTAAAATGATAGCTACAATTCTGGTGCACCTATGCAGCCGTTAGTCAGTAACCATTATCAACCACATGAAAGGGAATATATTTGTACTATATCCAGTATTGTCTTACAACTTCCTGAAAACTATACTGATCTGTTTTAGAAGACTTTCCAGTTCAGTGGGTCAAACTTTTATAACCTCACATAACAGAGCACGGCAAGCTAATATTATATAGGGTATCATTTTGAAGATTGTTTATTACCGCTTTGGGTCCTGCCTCCCTGATTGGACTGTTTGAATTTGGAATGGACTTTGGTTGCCTTGATCAATATGTGTTGCAGCAAAACCTTTTTGTTGCAGCAAAACCTGAGTAGGGCTGGATGGTATGCCTTAAATTTTATGAGCATTTATTGTGTAAAATTGCAGTAAATAGAAAAAAAGTACAAAACCTTTTCTCAAGTATCTTCAGTCTTTGGAAAACACTTTCATGAAATCTAATAAAAATCAAGCTGCATAGAGTGAAAACAAAATTTGACCTGATTTGCCGAGCACGAGTTGTTTTGTATTGCCACTCAACAATTTGTCTGACATTTGCGGTGTATGCATTCTTTTGCATTCCTCATATTCCACAATTTGTTTTGATCTGAGGTGATAGAAAAGATTGAAACCACTGTCTCCTGACAGCTTGCAAATGATCATTTTCTGCTCACTGTCCGACTTCTTGAATCCAAACCATGCCCATACAACGGACATTCCACCAGCCTTTTTGACCAACTTGTCTTTGTCATGTACACCACTTTCGGACATTTGCTTTTTGTTGCAAAACAAAGCAATGTGAGCTGTCACATTTTCCAGATGATTAACTGGTGCAGGCTGATGATGCCAAAGCCTGCTGTACTGGTCAGCTGGAATAGTCAAAATTCATAGCATAGGAAATTAGATTTCAGATAAGTGCAAAGACATCTGCCTTGGTAGAAGAACAAAGTACTGTTGTGACAAACTGCAAGCACACTCATACCTGCTTGTCATGAGAAGGACTAATAGTGCATGAGCCATGAGTCATCAGTTTTGACCTAATCAGTACCACTTAAGGGGACAAAACAACACTTAGAATACAGCTCCAGTGTACCATGGCCTACACAAAAATGTATGATAGCCATCCCAGGGTAGTAGCTATAGCAAGGTAGTGGTCAGTGAAAGGTTACACAGAGGTCAAACTTTAAAAATTCTTCAATCATGTTGAAAAATATACCACATTATTTGTCTGATCATAACAATTCCAAGAAGGTATAGTTTGGACTAACTATGACTGAATGTTCTGGAGTTATGGGGTAAAAACAGCAAAAATGGAGACAAAGGTCAGTTTCAGTTTGTACATGGGTCAGATGTTAAAGTTGTTCCAATTTCAGTAAAAGTGTATGCAAATTATTAGTTGAAATAAAAGGATTAATAAATGGAATGGTTTTGACCATGCTGAAAGTTTGGTTTCCAAAGTAAAGGTCAAATAAGGTTGATGTCCATTGGATTCTATGACATGTCACATATGTTACCCTGTAACATGATAACTAAGCATGACAGATGATGCAAACTATTCTTTTTACCCCATAACTCCATAGAATTCAGTCATAGTTAGCCCAAGCTATACCTTTTTGGAATCGTTATGATCAGACAAATAATGCCATATATTTCTCAGTGTGACTGGAGCATTTTTAAATTTTGACCTCTGTACACTTCTTCATAAATATGTTCTGAAATAAATGCAGGCAAACTAATTTTGTATAATAAATAAAATATTTTGTAAATACTTTTTTAAATGTCCAAAGATACCAGACAGAAACAAGAAAACAAAATGTTTTTACAAACTGAAATAACAAAAATTATATAGATTTAAAATGAATGTTGGGCATGTTTATTGGCACCCTTTGATCACTTACAGCCAGTTTTCTTTCAGCAACCCAGAAGACAGATATATGAACTTTTCCCAGTCAGTGAGTAAGTCTTTGATTTCAGTTTCTTCAGTCGTTGAGAAACACAAACTGCATGGTATTGTATGGTAAATCTGTCCGAAGACTAGTGATGGAAGCCATCAAGACCTCTTCCAATAGCGAAGTCGTAAGGCGTGTGCGTTAACATCCAATCACCACAGGTTCGAGACCTGATAAATCTTTTCAAAGACACATCCCACCCCAGCAACCACCTGTTTGACTTACTACCCCTCGGCCGACGGTAAAGGTCAATCAAAACTAGGCCAAACACACTCAGGGACAGCTTTCTCCCCAGAGCGATCACTGCACTGAACAATAACAAACACTTTAATATGCACTTTTCAGGTTTCTTGTGCAATATCTGTAAGCCATGTGCAATATTTCCCGTGCAATATGATTCCACAGTTGTATATAATTCTCGTTTTACATTTTACTTGGTACACATTTTATTTTATTTAGTGTATCAATCAATCAATCAATCAATTTTATTTATACAGCGCCAAATCACAACAAACAGCTGCCCCAAGGTGCTGTATATTGTAAGGCAAGGCCATACAATAATTACGTAAAAACTGTGTACGTGTACATATACTTTTGAATAATTTATTGTTAAATTTTATTATCTTTTACTTAGCTAACAATTACTCTCACCTCGGAAAAGCACCTTTTTGGAGTTGCACTCAAATCTCGTTGCAATGCAAATTACAATGACAATAAAGGCGATTCTGATTCTGAAGACACCCATGACAACTATGAAAGTTGTAAGCTTCTGTGGCTGTGACTGTTGCAACTACACAGAGTGAAACTTTCACAGCGTCATGTTGCAGTGGGACAAGGATGGGTTTTTTCACAAGAAAACCGATTTAAATCTAGGCTTCAGTCTCCCATGTATGTTCTGGCAAATTGTAGTTGAAATGCAATGTTTTATTTTTAAGAAAGTCCTTCTATTTGCCACTCCATCATGACTGGGTGCCAGTAATTCTTAAGACAACTGTAATTTCACCCTTTTCTGTAAAATTTAACAAAATGTAGATGGCACAGTGACACAGAGGTTGAGATGTTTAGAGAATTATTCACCTTAATGACAGCCTGTGTTTTGGTCAATCTATACATAATTTGATGTAGGATTATTTTGCAGTTTTTTTAAGTGTGTGTGTGTGTGTGAGAGAGAGAGAGAGAGAGAGAGAGAGAGAGAGAGAGAGAGAGAGAGAGAGAGAGAGAGAGAGAGAGAGAGAGAGAGAGAGACTATGCATAAGTGCCCAATGAGCATTTTGCCGTGACTTGGAGAAATATCTTCAAGCTTCAGGATATTAATTCATTCAGGCCTGACAGGTAAAAGTGCGTCTCAGGTATTAGTCACAACAATTATGACGGTTGAAAAGTAAAAAAATTAGAAGGCATGAGAGATAATTTCCCTCTTGGTGTTAGATGGAAATGATGACACCCTCTGACATGTCATCAGGCCTCTGGTTGAGGGCACGGTGACAGCTGCACTGGGCACCCTGCCAGAACAGCAGTCCTTCGCCGCGGTGCTTATCCTGACAGCCTTCTCTTATGGAAAAACATGACAGCAACCCCTTGATTCAGACCCAGCTGTGTCACTCTGAAGTAAGCAGACAAATTATGCATCAGTGGAAGTGTTCCTCCTCAGCTGCCAGTGCTGCTCCCGACCTATTTTTTGACTTTCATTGCAGGGACAACAAAGTAAGACTTTGAAGCACGTGATGTGCTGTACCTTAAAATGAAATTGTGATCTGCTGATGGTGACGAGACACCAGTGTTTAAAGCAATCGAACTTGATGAGAACAAACTCCCTTCAATTGCATCACCTAGTGTAGGTGTGGGCGGGGCCATGCCTGCTCACACATGCAGTCGTGCATGCCAACTGGGGAGCTGTCACTCATCAGACAGCCTTAGGGCAATCCTTTGTTGAAGCTTAAGGGTTAAAACAAACCCATATAATCTTAAACATATTTCCACTGGCATGTAAAGAATGAGAACCAATTAAGATAGTTTAAGATTAAAGGAACAGTTTGCTGTGTGTGTATTTATACTCCTAAAGGTGCTTAAGGAAGCAGTTGGCTGCTGAAAGGTGAAAGGTGGTGCTTCTGCATATTTGTAATTGCCAACGCTCCCCTTCAGTGTTTGACCTCGCAGGTCAACATAAGAGTTGCTGCGTTATGTCTTACAGATCATTCTCCACGGAGCAGAACCAGCTACTCACCGCTGCAGCTGTTTGCGAGGTGCTCGCACACTCACACACGGTGTGTTATGATGGATGTTTGGTGCTTACTCAAGCAAGGCAGGTGATGCTGCAAGGGAGATCATCCAGATGGCAATAAGTGTCACTTATCAGCCAAAAAGCAGAGCCTGAAGTGACTTAAACTAATGAACTGCCCGTTAAGCGCTCTCAATCTCAGTGTGAGATAGAGGTGTGTTTCTGACATACCTTTGAGAGGATTAGTGTTGGAAGCACCTCAGAGTTATTGGCATGTTTTGATTATCCAGTGGAAGAACATGTTCCAGAGGTGTTCTGCAATGACCCAACACACACACACAAGCACAGATGAATCACAATCATTGTTGGGCTTCAGACAACCAAACGGAGCGTGCTACAGTCCAGTTCCTCTGGTAATAGAGTCATCACCAGAAATATGGTGATGTTTTCCACATGGCCCTCTCTGATCTTTGTATCATATTTCTTTATTTGACCAGACACGCTGACCTTCACCCTAAACCTAACCTTAAATGGCCATAATGTCAGCTGCTTCAGATGTGATAGACTGTGTTCTAAAGAAACACTATGCTTAATGGTTGCCAAATGTGCACGATGACTCACGTGCAACCTTCACAGCAGTGCATTGGTGTACAATTGTGGGCAGTGCCTTTTATGGTGCTGTGCATGATGGTAAGTAACGGGGGGAGGGGGGGGGGGCAGGAGGGGGTGCTGTTTGACGTGCAGGTGGCCTGTCCTAATTCAGCATCACCTCTAAACTTCCCGTGCCACATCTCCCAGTGTGGCATGTGCCACCCAGTGGGTGGTTTTGATAGTGAGCGGTGCATACAGGAGGAGGAAAATGAGGGCTCGTCACCCAGCCAGTCAGTGGGCCGGGTGAAAGGCTGAAGGATGTATGTTGCATTGTGTGCAGTGGCATTGACGGACGTCTACAAGCTCCCCTCTGATGGTGGAAGTGGCTCCAGTCACATCAATCACTTGCACCAATCACTGCCCCACTTTCAGGCTCACTGTTTTTTTTTTTTTCCTCTCTCACCAGCAGCAAAGGAGGGATTTGGAAGTTATGCTCTAATAATAGTAATAAATGCTTGATCTCTCTGCATTTGTTTCGTTTTTTCCAACTCTGATAAAATATATATACACATATAGAATATATCATTTGCACAATATAAATTCTCCATCAAGGTACTGTCATCCAAATTGCCCTGTGTGTGCTTTTTTTCCCCTTCTTCTTCTGCAATGTTGGGTCTGATGTATGTGCGCATGCACTTGCTCCCCCCCCCTTTGTTTCAAGCACAATAACATCTAAAAGCGAGCCGGCCTGCTGCAGTCCTCGCTGGATGTCACTCCGGGTTAACGTTTGTGCGATGGGGACTTCTGCGTCTGGAAATGGGAATGGTTAACTGAAGCATGTTAATAGGAAAAGGCTTGTCTCTTCCATACTAACACTTGGATGACTTTGCAGACTGGTGAAGGCGGTGGGGGTAGAGGGGGGGTTCACCAGAGGCGGGAGGGTGCACCCAGGCAGATTTGGCGTGCACCCCTTTTCTTTTTCCCTCTGCTCCCCTCCCTCAGAGGCACGGCTGAGTTAGGATTTGCTTGCACTGTCAAGTAACGCATTGACCCATCACTTTGATGCATATCGATTGTGACAGCCGCTCCTCTCTCTCTCTCTCTCTCTTTTTCTCTTTCTCCCTCTCTCCCCGGCAGGCCACAGAGGCGCACATCCAGAGCCTTGGACAGACGCCATCTCAGTTGCTTATTGAGCCACATCCTCCACGCAGCTCCGCCATCCACCTGGTGAGAGCAATGAGCATGCCGGCAAAAATGTCCTTGCACGTCTGCTAGTGCGGCGTGCGTTCTCATCACTGCGAGCCTGGATGGTGTTTGTGGGTGTGTCGCTGAATTGTCATTTCTATATATCCCCTGTGAAGCAGCCCTTTACAGCATAAGATAAATATTTCAGAAGTCTTACCTCATGTAGGTCACAGACCCGCGACGTAACAGCACTGAAACTCTGCTGTGTTAGCAATGTGGTGTAAAGGGAAGAGCGCTCCCTGCTGGCCCTGTAGCTCCTTCCTTTCTGCTGTAAGCTGCTCTTTGCCGCCTAATCCATGTAATAGCCAGCTGAGCCCTCATTATCCCCACATGGCTCGCTGTCTATTTTTCCGAGAAAAACCTTTCCAAGGCTGACTCCTCCGACACCATTTAGTTCAATTTTCTACTTTTACAACAGATATGATTGTTTTCATGCGTTTGTGTTGTAAAATCTCCAAAATTAAGAGTGAGATGAGACCTGACAGGAGTTCGGAACGAATGGTTACTATCACATCATCCATTGGTTTTCCTTCTGCCACACATCTATCAATATAAATCCCAAAAAGCTGGGATGCAATGAGGAATTAAAAAAAATGTGCAATGCTCTTTTTAAAGTAAAAGGAGTGCAACAAGATAATTCATATTTTAGTCAGCAAGCTCATTATTTTTTTTTATTAAAAAAAAGCTCAGTCTGAAATTATTGCCTGCACCACACTCCCAAAGTTTGGTAACCCTAACCCTAACAGACTGAAGACGTCCTGATCTGATCTTTTTTCTTACATGGCAGTTAGCAGGTTTTTGCTGTTGTTGTTGTTTCACTAAATATAATGAACAAGCAAATAATGTTTATTTCCATGACGGATTTTAGTTTAATTGGCACGTGGTGATTGATGCGTATTTTCGATTTACATCTTTGCGTGTTGCATGCATCAGTCTCAGCAGCACGTTGGCTTGGTGATCAGTACCGTTGCCTCACAACAAGAAGGTAGTGATTCCAGTTCCCACCTGGGAATCAGATTTGGGTTAGGATTCATTCCTGTGTGGAGTTTGCATGTTCTCCCTGTGTTTGCGTGGGTTTCCTTCAGGTGCTCTGGCGTACTCCCACATCCAAAAACATGTATGTGAGGTCAACTGGAAAATTCCCAGCTAACAAAATACAATTCTTAAAATGTTATAAGAACATTTGTCAAATGTTATCAGAACGTTAGCTGTAAAGTGCTCCGAATGTTTCAAAGGAATGTTTTTTGGGGGGGTTTCAGAACATTTGATAGTAGCGTGAGCACAAATATTTTGCCTAACATTCTGGAAATGTTTTGAAGGACAGTTTCTTTTTGGTTCCCCGAACATTCTGGTAATGTTACATAAAGTCAACTAAAGATATGTTTCATCTAAATGTTCCCAGAATGGTCCAGTAATGTTACCTAAAGTCATAGTCTAGTCATTGAAAGAAATTTGGACGGAGAAAGACGGTGAAACTAGACTTTGTTAAATTTCCCTCAACTATAAACATGACTTGTCAATATATAAAAGGAAGTAATAACGTTCCAAAAATGTTTCTGGTAACCTTAACCTAAATATAACCAGTGGTGGGCACAGCTAACCAAAAAGTTATCTTCGATAACCATTAATCAGATAACTGAAAAGTTATCTTTTATGACGATAAACCGATAAACTACTAAAAAATTGTCTTTATTACACATAAACGATAACTATTAGTATTGATTTGGATGCGGCCACATTAGATTACACTGTCGGCTTCTGATAAACCAGTTTCACTTTAAGCGCTGCAGGGGCTTCTGGGTAAATTCAAAGATCACAAACACAAAGAACACATGAAAAATGAGTAAATAAAAAAATAAAACCCCAAACACTGTGATCGTCTTTCAAAAGCAGTAACACACAGAAGTCACAGTTAATTTCGGTATTAGATACACCGTCATTTACGAGGTAAAAGCTGCTGCTTTTTTTGCATGCTTTGAACCGTGTGGCTTAAACAACCGAAATACGTCCATTAATGCATTGATTGGCAGAGTAAAATACACCTAGTAAATATAAATTCTTACCTGTTAGTTTCAGTGGGATTCATCTGAATAAATAATCCATGTTTTAAATCCAAAACAATGTCTAAATGTGAAGAAAAGTCCCTCCCTCTGTACATACAGCTGTGCCGTGAGACCTCCTCTCTCCCACCGAGTCTGGGCGATTAACTTACAGCCACAAAGAAATAAAATAAAATAATGTTAAAATTAGTCTCCTTTGTTTTTGTGTCAAGTGGACAAGCCACTGTAATGTGCAAAGTGAACCTGAATTACACTACCCACAATGCTCCCTGTGTCGACCGGCCAATCACGTTTTGCGCCTAATGATGATGTCATCAGCAAGCGACAAGCAGCCAGTCTGCTCCATGGCTAGAAACACAACAAATGAACTAAAATGTTTGATTTAAGAGTTCACAAACGTTTTTGACAGTTAAACTTTACCAGCAAAGAAAATGTTATCGGACTGAAAGTTATCAGAACGAAATTTCTTGGAAGATAATTGGTTCGATGATGGTTTTAAAACTTATCTGAAAAGCTAATCTGATATCAAAAACATTAGCTTCGATAATTATCTGCTATCGGATTAGCTGAACTGTGCCCACCACTGAATATAACCAATATATAACGTTACCAAAACGTTATGTGTTAGCTGGGTTTAAATTGATGGTGGGTGTGAATGTGTTTATGTGGCCCTGTGACAGACTGGCGTCCTGCCCAGGGTGTACACTGCCTCACGTCCTATGACTGCTGGGACATGCTCCAGCCCCCCCCCGTGACCCTTAACTGGAGTAAGTGGGTACAAAAAATGGATGCATCAGTCTCATAGTAAAGCTCATATAAGTAACACTCCACACTTCCTGCATCTATTTCACAATAAAAACCATCTGGCAGCTCACAGAGTACAATTTTGTTGGTGAGAAACATCAGCAGGACATATTGAGCTCAGCTTGATGCAGACTAACTTACTCATTCTCGTCAATTTATGACCTTTATTTGACTTCAACTTAAAGAATTTATTGTATGTATGCCCGATTAGCTTTGTAAATGGACTGCAATTTATATAGCACTTTTCCATCTGCATGAGAAGCTCAAAGCTCTTTACAATTATGCCTCACATTCATCCATTCACATAGACACACACACACCGATGTCAGGGTGCTGCCATGCAAGGCATTCACTACACACCGGGAACAACTAGGGGATTAAAGACCTTGCCCAAGGGCTCTTAGAGATTTTGCTGTCTGGCTAGGTTTTGAACGGAGGATCCTCTGGTTTGAAACCCAACGCTTAACCACTCGACCATCACCTCCCCTTTGTGACTTGTTGTCATTGTTGACTGTTGTATTATTTACATTTTTTATTGTTATTCATGGTTATGTGCAAATTTATTTATTTATTTATTGAACAGACATATAGCTCACAAACACAAATATGGGCCATCATGGCAAAAAGATCAGATCTTACTAAAACATTTAAATTAAGCACTAAAGCCTGTGAAGTGAGTATGGCTCCTGATACCAGAAAGTTATTGCCTGAAAGCATCCAAGAAAGGTCAAGTGTTTAATCAACAAGAATGGCTTGACAAATGCAAATTAAAAAATACTAGCAAAATATTCAACAGACAACAGTCTTTAGTCTGCATAGATTTTTATGCATTTTATCTCTAAAATTCACAAAATATTTCAAAATATTAAGGAAAACAAATCGAAATCTGTACTTAATGGGCAAGAGTGAAAAACACTACTGGATCCTTGTGACCTTTGATCTTCAGATGACACTGCATTAAAAACATCTTTCTGTAATGACATTGCGACATGGGCTCTGCAGTATTTTAACAGTCAATCAATACTTTGCATTGCTGCATCCACTATTACAGCTTAGAGGACTGGTACATGCACAGCAGAGGTCAGATGTCAACAACATCCAAATACTCCATCAATGTCTCTTCGCTCGCGCTCTTTTGTAACGACCTGATGCACTGTGTATGTTGTTGCACTGTGTGTGTTGATGCACTGTGTGTGTTGATGCACTGTGTGTGTTGATGCACTGTGTGTGTTGATGCACTGTGTGTGTTGATGCACTGGCTGTGTCGATGCACTGTGTGTGTCGTTGCACTGGCTGTGTTGTTGCACTGTGTGTGTTGATGCACTGTGTGTGTTGATGCACTTTGTGTGTTGTTGCACTGTGTGTGTTGATGCACTGGCTGTGTTGATGCACTGTGTGTGTTGTTGCACTGTGTGTGTTGATGCACTGTGTGTGTTGTTGCACTGTGTGTGTTGATGCACTGTGTGTGTTGATGCACTGTGTGTGTTGTTGCACTGTGTGTGTTGATGCACTGTGTGTGTTGATGCACTGTGTGTGTTGTTGCACTGTGTGTTGATGCACTGTGTGTGTTGATGCACTGGCTGTGTCGATGCACTGTGTGTGTCGTTGCACTGGCTGTGTTGTTGCACTGGCTGTGTTGTTGCACTGTGTGTGTTGTTGCACTGTGTGTGTTGATGCACTGGCTGTGTTGTTGCACTGGCTGTGTTGATGCACTGTGTGTGTTGTTGCACTGTGTGTGTTGTTGCACTGGCTGTGTTGTTGCACTGTGTGTGTTGTTGCACTGGCTGTGTTGTTGCACTGTGTGTGTTGTTGCCTTGGCAGATCAACATTTCAGATTGCTTATGGAAGTAAGACACCAAGTTCTGCAGCCCAAACAAGTCCATCCAGATTGCTAACAGCCTAAAGTTCAAAGCCAGGCTGTCACAATGTGGTAATGTGATGTCATTGTTAACTTCCACATCTGGGAAGAGACTATCACACTCAAAGATACATTTGGCGCAATGTGCTGCATTCCAGACAGACTTTTTCAAGGACGTCCGTGCTTATTTCAGCCTGAGACGACGGAATTGCATTGTGCATGTGATACAGTGCGAGTGCTCGACAGCGCTGACTGCAGTCCACACTTGTCTGCTATGAAAAAATGTGAATTTGGAAGCACAAAATATGACAGCAGCCTCATGCAGATACACAGCTGAAGATTTGAATAAATCAACAATTCAGCCTATGAGATCACGTTATGGCCCCAAATGTTTATAAAGATGATGTAACACAGTAGTAATCATTCTTACCCACACTTTTGCTTCAGGCATTCTATCTATCTATCTATCTATATATATATATATATATATATATATATATATATATATATATATACTAGCTGGGGTACCCGGCGTTGCCCAGGTTAACCTGTTTAAGATATAATCTACAAAATATTCCAAAGTTTATAGTTTGTCATAATTGTAGATATAAGTATATATGTAGTCCGAATAGGCAAAGGTTTGAACTAAAAACCCACAATAGGTGGAATCCCCAAACCAAGAGAGAAAACTGAATTTTGCTGCATGCAAGAAACAACAATGAAGTTCTTCAGACTTTATATTGCAGATCAAGTATGCTCATAATCATTAATCAGAATTGATGTTATGACCTTTATAATTGTTGATACATTGCAAATCTAGTTTATAAGAATGCTACAGAAATAAAATGGCTTTTAAGCAAATGTTAATTTTGGATTTGAGATGTTGAATATATATTTAAATGTAGCTTTTACTGACCAATATGTTATGTGTCGGACGCAGCTCGGAGAACCGACCAGCGTTTGAAGGACCCAGTATGAAATAAGCAGAGCACGGTACAAAGGCTAACTGAATTTAATACATAACAGTGATAATATAATAACAAAAAGGTGCGGCCTGGCGTGGTGCGCTCCCAGCAGCGCTAACGGTCCGGAGCCAGAAGCTGTTTCGGACCCAAGGACCCCGCCGACACCCCCCAGGTGGCCGCAACAACCGAGTCTGTGAAAGAAGGAACCATTATGTGAGTCCACACTCTACACACAGAACACTTAAAGGTGTACAAACAGCAAACACTTCCTGGCTTGATTACTGATCAGCTTCCCAACCTGCAGGCATGGAACATCCAGTTCACAAAACTCCACTGCAGTGGAAGCTGATACATGACTAACAAACAGCTCAATACAATAAGGTGTGAGGGACACCACATTTACTGACTGTATAACTGTTAGTCACAAAATCTAACGTACCTCAGGAAGTGTGCTGACGAGCGTGAGACCTCACCCCCTCCTCTTTCACAGACTGTGCATCAAACCTGGACGTTCTCAGCATCCGCTGCTGATGAGATGGCTCCCGAGACGACGATCTCACCCGTCTGGTCACAAGGTCGAGTCTCTGGCAAATACACACTGTGCACTCCAGTCTTAAATGCCAACATGTTCCAATCCATCCAGATGCACCACAGCTGTGAGTCCTGACGAGTCGCAGGTGATCAGGGTGAGGTCCTGACAGCCTCAGCAACACAGCCACTCAGTCCCAAACGCAAGCCACCTGGGAGGAAAACCAAAAAACAGAAACAAACCGGCAGCCAGGCCCCCCCAGCCATATAACAGTACCCCACCCTCACGGGAAGCCTCCCGGCGACCACACACACCTGGCCCAGGAGAAACACCCCCCTCCAGGGACCATGGCTGGAAACCGCGTCTGCGTTCATCCTCCAACAGACTGGTTGAACTGGCTGCATCTTTGCCCTTGTTTCTGACAGTCTCTTAGCACAGGTGTGGCCAGGAGTTCTTACACCTGTGCGGTCAGCCTTTATCCAAACATGTGTGATTAGTCATAAAACAAAACAACCAAAACACCCCCCCCTCCCCAGGGGACCGTCCCATCAAACCCCAGGGAAGGGGAGAAAGGAAACACAACCCAAACCCAAGCCTACAAACAAAAATACTAAAACACCCCCCCCCCCCCCCCCCCCCCCCCAGAGGACCGTTCCATCAAACCCCAGGGAAGGGGAGAAAAGAAAAACCCAAACTTGAGCTCACAAACAAAAACGCCAAAATACCCCCCCTCCTCCCCCCAAACGACACGTAGGGACCAACACCCCCCAGAGGGCCACCCGCCAGCTCCAGGAGTAATAACCACGGCCGAGGTCCCTCTGGGATCCAACGTCACCCACGGGGACTACCAGCGCCTCCCAGAGGACCACTCGTCAACCCCAGGAGACGCCTCCCCTCATGACCAATGGACCCAGCCCCGGCCGTCCACGGCTAGATGGACCCAACGCCCTTTCCCCCCCAGAGGACACCACAGTCAAACCCTGAGGGTGGAAACTGGGGGGGGAAAACAAAAAGACACCCCAAACCCCCCCCCCCTCCCCTCCCGGGTGCAGAGGCTACCTGGGAAACGCCCAGCACAACCTAACTGCACCCCTCCAGCAATGCCGACACTACGGCACACCCGGCTGGAGTCAGAGGAGAAGAGAGGGCATAACAAAAAACAAAGAGAAAAAACAACCCAAGTACCACCCCATCACCCCCCAGGGGACCGTTCCATCTAACCCTGGGGATGTGAAACAAAAAGAAATAAAAGAAAAAACAAACAGACCAACACACAGTTGTTTGGGTCCTTTTTTTTGTTTTTTTGTTTTTTTGTTCTTTGTCAGACAGGCTGCAGGGTCACAACCCCAGACAAATAGTGGACAACAAAAAAATAAAATCCCACACAAAAACCAACTCAAAAAACACCCACACAAAATGAACTAACACAAAACAAATCAGTGAGTTATACCGTCAAGCTCAACCAAATGGAACACACCTGTTCCTACTCAAGAGCTTGACGGTAACGTGATTCAGTCACCACAAGGGGGAACCAGAGTGCAAAAAATGAAAAAACCCCTTTGGCGACAGAAAAAACAAACGAGCTGCCTTTATGTGCGCAGCTGAGTGCAACACACAACCAAAATGTGCTCAACTAAATAACGCCGGAGCTGATACAACAGACGCAGTAGTTACCTTTGTCCGGGGAAACGGGGCTACGACTGTAACACAGGAAGCCCAGCGACCCGTGCTAACAGAGCTCCGCCGTGCGCGTGAACCCATTACAAACGCACTCTTGCAGCTCCCGTTTAAACCTCTTATCCGGTCGGAGTGTGACGCGAAGCCGTCGCCAGTCACACTCCACCACGACCCACGGATAAGGCACAACACAGGAACACGGCTGCAAGAGAGCACAAATCAGTATCCAGTAATGGGTCTCAAACACGCACCTTCCGGGCGGAGAGCCCCGCAACTGATCCGGATAACCACTGAACGTCTGCTGCCGCCTTCCCGGCGCGTTACCGTCTCTGCTACCGCTGGGTCCGTGATGTTTGGCCAGAGACTACTGTTATGTGTCGGACGCAGCTCGGAGAACCGACCAGCGTTTGAAGGACCCAGTATGAAATAAGCAGAGCACGGTACAAAGGCTAACTGAATTTAATACATAACAGTGATAATATAATAACAAAAAGGTGCGGCCTGGCGTGGTGCGCTCCCAGCAGCGCTAACGGTCCGGAGCCAGAAGCTGTTTCGGACCCAAGGACCCCGCTGACACCCCCCAGGTGGCCGCAACAACCGAGTCTGTGAAAGAAGGAACCATTATGTGAGTCCACACTCTACACACAGAACACTTAAAGGTGTACAAACAGCAAACACTTCCTGGCTTGATTACTGATCAGCTTCCCAACCTGCAGGCATGGAACATCCAGTTCACAAAACTCCACTGCAGTGGAAGCTGATACATGACTAACAAACAGCTCAATACAATAAGGTGTGAGGGACACCACATTTACTGACTGTATAACTGTTAGTCACAAAATCTAACGTACCTCAGGAAGTGTGCTGACGAGCGTGAGACCTCACCCCCTCCTCTTTCACAGACTGTGCATCAAACCTGGACGTTCTCAGCATCCGCTGCTGATGAGATGGCTCCCGAGACGACGATCTCACCCGTCTGGTCACAAGGTCGAGTCTCTGGCAAATACACACTGTGCACTCCAGTCTTAAATGCCAACATGTTCCAATCCATCCAGATGCACCACAGCTGTGAGTCCTGACGAGTCGCAGGTGATCAGGGTGAGGTCCTGACAGCCTCAGCAACACAGCCACTCAGTCCCAAACGCAAGCCACCTGGGAGGAAAACCAAAAAACAGAAACAAACCGGCAGCCAGGCCCCCCCAGCCATATAACACAATAGTTCTGAAGAGCCTCTTGTTAGACAATGTTCCTTGTCCTTCTGTCAGGAAAGTGGATATACAGCTGATTGGGGTTACCAACTCTGGAGCATCTGACTAACTGTGGAAGATCGCAGGTTCTGCCATATTCAGGCCAGCCACATTATCAGCAAAAGTAGTGGTTTCTTTTTGCACACTTTGAGGCATTCCATCTTTAAATGGTGTAAATGTTGCCTTGCATATTTCTTAAAGTTATGCATTCATTGGTATATTTCGAGAACAAACAATCTTTTCAGTTGTAAAAAAAAAGAGGTTTGACTACTATAAACAGTTTGAGCCATGAAACATCAACATACCAAAACTATTAGATCAACCCCAAAGCTAGTGCACTATTATAACAGGACAGCAGGTTGTGAAGAGTTGATAAATAACAAAATTTAATTTCTGATAGTTACATCATAATGAGCAGCCTATATACAACGTGCCATTGGAGAACACAGGCTCTATGCCCGCTTACTGGCTGATTGAAAGGATGCTGCCCCATCAGCAGTTAGAACTACATCACTTTTTCAAATGATCTGCAGAGTGCCATTGTGATACAGAAAACATGCGTTTGCCTGATACATTATGATCAACGCTAGGCAAGTGATACACATCATGTACACTCTACACCTTTATTTTTAGAAAATGTGCAAATGTTTAGAAATACATGTACAAATTGCAAGAAAAGACAAAGCTTGATAGTTTATCCAGTAAACTTTTAAAGTTTAATTTACAGCCTGTGGTTGAAAGCTCTCTGCTAAGAGTGAAAACCTTCATTCCAAGAAGGAATAGGCTGTATTCTGATAAGTATTATATCATAGTGATTGTGTATAAGTTTTATCAAAATTCATGTCCCCTTCTCAGCCACCAATGCCTGGCATGGGGAGAACCCATCTACATCTCTGAGCTGGCACCTTATCTGCAGGTCTAAATCCTTGTTCCTGGGGACAGCATTATGAAGAGTTTACTCTGTATTTATTTTGAAGTTGATAAACATAACGCAGTATTGGCCATTAGGTACAAAAAAATCTCAATTTGAGGGTGCATATTGCCATAATGTTTAAACCAGATTTAAGGAATATTTTTAAGTAGGATGGCATATCTACTCATTCACACATGGTGTCAAATGTCATGGGTGTAATATTGGTAGAGGGGAGTATGGGGATAACAAAGCACATGGAAGAAAGTTACTTTGTATTAAATTGTGTATTTATATTCTTACAATCAAAATGTTCAGTATATGATTAGTCAGTAAATGACAGAATACTCACATTTGTTTTTACTATAAACAGGTCTGAAAACACTAAAGTTTGTAGAGTTGTTCAAATCTTTTCAAGGAGAGTCAAACAGGTTTGTAGCACCCACGCGCAGCATGTGCAGAGAAAGGATGCATTCATATCAAGGGGGATATTTGAATCTGCTTGGTTATACAACCAAGCTGGCATGCACACCCACGCTATGTGTGCTAGCCAGCAGCAGATATCCCAGGAGTCTGGGCTCTGTTTATAGCAGTAGGCAGGCTACTGAGCTCCTGCATATATGCATAGGGCCAACGGCCAGCAATTAAAGCTGAGAGATTTGTGCTGGAGTACAACTGCCACTGAGGTACATATGGTTCAACTGTATGTATGAGATTATTGTTAATATTGTTGTCTTAATATTAATTTTTTTGTTTGAAAATAGTACCAGGTTGTAGCCCATGTCATGGTCGTTCAGAATATGTAACTTTGGGGAGTTCACCTTTTGTAGTTTTAGAGCCTATTCCGGACAGACAGAAAGACAAAGGTAGCCATTTATGTATATAGATATGGTTTTTTTTTTTTTATTATTTTGTACATGTTATTCCTTTTTAAGAAATAATTTTGAAAATGAAAACCTCAAGTTTTGTCTTTTTAAAAAGAAGCATTTCTGAATTTATAAATTGCATTCCCCATACTGTGGCAGTTTTTAAATGACTTCTTTGTCCAGTATCTGAATGTGTGGTGAGTTCCAGTCCCCACTGAATATCGACGTGTTCTTGGGGAAGAAATCCCGAATGCTCACATGTGGGCCAAATTGCACCTCGTGTTGAAGTTGGGAAAAGCTGAAGCATTGCAAAAATGTGTATTCCACAGTCAGCATTGTGTATCACATATACACCATCCCATATGTACAGCCTCCTCCATCACAGTGTCCATAATGTGTCATCCTTGTCCCACTGTCTGCAGGGGGCCATGTGCTGTCTCCTCTGTGTCTGTATGTAGTTTTTCCTTCAGCATCCACACTAATTACGTCTTCCCATTCTGTCTCCCCTTTTTTGCCCATGTTTCCATACATGTCGTCTTCCCGTCCCCTGCAATGCTCCTTCTCTTCTTCCATCACACACTGTCCTTCTTCACAATCCCTTCTTTTCTCTCTTCTACTCAATAGTGTTTCCTTCCACAGAGTCCTCTCATGTTCAAGGACCAGATGCAGCAGGATGTCATTATGGTGTTAAAGTTTCCATCCAACTCACCGGTAACACACGTGGCTGCCAACACTCTGCCCCATCTGACCGTACCGGCTGTGGTCACTGTCACCTGCAGCCGACTCTTCGCTGTCAATCGATGGCACAACACAGTTGGTGGGTGGAGCTTTCATTACACCTTAAAAATGGAAATCATCACGTTTAGACGCCACCTAGCTTTAGACAAAGCACAAATCCCACAACACTGATGAGTTCTCTTAAATAAAATCACTGACAAATGTGTATGGCACAGTATGGGAAATCTGGGAACTCAAACCAGTTTTGATGTGCAATATTTTGCAAAGGCTTTTAGCACACTTTTGGCACACTCATGCCTTGAAAAGTTTTATAAAGTTTTTGAAGTTCAATTGGTTTAGTCAACTTAGTTATGTGTCATGTTGCCATTACCACGAGTGAGTTAAGTGTCATGTTGCTGTTACCATGTGTGAAAAGTGTAGTGCTTTTGATGTCTTCTGCCACCTCTGTTTGTGGGTGTGTAAAATTAAAAGCATCTGCTTGCTGCAGAAGGCAGAAAAGACAAAATGCGCTACATGTGTGTGTGTATGCATGCGTGCATATAACTTTGATCATGGACAAACCAGGGAGACCTGACATTTGCCATTTGGTATACTTATGTATTTTGTGTCAACGACAAACACAGCTAAAACGGAATGTGGACAGGACTAATACTTTTGTGAGAAACTACGGATACAACACTGAACAGTGGACATTGATATTACATTCTGGAGTCACACGCCATTCCAGTAAGGGGCGGTAAATAATTTATATATTAAAAGCATGCATGCGTGCTTTTATTTAGTGAGTTTAATGTAAGTACATAATATACTTGTAAATACACATTCTGGTCCATTTAAAAACCATATGACAAAACAGAAGTAATAATAATAATAATAATAACAATACTATGTATGTGACAACAACAACAACCTGAACAATTTATAAATACATTAAAACAGTGAATTAACATTAAAGAATTACATAATTAACAGGAAATAAAAGGATTGTGTTCTTCTTCTAAAAACTGTTGATGTCTAAGCTCTAAAGTTCTAAAAACATTCTGGACTCACACACCATTCCAACTCATTGTAGAAACTTTGCATACTTTTTTATTGTTAAGGGCTATCCGGTCCCTGTACGACCACAGCAGGAGCTTGGTTCGCATTGCCAGTAGTAAGTCAAACCTGTTTCCAGTGCACGTTGGCCTCCACCAGGGCTGCCCTTTGTCACCGGTTCTGTTCATTATCTTTATAGACAGAATTTCTAGGCGCAGCCAGGGTGTAGAGGGGGTCTGGTTTGGGAACCACAGAATCTCGTCTCTGCTGTTTGCGGATGATGTGGTTCTGTTGGCTTTGTCAAATCAGGACCTTCAGCGTGCACTGGGGCAGTTTGCAGCTGAGTGTGAAGCGTCCGGGATGAAAATCAGCAGCTCCAAATCCGAGGCCATGGTTCTCGACCGGAAAAAGGTGCTTTGCCCTCTTCAGGTCAGTAGAGTGTCCTTGCCTCAAGTGGAGGAGTTTAAGTATCTTGGGGTCTTGTTCACGAGTGAGGGATGGATGGAGCGTGAGATCGATAGATGGATCGGTGCAGCATCTGCAGTGATGAGGTTGCTGTATCGGACTGTCGTGGTGAAGAGAGAGCTGAGTAGGGGGACAAAGCTCTCGATTTACTGATCGATCTATGTTCCGATCCTCACCTATGGTAATGAGATTTGGCTCATGACCGAAAGAACGAGATCGCGAGTACAAGCGGCCGAGATTAGTTTCCTCAGCAGGGTGGCTGGGCGCTCCCTTAGAGATAGGGTGAGGAGCTCGGTCACTCGGGAGGAGCTTGGAGTTGAGCCACTGCTCCTCCACGTCGAAAGGAGCCAGTTGAGGTGGCTTGGGCATCTTTTCTGGATGCCCCCTGGACGCCTCGCTGGAGAGGTGTTCTGGGCATGTCCCATCGGGAGGAGGCCCCGGGGAAGACCCAGGACACGCTGGAGGGACTACGTCTCTCGGCTGGCTTGGGAACACCTTGGGGTTCCCCCGGAGGAGCTGGGGGAGGTGTGTGTGGATCGGGAGGTCTGGGCGGCTTTGCTTGAGCTGCTGCCCCCGCGACCCGACTCTGGATATAGCGGAAGAAAATGGATGGATTGATGGATGGATGCATAATTTATTACCACCCTTGAAAAATGTCAGCTACCTATTTTATAAACACTACCCAATCTTGATCCTGTGGATCCCCACGGGCAACGCGCTAGCATAGTGTTTTTCTCTTCACATTAATATTAATCGGAGAGGACATGATGATATAGACTGAAAAGCATATTTGTGTGTTGTAATTGTTGCTCTTCTTGGTGCTGACATGTGCTGACTGCTGTGAGCGTCCATGCATGGCCACTACAAATTGTTTAATTGTAGTGTTTTCTGTGTTAAATAAGATTATACAGTGAAATGAAAAAATGCATACCTCAAACAGCTCACAGGGAACGACACTGAATCAGATTTATACATGACTATAATCTCATAATATCCTGATTTCAAATGTGCAAAATACAGACTACATCTCATGTTGACCTTGATACATCTCATTGCCTGTGCCAAATTCATCTATTTGCATGTTTCCCTTCCACAAAGAGCACTTGGGTTGACAAAACCAAACTGCATATATATGAAGGCAAACATGTTAAATAGACAACACACACTATTTTGCGCATTTGAAAGACGCAACCCTGTGCGTGTTGTTAGTCGATCAACATGCACAATCATTTGCAGGTGCACAAAGTGGTTTGCACATGGTTTTCCACACACAAACCTTTCATAACTGAGGCCCTAAATGGTTATAAAAGGACAAGGGGGGTGAATACTTATGTTGAAACACATTCATTCGTTCATTCATTTTTTTAAACGCACTATTCCAATTAAAGGTTATGGGGGTGGGGGGAACCTACCCAGTGGCCATTCAGAAAGATGCTGGACAGGCCACCAGTCTGCTGCAAGGCCAAACACATATATAGTTCTATAAAAAAATCTTTGCATTGTTCTATGACATCTACAACAGCAAAGGGCCTGTAAATTCACTTCATCACCGTCACAAACAATATCTCATGGAGCTACAGCCAGTTGGGTGTATGAAAGGCAAGCATCACCCAGGTAAGCTGAGCGTGAGTGTTTCCACATGTTCCTCCAGACATGTGTGAACAACATTACCCACAGAGCCCCTCCCTGACAAGCAGCCTCACCTCAGGGTCAGAGGGCCAAAGCAATGGTCACTGGGAAATTAGGCCATGACTGCACCACATTCTCCTCACACGTACCCATCTGTCAGTGCACCAGCGCACCAAGCTCCGGACCAAAGAGTCTGGGAGTGTGTGGCTGCTCCCATGCTAATGAGCACAGCTGCAGCACCCTCACCATCCTGTCGGAGGAAGAAAAAAAAATGTGGTTTGGCTTTTCAGAGTGCTGGTGATAATAAGGGCCTCCGTATTTTCCAGCATATTGCTCCGTTTCAAAACTGGCTCCAGATTTGTTCTTGCGGATAAAATGTCTCCATTGGTTGTGACAGTGGAAAAAAAAAAAGTAGTCCAGTGAGACAGATGGAAATGTTTGTGATCAACCTCCGGTACTTTCATCCTCTGGAAGTGATTATGAATTAATTTAGGCTCTGCAAGAAGAATATGCGTGTGCCTTGAAGGATTCACTTCCTCATATATCCGTGTCTGATCCCAGGTCTCCGAGGAGCACCGGGCTACTCCCTGGAGCAGGCCCATCACCTGCCCATAGAGATGGACTCTCTAATTGGTGAGCTGGTCTCATTGTTGAGAAACTACATAATAAAGTATAGATTCAATGTCAGAACATTCAGAAGGAACTGAGAAGGAATGCTTGTAGCACCACTAGCGTTGACGTGTGTTCTCTGTTTGCTTTTTGTTTCTTCTTTCTCCGTTTTTCTTTTTCTTTTTTTTTCTCAGCCAACAACACTGCGAGCAACAAGCGTCAGATCACAGACCTAGTGGACCAGAGCATCCAAATCACCACACACTGTTTCGTGGTGACAGCTGACAACCGCTACATCCTTGTGTGTGGCTTCTGGGACAAGAGCTTTCGTGTGTACTCCTCCGAGACAGGTAGGTTACAGCGTAAACTCTGTTTTCTACTGAAGTGTGCACCCATGTGTGGAGGGCTGAGCGCAAGGCGGGAAATAAAACTGTGTCATGGAAAAACAGGAGGCTAATACTCATTCAGACAACTTCAGAATGAATGTCTTTTGCTTTATTGCTCAGAATTCAGTTGGAACAAATCATAATTTATAAAGTGGAACTAAATGGCTGCTTTAGCACATCAGTAAAACTATTAGACCAAAACCCCACAGTTGTTTTTCATTTAAATGAAGATACATTTCAGTTTCCACTCCTTAGTCCACTTTGGTGGACCACTCCGGTCTGAAAATACGTTTTTGTCCACCACATCCGGAGCACCTGCTTGATCTGGACAAAGTGCACCTGTGAAATGACAGTCATGGGATTCAGAAGACAAACCTTTGATCAAAGCTGGGCTAAGGCTAGATACCTCAGGTTAATGATCAAAAGCATTGTGAAGTGAATATTAGCATTATTTATTTTGCAACACAACATAAATTTGTGCTATTGCTCCATTCTGTGGTTTTCACAAACACTTTTGGTGCAACTCAGACACATCTTCAGTGATGTACCCTGGGGTCATCAGGTGTTTCAGGTCTCTCAAAATCATACACCCTCCCCCAGGCGACCCAGCCGGGGGTGATCAGGCTCCGGCTTGTGTCTGAGTAGCTTAATGGTCCACGGATCACCCCGTTTGATCCACAGCCATCTTGACGCCTTTTCTGCTGCGTCAGAAATATTTTTGATGGCTCTTCTGCAATGCAGTCCTTTCACTCCCAGCATCTTGAGTGCTCTGATGAGTGACTGGCCAACGAATCCTCTGCAGCCTACCTCAGTGGGGTTGCATCGAGTCCTCCTTCCCCTGCTTCGGCATTCATTTGCCAACTCCTCATACTTGACCCTCTTCCTCTCAAAGGCTATAAGTCCTATAGAACCTGGGGTCCATTGGTGCTGGTGCTTATCCCTGGATTCCATAGCCTGAAGTAGATGAGAGTCTACACCCCCCCCCCCCCCCCCCCCCCCGGGTGGGACGCCAGTCTGATGCAGGGTACTTCCTCAGCCAAAGCCAGTACATATTTACAGTTGTGTGGACTTGGACAATGGAGATGAAGTGTCCAAGGGCACAGATAGCATAACCAGGAATCATCTCCAGGTTTACGTGTGGGTAAGTCCCAAGTCCTTATCCTGCGCTACCTCCTCGACTGGTGTTGCTATGTGATGTAGCAACTTTCAGTTTTTTTTCCTACACTTCAAAAACTGCAGATTTGAGCAAATATAATAATCTTATATTTATTTTCAAAAACTTGTTGGTCTTCTTTTTAGTATCAATGAATTATCTGGTGCTTTCTAAGGGGAATCATTTGACTTAATTCAAACAATGTCACTTACTTTGTGTCTTGATAAGCAACTTCACCTTTATTTATTTTTAACTAGCTGCAAGGGACATGTCTGTAGTGTTGGCCAAATGAGGCTTTACAAGCTCTTTGTTGTCTTTCCTCAGTCCAGTAGATGGCAGTCTCATTTCCAGGGTCCAAAGCAAACTGCAATGTGTTTTTTATTAGTTAATTGATCTGAATCATGCAGCTCTACTCATTGTCATGGCATCATTAGCATGGCACAGACACAAACACTGCCTCCTTGCTAGTCCTGATTAACCACAAAGCTACTCACTCTGTCCCATTGGCTTGTCATGGACACACTGTCCCTCCTTGGCTTCCCTGTCACATGGCTGCTCATCTTCGTGGATACCTATTGCTGCACACTGTCGGGTATGGCAGATGATGTGGAGTCTATCGCAGCCCCAACAGCAAACATTTCCATTATTATGGTACCTTTCTCAAAGTAATGGAAATCTTTTTGCATGTAACTTCTCCCACCCCCTTATGTTTCAGCTTGTCTACCCTGACACCCTAATTCATCCATAGACTTTTAGCTCTGAACTACAGCACCTTAGCATGCTGTACCCAGACTGATAATTATTCTGAAATCTGTGTCAATTTTTGATTTCCAAGGGTTGTTACCAATAGATGCAGACCAACCTGCATCTGAACACAGTTGTATGGATTTACAAACATTCAGACCAATGAAACATGATGTGTGCTGAATGATGCATGAAGCTCATGTGAACTGTAAGCTCGTTACCTCCCACTGTCAGTTTAGATAGGTTAACAAGCCACCACTATCATTAATAACATTACTTAGTTAATAAAAAAGTGGCACAAAATATATCCCACTGCTTGGTAGCGTTTATTACTTCATCTAGACAAGGACAGGTAGCTAGTTACATCATACATATGATTTGCAGTTCAACATAATACACCAGCCTTTATTATTTATTAGCCTGCTCATAATTACCTCCGCCAAGGAGGTTATGTTTTCGGTCGAGTATGTTTGTTTGTTTGTCTCTTTGTCAGCAGGATAACTCAAATCATTTTGAACAGATTTTGATTAAATTTTGTGGAGTGGTTGGAAATGACAAGAGGAACAAGTGATTAAATTTTAGTGGTGATCCGGATCACGATCCGGATCCAGGAATTTTTTAAAGGATTCTTCACCATTGCGGGATAGGGGGAATTTTGTCATTCTTATTTCTAACTCCACCAAAACAAGGCAGAAAGGCTTGAAAAAATTAGGGTGTAACATAGTCAAATGTTCTATCAAACAACAACGTCTAGTGATGATCGGATCCGGATTCCAGATCTGGTGATCCAGCATATGCAAAAATATAGGGAAAATAGAAAATGTGTCAGTGTGAGGTCACAAATGAAGCTAGAGATGCACAACTAACACCAAATTGTAGCTGAATCTGTACTGATTATGTAAGGTGTCATCAGATTTGATGTAGCTTCAAATGCTATGGAGCTAGATCCAGAAGAAAACCGCCATTACTGAAAAATCATTTTTATACAATAACGTTTGAACTAATAAAGACATAAAAGTGATTCCAAGTTCTAGTGGTATGTTTTTATGGTCAAGGATGTCAAATATACAGGAAAGAAAAGTGTATGTATCATAGTTTTGGTTGTAACACTGAATTGTTGAATAGATCACTGTGTCAAGGAGGAAATCTCTTTAGGGTCAGTGACCCTATGGCCTTGGCGGAGGTTTGCACTCTCTGAGTGCTTCTAGTTTGTAAATTCATCCATGACAATCTCTTTAAGTTTTTCTGGGAAAAGCTTGGCAATCTTGATGAAACATGTCTTGATACCTGCAGCTAAGACTCCAGCCTACCAAAAAAAAAAAAAAAAAACCTCTCAAAGTCTGCTGCAGGTTTTTGCCTCAGCATGTACCCCTGGGCTCTCCAGGTAAATCCTCATCTGCTAGATTCTACAGAATCCAGAGATAAGTACCAGCACCAATGGGTCTCATAGGACTTACATGCCATTATACAAGCCTATCAAGAGTCAGGTTTTCGGTGGGACCATTTTTAATGTCACACGGTGAAGTAGAGGCAGTGGCCTAAAGCTTTTAGAAGTGGCCTTGTGACAAGAGGGTCACAGGTTCAAACCCCCAAACAGACAGGAAAATGTGACTGGGTAAAGTGAAAGAACACCACAAGTTGAACTTGAAACGGTAATCCCAAACATGCAAAGCTATGGTTAGCAGACTAACTTTAGTTCTGGTATTTGATCAATGCATATTTTTGTGGTGTTTTCATAACTGGTGCCTTGGGTGCAGGTATTAAAATGTATGACCAGCATATTGCCTTAGTAATCATTGCACCATCAGTGCACCCAGTGTCACCAAGTTACCTACAAATGAGTGCAAACCTTGTGCTGATGGTGCTAACAAAAAAATTCTATAATACTAAAATTTCACTCAGCGGAGCTGAGCTGAACTGCAGCCGTGACATCTTTGTTGGTTTGTACAGTTAACGGCACAGCAAATCATATTATCTCTGATATTTGTAATAAAATGGTCAAAAAGGGCAAACAGACTAGTGTACATTTTTGAATCTGTCCCTGAAATGTCTTGTAGACATGTCATGGAAGTTAAGAAAAAAGGCTAAACGTTTAATAATATTCTTTTTATAGTACATTCATTCAAAATGTTCCTCTGCCATTCTTTTAATATTACTGACGTTCATAAAGACTGGCTTGTTGTTTTGACAAGGGAGGTATGGCTGTTATTCAGTTTCCAAACTGGGACACAGAAAAATGTCTGAGTGTTGACTTGCAGTGTGTGGTTTCATTATGTCTCATTTTTAGATTTTCTGACTGTTATTTACTATTCCCACTGACGAAATGTACATGTATGTTTTAGGCAAACTGGCCCAGATAGTTTTTGGCCACTGGGACGTGGTAACATGTTTGGCCAGGTCAGAGTCTTACATTGGAGGAGACTGCTACATCGTGTCTGGTTCCCGTGACGCCACCTTGCTGCTATGGTACTGGAGTGGACGGCACCATATTATTGGTGATAACCCCAATAACAGTGAGTATATACCTAAACCATATAACTATACATTCGCAACCTGATACCAATAAATTAACAAAAAAGGGCAATATTATTAAGTGTATTATTGCGCCAGATGTGGACAACACCTCTAACAGATCTTCGCTCGCGAAGTCAAGCAAAGATTATTGCAATATTACAAAATTTAGTAAGATAATTGATGTTTTAAAAAGCATGAGCATAATTAATTTATACTGTATGCGTGATATATTATTTTAGGACCTATTGCCGTTTGTTGCTTTCCGCTTCTGAAATTGCTTGATCCCAGTGTGTGATTTCTGCTGCTCATCCTCACAGACTATATTCAAACAATCTATGAGAGTCATTTCCATATTGTAAAACTTTTTTATTTTAGGAAGACAGGATCTTGTGTCTCCAATTGTCTCAGATTCTCTGAGCTGCAGATTAGCTGCGTGTTCCCTAATTAACTTCACTGAAGCACTGACAGTTAATTAAGAATTTCAGTTTGGTTGCTTCCAATTAGCAAGGGGCAATAGCACTTTTGTTACTGCAGGAGGGAAAAAACACTATTCCCCTGATATTCATACTGCTAACGCTTACAACGCATCTTTAAAGCATAAAGATAGGAAAGCTGCATACATCATGTTCAGGAATGGAGAGGCAGTATTGCTGTAGTTATCGTTCATATCAATACACATTATCGTGTCTGCAAAATTCATTTGTTATTTTGGTTCACAGAGTTTGTTTGTTGGCTGTGGTGAGAGATGCATGAACAAACATCATTCTAAAACTTCACCCCATGGGTTTCATGTGCCCCCGGTGGTGACTCTCAACACCCGACTCTGTTAACAAACAATATTTATCTATTTGTTACTTGCTCAGAATGCATGAGTTCATATTCTAAGATTATAAAGGCCTGTATTCTGATGGCAGTTTTCTATAAATATGTGAAAATGTTTTGCGAGTGCGGCAGGGTGGGTAAAAAAGTGACAGCAGTGTTCCCACTAAGTAATTAATAATTTACAGATGTGTTACAGGTTCTCCAAATGGCAGGCACAGACTAAGATGAGATTACTTCCATCTCATCTTCTCTTCTCTTTTTCTCTTCTCTTCTCTTCTCTTCTGCCTCTCACACACCTGCACTGTGCATTGCTTGATATTTTGCTGCATTTACATTGGCATGTTTCTGGGCTTGGGACTGGCACTCAGAATGTACTGGCTGTACACCCTGTGTCAATCAAATATCTGTTTTGTGCCAAGTGGCTTTTGATTGTTTCTCACATTTTACATAAAATGCAGTTGTTCAGAGGGTTAGGAGCTATGGAATGAATTATGTCTATGATAGTTCTTACAAATATAGAGATACCAGAATGTATACCACAACCTCAAGAGCTGCTCCACTGACTGGAAGACCTAGGAAGAACAAGCAAGGGACCGAGCCAGCTGGTTAGCAATGATTCACACGGGAGTGGAAGTCTTTCAAAAAATATGGACGAATGACAGATAAGAGGAGAAAGAGGAAGGAGAGAGAGCAAGACCCTGACCGGCAGAAGCTTCCTACAGCAACCACATGCAGCATCTGTAAGAAACAGTGCGTGTCAAGAGTGCACCTGTTGAGTCAGTGTCGCATCCACCATCCTGTAACTTACATGTAATTGTCATTTCCTATATACTACCAGTCAAAACTCTGACTTTTTTTTTTTTACTGATACTGTTACGGTACTGGGCTTTTTATTGGTACTGTGTGTGTATATATAGATATATGCACACAGTACCAAAAAAATGACAATTATACTGTATGTTAAATTACATATTACATCACAAAAGATGATAAACTCATTTGTGCTGTTGTTTTAGCTTTCCTTTTAAAACATATGAAATGTAAATGTTGTATTTTATATATATAATGTAAAACATACATTGAAGTTAGATTATAGTTATACATTTTTGAATGGTACAGATATTTAGAACTAGTAAAAAACAGTGCCATGTCATATTACACACATTATACATTATATTCTAAAACTTTAAAACATAAATAACATTATACAAAACTAGGACATTGACCTGTGGGGAGCCACAAGTTGTAGATGTGGTCATTTTACTATATACGGAGGACAGCTGCTATTTGGGGAAAATCTGTTTACAGTTACGCTACATTTTTTTAAGTATTGACATAGAAAACGTCTTGGCTTTTATGAAAGTCTTTATTGAAGGTTTAATCTGTTTTCAGTTTTCTAAAATGAATTTTTGTCATGAATAAGCTTTTCTGAAGTTGCTTAACCAGTACAATATAATAATGAATGTTTACGAGTGCAATGGTAAGAATATTTCTTGGGGTGAAAGATGAAATGTTCCATTCAACTCGGCAGAGTCCAGTATGAATTTTAAATAGGAAGCCAATCCAAAATTGTTTTCAGTCAACTTGCAAAAACAGTCAGATAGTACAAAAACAATCCTGACGATGTCATCCATAATTGATGCCACGCACTGACTTCTTCGTGTACTCGAGTGCTGTCTGCTTTTCTCAGTCCAGCAAAAATTGGCGACAAAAATTTGTTGAGCTCTTCATCCGACAGCAGTTCTCCTTTAGCTAGATATGTCCCAGCAAATATCGCAAATGCCTCCAGACTGCTTACGGCATAGTGGATGTTTTTTCTTTTGTGTTAGAAGAATGAGTAGCGTCAATAACCTGCTAAGCACAATTACTGCTACTGTGCGCGCACATAGTGGTCGCAGCGTGCAATGGTACAAAACATATGGAACCAAATTTGCACACTAAATGGAACCAAAATTGCTCTATAAATGGAGCACAATGGCAAATGAGACGAATGATGAATATCATGTGACGTACAAATCACCAATCAAATGACAAGGATCTACTCAGGCGTTATATGAAAAGAAATTACAAAAACTGAAGTTTTATGTATACACTGTGACAGTGTTCACATTAGTTAAAATTTCTCTTTTTTGTTTTCTTTCCTGTGTGAGACACTGTTGAGACAGAATTCTGCTAGTTTTTCCGGAGTGTGAACATGTTAATTCTGGGATTGGGCTCACAAGCACACAGAAAATGTCCAGATTTGAATCTGGTTTCTAGGATGTTAGAGGATGGTCTGATGAATTCTGTCAGGTCTGCAGCAACCTCACAGGCTATTATTTTAAAATACAGGCGCTTATTGTGGAAGTTCGACACAAACAGGCCTTTTGGTTTCAAAAATGACTGATTTCTTACAAAATATTGGTTCGATCACCTTGCTATTTTCACCACTCGAATCCTCATGACAAAATACATAAGTATGCCAAAGGACGAAGGTCAGCTGTTTCTGGATTTCAGTTAATGCTCCTGATACACAAACACACAGAAGCCACTTCCCTTTTATTATATGGACACTCTCACACACACAAAAATACTCAATATATACTGTACACAGAAAAACTGAAAAGTCACTTGGATTCGTGTTGAAACATCTTGAAGACCAACACACATTCCAGATAGAAATAAACTTGTCAGTTTTGTTTGTAGTTATTTAAAATGACTGTGCACAAAAGTATTATAATTTATTATAATCGTATTATAATTTGAAAGACATATAGCTGCGGTCAGATCCTGATGCACGTTCATCATTGGCATGAATGTAATGGCAATGTGGGCTTACAGTTTCTTTGAAGAATGATTGTACAAAATCATCTTTATTTACAAAACAAAAATCAAACAAGAATTAAGTGCATAACTTTTAATTACCTCCACCAACAAAGTTGGAGGAGGTTATGTTTTTGCCCCTGTTTATTTGTTTGTTTGTGTGTCTGTCTGTTTGTAAACAGCCTGGAGCCCGCAGTTTTTCATATATCATTATGAAATTTTTACTGAAGATTTATATCTTGATTGACAAGAACTGATTCAAAGTCAAAGTCATAGGTCAAAGGTTAAAGTCAGGAAAAATCTTGGAAAATTGGACCTATCTTTAACATTGAATGACTTTTCAAAAATTCATAACTCAGGTAAAGATCAAATTTCTTTCATGTTTGACAGCCTTATGTATGATGGTATCCTTTATCGACTGACAAAGTTTAATCCTTTATATTATATGAGTGATGCAATGTGAATTTCACTCATGTTACACTGTGTCCTGATGTCCCAATCATGAAGTGCCAAATTTTGAGTCCACAGTGAAGCAGGAAATGTCAAATGTTGAACACTTCCTGGATTGACAGTAGACAAGATCTCACGGAAATTCAGTGGCAAGTTTAGACTGAAACAGGAAGTGCTGATGTTGAGTCCACAGTGAAACAGGAAATGTCAAATGTTGAGCACTTCCTGCCATGGCAGAGCTAGAGGGGAGGCCAGGAAAGCACTGGACTCCCATGAAATGTGATTAGACACCCCAGGTGCCACCCCAGATGATTGACATGTCACAGCACCGCATGTCTGGTTGAAAGGAGCAAGCTGCATTTTGAAATCGGTGACACATATTCACTGCTGTAGTTGCCGCTGTGTACTACAAAAACTTCTAATCCACTTTAGTAGAAGAAAAATCTTCAAGACAGATTTGAACCTGAGCAGTGAACACATCGTCCGAACCGTGGACTCCGAATGACACCAAAGTTATATTGGTGAGTAAACGACCATATTTTATGTCAGAAATGAGGTCCAGGTTGTTAAAAGCGGCATTTCTCCTTTAATTCATTTTGCCTTATATACGTGTTTCTCCTGTGATTTTAGATGAATAAAACTAGAAGGCAGTTAGCTGATTTATGGTCTGTTGGCTTATATGAGATGTAAGATGCTCGGGCTGAATGAAATACAGCTACTTTACTCCTCCTCTGTTCTGTATAAAAGCTCTGAACGTCACCACAGTGCTGCTGTGTTTTGAGAGCGGTGACAGAGAGGCGGTGAGTTACATCAGTAACACCTTATTTTATGATTGTTTCACAGTAGTTACTTTCAACAGGACAAGCCATCTAGAAGTTGAGTCTTTTATTGATAAGTAAAGACAGTTTACAGTGAGGAAAATGAGTATTTGAACACCCTGCTGTTTTGCAAGTTCTCCACTTAGAAATCATGGAGGGGTCTGAAATTTTCATCTTAGGTGCTTGTCCACTGTGAGACATAATCTAAAAAAAAAATCCAGCAATCACAATGTATGATTTTTTTAATAATTTATTTGTATGTTACTGCTGCAAATAAGTATTGAACACCTGTGAAAATCAATGTTAATATTTGGTACAGTAGCCTTTGTTTGCAATTACAGAGGTCAAACGTTTTTCACCAGGTTTGCACACACTGCAACAGGGATTTTGGGAAATCTTCAACTGCTGGAGCCTATCACAGCAGTCGTAGAGCGTGATGCAGGGTACACCCTCAACAGGATGCCAGTCCCGGGCCACATATAGATAAACAAACACATGCACACCCGCATGCACACCTATGGACAATTTAAAGTTTCCAATCCACCTAACCTGCACAGCTTTGGATGTGGGAGGAAGCCGGAGCACCCAGAGAGAACCCACACAAACAAGGGGAGAACACACAAACTCCATGTAGAAAGGCCACAGGTGGGAAATGAACCCAAGACCTTCTCGCTGTGAGGCAACAGTGCTAACCTCTAAGCCACCGTTCTGCCCCATTTCAAATACAAGAAATACAAAAATATAAAGAATAAAAATTAATAAAAATTATCTTCCTCAAACTCAAACTGAAAGCAAATCTCTAAGACTTGATAAAACCTGAAATATCAGTTTTATTGCCAGTTTTCTTCAGACAAGTCAGGGGATGGAAACATAAACATCTCCAAGTCACTGAATATGTCTTGGAGTTTATTTACATCAATTATGAAGAAATACAAAAGTTTCTTTCACAAAAACATCAAATGTAGGCTTTCATCTCAGATGTACTTTCTGGCAAATTGTAGCTGAACTATCAGGTCTTCTCTTTAAGAAAATCTTCCTCTACACCACTTCATCAGGAAGCTGGATTTTATATTTTTAATTACTTTATATCACGTTTTAGAGATTTGCTTTCAGTTTGAGTTTAAAGAAGATAACTTTAGATTTTTATCTAAAGTTGTGTCACTGGTGTGTCACTCAGATAGCAAGATTAAGAGGTTATTTAAAAATAAGTCCTTCAGAGAGCAAAATTAAGAGGTTACACAGGTTTTATACAGAACAGAGGAGGAGGAAATTACCTGTATTTCTTTCAGCCTGAGCATCTTCACATTATATCTCATGAATCAACAGCTGCCTGCTCGTTTAAAAATCACTGGAGACACGTATATATAAGACAACTCGAAATAAAGGAGAAATGCCGCTTTCAACAACCTGGAGTTTGACTGTGACAGTCAAACTCACAGAGGACAGAAACCTCTCCCTCTGGTAAACTGCTCAATAATCTTAAGAGAAACATTGTAGATAAACAAACAACACTAGTTTCCAACCTCAGGAAGGTAGACAATGAGCTACAAAAATCAATTTTTATCCATATGAGCTGTCCTCTGAGCTGGAAAAAATAATATTGACCTGAATGAGCAGGACACTGTGAAATGGAAACGTAGGGACCGTCTACAATGTGCAAAAACAAGACACCAGAAAAATATTCAATAAATTCAGGTCTGGTGTCACCGAATTCACTGAACACATCAATGGTCTCCTGCTGGATATACTACAGGACTCAGTTTGGAAAAATGTCATTGTGAAAAACTTTGGAGAATTTTTTATTGTTTAAATTTTCAATAGTGTCAATGTTATATGTTGTAGTGACACAAAATTCACTGAACACAGTCGTCTCCTGCTGGATATACTACAGGACTCAGTTTGGAAAAATGTCATTGTGAAATGACAAATTTTACTGCACACATCATTGGGGTCCTGCTGGTTATACTACAGTATTCAGTTTGGAAAAATGTCATTGTGAAAAACTTTGGAGAATTTTTTTATTGTTTAATTGTTCAGTAGTGTCAATGTTATACAGTGTAGTGACACAAAATTTTCTGCACACATCAGTGGGGTTATATCCAAACATCACATACTAAATGGGCAGCAATGTGGATTTAGAAAAAAATCGTACTACTTCACTGGTGGTAATCAGTGGTGGGCACAGCTAAACAAAAAGATAGCATCGATAACCATTAATCCGCTAACTGGAAAGTTATCTTTTATGATGCTAAACCGATAAATTGCTAAAAAACATATCTTTATTAGAGATAACCGACAACTTTTAATATTGATTCGGACGCGGCCACATCAGATTACACTGTCGGCTTCTGATAAAACAGTTTCACTTTAAGCGCCGCGTATCCATTTATTTCTGCAAAATCCCTCTTTTGCATGCGCGCTGCTGTCCTGCATTCCTGGAGAGCCACCTCTGTGAACCAAGGGTTCCTGCACAGCTGCCTATGAGATATACTTTATTGATCTCACCAGTGGTGGGCACAGATAACCAAAAAATTAACTTTGATAACAGATAATCAGATAACTGAAAAGTTATCTTTGATAAAGATAAAACGACGCAAAAAAGTTACTGATAAATTCCAATATTGTCTTTGGTACATTTGCAACTACTAATAAACTGAATTTGAGTTTTAACACCACAATGGCTTCTACTAGAATTAAAATTGACAACAGAGCCAAACAATGAGGCCACACTTTTGTCTTTGAACATCCTGCCCCTGCTGGAAGCTCTTGTTTACTACACAGCTTCCAGCACAGAGGCACTCTGAGAACAGCCATAAACCCCAGCTCTCTGCCAATCGCAACACTCCGGTCAGCAGGGCTGGACTGGGGAAATTTTTCAGGCCGGGAATTTTTAACCAAGACCAGGCCACCACCAGGTATCGAAGGGGAAAAAAAATTAAGCCTGCTGTGACAGTGTGTTTTTTTTTTTTTTTTTTGGTGCCTTAACCGATCAATGTGCACCAGGAGACACATACATTTTAACACTATAAGAAGCATTATGAAAAGTTCTCCCGAAATACAGTTATCATAGGCTTATCAAAAGTACGATCTATTGACAGTAGGTCACATTACTTTTTAGACATAATAAGCTGTCATTTCATTCAGCCTTGTTACTTAAATTTAGAAATAGAAATTATATAAAAATATTTGTTATAGAAATACTGTAGGCTATACTATAAATAATATATCATTACTTGTGTGATACAATTCATCATATAAAGCAAGAAATGACTGGATGACTGGACCAATGACTGGATACAAAGGTTGAACTTTTGAAACTGCAATACACAAAAAGGCCACAAGATGGAGACAGTTGTCTATCTCACTACAAGCTTCAAGTAATATCAAGGATTTCTTTTATTACCAGTTTGTGTTGCTGATCAACTTAGAGAATGACTCTCAATTTAAAGTAAAATGTTAGGTATGTGAAATTATGCCAGGACTTGGGAAAATACATTTTAGACAGGGACGCCGTTATACCACGCCACCGCACCGCAGACTGTGCAAAACAGCATACTTCGTATGACCGACGCACGACCGTTACACAAATAGAATAAAGAATAAAGAAACAACCTGGCGGTGATAGCATGGTAGCTAGCCATGCACACCATTTGCACAGGTTACATTGCTAGGCTAGGTTACGTGACTGGCAGAGTTAGCACGAACGGAAATAATATCCAACCTTAATTTATATCTGAGTGACCCAGTTAGACAGCACTTTACTTCGGACCAGAAGATCAGAATGTCTCTCTCACACACAGATGTCTGATTTATGAACAAGTTAGGTTCCTGTTCATCAATTAATAGCTGAAGTTAACCTTCACTTACCGTCATGGCCGTAGTGGTCCCCGCCTCACTTTATAGTCACCCTTTCTTGACTTCAATGAAAATATATACTTGTTTTATAAAAAGTAAAATAAAGACCTCTTTCTTGACCTCATATTTAACTGTTGACAGCACTGTAACAGTAAAACTTGCAATTTCTAACCTACATTGTTAATAAATGTAACTATTAAATTCTTTCTAACATTTTTCTAACATTTAAATATTCTCTAAACATTTTACTTGTCGAAATTATTATTATTTTAAGTAGTATTAGTAGTTGTAGTAAAAAAGGCTTCAAAACTGGACCTTTAATCTAGGGGTGTTGTGAGGGGGGGGGACATCCTTGCTCCACGCCCCCCATTCCATCAGGATTCGCCCCTGCTTTGGCATTTGAGCACAAAGAATGGATAACATTTATTTATGCAGAAAACATGACCAGATTTACAGGTCAGAAAGTTTTATTGCGTTTTCACATCATGTGCTCCCCAGAAAGAGTTTAGGTGCATTTGAGTGGAAAATAGTGTTAGTTGTTGACGCGTCGCAGAGGATCAGCTGTTTTAACGTGCAGATACGGAGCAGTGTAAATAAAGGAAAAAAAAGCATAAAAATGTCTTTGTAAAGCTCAGTACAAGTGTGCTGTTATCACCGCACTTTAAGAGGTGAGGATGAGTCGTAGCTGCTACAAAAAAAAAAGAAAAAAGTGGATGAAAAGCTCACAGCTTGCTTTACTTCGTACTTAAAAAAAAAAAAATCCGCAAACCAGTAGGCCATCAGGCCACCGGGCCACCAGGCAAATGCCCGGTATGCAATACTATCAGTCCAGCGGTGCCAGTCAGGCTGAGGTCTTGAAAAATAAAGTCATGCTGACTTATGGTTTTGATTTATAAACAACATTAATACCGATAGAATAACTCCATTAATGTCAATTCTGTCATTTGTACAAAGGTAAAATATAACACATATCTTTAATGTTGAATCATGCACTAATTCTGAGGTTTTGTAACAAACACAGACAGATTGCAAAGGATTCTGGGTAAAAGTGCCTCTGCTAAACACTGATTGGTTCAGTCATTCATTATGTAAACCAACACGTTAATGTGACGTGTGTCGTATGTTGGTGTTTACAGATAAATGTGCTTTTGTAAAATATAAATGTTTTTATTTGTAAAAACAGGCATTTTTACGGAGCCCTGGAAGTGTCATCGCAAAATGTTTTGCATGTGGAGAGAATGTGCACTCAATTTATTAGTGCCGTTGCGCACGTTTTATGACGTTGTAAAACGTGCACTCAGTACTGTCTACATAAATGTTGGCTTTACACTGTGCGAGTTTTGGCCGTTCATTCGTGCGAGAATTTTTTGGACCGAGTTTCAGGTTAATCGTGTGTCCTGCATCATGTAGTGTACATGGAGTAACAAGCTGCGTTTAACATCTCACGACCACCTCCTGATCGCCGATCGTATGGTCGAATGAAAATCAAACCTGTTTGATATTATTCTGGTCGGCTGTCGTGAGGGTATCCTGCTGCTGAAGAGCAACAAGCATCCAACCGCTTGCACTGTGCATGTGCAAACACTGCAGAGCTGTCTTGTAATGTTTTTTTTCTGTTGTTTTGTTTTGTTTTTAAACTTAATTTGTAAAAAAAAAAAAAAAAAAAAAAAAAAAGCCATTTGCAAAGCCAAAAAGTTGATTTGACAATCATCTGATATAACCTGGGTCAAAATAAATAGAACACTGCCATCTACTGGTGCCCAGACGCTTAGTACTTAGGGCGAATACTGTCATGAACACTACTGGCCAGTAGATGGCAGTAGAGGCCTTGAAAACTTGCCAAAAAGTAAATTCCAGATAATCTGTCTCCTACATTTAAAATGCGTGGAATTTAACAAATGCAAATACAATAACAACGTCTATAAACCCAGAGAATATATTCACGAGAGTTTTAGGCACTAGAGTTTAATGCTGTTGTCCGTGGAGCCTGAACAGAGTGTCTGAAATGCATTTGTCCTGTCGTGAACGTACTGAGATTACATAATCCTACCCATAATGCACTGCTGGGCACAGCATGTGCTCACTAAAACCTTAAAAAATTAGCACATTAAAACACTTTAAAACTAAAACATATATCTGATATTTTCACTTTATAAAACTTCAGACATGACAGTAATTTTAAATAACTTGTCCAAAATTAGTTTGGTTAAAATTTGAACCATAAATTAAAAATGTATGCCTCTGGATGACTTAGGTGATATTGCCAGCATATCAGTATGGTGTTAAAGGAAATGTTTTTGTTTTTGTTTTGTTTTTTGGGGGGGGGGTGACCAGTTCTCCTTTGTTTGCAGAGAATAGAGATGTTTTTTTATAGTAGCAGCGCTCTTCTGTTTGCAGAGGGTAAAGCTGTACATCTATTACAAAACTTTTAACAGGTAGGTGCTGAACTAATTTTAAAAATGCTTGTCACTGTTCAGCTTTGTTTGCTTTGTTTATCGGTCTAAAAGTTATCGGACAAGAATTAATCGGAAGATAATTGGTCCGATAATGGTTTTTAAAGTTATCTAAAAAGATAATCCGATAATGAAAACATAATCTTCGATAATTATCTGTTATCGGATTATCGGAACTGTGCCCACCACTGGCTCTCACAGTGGAGAAATTATGTTTACACTCCAGTTACCTCAGACAACAATTAGTCCACAGTTATTACCTCCACCAAGGAAGTTATGTTTTCGGTCGTGTTTGTTTGTTTGTCTGTCAGCAGGATAACTCAAAAAGTTTTGAATGGATTTTCATGCGAATTTGTGGAGTGGTTAAGTGATTATATTTTAGTGGTGATCCAGATCACGATCCGGATCCCGATGCTAATGCGTTAGCATGTCTATGGCATTTTCAATGTTAAAAGTTAGCATTAAGCAGTTGCAGCTGTCATCACGTTCGGGTACATTTGTTTTCAAATTGGAATATTTCTTAAATTTATTTTTGTTTATAGAAATTTTGTGGAGTGGTTGGAAATGACAAATGTTTATATATTAATAATCTAATAATTATTATATACAATTTTAGAGAAAGAGACAAAAAGAAATAGCTCACTGTGCCAAGGAGGGAATCTCTTTAGGGTCAGTGACCCTATGGCCTTGTTTAGAGAAGTGTTTCATAAATGTTAAAAAAAAATTAATATATTTGCAGTTTAGTTGAATAATAAATTGAATTTTGTCTCTTATTTGTTTTTGTCTATAAGCACATGCAATATCAATATCAGTGCTCAGATGACGGTAGCTTCTGGGAAAGGTGCAAGTTGCAATAAACTGCGCGATACATGCTATCCAGTCACAGCAGATGAAACTTTTTTTACTACTGAGTAGTGGTGGGCACAGATAACCAAAAAATTAACTTCGATAACAGATAATCAGAAAACTGAAAAGTTATTTTCGATAAAGATAAAACAATAAACCACCCAAAAATGTATCGGAAGTTACAGATAACCGATACCAGATAAATTCCAATGTTATCTCTGGCACACAACTACTACTAAAACAAATTTAATAGCTTCTAGTAATATTAAAAGTAACAACGGACCCAAACAATGCGACCACACTTTTTCTTTCAACATTCTGCTCCTGCTGGAAGCTTTTGTTTACTACAGCACTCCCAGCACAGAGAGAGCAGCCATAAAGCCACCTCTCTATCAATTATAGTGCTCCGGTCAGGCGGAGGTCTTGAAAAATAAAGTCATGCTGAGTTATGGTTTTGATTTATAAATAACATTAATACAGATAGAATAACTCCATTAATGTCAATTCTGTCATTTGTACAAAGTTAAAATATAACATATATCTTTTAATGTTGAATAATGCACTAATTTTGAGGTTTTGTAACAAACAGACAGATCGCAAAGGATTCTGGGTAAAAGTGCCTCTGCTAAACACTGATTGGACATCTGTCGTGTGTTGGTGTTTAAAGATAAATGTGCTTTTGTAAAATATTCCATTTTTTTATTTGTAAAAACAGGCATTTTTACAGAAATTAAGAAATTAACACATTGAAGATATGGTTTGACTGAAACAAACTCATTAAACTTAAATAAGACAGGGATGAAATGGAGGTGTAGGAGTCACTAGGTGTTCACAGGAAACATTTATTTCTGTATGTATGTATGTATGTATGTATGTATGTATGTATTTATGTATGTTCATTGTTAGTTGGTTTTATGTTTTCTGTTGTGTTTCTATTTAGGTTCTTTTTGTCTTTTTCTCTAAAATTGTATATAATAAGTATATATTGTATATAATAATCATTAGATTATTAATATATAAACAAAAATAAATTTTAAAAATATTACAATTTGAAAACAAATGCACCCGAACGTGATGACAGCTGCAACTGCTCAACGCTAACTTTTAACATTGAAAATGCCATAGACATGCTAACGCGTTAGCATCGCTCCCGTTTTTAAGTTATAACATACATCTATCAACTGTTTCAGAAGACCATAACAGGTCGGTTTAACATAAAAAAGGTAAATAATACTCACAGACGTATGCTCTTTAGGGTTTTAGCGGGGGAAAATTAAGCGAAGGAAAAAAAGAATAAATGAAGCAATAGGTCGAAGCACTGTTTCAATCTGCGAACCACTGCTTCGATTGGTTCAAAGCAAAGCCGCGCTGCAGAAAAGTTGATTACGGACCCACTGCAGGGTCTGTAATCATTGTAGAGAAATGATCATTTTCCTGACAAACACCCCCCAAAATAACGGCCACTCTGAAGGACCAATAACAGAATCGTTAAGCAAAAAGCTTATTGATGTCGGTGGATCGAATCATTTCTTAACGATACCCGAAAGGAACTGGTTCTCGATACCCATCCCTAAGCGTAACGTTATCATTTCAGACATTCAGTAAACAACTACATAATTACACAGAAAATCAACAGTAGACTAAAACACTAGGTGTAGACAACATATTGTAGGGTACGTGCTTTGCTTTTTAGAAACTCAGAAGAGCCACTCGCTGCACTGCTACCATGACTCTCCGGGGCCGCCATCTATGTTGTTGATTCGCCGATGCGTCGGCATGCCAATTTTGCGTTGACGTATTTTTTTGCGTTGACGTATTGCCCCACCTCTACATCTGACAACCACATCCTGATCGCCGATCGTATGGTCGAATGAGAATCAAACCTGTTTGATATTATTGTGGTCGGCCCTGCTGCTGAAAAACGACAAGCATCCAAACGCTTGCACTGTGTCTGTGCAAAAACTGCAGAGCTGTCTTGTAATGTTATTATTATTATTATTATTATTTTGCTGTTGTTTTGTTTTGTTTTTAAACTTCATTTGTAAAAAAAAAAAAAAAAAAAAAGCCATTTGCAAAGCCAAACAGATGATCTGACAATCATCTGATATAACCGGGGTCAAAATAAATACAACACTGCCATCTACTGGTTCCCAGACGCTTAGTACTTAGGGCGAATACTGCCATGAACACTACTGGCCAGTAGATGGCAGTAGAGGCCTTGAAAACAAAATTCCAGATAATCCCTGTCTGCTACATTTAAAATGCGTGGAATTTGACACAGGCAAATACAAAACCAACGTCTATAAACGCAGAGAATATATTCAAGAGAGTTTTAGGCACTAGAGTTTAATGCTGTTGTCCGTGGAGCCTGAATAGAGTGTCTGAAATGCATTTGTCCTGTCGTGACATACTGAGATTACATCATCGTAACCATAATGCACTGCGGGGCACAGCATGTGCTCACAAAACCTTAAAAATTAGCACATTACTTTAAAACTAAAACATATATCTGATATTTTCACTTTATAAAACTTCAGACATGACTGTAATTTTAAATAACTTGTCCAAAATTAGTTTGGTTAAAATTTGAACCATAAGTTAAAAATGTATGCCTCTGGATGACTTAGGTGATATTGCCAGCATATCAGTACAGTGTTAAAGGAAATGGGTTTTTGTTTTTTTGGCTGTTCCTGTTTTGTCTGCAGAGGATTGAGATGCTTTTCATACAAGCAGTTCTCTTCTGTTTGCAGACGGTATAACTGTGCATCTGTTACAAAACTTTTAACAGGTGGGTGTTGAACTGATTTTAAATTTTAAAAATGCTTGTCACTGTTCAGCTTTGTTTATTGGTTTAAAAGTTATTGGACAAAATTAATCGGAAGATAATTGGTCCGATAATGGTTTTTAAAGTTATCTAAAAAGATAATCCGATAATGAAAACATTATCTTCGATAATTATCTGTTATCGGATTATCGGTATTGTGCCCACCACTGCTACTGAGCAAACATCGTTAGACTTTTTTAGGTTCAATGATTCCACGGTGTGTAGATGTTATGGCGTCAGTGACCCCATGGCCTTGGCAGAGGTTTGCACTCTCTGAGTGCTTCTAGTTACTTGTTTACCATAATAATGGCACACATCAGAATTAAAGACAGCACATACACATTTGACATTGTTTATGTGCACTAAATTTGAAGAAGTCCGTTATCCGAATAGAGGCAAGTGGGTGAAGGTCACACAGCAACCCTGAGATGTGCCACCGTCAGCTTGGGGGGAGGAACGGGGACCAGCAGCAGCTAAAACTGCACTGCCCCCGCAGAAGGGGGAAGGAGTGACGTGAGCAGAAGCCGGAGTGGGGGGTGTTTGATGGAGAGTAGGAGAGGGGTGGGGAGAGGGAATGGAGCATGCTTCAGTCCTATGAAAACAGTTTATTGTCCGTATTATTATGTGCTCCTCGCTGGCTCTGCGGCTCACTGGCTTTATTTCTTCTGCGGCTTTAAACACACACATTGTGATCCCACTTTTAACTTTGTGTTTGTCCGTTTATTTCTGCAAAATCGCTCTTTTGCACGTGCGCCGTTCTGCATACACAATGAGGTCGCTGCTTTGATTATATGCATCTGCTGCCGCAACTCATGTGGATCATTCAAAAAAAAAAAACTATTTCTTTATTTCTTCTACAGCTTACAAGTCACCGTGATAACACTTTTAACTTTGTGTTATATCTTCAAAATCGGTCTTTTGCGCGCTCTCCTTCTGTGTTGCTGCACAGCTGTGTGCTGCTTTTAACGGCTTCACTGGAGTTAATTCTTCCGCGGCTTTAAACGCACAGTCACTTTCACACAGTCATCCAAATTTTAACTTTGTGTTAAAACTGAAAAATCACTCTTTTGCGACCTGGCTTCTGCCTAAATGCTCCTTTGGAGCATGATGAGTCACTGCATCAGTGCACAGTGCACACACACAGCAGAGCTCATGTGATCCATTAACAAGATGTTAAATCAACCATAGACATACTTTTACAGCTAGGAACTGTTTTATCAAGCTATAAAACATTAAAGATATAAAAAAAACATTAAAAATAGTTACCTTAAGCTGTTCAAAAGCAGGAAAGAGAGGAAAAAAAGCATCCGGATGAAACAGTCCTCGGTGATTCCAGAAGCTTTTTGCAGTATTCGTGGATAATTCACGATTTGCAGCTGATTCACATTTTGGGCATGTGTTCAGTTTCAAATCTATGTTAAACATTTTTCTTCTTCTACTAAGGTGGATTAGAATATTTTGTGTACACAGCACACACTATTGTACAGGATGAACCTTGCAGTCAATATGTGTCACTAATTTCAAAATGCAGCTTTTTTCAACCAGATGTGCGGTGATGTGACATGTCAATAATCTGTGCCCAATCAGAGTTCAGTGACCAACAGACTTTTTATTCACCCTAGGGACACAAAGTAGTCCTGCACCCTGAGAACGCAAAGCCCGGGCCAGTACGTAAGGTTTAATTAGGTCAGCTAGGTAGGGAGGTACCAGTCCGTGAACAATTTTATAGACTAGTAGCAGAAACTTAAAATCTGATCTCAATGGGACAGGAAGCCAGTGAAGGGATGCCAAAATGGGTATAATGTGGTCGAACTTTCTGCTTCGTGTCAAAAGTCTGGCTGCAGCATTTTGAACCAATTGGAGAGCCCTAATGCTAGACTGGGGTAAACCAGAAAATAGAACATTGCAGTAGTCCAATCTAGAAGAGATAAACGCATGGATCAGGGTCTCAGCATCAGCCATAGACATGATGGGATGAATCTTTGCTATATTTCGCAGGTGGAAGAAAGCAGTCCTCATAATATTTCTAATGTGGAGGTCAAAGGACAATGTAGGATCAAAAATTACCCCAAGGTTTCTCACTTTGTCAGTGTGATGTATGACACACGAGCCTAGGCTGAGCGTTAACTGGTCAAATTGATGCAGATGTCTCACTGGACCAAGAACCATCATTTCAGTCTTATCAGAGTTTAAAAGTAGGAAGTTTCTAGACATCCAACTTTTCACTGATGCAAGGCAATCTTCTAAGGATTTTATGTGAACGAGATTACCAGCAGTTATTGGCATGTATAACTGAGTATCATCTGCATAGCAATGAAAGGTAATCCCAAAATGCCGCAATATGTGCCCAAGGGGTACTATATAAAGGGAGAAAGTCAAGATTTTACTAAGTGTCAAAAGCTCCCTGTACCATGAGCGAGCTTCGCGCGGCTGCGTGTCGCTTCGCTAGTAATAAAATTTCAAAAAAACTATACCCTTCAAACACATTGAAAACAAGTCTTTCCATGGAAATATAAATTAAAAGCAAATATAAAATCAAAAATAATGGGCAGGGCAAGTATGTAAACCCTTTAATATAGAACATTCTTTCAGTATCTCCCTTTCAGGGTCAATACAGCGGATCCATTATAAATGTGCATGTTGATTTGGCACTTGTTTTATGGCAGATGTCCTTCCTGATATAACTTACATTACACTAAGAATGGGCGATCTTGAAGCAGGAACCTTTTGTTTTGACAGTAAGCAGATTAACCTCTTGGCCACCAATCAATATAAAGTAAGTACCTTTGGCATCTTGCTTGTTTCACTTCGGGTCACACAGCAGATTGAAGTTGGATCTGCATTCTGATGTGGCACAAGTTTGTTTTTAATTTTTAACAGCAGATGCCCTTCCGGACACAACTCTGTATTACATGGAGAGTGGGCAGGGGTTTGATATGATCCAGGTCAAGTCAGGGTATGAGTACAACAACTTGCCACAGGTCTGATATGGTTCCATGCCTGTTCTCCTTCTACATCTGAAATTGTGACAGGCAGGGCATTTGGCATAAAACTTGTGCCAAATCAACATGTGGGTCTATACTGGATTTGCTGTTTCAGCTCTGAGCGCAAAAAAGAGAAGCCAAGGGAAATGAGTTAGTATTTGTCTAGATGAGACCATCCTCAAAATCTGATTTAGCCCTGAGGTTATCCAGGGAATAAGTAGATTGGTGACCTTGTACGTATGTTGCATCAAACAGGAATTGTCTTGAAAACCTTGCAAATATTTGTTGCATGTGGGGTGTTTGGAGGTATATTGAATGGCCTGGAACATTTTCCTAATGCTTGACTACAAATTCACTGATGGCTCCCGTATTAATAAAGAAAGAATAGTCAGTGGTCTTGTATGGCTAACATAGCACTGTGAAATCAGAGGCAAGAAACATGGAAGAGGTCTTATCTGGTTCTCTAATCTCCTCAGGTTTCATTACTTCCAAATGTCATGTTATACGCCACAACGTCAGCCTCACATGCTTTGCTACTCTTGCAGATAGATGGACCTGTACCAGTTTCTTGTTTGGCAGTTTGGTTGTGAGAATCATCTGCTTGTTTCACCTTCCATCTGAAATTGGTGGGACCCTCACAAAAAACAGACATTTCTGTCAGAAAGTCCTGATACACAAAATGAATCAAATAGTGATGTCTTTTGTGTGGAACTTGCATACAGTACAGTATATAGTCAATGCCTCAGACATGCTAAAGAAACTTGTATCTATCTTGTATCTATGTATGTAAGAACATGGAACTCATCAAAGACTAATTCAATTACAATATGGCAATGACTGTGATTTAAATACAGATTTCAATGTGCAGACAAATAACTTGATGTCTGCCCAGTCATTTTCATGTAGTGGTGCTCTTAAAATTGTTTCAGTATATGAATCCACTCAGAATCAATCCCAGCATACTTTGGATTCCAATGAGCTGCTTTCCTTGGACACCTCTATGAATGCCGTTCAATAGTATATGACCCTCTTTTGTACAGCTGAGAAAATGTGGCCTGCTGATCACTCTTAAAAGCTCCATTCTAGTAGTGCAGCAGATAACAGAATATTTATGGAGGAATCCTTCAGATGGTGCTGCAAGCACCAAATTCTGCACAAATGCTCCTTAGGCATTATGCTTCAGTTTTCAATAGGCTGCCAGCTAGGGGTCAATTGAGGAATTACACAGAGATCAAAATTTAAAAATGCTCCAATCATATTGACAAGTATACCACATTATTTGACTGATCATAACAATTCCAACAAGGTATAGTTTGGACTATCTATGAGTGAATTCTATGACATTATGGGGTAAAAGCAGCAAAAAATGGTGACAAAGGCCAGTTTCAGTTTGTACAGGGGTCAAAAGTTTCTCCAATTTGGTAAAAAAGCAATGCAAACTATTGGTAAGGTAATATGATTTATAAATGGGATAGTTTTAACTATGTTGAATGTTTGGTCTCCAAAGTAAAGGTCAAACAAGGTCGACATCCGTGTATCTCACATACAGGGAACATTTTTGAACTAGTTGTATTTCTTGACATGTGATTGTTTGTTTGGGTGTGTGGCGATTTAGTTGTAAATGATCCAGGATCCAATGTGTTATGATACAGATTTCTGAGGATAACTGCAGCCAGTCAGCATCAGTCATGTACTAATACAGATGGGAGGTGTGCAAAGGCCCAGAGGGGTAAACCTTTCCATTTTTCATATCTTCACACTGGAAGCCTTCAAGTGAATGTCATAAAGCATGAAGAGCACCAAAGCTCTTTATTCTCTTACAGACCGTCTTTTTCCTTCTGCTGATTTCATGCCTGTTATGTGTCCTATAACACTGTCTGAAGGTTGTGTGCAGCAGCCCTCTGGATCTCTGCCTCCTGGCCCACAGATGTGGCGTGTCCAAGAAATTGATTTCACCTCACTACAAAAGGCTGTGTGTGTCTTAAATGTGTAATAATTTAAATAACTTCCAATTCAATCACAGCTCTGCCTCTCAGTCGGACCATCACAGCGGCACAAGGGGGGATTTTTGCACCGGGTAATTGTGCTAGCTGACTCTGGCTCGTCCCAGGGGCTTGCAGAAGGTGGGGGTTTGCACTGCAGGCTGATTGAATCTTTTGTCAGGTAGGTGAGCTGCGCTCAGTCCCCTTGTTCCCCTTGAGGCTTTTTCTGACACTTGTCCTATTCAGCTCCCCTCAGCACCGGGCGCTGAGACTGACAGCGCTGCTCGGGTCCTGGTCTCTGAGGGACTGTGCTGCATCGATCACAGTCCAGCTCAGTGACTGGTCCACTGCAGCTGCACAGCTGATACACTGGGATAAGAGAGACCTGACACATGTCCACATCACCTATCAGGATGCTCCTGTCATTTAGGTGGATACAGCAACTTTCCCTGAGTTCTGTTGAACTTTAAACCACAAGTGTGAATGCCAGCAGCCATATAGTATGTCCAGGGGGTGACATCAGGCAGCTCGGTTGATGAAATATAGTGAAAATATTAAAGGCTAAAGACAAATAGTAATTTTTTAGGTGAGCCAGAATACTTACTGAAATGTTTTCTTTGCCTCATTGGCTGTTTGCTCTGCAGATTCATTATTTGCTCAGCACAATGAGCCCAATCATACACACAACACAAAGCAGTGCAAAGCCCAACACAAGTGTCAATGCTAATTTCCACCTGATGCAGTTGTCATTTTTGTACCCAGGATCGGCGTTCTCTAAATGACAATAGCACTTGTGGTCATGTGGACACGTTTGTTATTATGGCCACTGTGGAAAGATACAAGTATATCTTATAGGCACACATACCTGCTGGTGCTTGTCCCCAGATCTTGTTGCATGAAGCAGGTGATATTCTATAACTCCCCTGGATGAGACAGCAGGCTGACATGTTACTTCCTTCACCAAGGCTGGTACCCATTTACAACTGGAAGGACTGGGACAATGCACATGAAGTGCCTTTTCCCACGACACAGACAGGTAGCACGACTGTGATTCAAACCTAGGGCTACATATTGATTGCCAAACTTTTTATCCCTTTTTGTCTCTTCTATATTGGACTACTGCAATGTTTTGTTTTGGTTTTTTCTGGTTTACTGCAGTCCAGCATTAGGGCTCTCCAATTGGTTCAAAATTCTGCTGCCAGACTTTTGACATGAAGCAGAAAGTTTGAACACATTACACCCATTTTGGCATCTCTTCACTTGCTTAAAGTTCTGCTACTGGCCTATAAAACTGTTCACGCACTGGCACCTCCCTACTTACCTGACCTAATTAAACCCTACGTACGTTCCTCAATGTGCAGGACTACTTTGTGTCCCTAGGGTGAATAAAAAGTCTGTAGGTCACAGAACTTTCTCTTATCATGCCCCTGTTCTGTGGAATGATCTCCCTGCGTTGATAAAACAGTGAGATTCTGTGGAGACTTTCAAGTCCAGACTTAAGACACACTTATTTTCCATTTCATATGGCTAGTGGCCGGCGATCACCTTAATATGTATTATTTGTTTTGTTTTTGTTGTTGTTTAATGCTGACAAATTATACTGTATTTGTTGTCTTTTTGATGCCTGATTATGTTTTTTTTCTCTCTGTTTGAGGTGCGGCTCCATCCAGAGATGGGTGTGGTGTCTGTTTCTGAAACCCTCCTGTCCTGTGCACCTGCAGCATTTCCTGTATATTCGTTTTGTAAATTGTTTTATAAATTGTTTTATAAATTGTGTCGGTAGCATGGCCCAAGCAGAGGGTCACCCCTTTGAGTCTTGTCTGCTTAAGGTTTCTTCCTCAGAGGGAGTTTTTCCTTACCACTATTGCCTGTGTGCTTGCTCTGGGGGTTGGTAAGGTTAGACCTTACTTGTGTGAAGCGTCTTGAGGCAGCTTTGTTGTGATTTGGCGCTATATAAATGAAAAAAAAAATTGAAATTGAAATTATCCTGCTGAGCTGTCTGCTCCACCACACTGTTTGGACAAAAAAAAAAAAAAAAAAAAAAAATGGAGAGGAGAGGAAAAGACCACATTTTACAAGGGACACCTCTCTTTGTCTCTCATTCTCTGTCTCTCTCTCAGAGACAGGTGACATATGCATAATATGCATAACAAAAGTGAATTGAAACAGCTATTAAATGAAACAAGAGTAAACACATATTAAAAAACAAATGGGAAACATCAGGTTTCCCACTGCCAATTTGCTGAATTCAGTTTATTTTATTTATATAGCGCCAAATCAATACAATGCTGCCTCAAGGCGTAACCTTATGTGAATGCCTCCTGATTCCAAAAATGAGAAAGCTTGTGCATAAGTGAGGTCCATCACAGAGTCCAGCTGAAACTATCACACCTTACAAGGATGCCATACAATAATAATAAATTTATTTGTATTGGGCTGTAAAAAACAAACAAACAAAGTCCTTCACAACTATATATATATATATATATATATATATATATACACGAGGTCTATTAGAAAAGTATCCGACCTTATTATTTTTTTCAAAAACCATATGGATTTGAATCACGTGTGATTGCGTCAGACAAGCTTGAACCCTCGTGCGCGTGCGTGAGTTTTTCCACGCCTGTCGGTTGCGTCATTCACCTGTGAGCAGGCTTTGAGTGAAGAGTGGTCCAGCCCCCTCGTCGGATTTTCATTGCCAGGAAATGGCGGAATGATTTGGGCTTTTTTTCCATCAGAATTTTTTCAGAAACTTAGAGACTGGCAGCTGGAAACCATTAGAAAAATTTATCTGGCTTTAGGCGAAAATGTTACGGGCTTGGTAGAGAATAAGGAGTGTTACTGTCGCTTTAAGGACGGCCCCCAGCGGCTGTAGGGCGCGGCGTGCTCCAAAGCCGCCATTGACAGGCTGAACGACCATTTAATTTCTAAACAGATGGCTGTCTGGATCCGTGACCATCGTGTGCCATTTCTCTGGTTATCACAAGAGCTGGACATCAACCATTTTCTGGCAGATTTCACTTTTAACAAGAGATTTTGTCATGGAAAGCCGAGCGGAGGCTTCGCGCGTCAGGATGGATTCGCTACTGGAGCGAGACAAAACCACCTCTGTTTTGGTCTCACAGGACGGCTTTGAGATGGCGTTCAGACAGCTGTTGGTGGTTTTTCCATCGAGTGATTATCCAAGAAATTGTGGATGTGCCTGGACATGCCAGAACATGTCCCGTGAGGCTTCATCACGGCGTTGTTTTGCGCCATGCGGCACCGCCGCGACGCGCGAACCCACTGCTCCACTTTCCATGACAAAAACTCCTTTAACAGTGGAATGTGCCATTCATTTCCAAACTGGACGCTGTGTTTTATCTGGGACGTCGTCTGACTAGCACAGGAATTGTGAAAAGACGTGGACATCAGCACTTTTACAGCACATTGAGACAGACGTGCGGAGGAATTCCGTGCGGAGGAATTCTGTGCGGAGGAATTCCGCGCGTCGCGGCGGTGCCGCATGGCGCAAAGCAACACCGTGATGAAGCCTCACGGGACATGTTCTGGCAAAGCCATCACTTGACCCAGCTATCTTAGCTAATTATAGGCCAATCTCCAACCTTCCTTTTCTCTCAAAAATTCTTGAAAGGGTAGTTGTAAAACAGCTAACTGATCATCTGCAGAGGAATGGTCTATTTGAAGAGTTTCAGTCAGGTTTCAGAATTCATCATAGTACAGAAACAGCATTAGTGAAGGTTACAAATGATCTTCTTATGGCCTCAGACAGTGGACTCATTTCTGTGCTTGTCCTGTTAGACCTCAGTGCTGCTTTTGATACTGTTGACCATAAAATTTTATTACAGAGATTAGAGCATGCCATAGGTATTAAAGGCACTGCGCTGCAGTGGTTTGAATCATATTTATCTAATAGATTACAATTTGTTCATGTAAATGGGGAGTATTCTTCACAGACTAAGGTTAATTATGGAGTTCAAGGTTCTGTGCTAGGACCAATTTTATTCACTTTATACATGCTTCCCTTAGGCAGTATTATTAGAAAGCATTGCTTAAATTTTCATTGTTACGCAGATGATACCCAGCTTTATCTATCCATGAAGCCAGAGGATGCACACCAATTAGTTAAACTGCAGGAATGTCTTACAGACATAAAGACATGGATGACCTCTAATTTCCTGCTTTTAAATTCAGATAAAACTGATGTTATTGTACTTGGCCCCACAAATCTTAGAAACATGGTGTCTAACCAGATCCTTACTCTGGATGGCATTACCCTGACCTCTAGTAATACTGTGAGAAATCTCACAGAGAAATCTTGGAGTCATTTTTGATCAGGATATGTCCTTCAATGCGCATATTAAGCAAATATGTAGGACTGCTTTTTTACATTTGCGCAATATCTCTAAAATTAGAAAGGTCTTGTCTCAGAGTGATGCTGAAAAACTAATTCATGCATTTATTTCCTCTAGGCTGGACTATTGTAATTCATTATTATCAGGTTGTCCTAAAAGTTCCCTGAAAAGCCTTCAGTTAATTCAAAATGTTGCAGCTAGAGTACTGACGGGGACTAGAAGGAGAGAGCATATTTCACCCATATTGGCCTCTCTTCATTGGCTTCCTGTTAATTCTAGAATAGAATTTAAAATTCTTCTTCTTACTTATAAGGTTTTGAATAATCAGGTCCCATCTTATCTTAGGGACCTCTTTGTACCATATCACCCCAATAGAGCGCTTCGCTCTCAGACTGCAGGCTTACTTGTAGTTCCTAGGGTTTGTAAGAGTAGAATGGGAGGCAGAGCCTTCAGCTTTCAGGCTCCTCTCCTGTGGAACCAGCTCCCAATTCGGATCAGGGAGACAGACACCCTCTCTACTTTTAAGATTAGGCTTAAAACTTTCCTTTTTGCTAAAGCTTATAGTTAGGGCTGGGTCAGGTGACCCTGAACCATCCCTTAGTTATGCTGCTATAGACTTAGACTGCTGGGGGGTTCCCATGATGCACTGAGTGTTTCTTTCTCTTTTTGCTCTGTATGCACCACTCTGCATTTAATCATTAGTGATTGATCTCTGTTGTCTTCAACAGCATGTCTTTTTCCTGATTCTCTCCCCTCAGCCCCAACTAGTCCCAGCAGAAGACTGCCCCTCCCTGAGCCTGGTTCTGCTGGAGGTTTCTTCCTGTTAAAAGGGAGTTTTTCCTTCCCACTGTCGCCAAGTGCTTGTTCATAAGGGGTCGTTTTGACCGTTGGGGTTTTTCTGTAATTATTGTATGGCTTTTGCCTTGCAATATAAAGCGCCTTGGGGCAACTGTTGTTGTGATTTGGCGCTATATAAATAAAAATTGATTGACTGATTGATGTCCAGGCACATCCACAATTTCTCGGATAATCACTCGATGGAAAAACCACCGACAGCTGTCTGAACACCATCTCAAAGCCGTCCTGTGAGACCAAAATGGAGGTGGTATTGTCTCGCTCCAGTAGCAAATCCATCGTGACGTGCGAAGCCGCCGCTCGGCTTTCCATGACAAAATCTCTTGTTAAAAGTGAAATCTGCCGGAAAATGGTTGATGTCCAGCTCTTGTGATAACCAGAGAAATGGCACACGATGGTCACGGATCCAGACAGCCATCCGTTTAGAAATTAAATGGTCGTTCAGCCTGTCGATGGCGGCTTCGGAGCACGGCGCCCCACAGCCGCTGGGGGCCATCCTTAAAGCGACAGTAACACTCCTTATTCTCTACCAAGACCGTAACATTTTCACCGAAAGCCCGATAAATTTTTCTAATGGTTTCCAGCTGCCAGTTTCTTTTCTCAACAGTTTCTGAAAAATTCTGATGGAAAAAAAGCCCAAATCATTCCGCCATTTCCTGGCAATGAAAATCCGACGAGGGGGCTGGACCACTCCTCACTCAAAGCCTGCTCACAGGTGAATGACGCAACCGACAGGCGTGGAAAACTCACGCATGCGCACGAGGGTTCAAGCTTGTCTGATACAATCACACGTGATTCAAATCCATATGGTTTTTGAAAAAAATAATGTCGGATACTTTTCTAATAGACCTCGTATATATATATATATATATATATATATAGGCAGTGGTTGGCACAGCTAACCAAAAAATTTGCTTCGATAACAGCTAATCAGCTAACTGAAAAGTTATCTTTTATGGAGCTAAACCAATAAACCACCCCCAAAAAATTATCAGAAGCTCCAGCTAACCAATAACTTTCAGTATTGTCTCCGGTACACTTGCAACTACTAACAAGCTGATTTTGAGTTTTAACACCATGTACACTTCTGGTAGCGTCAAAGGAAACCGCAAACTCAAACAGTGAATCAGCACTTCTGTCTCTGTGCACTCTGCCCACTGCTGGAAGCTCCTGTTTACTACATAGCTTGTAACAGTGAAGCAGTTGAGAAGAGCAATTAAGTTCAACTGTACACACACACGAAAAATATGTCATTATTCCTTAATAGTATATATCAGTGTTGTCATGAGGTAGAGGTCTTGGAAAATAAAGCAGTTTTGACTTATGGTTTTGATTTATAAAACAAATAACAAAAACAAATAACTCCATTAATGTCAATTCTGTCATTTGTACAACGTTAAAATATAACACACATCTTTTAATTTGAAATAATGCACTAATTCTGAAGTTTTGTAATTAACACACAGATGCCAAAGGGATTATGGGTAAAATGAGCCTCTGCTAACACTGATTGGTTGACTCATTCATTCTATATAAAAGCAAACATGTTAATGTGAGGTGTGTGTTGGTGTTTACATATAAATGTGCTTTTGTAAAATATGCCATTTTTTATTTGTAAAATAAAAAGCCATTTGCAAAAGCCAAAAGTCAAGTTGTGATATAACCGGGGTTAAAATAAATAGAACACTGCCATCTACTGGCGCCCAGACACTCAGACCCTATCCCATAATCCTTTGCGTGCCAGAGTTACTGCGGTTTAAACAGCACAGAGAGAATCCATGGCGACAATTGTAAATGAACATTATACAACCAAAATGGACATTTTTATTTCTTTTCATCAGCTGCAGCAAGAGGTTGCAACCCTCTGGCACGCAAAGGATTATGAAATATCTCAATACTTAGGGTGAATACTGCCATGAGCACTACTGGCCAGGGGATGGCAGTAGAGACCCTGAAAACTTGCTGAAAATAATAAATAAATAAATAAACTATAAATAACTTATTCATGTCTGCTAAATGGACTGCATTTATATAGTGCTTTTCCAACTGCATCAGATGCTCAAAGCACTTTACAATTATGCCTCACATTCACCCCAATGTCAGGGTGCTGCCATACAAGGCGCTCACTACACACCGGGAGCAATAGGCCTAAACGCCTTGCCCAAGGGCACTTAGTGATTTTCCAGTCAGGCGGGGATTTGAACCCATGATCTTCTGGACTCAAGACCAACACCTTAACCACTAGACCAACACTCAGTAGATTCTCACAAATCCAACAAGACCAAGCATTCATGATATGCACACTCTTAAGGCCATGAAAATGGGCTATTAGTAAAAAAAGTAGAAAAGGGGGTGTTCACAATAATAGTAGCATCTGCTGTTGATGCTACAAACTCAAGCCTATTATGTTCAAACTGCTTTTATAGCAATCCTGTGAATCACTAAACTAGTACTTAGTTGTATAACCACAGTTTTGGTTTGTTCTCACAAGGATTTGTGAGAATCTACTGAATCTACTGGTACCTTGTTTCCCATGTAACAATAAGAAATATACTCAAAACCTGGATTAATCTTTTTAGTCACATAGCACTACTATTATTCTGAACACTACTGTATGTGTGTGTGTGTGTGTGTGTGTGTGTAAAATTTAGTATATACACAAACAAAGTTAAGACAAAAAAATGTAAAAAAAAAAAATTACAGACCCTCAATGTCAGCCGGGAGCATGCATGTCTTCAGGCTGGACTTAAAGATCTTTGAACTCAAATGGCTTTTCTCTGTCTGTAGACTCTTCCGTAGCAATGGTGCAGGAAAACACTTTACCACCCACTGGTTTCTTATGAAACGGGGACACACAGCAAAACCACATCCACTGTGGACAGTAGACACTCTTCACACAGCTGGATTGCAGGACACAGTCATCACATATGTATTTATCCAGCTTTAACCATCTATCTGCCACAGCTAGGTGAAATGTGGGTGTCCTCTTGGCCTTCTCTAGCCACTGGGGTCCTCAACACTCAAGGACATGCGTGCTAGATCATGCACAAAGAAACACACCACATGGCCAAAATGGCCAAGTTGATGCTTTTTCACAATCCAAGTCATACTTCTTATCTTAGTCTCTCTAAGTAACTGCTCGTTTGATATGAAGTCATTTGAGTAGTACTCAAGGATCCTCCAGAGAGATCAAGTACACAGTAAATTTTGTTGAGTAAAATTTACTCTACTGGGATAACATTTGATCCCAGTCTAAATAGAGTAAAAAAAAAAAAAAAAAAACTATTGTAGAGTGAAATCAGCTCTACTGGTGTTGCCGAACAAATGGTCACCCCCCATGTGCATGCGTCATTTCGGAGCTCAGACTCTCTGTGGACAGACTGTCTTCCCCCAAAGCAATTAATTGGATTAATGGGACTATTAACTATCAGATGACAAGGTCTTTAATCCCAGTCTGTCCACTTTTCTGTAAATCACAAGTGAAACGTGTGAAAAATTTCTCCACTTTTTTATTGATAAGGTTGATGCCATTAGGGCCAATATATCACCGTCCCGAGTGTGTCATTGTGTAGCAAATCAGTGCTCGTGTGTTTTTAGTAACTTTCAGCCTGTGTCAATGACTGTGCTGACAGGAATAGTTAGGAATCTAAAACCCTCTTCCTGTCCCACTGACCCGGTCCCCCCTCACTTTTTTAAGGAGGTTTGGGACACCATTGGCTCTTTTGTCAGAGAAATTTATCTTGCACATTTTAGTTATTTTTATTGTTAATTTTCTTATTTTTAATTTATTTTTTGACTATGGGGGTTTTATCTATCGTGATTCTATGTATGTGCAGCACTTTGGAACATTTTTGTTGTTAAATGTGCTATATAAATAAAGTGGATTGAATTGGATTGGAAGATAAAACCTCTTAAAACATTCTAAAGTCAGTTTTAAGCAGAAACAAGGCTGTTTTAAGCAGGAATGAGGCATTAATCCATGATGCTTTGAAATGACGGACGGTCAGTGAACACAACAGCTAGCAGCCTGTGTAGCTGCGGCGCTGTGATCGCTTCCTCCGCCTTTTCTGATGAAATAATGCTGAATTTATGTGGAAATGATTGTTGTACTAAAGCTTCAGATATCTGTCCCTGAGACAGATGATGACTGGAGTGCAGTTTGAAGCAGAAACAAGGTGATAATCGGTGAACCGCGGCTGATGACGCATGTGCAGTGAAGGCAGAGCAGACCACATTTTAGGGCGGACCATTCAGTCTGCAACACCGTCTAGTCAATGCAAGTGGTTTTACTCCAATAAGACTTGATTTTACACTATGTTGACTTGATTTAGCCCTGTGGTAGAGTATATTTAACTCTATTTAGACTGGGTGCAAATGTTATCCCAGCAGAGTAAATTTTACTCAGTAAAATTTCCTGTGTATCAAAGACATCCATTCATCACCTTAGATAACTGTCTCACAACCATACAACAAAGCAGTTAGCACCAGGACCCTAAAGACTTGGACCTTTGTTATCCTGCAAAATTATCGGCATTACCAGACGTCTGTCCAGTGACCTCATGAGTCCATAAGCTCTTACCAGGTATCTCTTGATTACAAAGAATGAGGACCCACAGACATGTCTGTGTCACTGCTGAGATAAGCAAGTGTCTCTAAAATTTCATCACTTTCACGATATACAGATACACGTCTGATGGCTGAGTCCCGGAAGTCATTAAAAGCCTAAATCTTAGTCTTAACCCAAGACAATCACAAACACAGATACTCAGCTTATCAAGTGCTGCAATCAGAGTTTCTATTGATTCCGTAAAGATCACAGTATTGTCTGTTAACATTTTCTCAAGAATAAAAGCACCTATGTCACTGGTTTCCATAACCCTACCAAATACCCAGTCCATGTAACCTGGACTCACTCAATTCTGAGGAATAAATTATGGAATCACCCTGTAAATTTCCATCGCCAAAACTAACACCTGCATCAAATCAGATCTGCTCGTTAGTCTGCATCTAAAAAGGAGTGATCACACCTTGGAGAGCTGTTGCACCAAGTGGACTGACATGAATCATGGCTCCAACACGAGAGATGTCAATTGAAACAAAGGAGAGGATTATCAAACTCTTAAAAGAGGGTAAATCATCACGCAATGTTGCAAAAGATGTTGGTTGTTCACAGTCAGCTGTGTCTAAACTCTGGACCAAATACAAACAACACGGGAAGGTTGTTAAAGGCAAACATACTGGTAGACCAAGGAAGACATCAAAGTGTCAAGACAGAAAACTTAAAGCAATATGTCTCAAAAATCGGAAATGCACAACAAAACAAATGAGGAACGAATGGGAGGAAACTGGAGTCAACGTCTGTGATCGAACTGTAAGAAACCGCCTAAAGGAAATGGGATTTACATACAGAAAAGCTCAACGAAAGCCATCATTAACACCTAAACAGAAAAAAACAAGGTTACAATGGGCTAAGGAAAAGCAATCGTGGACTGTGGATGACTGGATGAAAGTCATATTCAGTGATGAATCTCGAATCTGCATTGGGCAAGGTGATGATGCTGGAACTTTTGTTTGGTGCCGTTCCAATGAGATTTATAAAGATGACTGCCTGAAGAGAACATGTAAATTTCCACAATCATTGATGATATGGGGCTGCATGTCAGGTAAAGGCACTGGGGAGATGGCTGTCATTACATCATCAATAAATGCACAAGTTTACGTTGATATTTTGGACACTTTTCTTATCCCATCAATTGAAAGGATGTTTGGGGATGATGAAATCATTTTTCAAGATGATAATGCATCTTGCCATAGAGCAAAAACTGTGAAAACATTCCTTGCAAAAAGACACACAGGGTCAATGTCATGGCCTGCAAATAGTCCGGATCTTAATCCAATTGAAAATCTTTGGTGGAAGTTGAAGAAAATGGTCCATGACAAGGCTCCAACCTGCAAAGCTGATCTGGCAACAGCAATCAGAGAAAGTTGGAGCCAGATTGATGAAGAGTACTGTTTGTCACTCATTAAGTCCATGCCTCAGAGACTGCAAGCTGTTATAAAAGCGAGAGGTGGTGCAACAAAATACTAGTGATGTGTTGGAGCGTTCTTTTGTTTTTCATGATTCCATAATTTTTTCCTCAGAATTGAGTGATTCCATATTTTTTTCCCTCTGCTTGGTCTAAAAAAGTAACTGTTACTGACTGCCACAATTTTTTTTTCCTGATTTCTTATAGTGTTTCTTAAAGCCAGAAAGTTGCCATTTGAAATGACTTTAGTTTTGTGTCGTATCTGTGATCTGCTTTTTTTCCTACAAAATTAAACAACTGAATGAACATCCTCCGAGACCGGTGATTCCATAATTTTTGCCAGGGGTTGTAGTCCAAACAATTGAATGAAACGCTTTGCGAAAATCAACATAGGCTGCATTCTACGAGTAGGGGAAGATTCTACAGTGGATCAGAAATGTTGTTTTCTGGCAACGTAAACACATTTTGCATAGGTTTAGGTCATTCTGTTGTGGATTTAATACAGCAAGTTATTGTTTATAAGGCTGTGTTATTTATGTCTCCCCAAGTGTAATTTACAGGTTTTTAAAATTGTTTTTAAAATTTTTGATTCACTGTGCCGCAGACACACACACAGTGCACAGGGCACAGTGAATCAGCTTAGAATATAATGAAAAAACACATGATTATAAAGATTTCATCAAAATTATTAAATACATGCTGATGCATATACAAACTATAATCCAGCAAACCAGCTATGTAATGTGTGAGTGTCTTACAGTAGTGTTCAGAATAATAGTAGTGCTATGTGACTAAAAAGATTAGCAGAACTACTATTATTAAGAACATTAAGAACAGCAGATGCTACTATTATTGTGAACACCCCCTTTTCTACTTTTTTTTACTAATAGCCCAATTTCATAGCCTTAAGAGTGTGCATATCATGAATGCTTGGTCTTGTTGGATTTGTGAGAATCTACTGAATCTACTGTTACCTTGTTTCCCATGTAACAATAAGAAATATACTCAAAACCTGGATTAATATTTTTAGTCACATAGCACTACTATTATTCTGAACACTACTGTATATAGTGATATAAGTCTTTTAGAAACTATTATAAATGCAACTTTCATAATAATTTCTGTTCAAATGTGAAAACAGTTTATGTACACAAATTATAGAAATAATTCATGGAGAAATAAATGTATAAGATTAAACAAGTAATATTTGTCATCCACCTGATACTGGAGCTCAGTAAATCACTTTCTAGACTGATTCACTGTGCCCCGGGTGCATGTGACACGAGTCATGTTATCAAATAGCTGATAGTCTGGAGAAGACATAACACATGCACATCAGTTGGACAGGGTAGTCTTCTAACTAATAATTTTTGGTTCACATTTCCTCTGTTGTGAGAAATAAATACAAAGACACTGACATCCACAAAATTTACTTTTGATAGGAAAAAATTACTTAATTTTCCCATTAGTTTTACCCTTAAAGTATCCAAAAACAAAACATTAATTTATAAATGGGATGTCTTTATGCATAAAAAATATGGCATAACTGCATCAAATACATATGTAGTTTTGCAGATGTAGCTACTGAGTCACTGTGCCCCGTAATTCATTATGCCCCGATTTTCCCTACTCCCAGGGCTGGAATGCGGTCAGCAGTTGACTTCTTGTGGATGAAGCTGTTTTCAACCCTGAGGAGCTAGTAGCTGGAACTGAATTCTATTAAGAATAATCATTACAAGCACCTTCTCCAGCACAGAGAGTAGTGTGATACCTTAGTTGTTACATGACATAACATCACCCTTCCCTTTCCTGATTGGGACAAAAAGTACTTTCTTCCCATCTGTAGGAATGGTACCTATCTCAAACAAAGATTGTTTGTGATACCAGAAGAACAGCATCTCCACCTGCCTGGAGATGCTCAGCTTCAATGCTACAAAGCTCTGGAGAATCTATATATTAATAACCAAGTGGCCTCAGTATGCATGTATGTGTATGGCTTCGATCACGGAGAAACTGGGGAGATCTGACATTTGCCGTTTGGTATGCTCAGTGGTGGGCACAGTTCCGATAATAGATAATTATCGAAGATAATGTTTTCATTATCGGATTATCTTTTTAGATAACTTTAAAAACCATTATCAGACTAATTATCTTCCGATACATTTTTGTCCGATAACTTTTAGACCGATAACATAGTAAACAAAGATGAACAGTGACAAACACTTTTAAAAATTAGAATCAATTGAGCACCTACCTGTTAAAAGTTTCTTAACAGATGCATAGTTCTACCCTCTGCAAACAGAAAACAGCTGCTTCCAGAAGAAACTACTCTATCCTCTGCAGGTAAAAGAGAACTGGTGTGTCTCACTCACACACACACACACACACACACACACACACACACACACACACACACACACACACACACACACACACACACACACGCTGGCAATATCACCCAAGTCATCCAGAGGCATACATTTTAAACTTATGGTTCAAATTTTAACCAAACTAATTTTTGTTTGGTTAAAATGTAGGATGTTTAGACTCATTGTTTGGGTCTGTTCTAACTTTTAATATTACTTGCCCTGGCTGTGTGTTTAGGGTCATTGTCATGCTGGAAGACCCAGCCACGACCCATCTTCAATACTCTCACTGAGGGAAGGATGTTGTTTGCCAAAATCTTGCAATACATGACCCTATCCATTCTCCCTTCAATAGGGTGCAGTCGTCCTGGCTCCTTTGCAGAAGAGCACCCCCAGAGTATGATGTTTCCACCCCCATGCTTCACGTTTGGGTTAGTTTTCTTGGGGTTGTTCTCATCCTCTAAACATGGCAGGTGTCGCTGATTCCAAAAAGCTCTATTTTGGTCTCATCTGACCACATGACCCCTCCCATGCCTCTTCTGGATCATCCAGATGGTCACTGGTGAACTTAAAATGGGCTTGGACATGTGCTGGCTTGAGCAGGGGACCTTGCTGCCCTGCAGGATTTTAAACCATGACAGCATCATGTGTTACTAATGTAATCTTTGTGAATGTGGTCCCAGCTCTCATCAGATCATTGACCAGGTCCTCCTGTGTAGTTCTGAGCCTCTTTACAGCACCTCTCAAGCTCCATCTGCTGAAAGATGAACTGTCACTCCAGTCTGAGGTCAAGAGTCCTCTGGAACAGGTTTTCATGCAGGATTCCTCTGTACATTGCTGCATTCATCTTTCCTTCAATCCTGAGTATTGCTGTTACCATCATGCTTCACTGTAGGGATGGTGCCTGGTTTCCTCCAGACAAGATGCCTGGCATTCATGCCAAAGAGCTCAATCTTTGTCTCTTCAGACCAGAGAATTTTTGTTTTTCATGGTCTCAGAGTCCTTCAAGTACTTTTTGGCAAACTCCAGGTGAGCTGCAATGTGCCTTTCCAAAGGAGTGGCTTCCGTCTGGCCACTATACCATACAGGCCTGATTGGTGGATTGCTGCAGAGATAGTTGTCCTGCAAGGTTCTCCTCTCACCATAGAGGAATGCTGGAGCACTGACACAGTGACCACCGGGTTCTTGGTCACCTCCCTGACTAAGATCGTTCAGCTTAGACAGGTGGCCAGCTCTAGGAAGAGTCCTGGTGGATCCGAACGTCTTCCATTTATGGATGAAGGAGGCCACTGTGCTCATTGGGACCTTCAAAGCAGCATATATGTTTCTGTGCCCTTCTCCAGATTTGTGCCTTGAGACAATTCTATCTACAGACAATTCCTTTGACTTTTCATGTTTGGTTTGTGCTCTGACATGTACTGTCAACTGTGGTACTTTATATGTAGACAAGTGAATCAACTGAATTTACCCCAGGTGGACTCCAATTAAGATCCTTTACACAATGATATTGGTTTTTAATGCAGTGCCACTTGAGGGATCGAAGGTCACGGACATTCAGTGTTGGTTTTCGGCCTTGCCGCTTACATGTAGAAGGTTCTCCAGATTCTCTGAATCTTCTGATTATATTATGGACTGTAGATGATGGAATCCCTAAATTCCTTGCAATTGAACATTGAGAAACATTGTTCTTAAACTGTTGGACTATTTCTTCACGCAGTTGTTCACAAAGTGGTGATCCTCGCCCCATCTTTGCTTGTGAACGGCTAAGCCTTTTGGGGATGCTCCTTTTATACCCAATCATGATACTCACCTGTTTCCAATTAGGTGTTCTTTGAGCATTCATCAACTGTCCCAGTCTTTTGTTGCCCTGTCCCAACTTTTTTGAAATGTGTTTCAGACATCCATTTCAAAATGAGCAAATATTTGCACAAAAACAATGTCTATCAGTTTGAACATTAAATATCTTGTCATTGAATTGAATATAGTTTGAAGAGGATTTTCAAATCATTGTATTGTTTTATTTACATGTTACACATTGTCCTAACTTCAGTGGAATTTGGGTTGTACATGTGATTTTGGATTTTTTATATTTTTAATAAATTTGCAATTTTGCAAATTTGCATTTTTACATATTATGGGGTATTCTGTTTTGAATTTTGAGGGGAATAAATGAATTTCATCCATTTTGTAATAAGGCTGTATCATAAAATGTGGAAAAAGTGAAGCACTGAATACTTTCCAGATGCACTGTAAAACCTCAAAATTGGGCCCTGTGTGTTGAATGCATTAAATACACCATGAAAAAAATATAATTAGACATTGTTGCTTTCATGCTTCAGGCACCCTTCCTGCAGTATTAGAGGTCGACTCCAGGTGCTATGAAACTCCCATGTCCAACCTTTCCCCGGGTCACCATCAATCATGGAATACATGGGCTGGAATCATGTGGCTTGGCCGCCATCACTGGACATCACTGCATTTACATGACAATTGAAAGGGACTTCACTTCCTGCAGATGCCCGTCATGATCAGCATGCTTTTGTTGACTTGCTTTAAGAACCGGATGGTTTGGTGGATATTTAGACCACTGCACAGAAACCACAGTTCCCACAAATGCAGTGTCATGTAACACTGACTCTAAAATATGAATTTTGGAGGAAAATAAATGTAACTAGGTTTGTAAATCTGTAACGTTTCAGGTGACTACCCAGCGCCACGAGCAGTTCTGACGGGTCATGACCAGGAAGTGGCATGTGTGGCAGTTTGTGCTGAGCTGGGACTAGTCATCAGTGGGGCAAAAGGTCAGTGTGTTGTTGTTTTGTTGTCAGAAAAAGAGAGACTGTAAGGGACAATGAGCCTCAGAGTTGATCCTCTCCTCTGTGTTATCATTTGTTGTTTTATGAATGCTTGTTCACTGCAAACACAAGTCACCAGTCTGGCACCAATGTGGATTAATTTAACACTTTTACTTTGTGTTCTATGTATGAGTGATGGTATAAACCTTCAGTGTGACCTTGCATAATTAACTCCACTCTTGGCTTCACAAAAATCTTTTAGTTTTTTTTCTAGAACTTCTAAGGGTTTGCATTTCCTGCTTAGAAAATGATACAGTATGTGTCAAGATACATGGGCTCCAATATGATCCAAGAACGGTGTGTTTTACAGTGGAATGAGTCGATTCGATGAACTCTGGTACAATTCTTTGTTTAATGTAGACATTCATTTTACATAATAAATTAGAATAAGACAAAAGTAGCATTGCTTACCTTCAAAAACATATTTTATGAAACACGACAGACCTTCTTCAGTCTTCTAAACAAATATGTAGGACTGCTTTTTTGCATTTGCGCAATATCTCTAAAATTAGAAAGGTCTTGTCTCAGAGTGATGCTGAAAAACTAATTCATGCATTTATTTCCTCTAGGCTGGACTATTGTAATTCATTATTATCAGGTTGTCCTAAAAGTTCCCTGAAAAGCCTTCAGTTAATTCAAAATGCTGCAGCTAGAGTACTAACAGGGACTGACAGAGAGCATATTTCACCCATATTGGCTTCTCTTCATTGGCTTCCTGTTAATTCTAGAATAGAATTTAAAATTCTTCTTCTTACTTATAAGGTTTTGAATAATCAGGTCCCATCTTATCTTAGGGACCTCATAGTACCATATCATCCCAATAGAGCACTTCGCTCTCAGACTGCAGGCTTACTTGTAGTTCCTAGGGTTTGTAAGAGTAGAATGGGAGGCAGAGCCTTCAGCTTTCAGGCTCCTCTCCTCTGGAACCAGGTTCCCATGATGCACTGTGTGTTTCTTTCTCTTTTTGCTCTGTATGCACCACTCTGCATTTAATCATTGGTGATTGATCTCTGCTCCCCTCCACAGCATGTCTTTTTCCTGGTTCTCTCCCTCAGCCCCAACAAGTCCCAGCAGAAGACTGCCCCTCCCTGAGCCTGGTTCTGCTGGAGGTTTCTTCCTGTTAAAAGGGAGTTTTTCCTTCCCACTGTCGCCAAGTGCTTGCTCACAGGGGGTCGTTTTGACCGTTGGGGTTTTTCCGTAATTACTGTATGGCTTTGCCTTGCAATATAAAGCGCCTTGGGGCAACTGTTTGTTGTGATTTGGCGCTATATAAATAAAATTGATTTGATTTGATTCTGCTGCTGTGTTGTAGAGCATTAGAGTTGCCTTTTCTCGCCCTTTGTTCACCGCTGAAAGCAGCACCACATAGTGATAAGTGCTGCATACAAGAAGTCCAGAAGCAGCAGCCATGTGTTGTCAGCTTTGCATAGACAGCATAGCTTATCTTTCCACTTCTAAACAGGTGCGACAGTATTAAACTGTGACATAAAAATTCAAACAGGTAAATTTATCCATTATCATCCATCCACTATCAGACAGTTTTAGTTTTGTTCTTAATCCCGCAAAGTTAAAAATGTTCCTGTGATGGTCTTGTACACTCTTATATTTTCCAAGAGACTGATGATGTAGAAATAGCAGTGAAACAAGCTTAAAATTGAACAACTGACCAATTCCTCATACACTTCAGATGTGTATCAACGCAGTCATATCTGTGCATTTAAAATCTATTTTCAATTTTCTCAGTTGAGTGATGCATCCCTAATAAGTACATATAATAGTGGCTTCATCTTGGACTAACTCAGTCCTAATGGTGCAAGTCTGCCAAATCATGCTACACATTAATATGAAAGAAGAGGTAAAAACCTGTAGAAGTAAAATATCACAATCCTTTATCTTTTGAAAAAAGGTTGACCGTGCCAAATACTCTTTCACCTGTATTCAAGACTTAAACTGCACCAAGATATCAACACTTTATGGTATTAAACCATTTTTGAGTTTAACCATTTTTGTGTAAGCATAATGTCACCACTTGGTTGGTATGACACACTTCATCAGGTGTGCAGAGAACTCCTCCTTGGGATGATGGTGCCGATATACCTCCTTTGTTTCATAAAGTTGTTTATGTGCATGTCTATCATGGGATGTATAATTCTACCTGAAAACTGTTTGGATGGTGACACGGTATTTATAATTTACATCTACACACCACCACATTGGAACTGAAATGAAACAATCAATATATGCTTGTTGTGTGGACATGCAGCTTTAATTCAAAGGACTGAGCAAAAAATATTGCATTCACCACACGAGACACCCAGACAACTCTAAAGGAGCTATAGCATTCTGTGGCTGTGACTATTCATTGAGCAACTTTCGCCTGTTGCACCACCTGTTAGTGTCATGGCGGAGTGGCACAGAAAATTAATTTTGTTAAAAAGAAGACGTGTAATATAAGGTAGAATTTTCCAGAAGGCACATAGGAAGTCAAGCCAAGATTTGATCACTTTTCTTAAAGAGATAACCACATTCCTGTCCCAGTGTTTTAGGAACATGTCAGGTATAAATTGGGAGATAACATGAATATTGTATCCGGGACGTGACGCTATTGTGTTTGTGCTTGTTGTGTTTGTGATAAACTTTACGTATGCATTCATGTGAACACCATAACTTGACATAAAAACATGTGAAAGAAAAGATATAAGCAAAATTATTAGCACACAATTTAAACCCAATCTACAAGTCAATTATTTTAATTTTTACTTGCATTTCACACCCTGTCCAAATGTTTTTGAAGTCAGGTTCATATTTGTTCCATGCAGTTTGTTGTTCTCTCTTTTAAAATGTGTGTGTGTGTTTTGTCCTGTCAGAGGGCCCCTGTCTAGTCCACACCATCACAGGGGACCTGCTGCGGGCTTTGGAGGGACCGGACCACTATCAGAACCCACGTCTCATTTCGGTGTCCAGTGAGGGTCACTGCATCATCTACTACGACAGGGGCTGCTTCTGCAACTTCAGCATTAATGGAAAATTGCTGGCACAGATGGAAATCAATGACTCCACCAGGGTAAGAAGAACTGGGACCATATCTTACATCATGCTCAGCAGGATAACTCAAAACGTTTTGAACGGATTTTGATGAAATTTTGTGGAGTGGTTGGAAATGACAAGAGGAACAAGTCATTACATTTTAGTGGTGATCCGCATCACGATCCGGATCCCAATGCTAACGCGTTAGCATGTCTATGGCATTTTCAGTGTTAAAAGTTAGCATTAAGCAGTTGCAGCTGTCATCACGTTCGGGTGCATTTGTTTTCAAATTGTAATATTTCTTAAATTTATTTTTGTTTATATATTAATAATCTAATCATTATTATATACAATTTTAGAGAAAGAGACAAAAGAAACAGATCACTGTGCCAAGGAGGGAATCTCTTTAGGGTCAGTGACCCTATGGCCTTGTTTAGAGAAGTGTTTCATGAATGTTAAAAAATTCATATATTTGCAGTTTAGTTGAATAATAAATTGAATTTTGTCTCTTATTTGTTTTTGTCTATAAGCACATGCAATATCAATATCAGTGCTCAGATGACAGTAGCTTCTGGGAAAGGTGCAAGTTGCAATAAACTGTGATGCCAAGCACTAAGGATACATGCTATCCAGTCACAGCAGATGAAACTTTTTTACTACTGAGCAAACATCATTTTTAGACTTTTTTAGGTTCAATGATTCCACGGTGTGTAGATGTTATGGCGTCAGTGACCCATGGCCTTGGCGGAGGTTTGCACTCTCTGAGTGCTTCTAGTTTTCAATTGACACATTTGGCATTTTTAGGGTGTTACAGACACTGTGGTGTGTCCGTGGATGTGTTGGTCTTAAAGTGAAGGGTGGTCAAGTGCACTGCTCATGCACTGCTGTCTTTAGGCAGTACAAACTGGATACCACCAAAAATCCAATGTAAAGTTGAGAACAGACCTTTTCTGGTAATTATATGGTGCAATATTCAGACACACCTTACGTAGATGGGTAGTGATGTACATACACTCTGTGTGTACACACAGGGATACACATGGGCACTTATACCCCTATTCACGCATCAAACTAAAATGAGCCTGAATTGAAAATTCAAAAATTGAATAACTCTGCTTCATACCATGCTCTCCCCCGGGTTTGCAGAGCACCAATATTGGGGTAGGATAAGAGGTGTTTGTGCCTGATGGGGGAGGAGTTTTGGTAGATGCTGGTCCTGTAAATGATCTGTCACATTTTGACACTTTGCTTGCAGATCCATTTCCTCACCAGAAAACCTCTTACTTCTGTCACCCCAGTCACCTTTTAAATAGTAATGCGCCAGAATCAAGCATGCACAACTTCATAACAGAATCATAGACAACAATACAAGTGATTTAATTCATGTTAGGCACAAAATTAAAAGACTAAATATAACCCTTTGTGCCCTGTGCCTTATTTTCTATTGTAATTACACTGACAAATGCACCAGCACTGTGTTTTAGATGAAGTCTTATAGATCATCAGTGGTGGTGCAACAATTAATCAATTTTTAAATTGACTTTTAAATTAATCAACACTTATTTTGATAATTGATGGCTTAGGGGTAAGCACTGATGCTTCACAGCAAGAAGGTGGTAGGATCGCTTCCTGCCCTTTCTGCGTAGTGTTTGCATATTGTGCCTGTGTATTTGTGGGTTTCCTCTTGTCACTCTGGTTTCCTCCCACAATCAAAGACATGCTGTGGAACATCTCAGGGACAACAGATGGAAATTAGCTGATGGCTATAATCTGTCTTGTTTACTTCACTGTATGGTGATACTTGCACTGTCCCTTCACAAATAAACAATTGATTAATCATTTGAGTGATTTTTTTTTTTGTTTAAATAACCGAACTCTCTGATTTCAGATTCCTAAATGTGGATATTTTCTGTTGTATTTTACTAGTTCATTACTTTTTGTCTGGCAGTAAGAAGAATACCTTTGGGCAGTGGACAAAACAAAAATAAGAAAACAAATTTGAAGGCATCATTTTGTGCCCCAGAAAACGATTATCAACATTTTTCACAATTTTTCTGGCATTTCATGGATCTAGCAACTAATCAATTAATCAGTTGATTATTTTCTCAATAATTTGATTGTGAAAATAATCATTAGTTGCACCCCGAATTTCAATCATGAGGCCTTTAAGGACATGAAACTGACAAACAGACGCACCGTTAAGGTCACAGCACCATACAGTAGTGTTCAGAATAATAGTAGTTCTATGTGACTAAAAAGATTAATCCAGGTTTTGAATATATTTCTTATTGTTACATGGGAAACAAGATACCAGTAGATTCAGTAGATTCTCATAAATCCAACAAGACCAAGCATTCATGATATGCACACTCTTAAGGCTATGAAATTGGGCTATTAGTAAAAAAAAGTAGAAAAGGGGGTGTTCACAATAATAGTAGTGTGGCATTCAGTCAGTGCGTTTGTCAATTTTGTGGAACAAACAGGTGTGAATCAGGTATCCCCTATGTAAGGATGAAGCCAGCACCTGTTGAACATGCTTTTCTCTTTGAAAGCCTGAGGAAAATGGGACGTTCAAGACATTGTTCAGAAGAACAGCATAGTTTGATTAAAAAGTTGATTGGAGAAGGGAAAACGTATATGCAGGTGCAAAAAATTATAGGCTGTTCATCTACAATGATCTCCAATGCTTTAAAATGGACAAAAAACCAGAGACGCGTGGAAGAAAATGGAAAACAACCATCAAAATGGATAGAAGAATCAGTTCCAGGATGATCAAAGACAGTCTGGAGTTACCTGTAAGTGCTGTGACAGTTAGAAGACGCCTGTGTGAAGCTAATTTATTTGCAAGAATCCCCCGCAAAGTCCCTCTGTTAAATAAAACACATGTGCAGAAGAGGTTACACATCAACTGACCTAAAGAGAAATGGAGGAATATTTTGTGGACTGATGAGAGTAAAATTGTTCTTTTTGGGTCCAAGGGGCCGCAGACAGTTTGTGAGACGACCCCCCAAACTCTGAATTCAAGCCACAGTTCACAGTGAAGACAGTGAAGCATGGTGGTGCAAGCATTATGATATGGGCATGTTTCTCCTACTATGGTGTTGGGCCTATATATCACATACCGGGTATCATGGATCAGTTTGGATATGTCAAAATACTTGAAGAGGTCATGTTGCCTTATGCTGAAGAGGACATGCCCTTGAAATGGGTGTTTCAACAAGACAATGACCCCAAGCACACTAGTAAATGAGCAAAATCTTGGTTCCAAACCAACAAAATTAATGCCTCGCAGATGTGAAGAAATCATGAAAAACTGTGGTTATACAACTAAATACTAGTTTAATGATTCACAGGATTGCTAAAAAAGCACTTTGAACATAATAGTTTTGAGTTTGTAGCATCAACAGCAGATGCTACTATTATTGTAAACACCCCCTTTTCTACTTTTTTTTACTAATAGCCCATTTTCATGGCCTTAAGAGTGTGCATATCATGAATGCTTGGTCTACTGGTACCTTGTTTCCCATGTAAGGAAAGTACTCAAAACTTGGATTAATCTTTTTAGTCACATAGCACTACTATTATTCTGAACACTACTGTAGGTGTCAACCTGACTCCAGAAAGGGAAAAGAGGGTGCAGGTTTCTTTGTAACAACTCCAGCAGGTGATTTTACTGATTACAGCACACGTGATGAATTCATCAATGAAATCACCTGGTGATTTGTGCTTCATGTACACAAACTGTGTTTATTCCTTCCTATGTCTTTATGTGTGTATATGTTTGTCCATGTTGGATGAATGGCAATCTTTTTCGTAAAATTACTGTATTTGCGTATCTGTTTGTATCTTAATGTCAACCACATCTTAACTAATGCACGCTTTGTCTGTTAAAACTATGTAAGAGCAAGTACACTTCTTTTTAGATCCCACCTTCAAACACAGCCTCATACGACCATCCATGAAAAATGTACTTAAGCTCCCAATTTTCTATAGGAATACAAACTTCCTACGGGCACTGCAGTAGTTGCTAAATTAATTGAAAAAATAAATAAATAAATAAAATCACATGACCATTCTCAGCTTCAAACATTTTATATTCACTTTTGTCCCTACAAGTGTCAGTTTTCAGGCAAAAATAAGTGTTCCTTGCTTCCCATTGTAGGCCATGCTCCTGAGCAGTGACGGCCACAACCTAGTGACAGGAGGAGACAACGGTGTTGTGGAGGTGTGGCAGGCATGTGACTTCAAGCAGCTCTACATCTACCCGGGCTGTGACGCTGGCATTCGAGCCATGGATCTATCTCACGATCAAAGGTCAGAGGTCATATATTACCCATTGCACTGTAGACAGGAGAAAAATTTATTTCACCTTGATGAGCATTTAGACTTTTTAAAAAGCTTCGATGAGGGTCAGCTGCCTCTGACACAGTTATTTCAAAAAGATATCGTATTTCTGCTTGAAGCTTGGAATGTTCTGCCATTAAGACTCAGGATAGTAGAAACAGTAAATATTTAATCCACAGAAATATTGTACAAAATAGTAGGACAGTCTCTAGGGCCAGTCCTGGTCTTGACTGTGAAGGAATAAGTTGATCTCTAATCCTGTCATCAGATGAAGGCAGGGGTGGAGCCTACCCTAGTGTCAGACAGGGACAATCTGGTGGATGGAGGGTGGAGGAGGTCACATATTTTAAAATCGTGTGTTTCCTATTGGATGCGAGTTGATGAAGAAAATGTGGACCAGCTGCTTCCTATTAGAGATATCCTGGTCAAACTTACGCTACACTTTATTTCGCTATCAGGCAGTGTCATTACTTTACCATGTAGTCAACTTCCTTTTCCACACACTTATGTCAATGCCGGATACGTTTTTGCATCCTGTCAGAGAAGAAAGCAGGTGTCTTTTCTCTGCACCAGTGATGCACAGCTGCTTGCACCTCTGCATCATCAGTGTAAGAGTGTCCCTTCAGGTGTTCTTTCAGCTTCCTTTCAGTCCTTTGATTTGGTAAGATCCATCCAACTGAATTACAGGATGAACCAACTTCAAGCATCCACTGCTTTTGCAAAGTGTTCACATAGGGGTACGAGATGACAGGGTTGCCGTGTTCCAAAAATTCTAAGGACTAGGCCATCAAGACCTTTTGCACTGAAAGCACGACTTTGAATTTTCACCCTTCTAACTCCTTGCCCACCTCCTGACTGTTTTGACGTCCACACAGGCCTCGCGCTTGGCAGCACTCATTCATCAGTGAGTGTTCATGGGCTCACAACCCTCCGCTGTAAGGAATTCAATAACAGCACGTTGTTTCAAATGCACGACCATGTGCACCACCACTTTTAGTTAGTTACTGTGCACATGTTATGTTAAGCACGCTTCTGCGCATGCCTACAATTGCAGGTGAAAACTTTTTGGTGTAGCAATGCTCAATGAGTAAAAGATTATTCTTGTACCAGTGTCACTTCCATATCTTGCTTGTTGTTGAAATAATAGTGTTGCACTGTTTCTTTCTCTTTTTGCTCTGTATGCACCACTCTGCATTTAATCATTAGTGATCGATCTCTGCTCCCCTCCACAGCATGTCTTTTTCCTGGTTCTCTCCCTCAGCCCCAACCAGTCCCAGCAGAAGACTGCCCCTCCCTGAGCCTGGTTCTGCTGGAGGTTTCTTCCTGTTAAAAGGGAGTTTTTCCTTCCCACTGTAGCCAAGTGCTTGCTCACAGGGGGTCGTTTTGACCGTTGGGGTTTTACATAATTATTGTATGGCCTTGCCTTACAATATAAAGCGCCTTGGGGCAACTGTTTGTTGTGATTTGGCGCTATATAAAAAAATTGATTGATTGATTGATAACTTCTCAACTGACCATCCTGATTGTGCATCTGTGATTGTTATGCCATAGTAACCTCAGTACAACTTGTAGTCCAGTGCCAGTTTTGTGTCAAAATATTTTAAGACTACAAGTTTCTATGGGCCTTAATGAAACCCTGTCAGAAACTGAAATGTTACCTTGGTAATGGACAAAATTAAAATTGAGTCACTACTCATACCTCAATAATTATTGAGGTTAAAAAGCAGATGTTCGGTTAAAAAAAAAAAATGTGATAAACCCAAGATTTCTATTTGATCCATGCAAACAGTTTTCCTGAAAATGTCAAGAAATTTATCTTTTGAACCATCATGAGATACCCCCGGCTGTATATCAGTAATAGCAAACGTGTTCTATAGAAGAGATTTATTTAACAGATCATAAAGGATCACAGTTTAATATCTATTTGATGGAATTGTGGCATCATGGAAGAGAAAAGGTTTGGAGTTTGGGAATAATTTGACATCAAATTCAAGGTTATACAATCAGCCCAGAAATCTATCAGGGTGCCAATTATGATGCAGTAGCTCCTGCACTGTAGGAAAATTTGTCTGATTGATTTCTCTCTTCACTATCACAAAGGATGAAATATATGAAAACAAAATGGACAGGGGTTTTTTTAATCCTTATTTAAGCTCTTAGGTAAAGCAAGATGGAACTCTGGTGGTTTGTAAATTTTGTTGTAATGTTCCCAACAACAAGGATGGTTAATGTTAACGCTCTCTCTGTTCAAATAACTCAAAAAACTATTGCATTAATGAACATAAAACACAAAGGTGGCTCCCCAAGTCAATCAATCAATCAATCAATTTTTTTATATAGCGCCAAATCACAACAAACAGTTGCCCCAAGGCGCTTTATATTGTAAGGCAAGGCCATACAATAATTATGTAAAACCCCAACGGTCAAAACGACCCCCTGTGAGCAAGCACTTGGCTACAGTGGGAAGGAAAAACTCCCTTTTAACAGGAAGAAACCTCCAGCAGAACCAGGCTCAGGGAGGGGCAGTCTTCTGCTGGGACTGGTTGGGGCTGAGGGAGAGAACCAGGAAAAAGACATGCTGTGGAGGGGAGCAGAGATCGATCACTAATGATTAAATGCAGAGTGGTGCATACAGAGCAAAAAGAGAAAGAAACAGTGCATCATGGGAACCCCCCCAGCAGTCTACATCTATAGCAGCATAACTAAGGGATGGTTCAGGGTCACCTGATCCAGCCCTAACTATAAGCTTTAGCAAAAAGGAAAGTTTTAAGCCTAATCTTAAAAGTAGAGAGGGTGTCTGTCTCCCTGATCTGAATTGGGAGCTGGTTCCACAGGAGAGGAGCCTGAAAGCTGAAGGCTCTGCCTCCCATTCTACTCTTACAAACCCTAGGAACTACAAGTAAGCCTGCAGTCTGAGAGCGAAGCGCTCTATTGGGGTGATATGGTACTACGAGGTCCCTAAGATAAGATGGGACCTGATTATTCAAAACCTTATAAGTAAGAAGAAGAATTTTAAATTCTATTCTAGAATTAACAGGAAGCCAATGAAGAGAGGCCAATATGGGTGAGATATGCTCTCTCCTTCTAGTCCCCGTCAGTACTCTAGCTGCAGCATTTTGAATTAACTGAAGGCTTTTTAGGGAACTTTTAGGACAACCTGATAATAATGAATTACAATAGTCCAGCCTAGAGGAAATAAATGCATGAATTAGTTTTTCAGCATCACTCTGAGACAAGACCTTTCTGATTTTAGAGATATTGCGTAAATGCAAAAAAGCAGTCCTACATATTTGTTTAATATGCGCTTTGAATGACATATCCTGATCAAAAATGACTCCAAGATTTCTCACAGTATTACTAGAGGTCAGGGTAATGCCATCCAGAGTAAGGATCTGGTTAGACACCATGTTTCTAAGATTTGTGGGGCCAAGTACAATAACTTCAGTTTTATCTGAGTTTAAAAGCAGGAAATTAGAGGTCATCCATGTCTTTATGTCTGTAAGACAATCCTGCAGTTTAGCTAATTGGTGTGTGTCCTCTGGCTTCATGGATAGATAAAGCTGGGTATCATCTGCGTAACAATGAAAATTTAAGCAATACCGTCTAATAATACTGCCTAAGGGAAGCATGTATAAAGTGAATAAAATTGGTCCTAGCACAGAACCTTGTGGAACTCCATAATTAACTTTAGTCTGTGAAGAAGATTCCCCATTTACATGAACAAATTGTAATCTATTAGACAAATATGATTCAAACCACCGCAGCGCAGTGCCTTTAATACCTATGGCATGCTCTAATCTCTGTAATAAAATTTTATGGTCAACAGTATCAAAAGCAGCACTGAGGTCTAACAGAACAAGCACAGAGATGAGTCCACTGTCCGAGGCCATAAGAAGATCATTTGTAACCTTCACTAATGCTGTTTCTGTACTATGATGAATTCTAAAACCTGACTGAAACTCTTCAAATAGACCATTCCTCTGCAGATGATCAGTTAGCTGTTTTACAACTACCCTTTCAAGAATTTTTGAGAGAAAAGGAAGGTTGGAGATTGGCCTATAATTAGCTAAGATAGCTGGGTCAAGTGATGGCTTTTTAAGTAATGGTTTAAGTACTGCCACCTTAAAAGCCTGTGGTACATAGCCAACTAACAAAGATAGATTGATCATATTTAAGATCGAAGCATTAAATAATGGTAGGGCTTCCTTGAGCAGCCTGGTAGGAATGGGGTCTAATAAATATGTTGATGGTTTGGATGAAGTAACTAATGAAAATAACTCAGACAGAACAATCGGAGAGAAAGAGTCTAACCAAATACCGGCATCACTGAAAGCAGCCAAAGATAACGATACGTCTTTGGGATGGTTATGAGTAATTTTTTCTCTAATAGTTAAAATTTTGTTAGCAAAGAAAGTCATGAAGTCATTACTAGTTAAAGTTAATGGAATACTCAGCTCAATAGAGCTCTGACTCTTTGTCAGCCTGGCTACAGTGCTGAAAAGAAACCTGGGGTTGTTCTTATTTTCTTCAATTAGTGATGAGTAGAAAGATGTACTAGCTTTACGGAGGGCTTTTTTATAGAGCAACAGACTCTTTTTCCAGGCTAAGTGAAGATCTTCTATATTAGTGAGACGCCATTTCCTCTCCAACTTATGGGTTATCTGCTTTAAACTACGAGTTTGTGAGTTATACCACGGAGTCAGACACTTCTGATTTAAAGCTCTCTTTTTCAGAGGAGCTACAGCATCCAAAGTTGTCTTCAATGAGGATGTAAAACTATTGACGAGATACTCTATCTCCCTTACAGAGTTTAGGTAGCTACTCTGCACTGTGTTGGTATATGGCATTAGAGAACATAAAGAAGGAATCATATCCTTAAACCTAGTTACAGCGCTTTCTGAAAGACTTCTAGTGTAATGAAACTTATTCCCCACTGCTGGGTAGTCCATCAGAGTAAATGTAAATGTTATTAAGAAATGATCAGACAGAAGGGAGTTTTCAGGGAATACTGTTAAGTCTTCTATTTCCATACCATAAGTCAGAACAAGATCTAAGATATGATTAAAGTGGTGGGTGGACTCATTTACTTTTTGAGCAAAGCCAATAGAGTCTAATAATAGATTAAATGCAGTGTTGAGGCTGTCATTCTCAGCATCTGTGTGGATGTTAAAATCGCCCACTATAATTATCTTATCTGAGCTAAGCACTAAGTCAGACAAAAGGTCTGAAAATTCACAGAGAAACTCACAGTAACGACCAGGTGGACGATAGATAATAACAAATAAAACTGGTTTTTGGGACTTCCAATTTGGATGGACAAGACTAAGAGACAAGCTTTCAAATGAATTAAAGCTCTGTCTGGGTTTTTGATTAATTAATAAGCTGGAATGGAAGATTGCTGCTAATCCTCCGCCTCGGCCCGTGCTACGAGCATTCTGACAGTTAGTGTGACTCTGGGGTGTTGACTCATTTAAACTAACATATTCATCCTGCTGTAACCAGGTTTCTGTTAGGCAGAATAAATCAATATGTTGATCAATTATTATATCATTTACCAACAGGGACTTAGAAGAGAGAGACCTAATGTTTAATAGACCACATTTAACTGTTTTAGTCTGTGGTGCAGTTGAAGGTGCTATATTATTTTTTCTTTTTGAATTTTTATGCTTAAATAGATTTTTGCTGGTTATTGGTGGTCTGGGAGCAGGCACCGTCTCTACGGGGATGGGGTAATGAGGGGATGGCAGGGGGAGAGAAGCTGCAGAGAGGTGTGTAAGACTACAACTCTGCTTCCTGGTCCCAACCCTGGATAGTCACGGTTTGGAGGATTTAAGAAAATTGGCCAGATTTCTAGAAATGAGAGCTGCTCCATCCAAAGTGGGATGGATGCCGTCTCTCCTAACAAGACCAGGTTTTCCCCAGAAGCTTTGCCAATTATCTATGGAGCCCACCTCATTTTTTGGACACCACTCAGACAGCCAGCAATTCAAGGAGAACATGCGGCTAAACATGTCACTCCCGGTCCGATTGGGGAGGGGCACAGAGAAAACTACAGAGTCCGACATTGTTTTTGCAAAGTTACACACCGATTTAATGTTAATTTTAGTGACCTCCGATTGGCGTAACCGGGTGTCATTACTGCCGACGTGAATTACAATCTTACCAAATTTACGCTTAGCCTTAGCCAGCAGTTTCAAATTTCCTTCAATGTCGCCTGCTCTGGCCCCCGGAAGACAATTGACTATGGTTGCTGGTGTCGCTAACTTCACATTTCTCAAAACAGAGTCGCCAATAACCAGAGTTTGATCCTCGGTGGGTGTGTCGTCGAGTGGGGAAAAACGGTTAGAGATGTGAACGGGTTGGCGGTGTACACGGGGCTTCTGTTTAGGGCTACGCTTCCTCCTCACAGTCACCCAGTCGGCCTGCTTTCCCGGCTGCTCGGGATCTGCCAGGGGGGAACTAACGACGGCGAAGCTACCTTGGTCCGCACCGACTACAGGGGCCTGGCTAGCTGTAGAATTTTCCACGGTGCGGAGCCGAGTCTCCAATTCGCCCAGCCTGGCCTCCAAAGCTACGAATAAGCTACACTTATTACAAGTACCGTTACTGCTAAAGGAGGCCGAGGAATAACTAAACATTTCACACCCAGAGCAGAAAAGTGCGGGAGAGACAGGAGAAGCCGCCATGCTAAATCGGCTAAGAGCTAGTAGCTACGCTAACCTAGCGGATTCCTAAAAACACGCAAAGTGAATAATGTGTAAATAATTTAGAGGTGATTCAGCAGAAGGAGTGCTTTAGTTAAGGCACGTAAAGATTACACTGGGAAACAAATCGTAATCTAGATAACTAGATCAATCTAAATGCGCAGATTAAACAGCTAACAGATACAGAAAAACACCGCTGTGCTCCGGAACAGGAAGTGATACAATACCGCAGTGAGAGCCAACCACCAGTAGAGGCAAGCAAGAACTCAGAGAAAGTGCCGTGTTTCCATCCCAAGTGACTCGAAAACCATCTCCAAAGTATGATATTAGTTCTGCTCTGTCCTTTGTCAATATCATTTTGATCTGGGTGTGAATACTATACATTTTAAAGGATTCTTCTAACATTAAGAATTAGATCTATTTTCACAATTTTGCTTCTGCCTCAAGTGATATATGTAATCATGACAGTAATCAGAGATTGTGAACCATCAGCAAATCTAAGATATTCTACAACATTTTTAAAGTGTGGGTGGACATGGAGCATTTTAAATGTATTGTACTGTATCAGACAATTTTCTGTTGACTAAAAATTCCCAAAGCCTACAGCACATTGTCAAAGCAGTTCATTCCAACTCACAGTCTGGATGTGAACTATAGAATTTTCAATGATTAGACATTTTGGCGTCTCACTTTTGTCTATTAATCAGAATGAAATGAGCAACATTTGGTGTATGAGACTGATGACATCATGGGATCACGGCTAGGATATAAGCACATAAATGTTCAAATTCCACTTTACAGCCATGGACCAAACTCCCTTCAGCACTTCAATAACTTGGTTCTTCAACAGACTGACAACAGATTTTAATTGTTTCAAATCATGATCAAAGTAATCACACTACTGTCTAAAACATACATGTCAACCCCTTTGAGGGTCCACCTGTATAACCAAGTGAGAAAATCCATAAAATCAGCACAAAATCCTTATAACCTCCAAATCGCACCAAACTCAGTTTTATTACAGTACACACAACCGCATAGCGGTATCACATAACTGGGTTTTTGTCCACATATTATGAGTTGCCACAATGACATTAAAGTCAGGATATTAGTATTTCCTCCACAGTTGAATTTTAAACAATAGAGATCTAGTATTCATGCATCAAGCTGAATTTTATAGAAGTGAATGTGTCAAATTTAGTTATTTTTTACAGAAACAAGAACTGTGTCACTAGTGGAAATACATTAATAAAATCATGAAAAATAAATAGAATATAATGAACAAAATAAAACATACCACAGAACTTCATCAAGTGTATCGAAAATCGCCTCGCCAGTGCCGATGTTGCAGACGGGCATGTCAATGATCCTCGACTTCACCCCGTGTGTTTGACAGGGATGGGTATCAATAAGATTTTATCGATACCATTATCGATTCTGCTTATCGATCCAATTCCTTATCGATTCCCTTATCGATACCTCTTGTGATTTTTTTTTTTTTTTGTTTACTAAAAATAGGCTTTACAGGTTTTCTATGTTAGCGGGTCAAAGAGCTTTTTCTTATTGTGCACCCACTCTGTGGAACGGTCTTCGTGCGACCGTGAGGGAGATGGAGTCTGTGGACATTTTAAAGTCAAGCCTTAAAGCCTATTTTTATTCTCTTTCTTACGAATAGTTTTTATTTTTTATCTGTTTTATTCTTTTACTTCTGTTTTTAATTATGCATTTGAATTTTTTTAATTTTTATTTATTTAATTTTTTATGTTGAACTGTTCTATGTGAGGTGCCTTGAAATGGCTTTTGTTGTGATTTGGCGCTTTATAAGCCGATTAAATTGAAATTGAATTGAACAACATTTTACTGAGTCTTAAAGTAAATAAATATGAAATTGGTCACTGGATCCTTAAACTTTGGACATAATAAACTCTACATGGTGGATCCTTGATCTCTGGACATAAATAGAAATAAAATCTGTACTTCTTGTCAAAAGCATTTCCTTTCAGACATTTTGGCATGAATGTCTTTCCATATATATGAGCTGAGCTCTTACAGCTGGCAGTGCTGTATGTCAGCATCAGTTTAATTCATAAAGAACACAGGACATCTCAGTTTGGGAAGAAAAAAAAGAGTCGATTGTAGTTTATTTTCTGTATTACAGCGTTTGGAAAGAGGTGTCATTTTATTTAAAGTGGCAATTTTGTGTCAACGGAACAGAGGACGATTCTCGTTTCTTGACTACAACATGACAAGAGTCCCAATTAGTGACTTTAATCCACACAAAAGCGACTCACGATTTTCTGATGGCTTTGAGAGGATTAGTGGACTTGCCGCTTCTGAAGAGCAGCGAATCAAAGAACCACGAGCCAGTGGTTCGAAGCATTGCTTCAATGGCTCACGCATCAAAGTGGAGTCGCGCTGCAGAAACGGTTGATTACAGACCCTCTGCAGACCAAACCCTGAATATCCGTAAGACTTTATTTGTACGTCCGTATGAGTCTGAAATTAGGAAAAATCCGTATAATTTACAGACAATCCGTATAGGTTGACATGTATGCTAAAAGTACTGGAGTAACAAATGTTACAGTGTTAAGTTGTGTCTTAGATGAACAGCTTAACAAATCAATTAAATATTCCAAGAGTCCTTTGATTCAGTTAAAATCGAGGGATTTTCCTCAATGAGTGGATGTAGTTAACATGTTTGGTCCATGCATTTACAGAGGGGCATTCTGCTGCAGCTCTGTTCATTGTTCTGCAGTGTTTAAGCCCTCAGGCTGTAGCACTATAAGACGACCCTGTGAAATTAGCTGCTGTTCCCACATACCAGTCTATAGCAGACATGAGGGCAAAGGGGAAGCACAGCAACACGGGCCCTCAGTGAGCCACTTGAGTAGTCAGAGGAACCTGGTAATTTACAATCACAGCCTCCGATGGCCTCTATTGCACATTTTATCCACCAGCACAGCCATTTTAACAATTTATATCAACTTGATCCCAACTGAAATGAAAAAGAGAGCAATAATATGATCAACATTGTAAGAAGTGTTCCATTAGATGCCTGGCTTCTGAGTGGTTGGATCCTTCCACCTGATTAATATGCAACAGTAAATATAGGTTTTATATACAGTCAGGTCTGTAAGTAATTGGACAGTGACAATTTTTACCATTTTGCATTGCAACACCACCACAACGGAGAGCAAAAGAAAGAAGGTGTGTTTGGAGTGAGGACTTTCAGCTTTAACTCAAAGGGTTTAACAGAATTTTGCATTAAACATTTTGGAATTACAGCCAATTGTATTATAAGACCATAATGAATTTGGGCAAACATGATATTTGATTGATATTTTACAGGAAAATGTCTTTAGAAAAGTCAGTGGATGGATACATGAATATTTCCAAGTCACTGAAAAATGTCTTGGACTTCATTTACACCACATTGAGAAATACAAATATTATGGTGGTAAATCTGTCTGGAGTAGGCAGGTTTCAAAAACTGAGTGAATGTACAAGAAAGGAATGAGTGATGTAAGCCACCAAAGAAACCCACAAAAACTCTAAAGAGTTAGGCCGGGTTTACACGGCAAGATAATTAGGCCGATATCGGACCCGATCTTCCCCTTCCGACAATCTTAAGGACGCCCCGACAATCGTGATGATGCTAAAGATTAATCTTATCAGATATTCTTGCCGTGTGTGGTGGGTTAAGAGCGCTCTGATCTGCTCGGAAGGGCGTCAGGAGCGCTCCGATCGCAAATTGGGGATATTCAACATGTTGGATTTTTTTGGCCCGATATCGCAGCGTGTGTTGTGTCTTCCGACCACAAACGAGCACACAGCCTGCTGAATGTGACGTGCAGCCAATCAGAAAGTGAGGTGACGAACGTACGGAGCGGAAAATAAAATCAAAACAGCTGTTCTGACTTACCAGAAAGTCCGGTGGTCGCGCTGTCTCCATTCCTTTAAAGAACACCTTTTCTTTTTCTATCGTTTTTTTCCCTCTGTGGTAAATAGTCCACAAAGTACCTCCGTTTGTTTACTCTGAAGTCACGTTTAATCTCGAGAGATTTTGCGAGATTTCCTGTCTGAACTGTAAATGTTCGTGTGTGAAATCTGTTCGTGTGTGGTGTTGTTCTTACCGTGTGGCTGAACACCACACACTGTACAACCAAACCTGTTAGATCCATGATTTTTTATCTTCATGTGTGTGGTCTCTAAGGTTTTGGAAACCTACAGATAATTTTAAAATCCTGTCGTGTGAACCAGGCTTTATAGGCTTCTGTGGCTGTGTTGAGATGAACTGTGTCTTGTACAACTTTTGTTTGTTGCACCACCAGTCACATTTTCATGGTGCAATGGAGCAGAGAGGGATATTCAAACAAGAAAACATCAAACTTCTTGTTTATCTGGGTAAAGCTTTGCCACTCATCCAACACCCACATATACTCCTCCAGGGTGGGGTCCAATATTCCCAGATGAACAAGACGTCCTGTTGCCTCGACTAAATTTCAGGAATCTTATGAAATAATAGGACTTCAAACAGCAACATAAAATTACAAATTCCATGTTCAACAAGGAGCAGGAAGAAGTTTTCACTTATTTATTCCTCCCACTTTTTTTAATCTATTCACCATAATTCCCATAATATGTATATGTTGCTCGTTCATGTATATGAACGAGCGAAGCTCTTCAGCATCTCACCATGTCATTTAGGACCTTCAGACTTTTTTTTTTTTTTTTTGGAGCAAATGCTTCAGGGGAGCATTAGCATGGCTAAAACCTTTCACCTTAAAAAGGTGGCAGGGGGTCTGGGGGGAGCATTTTTCTTTTTTTTTTGCCTTTCAGCTCCTGGGGGTTCCGTCCCCCAGACCCCCTTAATTACAGCACTCTTAACCCCCTGCCACTTTAAGTATTTTTTAAATGTAGATGTAAATTAATATTCAGGGGTTTCAGCTAGTTGACAGTAGGGCTGTACAATATAGCCAAATTAACATATCTCAATATTGTCATATCAATATGATATACGATATGACTATGATTTTACACAAAGTGCAGCAATAGTGAAAATTAAACATTCTTAAACAAAACAGTTATAATATCACACTCATTTTGCACTCATCATAAGGTTAGAATACAGTGCCCTCCAAAATTATTAGAACACGTGGCATTTCCCACATTTTAATTTGTTTATGCCATTTCAAATACAATAAATACAAAAAAATACAAAGAACTAGAAGCACTCAGAGAGTGCAAACCTCCGCCAAGGCCATGGGGTCACTGACGCCATAACATCTACACGCCGTGGAATCATTGAACCTAAAAAAGTCTAACAATGATGTTTGCTCAGTAGTAAAAAAAGTTTAATCTGCTGTGGCTGGATAGCATGTATCCTTAGCGCTTGGCATCGCAGTTTATTGCAACTTGCACCTTTCCCAGAAGCTACTGTCATCTGAGCACTGATATTGATATTGCATGTGCTTATAAACAAAAACAAATAAGAGACAAAATTCAATGTATTATTCAATTAAACTGCAAATATATGAATTTTTAACATTTATGAAACACTTCTCTAAACAAGGCCATAGGGTCACTGACCCTTAAGAGATTCCCTCCTTGGCACAGTGATCTATTTGTTTTTGTCTCTTTCTATAAAATTATATGTAATAATCATTAGATTATTAATATATAAACAGAAATAAATTCAAGAAATATTACAATTTGAAAACAAATGCACCCGAACGTGATGACAGCTGCAACTGCTTAATGCTAACTTTTAACATTGAAAATGCCATAGACATGCTAACGCATTAGCATCGGGATCCGGATCGTGAGCCGGATCACCACTAAAATTTAATCACTTGTTCCTCTTGTCATTTCCAACCACTCCACAAAATTTCATCAAAATCCGTTCAAAACCTTTTGAGTTATCCTGCTGACAGACAGACAAACAAACAAACGCGACCGAAAACATAACCTCCTTGGCGGAGGTAATAAAAATTTCTAAAATTATCTTCCTCAAACTGAAACTGAAAGCAAATCTCTAAAACTTGACCAGCTACTGTACAGGAGGGGTGTCTAGCAGTCAATATGTGTCACTGATTTCAAAATGCAGCTCTTTTCAACCAGACGTGCTGTGCCATGACATGTCAAACATCTGTGTCCAATCACATTTCAGGTGAGTCCAGTGCAACCTTGGCCTCTGCTCTAGCTCTGCCCATGCCAGGAAGTGTCCAACATTTGACAATTCCTGTTTCGCTGTGGACTCAAAATTTGGCACTTTTTGTTTCAGTCTCAACTTGCCACCGAATCCCCACAAGATCCCACGAGATCTCGGATCGTGGAATCCAGGAAGTGTTTGACATTTCCTGTTTCACTGTGGACTCAAAATTTGGCACTTCCTTTTTGGGACTCCCTGTACCATGAGCGAGCTTCACGCCGCTGAGCATTGCATCATTAAAAAAGAAATCATGAATGGTATCCCTAAATTTAGGAATGGTATCCCTATTTAAAACTCCATACACTTCATCATCACTTCACACATCACTTTCTATACATGCAATACATTATCACATTTATATATATACAACCCTATACAATACCTATTGTATATAAGCACGATTTATACCTATCAATACACACATTTTTCATAAAAACAAACAAAACAGTCTGATAATGTTTCCATTTGTTTCTAAGTGATTTAATGGATTTGATGGTCAGTGACTTGACTTGTATCCATCCCCTGACATTTCTTAAAAAAAAAAAATCATACTATAAAAGTGATAATGTAGAAGTGTGTTGATTAATCTTAAGAGAAAGCACTCTACATATCAGATTAAACAAAAACAGCTTTTGAGAGGTGATACAATTTTGAATCATTTCGCATTTAAATTATAGTGTACATTAGGTACATAATAGTACGTCTCCCTCACGGTTCAGTACAAATCACTGTTTCAAGATCACAATACAGTTTAAATCCTGGTACATTCCTGCCAGGTTTTCTCATAATTCTCATATAGGTATAGAAGAAAACACACAAAATTAAAAAGACAGAATAATATCCGAACATTCGGATAATGGCTGAACATTCAACCTGAAGTTCTTAATTGCATTTTGGTCATATTAAATACCAACAACTGAATATGAGCAAAATGTAATTCATAATCAATGTTGCAAACATCAAGTTGTTTTGTGGTATATAGCCCACATTTTAGTACATGCAAAAATATGGATTTTTTTGGTTTCACTGGGTTTTTTTTGTTTGTTTGTTGTTGATTTTTAGCACTTCTACTGCACATAGTATCAAACTTCTGAGATTAAATGTTATTTTGGTTGCACATTTGTATTTTTCTCATTTGAGTGTTGTATATTTTCTAACTTGTTGAATGCAGGATTTTAAATTACTTATTTCTTTATTTTTGTAGGACATTGATCACAGGCATGGCCTCTGGCAGCATTGTGGCATTTAACATCGATTTCAACCGGTGGCACTTTGAGCATCGGAACAGGTACTGAGGAGAGTCACAGAAGATCTAAACAGTGAGCGAGGAGGAGCAACATCAGCATATGGTCTTAAAATGTGTTCACCTCTTACCGAACACAATTTTCTGTTCATTTTAACATCTTGCCTGATCACCAGCTAAAGCATTTTCCAAACCAAGTCAAAGAGAGGCTGAAATCAGCTTCAGTCAACACAGTCCGATGCCAACTTTACAAAATAAATCCTTATCTTTTCTCAACCTTTTGTTCCTCTTGAAAGTGAATATAAAGCAAATCCTCTGTTATGGACATTTGTACGACATTTGTATGATTGACACATATCTCATTTGGATGAATTTTCTAGAACAATCCCTCTAAATATACATGGTGTACAGTTTACACCAATAAAGGCTTGAAAAAAGACAAATACTGTTAGAGTAGACATGTTTCCATCATATATTAATGTGCAGATTGTCTTTGTTGCACTTCAGATCTTTGTTGGTAATAAATGTCACGTTTGCTCATTGTTACCAACAGTAGTCAGATGTATGTGACAAACGTTATTTTGTTGTGTTTGAATGTCTAAGGAAGGTTTCAGTGTCAAACGTGATGTGAGCTTTGTTCTATGTGAAGCATTTTTAAAATAGTTTTGCAAAAAACACGTGATATTTCCATATTTATGTAAAATTAAGGTCTGAATGCAAGAACAACCCAGTCTCATGGATTGTTGTGATTCAGCAGCACGAAATGTACATTAATTTATTGGTTCATCATATTGTCATGAAAAGTGCAAAATTGTTGTCATGGGAGCACGAATTTATTCTAATTCATTCCGTGACGGGTACACGTAATTAAAAGTGCAGTGGGGGAGGGGGGGTCAGGGGTGGTTATGGTTAGGGTTAGGGGAAGGAGTAGGGTTAGTTTATGGTTAAGGTTAGGGTTGGGGATAGGAGTAGGATTAGTAATAGTGAGTTTAAAAAAAAAACCCTGTCACGAAAATTTGAATCATTTTGTGACGGGAGTACGAAAAAAACGTGAGACTGGGCTGGCAAGAAATATAATCACGCCCCTCATTTGGTTGAGACCCCGTGCAACCATGTGACCTTCAGTGCTAAAGTCGCCTTTTTGGAGGAGAAAAGAGACGCTGGATTCACCTGCTCAGTGCATAAACAGAGCTATCACTACCAGAAGCCAAAGCACAAGAACAAATCCACCATCTCAAAATAGACTGAAACTTGCATGGTGAGACTAAAGAGCGACATGTAGTAAATTTCTCCCCAAGTGGGGTGCAGCAACAATACAATTTACCTGTATGGTTGAACATACTGGCTTTTCTTCTACTAAGCACACAGCGATCAAGTAACACTGGTTCAACTTCTGACCATATTTCATGCTAATTGATGACCATATAACAAAAATTCAAGTTCAGAACTGAGGTGAACTGATGCATAGAACTATCGAAATCTTGAAATGGATACAGTGCATCCAGAAGGTATCCACAGCACTTCGCTTTTTCCACATTTTGTTATGTTAAAGCCTTATTCCTAAATGGAGTAAATTCATGTTGTTGCTCATTCGGTTGCTCCCGGTTTATGTTCTGCTGAAAGATGAACCGTCACCCCGGTCTGAGGTCAAGAGCACTCTGGAGCAGGTTTTCATCCAGGATGTCTCAGTACATTGCTGCATTCATCTTTCCCTCAATCCTGAGTAGTCTCCCAGTTCCTTCTGCTGAAAAACATCCCCACAGCATGATGCTGCCACCACCATGCTTCACTGTAGGGATGGTGCCTGGTTTCCTCCAAACATGACACCTGGCATTCATGCTAAAGAGTTCAATCTTTGTCTCATCAGACCAGAGAATTTTGTTTGTCATGGTCTGGGAGTCCTTCACGTGCAAACTCCAGGCAGGCTGCCATGCATCTTTTACTAAGGAGTGGTTTCCATCTGGCCACTCTACCATACAGGCCTGATTGGTGGATTGCTGCAGAGATTGTTGTCCTTCTGCAAGGTTCTCCTCTCACCACAGAGGAATACTGGAGCTCTAACAGAGTGACCATTGGGTTCGTGGTCACCTCATTGATTGAGGTCCTTTTCCTCTAATCACTCAGTTTAGACAGGCGGCCAGCTCAAGGAGGAGTCCTGGTGGATCCGAACTTCTTCCATTTATGGATGATGGAGGCCACTGTCCTCATGGGGACCTTCAAAGCAGCAGAAATGTTTCTGTACCCTTCTCAAGATTTGTGCCTCAAGACAATACTGTCTTGGAGGGCTACAGACAATTCCTTTGACTTCATGCTTGGATTGTGCTCTGACATGGACTGTCAAGTGTGGCACCTTATATGTATGTCGACAGGTGTGTGTCTTTTCAAATCATGTCCAATCAACTGAATTCTGCCCAGGTGGACTCCAATTAAGGTGTAGAAACATCTCAAAGATGATCAGTGGAAACAGGATGCACCTGAGCTCAATTTTAAGCTTCATGGCAAAGGCTGTGAATACTTATGTACATGTGATTTCTTAGTTGTTTTCTTTTTTTTTTTTAATAAATCTGCAAAAATCTCATAAAAACCTTTTCACATCATCATTATTGGCTATTGTATGTAGAATTTTGAGGAAAAAACATGAATTTCATCCATTTATGGAACACGGCTGCAACATAAATTTGGAAAAAACTGCAGCGCCGTGAGTACTTTCTCGATGCACTGTACATAAAAAAAAAAAAAATTTTTAGACACCTGAATAGAAAGTAAGCTGAGGCTCATGAAATCCCATCTGAAATAGTTTGATCCTAAATATAACAGTATAAAATGTGCAACACAACCAGATCAACTTCAGCAAATATTGTAACAAAAGAATGAACTTAAACATTTGAAGATGTAAAAATCAAAGCAACAATCCCCCTGTCGTCTCTGCACACAGGGTCACACATGCACAGTGGAATCTTGCGGACTCACCCACGGTGTAAAAGTGTGAAACATTACTCCTTTCCATCTTTAAATTAACTGATGCTCACTGAGCAAAAGTAAGATAGCATACCATTAAAGAAATGTTTCATAAAATGCTGAAAATATTGAAACTGGAACTCGTTACTGTTAATTATTTAGCTCAACTTTGTCAGTCTGATGGAAATCTATAGAATGAAATATAATATTTGTCCATGCTGATTGTTGCAGCCATATGCTGAACATAAAATCACCATGTGTCCTTTAAGCCAGAAGGTTCAAAATTAAAAAAAATATTTAAGAACTGTGCTAATGATTAGATAGTTGCAGAAAACAGAAAAAGCCTTTCTTGTCTTCCAAAATGGCGACCGCATGGTCTGATGACTACAGATGCACTAGGTCTGAGCAGTTTTGTTGAAAAATAAAATTAAATATTGCTTTGTTTTTTTAAGCGTCTCATGACAGTTCATGTTTGGGTTCGAGCCATATTCATATAATTTCTAATGATTCTACAGTTGATGGTACTGCAGACATAGCATTACTTGTGCATTATCTTTGTCTGGAGTCTGTACCATGTTTTTGGTAAGCAATACCACAACTCATTTGCTGATAAAATCTAAGCACGTTTTTCAGTCAGATGTGATAAATACAATTATGAATATGAACACAACATTGTTCCAAAAATGTCTAGTCTATTTTTGGTGATATCAAAGCTCTATCTGCACTTAACTACAGAAATAGAAATCAGTTGCTTGAAGTAACATTTTAAATGAACAAAAATATGCAAACATTGTAATTTCTGCATTTTGATTTCCTAGAGGTGCTACCAGACATTACCCTCCACATTTTGCATGCAAACAGCTACTTTGCTTTAATGTAATTATTTTCCATTGCGATTTAAAATTTGAGTGAAAATGCATTTTTCAATAATTACTTTACATTTGATGGTTTGATTTCATGAAATATGAAGATATGATGTATTTAAACTTCATTTTTTTTTTTGCTGATGTTTTTGAAGTGTTTAAATATGCACAATACTTAATTGTAAAAATCAACTGCTTTCCTTTCATTTTCTTGTTTTTAGTAAAACTGAATAAGACCACCTTATGGTAGAAGTATTTATTGGTCAAAATTTACTGGCACAAACAGCATAATGCAGCTTTTTTAGTCTCCCACTTGGGTTATACTGCCATCTGCTGTCAGGATGTGTGACACTGGAAACTAATTCTGCTTGAAAAATCTTCCTTCACATTAACTTACTCACTCAGATCACACTGAAAAGTATTAAAAATCATTTTATCCACAGATTTAGCATTTTTTTCTGTCAGCGTACCATGATGCATTTTTTAAACATAATAATTTGTATTATTATTAGTGTAAAACTGCAGTACTTGTTTTCATTCACATTTAGGACATACATGAGTGTCATAAAAGTGTGTCCAAATTGGTGTGGGTGCGTATCCCTGGATTCTGTATCATGAATTGAATAAAAGTTTATGACTCCCCCTGCACAGGACACCAGTCTGACAGGTTATTTCTCAGGCCAAGGCCAGTACCCATTTACAACTGGATGAAATGGGACAATGCAGACAAAGTGTCTTGTACACAGACACAACCAGTTAGTGTGAATGGCAGTTGAACCCATGAGTGCATATTGGCAGCCCAACTCCTATCCCACAGATCCACCAGCTCTACTGTCCCATGTCATCTGCAGGTAAAAACTATACACATTGACAAAATTGTTGGAACTCTTCAGTTAAAGAAAGAAAAACCTACAGTGGTCACTGAAATAACCTGAAACTGGCAAAAGTATTAATAAATAAAAATTTAGTGAAAATGTACTCATGAAACTCATATATACTGTATGTATATATATCGGGGGCGGATCCAGCTTTCTTATAAAGGGGGTGGGGTTGACTGGGGGGGATGCGGAGGCATGCCCCCCGGAAAATTTCAAAATTGAAGGTGCATTTTCCTGCAATCTGAGGCAATTCAAGCATGTATTTTGGAGATTTGAAATAGGTAATTGCTATATTTTTACACACTTCACACTGCAGCAGGGATTTTGGTCCACTCCTCCATATAGATCTTCCCCAGATCTTTCAGCTTATGAGTTTCAGCTCCCTCCAAACATTGTCTATTGAGTTCAGGTCTGGAGACTGGCTAGGCCACTCCAGGAGCTTGAAATGCTTCTTATGGAGCCCCTCCTTAGTTGCCCTGGCTGTGTGTTTGGGGTCACTGTCATGCTGGAAGACCCAGCCACGACCCATCTTCAATGTTCTTGCTAAGGGAAGGAGGTAATTTGCCAAAATCTTGAGATACATGACCCTATCCATCCTCCTTTCAATACAGTGCAGTATTTCTGCCCCTTTTGCAGAAAAGCACCCCCAAAAATGATGTTTCCACCCCCATGCTTCACAGTTGGGATGGGTTGTTCTCATCCTCCAAACACAGCGAGTGGAGTTGATACCAAAAAGCTCTATTTTGGTCTCATCTGACCACATGACCTTCTCCCCTCCTCTGGATCATCCAGATGGTTACCGGTGAACTTCAAAGAGGCCTGGACATGTGATGGAGTTAGCAGGGGGACCTTGCTGCCCTGCAGGATTTTAAACCATGACGCCATAGTGTGTTACTAATGTAATCTTTGGGACTGTGCTCCCAGCTCTCTTCAGGTCATTGACCAGGTCCTCCCATGTAGATTTGGGCTTTCTCAGAATCATCCTTCCCCACAAGGTGAGATCTTACATGGAGCCCCAGATCAACTAAGGTATTCATGGATATACTGTGTGGACCTATTACTCAAAATGGTCACGAGTGACAAGCTGTGGAAAACCAGGTAAATGGGAATTTTGTTAACAATGTCAAGGAATTAGGCTCAAGTCAAAGAAGTGTCTGGGATCAAATTCATCAGTTTATTGTTTGGTATTCACTTCCAGTTTATTTTCCGTGCAAAATAGCACAGAACTCAAACTTACCAGTCTGGTGTAGCATGTGGCTTGAGCTGGATTGCAAACCCCAGTCTGAACATGGCCTAGTAGGATGAACCAGATTAGAAAAACAAGCCTGTCTGCTATCTGGCTAGAAAGCAATCCAGATTGAATCTGGTTTAAACTGGATTTCTAACTCTAGTGTGAAATTTTGAATGGCTGTGCACCCTGTTGTCTCATGCACCATCTCATGCCCTGCAGTCTCAGTGTGCAGGTTTACTCTGTCTTCTGAAGTTTAAGAAGAAGTCAGCAGGATGTAGAGCTTTGCTTTTCATGGTTTTTTTTTTTTTTTTTTTTTTTTTGAAGATGTAAAATTATCAACGAAATATTCCCCCTGTCGCCTCTACACACAGGGTCACACATGCACAGTGGAATCCTGCAGACTCACCCACAGTGTAAAAGTGTGAAATATTACTCCTTACATCTTTAAATTAACTGATGCTAATCTATCAAAATAAATAACATACCAAAGTGTTGAATCATTTAAGGCCAAGCTTAAAACGTATTTCTTTTGTATCATTTACAATTAGCGTAATATCTATATGTCGCAGACATGAATGGGCGAAGCTCTTCAGCATCTCATCCTGTCATTTAAGTCCTTCAGAATTTTTTTTTTCAGTAAATGCTTTTGGGAATCATTAGCATGACTAAAAACCTTCACTTTCTGGTGGCCTTCATTGCCCAGGCCCCCAACTACAGCCCTCTTAACCTACGGCCATTTTAATAATTTTCTTTATTTGTATCTCACACGCCTGGAAAAAAAATCCTCACCATCACATTTAGGTCCTTCACACTTTTTTTCAGTAAATGCTTCTAATGCTAATGTATCTACTGGCCAGCAGATGGCAGTACTGGCCAGTTGCTGTGGTCTAAACAGCACAGAGATTCCACATGACTACAAAAGTAAAATGAACATTATACAACCCCAATTCCAATGAAGTTGGGACACTGTGTGAAATGTAAATAAAAACAGAATATAATGATTTGCAAATCCTCTTTAACCTATATTCAACCGAATACACCACAAAGACAAGATATTTAATGTTCAAACTGATAAACTTTGTTTTTGTGCAAATGTTTTCTCATTTTGAAATGGATGCCTGCAACATGTTTCAAAAAAGCTGGGACAGTGGTGTGTTTACCACTGTGTTACATCACCTTTCCTTCTAACAACACTCAATAAGTGTTTGGGAACTGAGGACACTAACTGTTGAAGCTTTGTAGGTGGAATTCTTTCCCATTCTTGTTTGATGTAAGACTTCAGTTGTTCAACAGTCGGGTCTCCGTTGTTGTATTTTGTGCTTCATAATGCGCCACACATTTTCAATGGGCGACAGGTCTGGACTGCAGGCAGGCCAGTCTAGTACCTGCACCCTTTTACTACGAAGCCACGTTGTTGTAACACATGCAGAATGTGGTTTGACATTGTCTTGCTGAAATAAGCAGGGACGTCCCAGAAAAAGAAGTTGCTTGGATGGCAGCATGTGTTGCTCCAAAACCTGGATGTACCTTTCAGCATTGATGGTGCCATCACAGATGTGTAAGTTGCCCATGTCATGGGCACTAATACACCGTCATACCAGCACAGATGCTGGCTTTTGAATTTTGCGCTGGTAACAATCTGGATGGTCTTCTTCCTCTTTTGTCCGGAGGACACGACGTCCATGATTTCCAAAAACAATTTGAAATGTGGACTCATCAGACCACATCACACTTTTGCACTTTGTTTCTGTTCATTTCAAATGAGCTCAGGCCCAGAGAAGGTGGCTGCGTTTCTGGATGTTGTTGATGTATGGCTTTCACTTTGCATGGTAGAGTTTTAACTTGTAGATGTAGCGACGAACTGTGTTAACTGACAATGTTTTTCTAAAGTGTTAATGAGCCACGCGGTAAGATCCTTTACACAATGATGTCGGTTTTTAATGCAGTGCCGCCTGAAGGATCGAAGGTCACGGGCATTCAATGTTGGTTTTCAGCCTTGCCGCTAACATGTAAAAAGTTCTCCAAATTATCTGAATCTTCTGATTATATTATGGACTGTAGGTGATGGAATCCCTAAATTCCTTGCAGTTGAACGTTGAGAAACATTGTTCTTAAACTGTTGGACTACTTTTTCAAGCAGTTGTTCACAAAGTGGTGATCCTTGCTCCATCTTTGCTTGTGAACGGTTGAGCCTTTTGGGGATATTCCTTTTATACCCAATCACTTTCAATTAGTGTCCTCAGTTCCCAAACGCTTATTGAATGTTGTTAGAAGGAAATTTGATGTAACACAGTGGTAAACATACCACTGTCCCAGCTTTTTTGAAATGTATTGCAGGCATCCATTTCAAAATGAGCAAATATTTGCACAAAAACAATAAAGTTTATCAGTTTGAACATTAAATATCTTGTCTATGTGGTGTATTCAATTGAATATAGGTTGAAGATGTATTCTGTTTTTATTTACATTTCACACAACGTCCCAACTTCATTGGAATTGGGGTTGTACAACCAAAATGTACATTTTTGTGCTTTTCATCACGTTTATTAGAGGCTGCAGCAACTCTGTGGTGCGCAAAGGATTATGGGATATGGACAATACTGCCATGAACACTGCCACCTACTCAGTGGTGGGCACAGTTCCGATAATCCGATAATTATTGAAGATAATGTTTTCATTATTGAATTTTCTTTTTAGATAACTTTTAAAAACCATTATCGGACTAATTATCTTGCGATAAATTTTTGTGCGGTAATTTTTAGACCGATAACGTGGTAAATAAAGCTGAACAGCTACAAACATTTATAAAATTTAAAAATCAGTTGAGCACCTACATGTTAAATGTTTTGGAGCAGATGTGTAGTTCTACTCTCTGCAAAATAGAGAACTGCTACTAGAAGAAACCGCTCTATCCTCTGCAGGCAAAGGAGAACTGTTCACCAAAAAAAAACCCTAATTTCTTTTAACCCCATACTGATACGCGAGCAATATCACCCAAGTCATCCAGAGGCATACATTTTTAACTTATGGTTCAAAATTTAACCAAACTAATTCAGACAAGTTATTTAAATTAACGTCACGTCTGAAGTTTTAGAAAGTGAAAATATCAGATATGTGTTTTAGTTTTAAAGTAATGCGCTAATTTTTAAGGTTTTAGTGTGGACATGCTGTGTCCAGGTGCATTATGGGTATGATAGGGTAATCTCAGTATGTTCACGACATGAAAAATGCATTTCAGACACTCTGATCAGGCTCCACGGACAACAGCATTAAACTCTAGTGACTAAAACTCTCGTGAATATATTCTCTGGGTTTATAGACGTTATTGTGTTTGCGTTTATTAAATTACACGCATCTTAAATGTAGCAGACATGGATTATCTGGAATTTTGTTTTGGCAAGTTTATATAGTCTCTACTGCCATCTACTGGTCAGTAGTGTTCATGGCAGTATTCAAACTGAAGCTGGGCTGATATTTTTAATCACTGTACTTGGTTCCAGCTAAAACTGTACCACAGCACGGTGTAAAAGTTGAGAGCGCAAGATTTATGTTCTCACACACATTGTACATTCAAAAACCACACGTTGGACTCGTGTTTCCAGAAGCAAAATGTAAACAGAAGCTTTTTTCAAATTTAATTTACATTTCTTATTTTTTTTACAAAAACTCTCGATGGGAGACATCAAAGTTAAAAAAAAAATTACAAGACAGGTCTGCGGTGTTTGCACATGCACAGTGCGAGAGGTTGGATGCTTGTAGCTCTTCAGCACCGGGATACCCTCACGATGGCCGACCAGAATATCAAACAGGTTTGATTTTCATCTGACCATACGATCGCCAATCAGGAGGTTGTTGTGAGATGTTAAACGCAGTTCGTTACTCCATGTATACTAAACGATGCAGGACGCGCGATTAACCTGAAACTCAGTGCAATCCAAAAACGTCTCGCACAAATAAAAAAGCTGATGAAAAAGGGCGAAAAATCGCACAGTGTAAACCCAGCTTAAGTACTGAACATCTGGCACCAGTAGATCATGGCAGTGTTCTATTTATTTTTGACACTGGTTATATCAGACGGTTATCTAATTACAACTCAGCTTTTTTTTTCTTTTGAAAATGCCTTTTACAAATAAAAAAAATGGAATATTTTACAAAAGCACATTTATATGTAAACACCAACACACAACACATTAACGTGTTGGTTTACATAATGAATGACTCAACCAAATCAATGTTAGCGGAGGCACACTTTACCCAGACTCTTTTGTGATCTGTCTGTGTTTGTTACAAAACTTCAGAATTAGTGCATTATTCAACATTAAAAGATATACAGTGGTCTCTCGCTATAACGTGGTTCACCTTTCGCGGCCTTGCAGTTTCGCAGATGTTTTACTCCAATTTTGCATGCTTTTTTTTTTTTTACAGCGCATTGTGTTCTGCGTCCTCATCAAGCAGGCCGGTCGTGGCACCGTGAAGGGAGAGTACGCGCATTGTGTTCTGCGTGTCTGTTTATAAGAATCTTCTCGCCCAGAAGAAAAAAGAGCGTCAACAACTACCCATAACTGTGTTCTTCACTCGGAAATAGACACCTGTACGAGGTGTCACTCAGTGGAAAAAGACGTGACAGCGGAGTGGCGCCAAGATGAAGAGGCACGATCAGAGGAACTGTGAAATACTGGTCAGTCACTATTAATAATTTTTTATGTGTCCAAGCTTGTAGGCTGATCATTAAAATTAAATTTGTTAGTTCTAAAAGCCATCATTATTTATAGGAAAACGTTCTATTTTTATTTCTCAAACAAATGTCTGGGCCTGAAAACAGGTTGGTCTTATTTTTCTACTAAGGTTTGAACTTTGAGAGTGTTTACACAGGAGAGAAAAGTGAGAAAATGTTAATACCTGTTTGAGAAACGTGTATAAAGTGTGTAGTGAGGGGTTTTACAGCCTTAAAACGTCTATAATAATTGTAAAAAATAACACTGACTACTTCACGGATTTCGCCGATTGCGGGTTATTTTTACAACTTAAGTCCTGCAATAAACGAGGGACCACTGTATGTTATATTTTAACTTTGTACGAATGACAGAATTGACATTAATGGAGTTATTCTATCAGTATTCATTTTATTTATACACCAAACTATCACTCAGCATTGCTTTATTTTACGAGACCTCCGCCTGATGGCAACATTGTAATTGAGTAGAGAGTTGAGCTTCATGGCTCCTCTCAGCTTGCTTCTGTGCTGGAAACCATGTAGTAAACAGGAGCTTCCATCAGGGGGCAAGATGTTCAATGACAGAAGTGCTGGCTCATTGTTTGAGTCTGTTGTCGCTTTTGATGCTACCAGAAGCGATCGTAGTGTTAAAACTCAAACTGAGCTTGTTAGTAGTTGCAAGTGTACCAGAGACTAAGGATGTGACAATCGTACCGATGTACTGAAGCTTGTATTACTCCTTTCAAAGCAATATGGTCTGACACAATGTGTTGGAGCTTGTGTCCACCACGTGACTAATGACGTGAGGAGCTTCGTACGTCACTGGTACGCTGGGAGAGGTCCAAAACATGGTGCTGTCCCAATGGGTAAAGACACAAAAATGTCCCAGTTGGGTTTCTTGCCACGTCGTCTCATAGCTAAGCTTTTGCAATTAATATGGACAACGCTGCAATCAAGAAATGATCACGAGTGTGTGAACATTTCGACCTAATTACCCCCAGTAAGGTAAAAATGTTTTTTTTAGGCTACTGCTGTCATGTTACTATGTATTGGAGGTTATATACTAAACATCCTATACGCAGCTTGTAGCCTAGGTTGGCTCACATCATATTTTTAAAGCGTACGAGGTCTATTAGAAAAGTATCCAACCTTATTATTTTTTTCAAAAACCATATGGATTTGAATCACGTGTGATGGCGTCAGACAAGCTTGAACCCTCGTGCGCATGCGTGAGTTTTTCCACGCCTGTCGGTTGCGTCATTCGCCTGTGAGCAGGCTTTGAGTGAGGAGTGGTCCAGCCCCCTTGGCGGATTTTCATTGTCAGGAAATGGCGGAATGATTTGGGCTTTTTTCCATCAGAATTTTTTCAGAAACTGTTAGAGACTGGCAGCTGGAAACCATTAGGCTGTCTGGATCCATGACCATTGTGTGCCATTTCTCTGGTTATCACAAGAGCTGGACATCAACCATTTTACAGCAGATTTCACTTTTAACAAGAGATTTTGTCATGGAAAGCCGAGCGGAGGCTTCGCGCGTCACGATGGATTCGCTACTGGAGCGAGACAAAACCACCTCCGTTTTGGTCTCACAGGACGGCTTTGATATGGCGTTCAGACAGCTGTCGGTGGTTTTTCCATCGAGTGATTATCCGAGAAATTGTGGATGTGCCTGGACATGCCAGAACATGTCCCGTGAGGCTTCATCATGGCGTTGCTGTGCGCCATGCGGCACCGCCGCGACGCGCGAAGCCTCCGCTCCTCTTTCCATGACAAAAATTCCTGTAACAGTGGAATGTGCCGTTCATTTCCAAACTGGACGCTGTGTTTCATGGAATTTATCGGTTATCAGTTATCTGTAACTTCCGATACATTTTTGGGTGGTTTATCGTTTTATCTTTGTCAAAGATAACTTATAAGTTATCTGATTATCTGTTATCGAAGTTAATTTTTTGGTTATCTGTGCCCACCGCTGCACCTACTGGCCAGTAGAGACCTTGAAAACTTTGAATAAACCTGAGCTTCTGGTATGTTTACATAAAACAAACACAATAACAGCATCTATAAACCCAGAGAATATATTCAGGAGAGTTTTAGGCACAATATACAAAGAGTTTAATACTGTTGTCCATGTGTAGCGGTTAAAGTGCAGCCTCATCGGAACGTCTCAATGCATCTCCTGTCGTGAAACTTTTTCCCATAATGTACTGCAGCACGTGTGGTTCAAACACTAAAACCTTCAAAATTAGTGCATTACTTTAAAACTAAAACATATATCTGATGTTTTCACGTTATAAAACCCAGATGTGATGTTAATTTAAATAACTTGTCTGGAATTAGTTTGGTTAAAAATTTAACCATAAGTTAAAACTGTATACCTGTCAGTGACTTGCGTGATATGCCAGCGAGTCATGGTGTAAAGAGTATAGACATTGTTAGTGTTTTTTTTACGTAAACATGCCAGAAGCTCAGGTTTATTAAAAGTTTTCAGGGTCTCTACTGCCATCTACTGGCCAGTAGATGGCAGTTCTTGCCAGTTGCTGCGGTCTAAACAGCACAGAGAATCCACATAACTGTAAATGAACATTATACAACCAAAATGTATATTTTTATGCTTTTTATCACACTGATAATAAAATACGGTCGTTTACTCACCGATATAAGTTTGGTGTCATTAGGAGTCCATGATTCACATGGTGTGTTCAGGTTCAAATATGGCTCCAAGATTTTCTTCTTCTACTAAGGTGGATAAGAACTTTTTGTGGTACACAGTGCCAACTACTGTACAGGAGGGACCTAGCAGTCAAAATGTGTCAGATTTCAAAATGGCTGTTTTCAACCGGATCTGCAGTGCCTTGACATGTCAATCATCTGGGGTGGTACCTGGGGTGTCCAATCAGATTTCAAGGTGGTCCAGTGACACCCAGCTCCACCCATGCCAAGAAGTGTTCAACATTTGGCATTTCCTGCTTTACTGTGGGCTCAAAATTTGGCACTTCCTGTTTGGGACACAGTGTACTATGAGCGAGCCTCACGCCACTGGGCATTGCTTTGCTCGTAATATGCATATGCCGCAGACATGAACGAGCGAAGCTCGTCAGCATCTCACCATGTCATTTGGGTCCTTCAGACTTTGAGTAAATGCTTCAGGGGAGCATTAGCATGACAAAAACCCCACCAGACCCCCCACCCTCGCCTTTTTAAGCATTTTTCTTTATTTGCCTCTCACATGCCTGGAAAAGCTCCTCGCCATCTAACCATGTCCTTTAGGTCCATCAGACTTTTTTCAGTAATAGTCCTTTTTAAGCATTTTCCTTATTTTGCCTTTTAGCTTCTGGAGAGGCTCTGCCCCCCCATACCCCCACCTTTTTAAGCATTTTTCTTTTTTTGCTTTTCAGCTGACCCCCCAATTACAGCCCTCTTAACCCTCTGCCACTTTAAGCATTTTTTTTTAATGTAGATGTAAACTAATATTCAAAGTTTTCAGCAAGTTGACAGTAGGGCTGTACAATATGGCCAAATTATTGTATCTCAATATTGTCATATAAATTGTTATGTAAATGTCACTTATATACATGCTGTCCATATTCTTGAGCCGCTTAGGTGGGTAAGGAGCGTTCCCATGGGATAAAAAAACTTATGTCTTTATTAGTTGAAAAGTTATTGAATAAAAACAATTTTTCGGTAATGGCGGTTTCCTTCTGGATCTAGCTACATAACATTTGAAGCTGATCATGGAGGGGTCTGAAATTTTCATCTTAGGTGCATGTCCACTGTGAGAGACATAATCTAAAAAAAATTAAAAAAAAATTTAAGAAAAATAAAAAAATCCGGAAATCACAATGTATGATTTTTTTTTTTTTTTTTTATAATTTATTTGTACAGTGAGGAAAATAAGTATTTGAACACCCTGCAATTTTGCAAGTTCTCCCACTTAGAAATCATGGAGGGGTCTGAAATTTTCATCTTCGGTGCATGTCCACTGTGAGAGACATAATCTAAAAAAAACAAAAAAAATAAAAAAAATAAAAAAATCCGGAAATCACAATGTATGATTTTTTTTTTTTTTTATATATATAATTTATTTGTACAGTGAGGAAAATAAGTATTTGAACACCCTGCACTTTTGCAAGTTCTCCCACTTAGAAATCATGGAGGGGTCTGAAATTTTCATCTTCGGTGCATGTCCACTGTGAGACATAATCTAAAAAAAAAAAAAAAAAAAATCAGAAAATCACAATGTATGATTTTTTTAATAATTTATTTGTATGTTACTGCTGCAAATAAGTATTTGAACACCTGTGAAAATCAATGTTAATATTTGGTACAGTAGCCTTTGTTTGCAATTACAGAGGTCAAACGTTTCCTGTAGTTTTTCACCAGGTTTGCACACACTGCAGCAGGGATTTTGGTCCACTCCTCCATACAGATCTTCTCTAGATCTTTCAGGTTTGGAGTTTCAGCTCCCTCCAAAAATTTTCTATTGAGTTCATGTCTGGAGACTGGCCAGGCCACTCCAGGACCTTGAAATGCTTCTTACGGAGCCCCTCCTTAGTTGCTGTGTGTTTGGGGTCACTGTCATGCTGGAAGACCCAGCCATGACCCATCTTCAATGCTCTTACTGAGGGAAGGAGGTTGCTTGCCAAAATCTCACAATACATGACCCCATCCATCCTCCCTTCAATACGGTGCAGTCGTCCTGTCCCCTTTGCAGAAGAGCACCCTCAGAGTATGAAGTTTCCACCTCCTCCTCCGGATCATCCAGATGGTCACTGGTGAACGGGCCTGGACATGTGCTGGCTTGAGCAGGAGGACCTTGCTGCCCTGCAGGATTTTAAACCATAATAACCATATAGTCATGAGTTTTGAGTAACGACCAAAAGAACAAGGTCGTGGATACAAGCGGTGGTAATGAGATTCCTCTATTGGGTATCTAGGTGTACACTCCAAGACAGGGCCTGCCTCTCATGACTAATATTATATTAGTATACTGATGATTATACTCAAACATTTACACAGTTGGCAATTCTGATGTACATATGTTTTTTTGTTAATATTTAATATCTTTTAATATTCCGTTATTATAAGCTTTTCATTCACATGCATCAAGGAGGACTGCCAGCTCCCAGTCAGAGAAATAAGACACATTCTTTTTCATCATCACTCAAGGTTTAGAACAAAATGATGTATTTATAGACTGGCCATGAACGTGCATGTCTAGTTTAAGCAACACTGAGTTGGTTGTACAAATTCATAACCAGTGTTGTGGAACTGAGAGCTCAGGCTATGCCATGTCAAGTTCATTCAACTCAAAGTTCAGGCTTTATGCCAGGCTAGATTGATCACACTTTGTGGAATGCCACCATGATAAATATAGTATGCTGTAAGTAATCATAAAATGTAAGGCTGCATTAATAACCATGCAATGTAAAGGTACCCTACTGAAGCCACTCTATCTTTTTGTAGCAGTTTGAGGATAAAGTTATTTCTCTCATAGGATATCTGTCAAAAGTGAGGAGAGCACTCAGAGGCTTGATTGCTAATAATGTATCAATATGACTGAGGATGTAAAAAGTCAGCTTGGCCTTTAATGTCAGGATCTGCTTCTGTTGTGCTTTATGGGTCACTTCTACCCACTGACAAAGTTAAAAGCCCTTAAAAAATTATGATACAATGATACATTTCTTTCCAAATATGTATGTACAAGGATTAACTCCCCTGTGGCAAAACATAGTGAGAACAGATGGATTCATACCTCACTGTGCAGTGTGTTATACAGATGAAGAACAACAGATTTGGGAAGCATATCACTACACATGCAGGTCACAAACTCATGAATACAGTATTTGGTCTCCTGAACTCATGTTGGACATGATTACAGTACAAAGACTTAACAAAATGAGATATCAGCAATATAAGTTATGTCTGAATGGCCAAGCAGAAATAAATAACACTATACTGGAAGCACTTAGCAGTATTTGCCCACATTGACATGGCTTCTTTTGTTCAGTAAAATCAATAAAAAAAAATTCATTTTCCACAGACATCAGTTCGCTGCTGATACTAACACCTCAGGTCCGTTCTCACACAGTACAAAAAGTAAATAGTGTGCCCATTAGGAAGTGCACCTTCATAATGTGTCCATATGTGCCAAGGCAAAAACATGCACTTTCTACTAACAACGTAGCACTGGGGTTACTGTCACACACTCACAGACACAAAATTACTTTACTGTTCATCCTCTCGCAGATGAGCCAGATAAACAACATTCAAACCCTCAATAGAGTTTAAAAGTTGAGCTACCAAGGTTTATGCATCAGATAATCTAACAGCACAGCAGGAAGGGTTTGTCTCATTCAGTGCTGTATGGTGAACACAGCACATCACAAAATCAGAACAAGGAATGAAGCTCCATGTTTTTATAGCTTTACTTTAGAAGTCTTTCCTGCATTTCACAACCAAAAACAAAAGAGGGCGGTAAAGGACTACAATGAAACAGTGCTTTCTGTTCAGATACAAGGCTTAAAAACTAGTTGGTGTTTTTTTTTTTTAAGTAAAGACAACGATACAAAATAATTGTTGCATGCTTTCAAAGTGCAGCTTCCCTTATTAAGGGTGCTTCAGGTTATAGTAAGTATAAAATCTGAAAGTCCTATAGAGCTGTCCGACCCACTGCTGGATCTTTGTGTTCCTCCACGTCTCCCTTGGGGAGGGGTTGCCTTCGCTGTTGTGTGCTGCTAGAATGGAGAGGTGGGTGAACGCACAGTGTCAGGTGAGCTGGGAGAATAGTCCTCAGACTCTGAGTTGAACTCGGCAGGAGACAGGACGGGGTTGGCGGCCGCGCCCACAACGTGTGGCAGATGAAGAGTGGAATTCACATCCTGGTGGCGCCTTCGTCGGAAAACCTGCTTCTCTTTGTCAAGTGGCGTGGTCTGAGAGAGGGGGCACAGCAGCAAAGACGAGGAGTGGTGTCAACTCACCACCACTGATCTCACCTCTACTCTTCTGCAGAGTGCGACTAACAGGAAACCAGCGCAACACAAATCAAAACAAGCATGATGCAATAAGGTCACACTAATAGCTCAGGTGCATGATGACTTTATGTCACTGCCAGAAAGAAAACTGTCAATGGAGTTAGTATCACGCTAGTGTGATGAAGAAATTATATGGCGACTGATGGTTAAGTGGTCATCCATTGTTTGGATGCCAAATGAATACTGCCAGCACACTGCCACAGAAGCATACTAGCGCTGCAATGTCATACCTTATCCAGCACAATCATAGATGCTGATCATGGCCCAAAGGCCCTGACCAGAGACAGTTTCTGTAAGACTGCAAGGGAAGCTCAGCTTCCCCTAAAATGTCAAAAAAATTAAATGGACAAATATGTACAGTTTATCATTTCATTGACTACAAATGCATTCTTTTAGAATTGGCTACTTATGACAAATTTTTTGACTCTATTTTGTAAAGTTCTCATAAATCTTTTTTCTCATACGGTCTGTTGTCAAAGCATTTTCCTGTAGAAGCTGAACTTCAGTGGGACTGCCTGGAAAGGTTTTTTCATTGCCACAAAGCGCAACTATCATTGGATAAAGCCACGATTTTGTCCCGCGCCCGGATGCTGAGCTTCTCTGGAGGTGAATGGAGCAGTGGGCAGGCCTGGACGCTGGAGTTCTGCACAATGATTGGATGATCAGTCGAAAGGCTGAATCCCATTTTGATTGATAGCTACTGGAATGTGAGAATTAGTTTGCACATTTTTGCGTATTTATGCTTTTTAAAATTTATGCCAAAGTGTTTTGCGTGTGCTATAAATCAAGATTTTTTTTTTTTTTTTTTTTAAGGCGCACAGAGAAGCACACTGGATTAGGCGTTATGTGAGAAGATCTAGGTGAGTTACTCTCTGCTTCGTTCTTCAGTAAGTGTTTAAAAGTTGTCGCACGTTAATTAACATCTCGGTTTGCAACACAACATCAAAGTATTCATAATTAGAAGTCTATCCGAGCATATGTGGTAATAATTAGTGGTTGCTGATGCATTTTATTCATTAAAATTAGTGACAGAGAAAACAAAGCGTTTTGAACCACTGAATCAATATGAAGCAATGGCCCAGTGTTTTGAACCCTTTGATACAATTAGATATGGCGACATCTGCTGGCCAGTCTTGGAACAATGTCAGTAAACAGGCTTTGTTATGTATGTTTAATCATAGAGGTTCTATGTGCTTCTTGAAATTTTTGATGATATTTTTGTTTAAAAACATTAATAATATTCTTGGAAAAGTAAGTCCCTTCGACTGCTCCCTTGTTTTCACTCGGGGTTACCACAGCACATCCAAGGTGGACCTGCATTTTGATTCTGGCACAAGTTTTATGCCAGATGCCCTTCCTGACGTAACGCCACCTTACAAGGAGAAATGTGGCAGGGGTGGGGTTGAACCAGGAATCTTCTGCACTGAAACCAAGCATACTAACCACTTGGTAATTGTGCCATCATAAAATACTCTATGTAATAGAGATATAAATTGTGAAATGCTTGTGCAACTAGTGCCTGTTATGACCATTTTACATATTTGAATTTACATATAAATAAATTGACAAATTTTATAATGTAAGCCGACAATGAGCTTCCCCTTTTTGACAGACCAGCAGGTGCCATTGGCCCTGACCTCTGGATGGTCAATTCCTGCCCTGGCTGAGCAGAAAGATGAGCACCAGCTCAGTAGATCACCTTCACATTGACCTTATTAGCATAAAGGTGGACATTGCTGTACTTAACTTAGAATATAATGAAGATCTAAAGTCTGTTGGTAGCTCTAAAGATCTAGAGTCTGTTGCTCTATGAAAAAGCCCTCCGTAAAGCTAGGACATCTTAATACTCATCACTAATTGAAGAAAATAAGAACAACCCCAGGTTTCTTTTCAGCACTGTAGCCAGGCTGACAAAGAGTCAGAGCTCTATTGAGCCGAGTATTCCTTTAACTTTAACTAGTAATGACTTCATGACTTTCTTTGCTAATAAAATTTTAACTATTAGAGAAAAAATTACTCATAACCATCCCAAAGACATATCGTTATCTTTGGCTGCTTTCAGTAATGCTGGTATTTGGTTAGACTCTTTCTCTCCGATTGTTCTGTCTGAGTTATTTTCATTAGTTACTTCCTCCAAACCATCAACATGTCTATTAGACCCCATTCCTACCAGGCTGCTCAAGGAAGCCCTACCATTATTTAATGCTTCGATCTTAAATATGATCAATCTATCTTTATTAGTTGGCTATGTACCACAGGCTTTTAAGGTGGCAGTAATTGAACCATTACTTAAAAAGCCATCACTTGACCCAGCTATCTTAGCTAATTATAGGCCAATCTCCAACCTTCCTTTTCTCTCAAAAATTCTTGAAAGGGTAGTTGTAAAACAGCTAACTGATCATCTGCAGCGGAATGGTCTATTTGAAGAGTTTCAGTCAGGTTTTAGTCAGGTTTTAGAATTCATCATAGTACAGAAACAGCATTAGTGAAGGTTACAAATGATCTTCTTATGGCCTCAGACAGTGGACTCATCTCTGTGCGTGTCCTGTTAGACCTCAGTGCTGCTTTTATACTGATGACCATAAAATTTTATTACAGAGATTAGAGCATGCCAAAGGTATTAAAGGCACTGCGCTGCGGTGGTTTGAATCATATTTATCTAATAGATTACAATTTGTTCATGTAAATGGGAAGTCTTCTTCACAGACTAAGGTTAATTATGGAGTTCCACAAGGTTCTGTACTAGGACCAATTTTATTCACTTTATACATGCTTCCCTTAGGCAGTATTATTAGAAAGCATTGCTTAAATTTTCATTGTTTCGCAGATGATACCCAGCTTTATCTATCCATGAAGCCAGAGGACACACACCAATTAGCTAAACTGCAGGACTGTCTTACAGACATAAAGACATGGATGACCTCTAATTTCCTGCTTTTAAATTCAGATAAAACTGAAGTTATTGTACTTGGCCCCACAAATCTTAGAAACATGGTGTCTAACCAGATCCTTACTCTGGATGGCATTACCCTGACCTCCAGTAATACTGTGAGAAATGTTGGAGTCATTTTTGATCAGGATATGTCCTTCAATGCGCATATTAAGCAAATATGTAGGACTGCTTTTTTGCATTTGCGCAATATCTCTAAAATTAGAAAGGTCTTGTCTCAGAGTGATGCTGAAAAACTAATTCATGCATTTATTTCCTCTAGGCTGGACTATTGTAATTCATTATTATCAGGTTGTCCTAAAAGTTCCCTGAAAAGCCTTCAGTTAATTCAAAATGCTGCAGCTAGAGTACTGACAAGGACTAGAAGGAGAGAGCAGATTTCACCCATATTGGCCTCTCTTCATTGGCTTCCCGTTAATTCTAGAATAGAATTTAAAATTCTTCTTCTTACTTATAAGGTTTTGAATAATCAGGTCCCATCTTATCTTAGGGACCTCATAGTACCATATCACCCCAATAGACACTTCGCTCTCAGACTGCAGGCTTACTTGTAGTTCCTAGGGTTTTTAAGAGTAGAATGGGAGGCAGAGCCTTCAGCTTTCAGGCTCCTCTCCTGTGGAACGAGTTCCCAATTTGGATCAGGGAGACAGACACCCTCTCTACTTTAAAGATTAGGCTTAAAACTTTCCTTTTTGCTAAAGCTTATAGTTAGAGCTGGATCAGGTGACCCTGAACCATCCCTTAGTTATGCTGCTATAGACTTAGACTGCTGGGGGTTTCCCACGATGCACTGAGTGTTTTTTTCTCTTTTTGCTCTGTATGCACCACTCTGCATTTAATCATTAGTGATTGATCTCTGCTCTCTTCCACAGCATGTCTTTTTCCTGATTCTCTCCCCTCAGCCCCAACCAGTCCCAGCAGAAGACTGCCCCTCCCTGAGCCTGGTTCTGCTGGAGGTTTCTTCCTGTTAAAAGAGAGTTTCTCCTTCCCACTGTCGCCAAGTGCTTGCTCACAGGGGGTCGTTTTGACCATTGGGGTTTTTCTGTAATTATTGTATGGCTTTTGCCTTACAATATAAAGCCCCTTGGGGCAACTGTTTTTTGCGATTTGGCGCTATATAAATAAAATTGATTTGATTTGATTTAAAAAAAAAAAAAAAACATGTTTTCACAAGACATTGCAGTAAAAAAACAAAAAACAAAGCCAGACTATAAGACCCCACTGCCAAAGTTTGGGCTGACAGGTAAGAGTTTGTCACAATAAACTGTCATATATTTTGATTTGCAAATAAAAGTTGTTGTTGTTTGCTTTATTAAGTATGACAGAGACCCTACAGTATCCTGACAGTGGGCACAAATCCATGTGGGCTGCGTCATAGCACACTTTGCAAGTTGCAGGAAACACCATAGCAAGGTGGACACTGGGCACAAAGGTGTAAGATTTCCTACAATTGATAAGCATGAGCGTATTGCACCTTATGCTGAATATAATATGAATCAGAGTGGCACCTGTCCTTCCCTTTAAACCGGTGCCAGGCACACTGTGTGCCAGGCACATAGTGATATGGCATCGAGAAAGAAAAAAGTTAAGGGATTTCTGGTGCTTGAGGTTTTACAGATTAAAGCCATCCTCTCAAAGTGCACAGTGGTCACCAAAGCTCCCTGCATTGAAGCAGTGCAGTTACAACGTGAGGTTTTGGTAGTTTTTCCATGGGTTTCGACTGTTATTTTGGTTAATGTTTGTTTTCAATTCACATTTACCACGTATTGTGCAGTATATAATGTTGCCCATGTTTAGTGCTGGGGGAGTGCATTTTCCCCCCACTCATGAACAACAACGCTCCTTTGCAACTTCACACTGGACACTGATTCCAAATGTGGATGTCAGTGAGGTGCTTTGAATATGACTGAGGTCTTGTAATTTTTCCCCCTCCTTCTACTTAATTTCCATAATACGCTTTGATACCAACACACCTTTGCAGGTGAGTGGATAAGTGCAGGCAAGCAGGGTGTGGACGGATTGTGAACCTGCTTATGTAAGGCACGCCTGAGTGTTGCGCTGCACTTTAAACCTGGTTTATGGTAGTCTAAGGAGCAAACACTTTCTGATGATAGGCAATATGAATCCACCGGCTCTACACCCCACCACACCACATTTTTAGACCAACACACAAACGCAATTGCAAGTCATGTGAGTTAGAAGATGCAGGTGCTGGGTGTAAGGGCCCCTTCACACATAGGGCAAATTTGGTCGAATTACAGCAAAACAGCGCAAAACAGTTCGAATTAACGCACCATGAAACATCGCGCCAACGGGCAGGCATGCACGATCCCTGTGTGATGGTTTGTGCACGCGACAGTGTCTTTAGAGCACGAACACAGTGCAAACTGCTGCACTGTGGGACAAGCTGCACCACATCGCACTGCTGATGTGGAGGAAAATAAAATAAAACCAGCTGTATAATTAGTGAATATCACTGGGTTGATATAAATTATACATAAAAGGGGGATGCAATACAGAACTTTGTGGTTAAATAACCCTGGTTAAATAAAAAAAAAATGCCACTCACAGGATTTGAACCCACACGCTCTGATTACCAGACAGAAACTTTACCACTGCACCATAATTACTGTCTTGGAACAGGAGCGTGAAATGGTTAAAATCAACAAGCAGATAAATGTATCTTCTAAAAAAAGAAAAACAGCGCTGTGATAACTGACCAAATTTGTTGGTCTGGCGGTCTTTGGTATGGCGTATTTCTGCTGATATGTGATGAAAGTGGTGATTTTTCATACTGTTGGCCTATCACATGATCTTGCGGTGTGCCGCTCACTGTCCCGTCAGACAGATGTGACATTCAGATCACCTGCTGCATGTCCACATGAACTGGCTGTCTGGTCCAGCTGGAACAGCCTGTCAATGTGCGCACTCTCCAGCCCGTTACAGAAGCAATATATGTTTTAATGTATTTCGATGTGAGGACAGCAAGCATACACACGCGCGTCCGTCAAAATGGTGCATGTTCTGTTCTGTTCAGCGCACAGACCAAGGTGTCACTCTGTGATCAGATGAGAGGTGCCTCACCTGCGGTGGGCACGCGCAACACATGCACATGTTGTGGGGGGAGACAGTCTGAAACATCACATGTGCACTCGGCAACTCCACAGTCGTGGGGCACTTAGACAAATTTCACATCCAGCTCAACAATGATTGTCTGCTGACTGTTTTTGTGATGACAGTGTGAATGGCCACACATTTTCTAGGTGCCAAATGAGCGGTGTTAGATGTTCGTATGTGTCAGCTGGAATTTGGCCGACACCTGCACAAGAGGGATCGATGGGCTCGCACAGCGCACACTCTGTCTTTCAGCCTCTGGTGTGTGCAAATAATTGTAGCAATAGGTGTAAGAGGCCTTTAAGGCAGCTATGAATTTACACATTTTGCATACGATTCCTGCTTTCTGCTCACTTCGACCAAATTCGCACTATGTGTGAAGGGGCCCTAATAAATGGTATTTAAATCAGTTAGAAAATAATGACATATGTGCTGCTTTGCGCTGAGCGTACAATAGGTACCCTGGAAGTGCAAAGGACATTGACTGATTAACATTTGTCCATAAAAATAATTAGTGTGACTTCCTGCATAACTCTACAAATCTACTCTCTTCGGTAACTTCATCCACATCAACCGTAATCTAATTATGTTACATATTACATGATCAGTTAGAATGTTGTCCTGACAGTTGTGCTGACAGTCCATTTAAGGAGTGATTATCATGAGTCTGCACAGACAACAATGTAGCACCTAAAAGTACATGGATGGCCTGATGTGCTTGGAGTAAATTATCAAAATCCATTTTAAAAAGCACTGCGGTAAAATGAATTGTTATGGTGCAAAATGTGGCAAATAAATTCTTATGTCATCAAAACCATGAAAATGAAAAGCATCTAGACAGTTCAGACAAGTGCATGCAGGCTTTTCAAGTATGAATTACATCCAAAGCAATATGGCTGAAGCATCTTGCCCATAAAAAAGCCAAACTGCTGCAGTGGAGCAGCACAGGATGCTTGGTTACTGTATGGCGGATGGATGGTTGCGACCAGTGCTTACTGTAATGACAGACACTCCTGCTGCCGTGCTGTTGAGCTTGGGTTGGGTGTTGAAGTGCTTTTTGAGCTTCATTGCTACACTCAGGTGATGCTCATTTTCTGGCATATCATCATCCTGGAAAACAGGCAGAACAAACCTTCACCTTACTGGATGATACATACAGTACACTATCCTCTGATACCGGTGTTATGGAGAGGACATCACAATGTGAACCTTACATTAACCCAGGGATGGTCCAGCACCTGTACAGCTGTGTACCTCTGATCCACCTCTACCTCCAGCATCCCAGCAATAACAGCCTTAAAACATACACAATATGCTATTTTCAAGTATTCACTGCATATCGCAGATAGGCAGATAAATCAGAACACAAACCTTGGCAGAAGCAGACACATTCTCCCAGTATGGTAAAGGGAAATCAAGCTGGCCCATCAGAATCTGTCTGAAGAGGCTTTCTTGATCTTCACCACTGCTGCCAAATTAAACAAACACAAGCATTTTATAATGGAGTACAGCTGTGTTCAAAATAACAGCAGTGTGTTTAAAAAGGTGAACAAAGCTGAAAATCCTTGAAATAGCTTTTATTTCCATACATGCAAATGCATTTCGAACACTGCACATTATACTTCAAATCAAAACATGAAGAAAACTTGCTACTTGTTTGTTGTTACTCTACAGAAAGTGAACATTAGGCTGTTCAAAAAATAGCAGTGTACATTTTTTTCTTTACAAATACAAGCATTTACTGTATGAAGTGAAAAATGCTTGAAGATTTATTTTTTTGCGAATCACTGACCTATTTAGTTGTATAGCTACTGTTTCTGAGAACTGTTTCACATCTGTGTTGAATGGAGTCGACCAACTTCTAGCACCTGTGAACAGGTATTCCAGCCCAGCATGATTGGACTACATTCCACAGTTCCTCTGCATTTCTTGGTTTTGCCTCAGAAACAGCATTTTTGAGGTCACCCCACAGGTTTTCTGGTCTTCTGGATTAAGGTCCTGGGATTAGACTGGCCACTCCGTAATGTTAATCTGGTTGGTCTAGAACCAAGATGCTGCTCGCTTGCTGGTATGTTTGGGGTTTCAAGTCTTATCAAAACACCCATTTCAAGGGCATTTCCTCTTTGACACAAGGCAACATGAACTCTATTAGTATTTTGATGTATTTAAACTGATCCATGATCCCTGGTATGTGATGAACAGGCATAACACCATATTATGAGAAAGATCCCCATATTCGTGATTCTTGGTCCACCATGTTTCGTGGTCTTCACGCTGTACTGTGGCTTGAACTCAGTTTTTGGGAGTCATCTGATGAACTGCCTGCAGACTCTAGACCCCAAAACAACAATCTTGTTTTCATCAGTCCACAAAATCTCTTTAGGCCAGTTAATGTGTTCTTTGGGAAATTGTAACCTCTTCAGAACATTTGCGGTGGCTTCTTGCCCATAGCTTGGCTTCACATAAATGTCTTGTTACAGGACTCACAAGTAGCTTTAGACCTTCTTTGAACACCCTGGAACTGATCATAGGCTGAGTCAGATGGATTCTTCAGTCCATCTGAATGGTGTTTTTCCATTTTCTTCCACATCTTTCTGGTTTTGGTTGCGATTTTAAAGCATTTGAGATCATCAGCCTATCATTTTCTGTACTTTTTTTTTTATAGGTTTTCCCCTCTCCAATCAACTTTTAATCAAAGTGCGCTGTTCTTCTGAACAATGTCTGGAGTAAACCATTTTACTTAGATTTTCAGAGAGAAATACACTACAACCTGCATGTACAGCATTTGCTGCCTTCGTCCTAAATAAGGACCACCTGCAAGTGTGCAACAAGGGTCACAGAAAAGAAATGCAGACACTGCTTCTTTTTTTTTTTTTTGGAACAGCCTCACAATCTGGCTGGCCTAAGTAAATCTCCTCTACCGACCTGTGCTCTGCATTCACTGGATGCAGGAATACTGTGTGCATTTTACACAACGTCCCAACTTCATTGGAATTGGGGTTGTACAGCACTGGTATTTAACTGAGTGCTCTACTCATCTTTGACAACTGCATTACAAAACTCCTGGCCTACAAAGCTGTTATGAACCACCTACTGCAGGCACTCAAGAACTCTACATCAACATCACCAAAGAACCTTACATAAGATTCTGGGGATCAGCTGGAAGGACAGACGGGCAAACACCAGCATTTTGGAGGAAGCCAATATGTTCAGCATTACTACCACAATGAAGCAGCACCAATTCTGATGGACTGGCCATGCCATTTGCATGTCTGACATGTCTCCAAAAACACATTCTGCACTCCCATCTGAAGAAAGGTCAGTGAGCCACTGGTGGGCAAAAGAAACACTTCAGTGATAGCACTGAGGTGAGCCTGAAGAAATTCAACATAAACTCAAGGAACTTGGAGCACATTGCACTGGATAGGCACTGCCAGAAGAAAGCTGTGTAGGAATGTGCTGCACATCATGAGATTGAACTCTTGTCACATCACAGATGCAAAGCTACAGTACTACAAGGAGAGAAAGGAAGAGGCTCCATCAACACTACTTACCTCCACTTTGCCTTGCCTGCACTACATCAAAGTCAGTAAATTGTGGATTGGCCTCTACAGCCATTTGAAGGACCACAAGTAGACAACCATGTTGAGAGGAATGTTGTACTCACTTGGACTGATCGCCGACCATGATGATGAGTGGATGAGGCACCAGTGCATGCTCCCTAGACCTCTTCAAATTAGACCTTTTTCATCAAACGTATGCAAACTGATATTATTCCCATTCTCCAAGGTCTAACTAAACTAAATATACCAGTTACTTTGATCTTGAACCTTGGCTATGCCTGCCTCAAGAGCCATGCAGTTTTTTCCAAAAACGCTGCAAAATTCTGGATATTATGTCCTTGTTTTCTTTGTAGCTTCCCAGAGGTTAATGCTATAGCATTGAAAGTGGTACCAAATGAAAGCTAATACAATTGGCTTGCATATGGTGTCAAACACATTAACACCTGTGTAAATTTTAGCTAAGGTTAATGCACAAACATACATATTTTTGATGCTTGGAAAGGATGACATCATATGATAAATAGCTTTATCTCAAAAATGTTACTCTATAGTCTATACAGCTTTACTAAAGCTGTATGCTGCGTCAAGCTCAGTGAACGTCACATGACAAGTTTGACAAGTAAAAAGCCAAATTATCACCAAGTAAACTTGAAACAAAATCATAAATTTCACGAAGTAATGAGTAAAATATTCAGTTACAATGAGCCAAATGAAACTGAATATATTAGCACTGCTATTAAAACAAAACATGCATTTTAACATTTTGCATGAACCTCCAGGAAACAATTATACACTGAACAAAAATATAAATCCAACACTTTTGTTTTTGCTTTCATTTTTCATGAGCTCTATAGTCTATAGTTCTATAGCTCTATAGTCTATACAGCTTTACTAAAGCTGTATAGACTATAGAGTAACATTTTTGAGATAAAGTTATGTATCATATGATGTCATCCTTTCCATCCTTGTGTCAGATGTCTGGCAGCAGCATTTTGAACCAACTGATGACCCCTAATGCTGGACTGCGGTAAACCAGAAAATAGGGCATTGCAATAGTCCAATCTACAAGAGATAAATGCATGTATCAGAGTCTTAGCATCAGCCATAGACAGGATGGGACGAATCTTCGCTATATTCTGCAGGTGGAAGAAAGCAGTCCTCGTAATGTCTTTAATGTGAAGGTTAAAGGACAACGTAGGATCAAAAATTACCCCAAGGTTCCTCACTTTGTCTGTATGATGTATAACACATGAACCTAAGCTAAGCACTAGCTGGTGAACTTGATGCCGATGTCTCGCTGGACCAAGAACCATCATTTCAGCCTTATCAGAGTTTAAAAGTAAGAAGTTACTAGACATCCAGCTTCTCACTGTTGCAAGGCAGTCTTCTAAAGATTTTGTGTGAATGAGATTACCAGCAGTTATTGGCATGTACAATTGAGTATCATCAGCATAACAATGAAAGGCAATCCCAAAATGCTGCAATATGTGCCCAAGGGGTGCTATATAAAGGGAGAAAAGCAGGGGGCCCAAAACGGATCCCTGTGGAACCCCGAATTTCACGTCACTAAGGTCAGAGGTAGTGTCATTATACAAAACACAGTGAGAATGACTGGTCCACCAGTGTTGCTCTGGACAATGAAATGAGGAGCCAGCAACTCATAATTTATTATGTTTTGCTAGGTATGTACATGCTTACTTATGTACATGTGATTTCTTAGTTTTGTATTTTTAATAAATTTACAAAAATTTCAAAAACTTTTTCATGTCATCATTATGGGGTGCTGTGAGTATAATTTTGAGGGGAAAATGAATTTACTCCATTTTGGAATAAGGATGTAACAGGAGAAAATGTGGAAAAAGTGAAGTGCTGTGAATACTTTCTGGATGCACTGTAGGACAGGAAATATTCACCACTGACTGAGGTATCCACTGCTGAGCACCATGACAGCTGACTACATCATCTCAGCTCAGCTGTCTACCCCCAGTAGAATGATTACCCATTATTTTGCACACAGCATTACTGCATTTTAAGGCTCGGGGTACCCAAATATTTGTGCGTGTCAAACGCATGCCAGTAACGTCTTGTTTCGCAGCAGTTTACAGTGTGTTTTTTTTTCAATGTTTCAGTTTTTACTGTAAAGCACAGCATGTTTAAACAAAGGACAATGAGATGTGTTATATAAATAAAATTATCTATGCTGTAGTAAACTCTTCAAATCAACAACACAAACCTATAAAAAGGAGGAAAGCCACACAGGAGAATATAAGTGATGACACCAGCTGCCCAAATGTCAACCTTGAGGCCATATCTGTTTTTTTAAAAGATCAGAGACAGAAGATGTACATCATTTTCATTAGAATTATGACACTAAGAACTAAAAGTCTAATATTAATGTTTGACATAAATTAACTAACTATTGTGACTCACCCAGTCTCAGCAATGATTTCTGGTGCTACATATGTGGGTGTACCACACACAGTGTACAGGGGCCCATTGAAAATGGTAGCCAAACCAAAGTCACCAAGCTTCAAAGATCTGCTTCCATCCTGGTGCTCATAAACCTGTGTCACATGCACAATAAAGGTGATCAACAAACCTGGGTTCAACTGATCACCAATTCATATTCACCAACACAGTAAATCTTTTTTTTTTTTTTTTTTTTTTTTTTTGGTACCATTTACAGCTGGATAGACTGAAAAAATGCAAATTAAAGCCCAATCTCAATACCCTCCTTCACCCTACCATTTCACCCTTTCCCTTCTTTTAACACATTCATGTGGTGAAGGGAGGGTAATGTCCAAGAACACACACAGGTAGTCTGTCCAGGAATCAAACCCAAGTCTAACCCAACAAATATCCCACTCATCTACCTTCTCTGTAAAGCACTGCTCTACTCTGTACACCTACTTGTTCTGTAGAGCAGGTAACTCGGTTTGCTGCTTCTCAAATATGAAGACTGGTGCATTTTCATTGTTTTGTATAACTGAATTTAAGTGCATTTGCACTTGAGTGCTTTTCATATGCATATAACAAAGTTATTTAAGGCTCTGAGTACTGGAAATGTTTGCACAGTTCCTGACATTTTTTTGACAAGATGATTAACATAAATATAAGATTAAGCCTTTTGCAAACAATTTTATTGTGTAAAGCAGCAAAGCTAAATCATCTTGAAACACTACATGAAATTGGCTGCTGTGATAAAACATTTCATGTATGTAGAACTGGGGTACCCAACCAGTCGATCGTAAGCCAAGTTTCAATGGACTGTATGAAAAAAAAATCTGTCACATCAGGAGGATTTAGTGCTGCTATAAAGGACTGATGCAGAAGGTGGCAGCAATGCAACAATAACAATGCTGGCTGCCATTAAACACCCTGAAGAGGAAGAAGAGTGATGGCACGCTACAATGGCCTAGGCTAAAAAGCGAAAACTTCTCATTTTCATTCAGATTGGGAGAAGGATTATTTTTTCATTTATTCGAATGGAAAATAATCTGCAATGCAAATGTGGCTTTACTGAAGAAAGAATTTGGAGCAGCATTTCAAAACGAGCATCAAGAGCTACGATGCAAATTCCCCAGCTAAATCACCTCTGCATGCCTGAGAAGTCCAGGAAGTGAAAAGTTGGCTAGCAGCACAACGATCCATAAATATGGAAGATGTGGCTAACAAGACTGCGTGTTCTGTTCAGGCCAGCAGTCTGCAGAGGCGTTATTCCATGTGCAGCTAGAGGAGATATGCAGACACAGCTCTGCTGCTGCACACAAAGGTAAATTTCTGGAACGGTTTTCTGAATTGTTGCCCAAAATTAATTAATTTCTGAAATGCTGAAACCATGCTGAATATGCACAGCTAGAAGACAGTCAGTGGCTCTTGGATTTAGCCTTCCTTACTGATCTGACTGACAAGTTGAAGGACAAACTCATCATCAACATGATCAGCTCCGTGAACATGTTTAAAAGCAAGTCACACCTGCTATCAAACAGGTTGCAACAATGAGACCTGTGGAACATGGGCACAGAACTTAAGTGTGGGGGCAAAGTCTGTGCAGAGCTTGAGAGTGCATGATATGATGATCAAGTGCAGAGCATCTTTTCAGAATTTAACAGGCACTTTACTGACTTTCCCTCCATTAAGCCTGTTAGTTTTCTCTGTTTTCCATTTGGGGAAAATACAGATGTTGATTGTATAACGTACAAAGTGGCATCACTCTTCAACCTGCATAGCTGTGCTGTTGAGAATGTTGAGAATGAGATCCTCACACGAAAAATGACATTGAGCTCAGATCCAGAGCAACACCTGGTATGAATGTCCAATTCTGAAATCTAATGCAGAAAGAGAAGTAGCCTGACCTCAGACAAACTGCACAGAATTTGACTGCACTTTTTGGATCATCATTTTTGTGTGAGTCTGACTGATGACCACCTTGTGGCCTACGTACAGCTGGCACTCAGCTCCTACTGTCTGAACTACTGTATGAGAGACTAGCTGCTTCCTCTCAGTGCCAGAAGTCCCACTAAGGTAGGGAACAACTTGTTCAACTTGAATTAGGCATTGTATTATTTGGGTTGTTTGTTGTTGTGTTGTTATGGGCCAGTCCTAGGCCTACTTGTGCTAATTCTTTGCACCATGCACATTTACTTCAAAAATGTATTATTATTGTTCAAACTTTATCTTTGTGCCAGAAAATTGTGTTATTATATTATATTGTGCACAATAAATTGTGGCTACACTATGGTGTTCATATGGCTTGGTAGATCTTGATACATTTTCAACTTTAAAAGTAAATCTTTCTTCAAAAAAGGTTGGGCATCTCTGATGTCAAAGCTGAACTGTGTCACACTTACCAGAAGGTTTTCTGGTTTTATGTCTCTGTGGACAATACTGAGGCTGTGTAGATACTTGATGGCACTTGCCAAATTGAACAGCATACAGCTGGCATCCCGTGCCGTGTATTTGTTGGAGGAGCTGATGGCATCAAAAAGATAACCTCCCTGTAGGTAGGACATTTTGAAATGTAAAAAAGCAAGACTTACCAGATTTTCCCTGCTGACACAGAGCTGCTAGAGATTTGTGTTAATGAAAGAAAGGCTCTTATTCCTCTTAAATTAATTCCATTTATTCATATAGCCTCAAATCACAACAAAACTGCCTCAAAGCAATGGACAAGAATAATGTCTAGCACTGGGTTGAAACGATTGATTCGCCGATTTTAAATCGATTCTCATTTTAATTCCCACAGATCGATTCACACATCCAAAGATTGATTTTTTTATATATTATTTTATACATATATATATATATATATATATAATATGCGAACTTCTTGCCAGTGTTAGAACATCTCTGAAGAAATTACACTGCAGTTGTGCCATTACGCTGTTTCCGAGGCTGTGAAAATGATCATTGTGGACCCACTGGTTCTGATTTAGAAGCAGGTCCACAATTTATTCATCAACCTCTGTCAAAGCAATTTAAAGATGTCTATCATGACGACCGGGGCTCTTGTCTGTTGCGGGCAAGATAAGAGACTTGTCCGCTGTTTAATTCACACAGTAGTTTTTTTTTCTTTCATTCCTCATAACGTGCCTTTTCTGTGGGACCGCGCACAAAGGTTTCCTGGTGTGGACTGACTTTAGTCAGTCTTTTCCACCATCATTCAGTGTGCAGCTGTGAGAGAAGACTGACTGAAAAGTCAGTCTGCGTGGAAAAAGTTCTCCTGCAGCGTGTCGCACTGCAGACATGAGTGTTTGTAGGGGAGATTGGGACCATTTGCACCGGGGAAATTTTTAAATTTATAACTCTCTGAAATCAAGGCATCAGGCCAAAACATGGAAGCCTGTAGAAATGTACCTGTGTCAAAGCCAATGAACCAGGTACATCTGGTGCCCTCTTTTGGCTGCCATGGATCTGTTCAGTAATTCTGCCCTTCAGTATGTTTGTATAACAAAAATACTACTCTATCATTTTGGGAGGGGGATTGGTCCGTGCCATCAGTCTTATAGCCATCATTATTAACTACCAATACTTCATTAATTTGCTGTCAAATGTCACTATAATACTAGTATTATGTTGCATAACTAGACAATTAGGTAACAGCTCAAAAACAGTTTTAATAATAATAACTCAGATCAATATTGAATCAGATCAAATTGAACCAAAATAATCGATTCTGAATCTTAAGAATCTGAATCGAATCGATTCTTGAAATTTGAATCGATACCCAGCTCTAGTAATGTATAACCTTACCAACTCCCTGTGCAAGCACACGGGCAACCCTGGTGAGGAAAACTCCCTCTGATGATATTGAGGAAGAAGCCTCAAGCAGACCAGACTCAGAGGAGTGACCCACTGCTTAGGCCATTCAAATACAAGGGTTTTACAAAATTTTACCAAGCTGAAGAAACAGTTAAACAGAAAAAAAAAGCATCAAAAACAGAACAGCAACATGCATTGTCTACAGCAGTATAAAGAAATAAAATAAATCAGACTTTTAGTAATTTAACATAAATTGTGAAATAATGTTTATCATTCAGAACATGTCTCAACAAAATACCACTGAAACCTAAGCTGGATGCATCTTTGAAAATGTGTTGTACCTTGACCAACTCCATGACAAGATACAGCTCGCTGTAAGAGTCCATTTCTTCAATTAAAAGCACGATATTGGGATGTTTCACACGCCGAAGAATCGACACCTCACTCTGGATCATGTGCTCCTGGGTTATTAAAGTTACATCAATAGTAAATGTGTCCAGTCGAATAATACTCCCCCCCACTGCCGCGCACGCACGCACGCACGCACGCACACACACACACACACACTATTTCTGTGTACACTTTATAGCACCATCTACTGATCAATAAGTATGGGTGATGAGTAAAACGTTGACGTGATATAGCATCTTTGGTTGGAGACACATGTGGTTCAAGTATTGCGTGTGTGTGTGGTGGGGTTGCAACTTGATGTTGCAATAAGAAACCAGCAAAAACATAATTTTTAGAAACAGCAAAGTAAATATGTATACTTTGGTACATACGAGGTCTGTTAGAAAAGTATCCAACATTATTTTTTTCAAAAACCATATGGATTTGAATCACGTGTGATTGCGTCAGACAAGCTTGAACCCTCGTGCGCATGCGTGAGTTTTTTCATGCCTGTTGGTTGCTTCATTCGCCTGTGAGCAGACTTTGAGTGAGGTGTGGTCTACCCCTCTCGTCTATTTTTTATTGCGAATAAATGTCTGAACGATTTGGATCTTCGCTGCATCAATTTTTTTCCAGAAACTGTAAGAGACCTCCAGGTGGACACTGTTCGAAAAATTAATATGGCTTTCAGGGACGATTTTATGGAGATTAAACAGATTACGGGGTGTTACTGCCCCTTTAAGGACGGCCCACAACTGCTGAGAGCGCAGCCCGCACAAACAACCAGATCATTTCCAACGTGAAAGCTTTGTTGATCCGGGACATCGTCTGACTTTCACAAAAAGGCAGAAGATGTGGACATCAGCACTTTTTCCGGCACATTCCACCATTACAGCAGTTTTTTTTTCATGGAAAAAGAAGCCGAGGGACGCGCCACGGAGCCGTTCATTACGCGGGACAAAACCACCTCGGTGTTGGTCTCACAGGACGGCTTAAATGTGGATTTCAGACGGATTCCGGTTGCTTTCCAGTCGTGTGACTATCCAATTGTGATTGTGCATGAGCTGAACATGCCAGAACACGTCCTGTGAGGCTTCATCACGGCGTTTCTTTTCGCCATGCAGCTCTGCCGCGACGCGCGGAATTCCTCCGCCTTTGTTCCTCTTTCCATGACAAAAACTCCTGTAACAGTGAAATGTGCCATTCATTTCTAAACTGGACACTGTCTTGATCCGGTATGTCCTCTGACTAGCACAGGAATTTTAGCATCTCCACAATAAAACCTTAAAAATTAGCGCATTACTTTAAAACCAAAACATATATGATATTTTCACTTTATAAAACTTCAGACGTGACATTAACTTAAATAACTTGTCCGAAAGTAGTTTGGTTAAAATTTGAACCATAAGTTAAAAATTTATGCCTCTGGATGACTTGGGTGATATTGCCCGCGTATCAGTATGGGGTTAAAAGAAATGAGTTTTGTTTTTTGTTTTTTTTGACCAGTTCTCCTTTGCCTGCAGAGGATAGAGTGGAAGCAGCTCTCCTCTGTTTGCAGAGGTTAGAACTACACATCTGCTACAAAATTTAACGTTTGTAGCTGTTCAACTTTGTTTACCACGTTAACGGTCTAAAAATTATCGGACCAAAATTATCGGAAGATAATTCGTCTGATAATGGTTTTCAAAGTTATCTAAAAAGCTAATCTGATAATGAAAACATTATCTTCGATAATTATCGGTTATCGGATTCACAGAACTGTGCCCACCACTGGATCTGGTGCATTTTAGTTTACCAGCGTTCATCCTAGTTATATGTTCTCTTAATCTGGTGAGTTACAAGATGAGGAGTTACAAGATTTGTTGTTTTTGAGATATGACATTAACAACTGAGTGGGGATGGGCTCATTCATGCATCTATTCACTCACTGAATTTGAGATGGTACATGCTGCTGAGGCTTTTCCAAAGCCCGAGGAATACTAAGTGAATAAATTACAAAGCTGTATCCTGTATGTGAGGTTCAGTAGGTTGAGTGGTCTCACTGCACAGGCAGACATGTGGGACTAACAATACCTAATACTCTATGAAGATAATTTACAAACAAGAAACTCAGCAGGCTCACCTTTCCCCTGCATTTCTCTTTGCTGATTATCTTCAGGGCATACTCTCTTCCAGAGGTTCTCTCCACACACTCGCGAACCACAGCAAAATTTCCATCCCCTAAAGTCCTCCCCACTTTGTACCGCTCTGCTATGGAAGCAGGTACTGGAGGGTACTCTTCCATGGGCTCAACTGCAGAGTATAGCAATATTAACTTTGTGCAGATACACTTTTATAACTGATAATGTGTAAACAGAGCATTCGTAGCATGATTGGGTCTTTGTTCTAACCCTCACTGCCGGCTCCATCTCCTTCATCCATTGAGCTGCATACTTTGGTCGAAGCCAAAGAGAGAGAAGATCCACTGTGCTGAGATCCCTGTGAAGAAGAGAGAGAACATGGAGACAGAATAAATGACACACAGCATAACACATACCTCAGAAAAATGAAAAGCCTTTAAAAATATGATTACAATGATCCTAAACATATCTTATCGGTTCAGGTGTCCAAGACTTCAGCACTCAATCTGAAATCAAGGTGATGAAGTACGACATGATGGGGATCATTTCTCCATCATAAAGACTATAATGAAGTAAAGTGTAAATAAAACAGTACACCAGAGCCACAAAAATGACCTCAGCCAGCCTTACAGTATGATTAATTAATTGTAGCATCACTAAGAAGTGAATTTCACTTTGGTGTACACACAAATATATATTTCTTCTTCTTTCAGCTGCTCCCGTTAGGAGTCACCACAACAGACCAATCGATCCATCTCACCCTGTCCTCTGTATCTCCCTCTGTCACACTAATGACCTGCATGTCCTCTCTCAGCACATCCACAAACGTTTGGCCTCCCTCTTCTCCTCCTGTTTCGTGGCTCCATCCTCAGCCTCGCCTCTCTAACTCTGTCTCCAAATCGTCCCACCAGAGCTGTCTCTATGATATGTTCATTCCTAATTCTCTCCATCCTCATCACTCCCAAATATAAATCACAGCATCTTCAGCTCTGCCCCCTTCTGTCTCCTGTCTTTTTGTTCATGCCACAGTCTCTCCAGGCCATACAACATAGCTGGTCTCACTACTGTCTTGTAGACTTTACCCTTCACTCATGTTGATATTCGTCCGTTACAAATCACTCCTGCCACCTTTCTCTGATCCTTGGTTTTCCTCATGTTTTCCTCCTCCTCTTCTTGATCCTTTTCTGCCAGTACCCTGTTGGGCAACGACACTGGCGATCGTTGTTAACCTGGGCCTCGCCGGATCCAGTATGGAAATTAGATTTGTACTCTGCATGTTTATGCTTGCTCGTTTTATGTCAGATGCCCTTGCTGACACAACCCTACTCATTTATCTGTGCTTGAGACCGACACTCTGAATGTACTGGCTGTGGCTGAGTTATGTGTGTGTATACACACACACACACATACATATATACATACATATATATATATATATATATATATATACGAGGTCTGTGAGAAAAGTATCGTACCTTTTTATTTTATGCAAAACATATATGGATTTGATTCATATGTTTTTACGTCAGCCAAGCTTGAACCTTCGTGCGCATGCGTGAGTTTTTTCACGCCTGTCGGTTGCGTCATTCGCCTGTGGGCAGGCTTTGAGTGAGCACTGGTCCACCCCTCTCGTCGTTTTTTCATTGCGAGGAAATGGCGGAATGATTTTGGCTTTGTTCCATCAGAATTTTTTCAGAAACTGTTAGAGACAGGCAGCTGGAAACCATTCGGAAAATTCACATGGCTTTCGGTGAAAATTTTATGGGCTTCACAGAGATTAACGAGTGTTACTACCGCTTTAAGGACGGCCCACAATGGCACACGGCGCGCCGCACTCCGAGCCGTGATCGACAGGCAGAAATCACCATTTCATTTCTAAACGGATGGCTGTGTCGACCCGGGACCGTCGTGTGCAAATTCTCTGGTTATCACAAGAGCTGGACATCAGCCATTTTCCAGCAGATTTCACTTTTAACAAGAGATTTTGTCATGGAAAGCCGCGCAGAGGCTTCGCGCGTCACGACGGATTCGCTGATGGAGCGAGACAAAGAACACCTCCGTTTTGGAGTATCAGAGGACAAGTTGGGACATGCCCAGCTCTCCACAATTTCTCTTATACTCACTCGACTGGTAAGCCACTGAAAGCCAAGATAGGCATGTCCCAACTTGTCCTCTGACACTCCAAAACGGAGGTGTTCTTTGTCTCGCTCCATCAGCGGCTTCATCGTGACGCGCGAAGCCTCTGCGCGGCTTTCCATGACAAAATCTCTTGTTAAATGTGAAATCTGCCAGAAAATGGCTGATGTCCAGCTCTTGTGATAACCAGAGAAACTGCACACGACCGTCCCGGATCGACACAGCCATCCGTTTAGAAATGAAATGGTGGTTTCTGCCTGTCAATTGCGGCTCGGAGCGCGGCGTGCCGTGCGCCATTGTGGGCCATCCTTAAAGCAGTAGTAACACTCGTTAATCTCTGTGAAGCCCATAAAATTTTCACCGAAAGCCATGTGAATTTTCCGAATGGTTTCCAGCTGCCTGTCTCTAACAGTTTCTGAAAAAATTCTGATGGAACAAAGCCCAAATCATTCCGCCATTTCCTCGCAATGAAAAAATGACGAGAGGGGTGGACCAGTGCTCACTCAAAGCCTGCCCACAGGCGAATGACGCAACCGACAGGAGTGAAAAAACTCATGCATGCGCACGAAGGTTCAAGCTTGGCTGACGTAAAAACATATGAATCAAATCCATATATTTTTTGCATAAAATAAAAAGTTCGGATACTTTTCTCACAGACCTCATATATATATATATATATATATATATATATATATATATATATATATATATATATATATATATATATATATATATATATATATATATATATATATATATATAAAATACAGATGTGGATTTTTTTAATGTTCAAAAAGATGCTTAATGAGCAGTAAGAAAAGCTGCATGATTTACACAGAATTCCTGAACTCAAACACATACCTTACTTCAATGTATTAAACTAACCAATAAACAAGTGATCTGCCAAAAGGGATTACTACATAAAGAAAAGACTATTTTAAGATAATGATCTGTAGATAAGATGTGTTCACATTTTTTCTTGAAAATCTTGCAAACTATGATAAATGTATTAAATTTACCTGCATTCTGTTCTCCCAATATAATCAGCTATTCAGTGAACACATGATATTTCTAACTTATTGGCCAAGCTTTTATGTTATGGTATGGACATCATCTAAGGTGCAGCTACCTGATGTCTCTGGAGACTAGCTGGACTGGTTGGTGATGGGCTTGGAGACTTTCCAGATCGAGGTGTGGACAACTGACTGCCTGCAGTCCCATTAGCTATAATTGCAGCAGAAAAACAACCAAAGACCCAACACAATTACAATGCAGAATTTACCAAAATGTAACTCAAAGTGAATGACGTACACAAAAATGGCTTCTTTCTTGACACTAAAACACTCAAAATCTTACCTGAACCAGTAGATGAGGGGGACTTGCTCCTGCGGGACACCCCTCCTCTTGGTGAAGTACGACCATGCACGGAGGGGATCCGGCCATAAGATGTGGACTTTACCACCCTGCATTCTGTAAGAAAAGGAAATATATGCTGTGCTGCAGAAAAATTTGGCCATGAAATACAGATAGCCAAAATCCTACATGCGGTCTGTGACAGTGGTCTATGTTGAGTAATTATCAGAAAGTTTATGAAACGCAGTGTGATTTTTTTTTTTTTCTCCATTTTGCTTGGGGTAACCACAGTAGATCTAGAATGGATCTGCATGTTGTTTTGGCAGAACATTTATGACAGATGCCATTCATGATGCAGCTCCAGATCTACAAGGAAATTGAGGCATGGTTGAGTGTTGCCGTGCCACCCTGTATAACATTTATGAAACTACACTGCAGGGAAGATAAGGAGTTATCTCTTTTTTAAAGCTCCATATTGGGTGTTACTTAAAAACATTTTGAACAGAAATATATCCATTTGTGGTGTGAAAACCAACAGCATTGTCTATAAAAATCCTTTTTATAAGCTTTATTTGGATGTTTAGACAGAAACAAAAAATCATCCAATCCATTTCAGCAGTATCTGAGGATTAATCGCAAATATCAAGATATCCAACTGTATTTTTGAAAGCAAGTATTTGTACAGAATTTCCATTCATTAAAATAATGCAGTATTTTCCGGATTATTAGTCAAACCAGATTATAAACCGCATTTATTTTTGGAATAATTCAAGAAAAAACATTTTGTAACAATGTGGGGAAACTTCAGTCACACACATAGGCTAAATATCTTCAACATTGTGTTTTGTGTTTGCACTGTACTGAAAACATACAAATGTGGTATTTTTTGTATCCCATTACACCCCTATTTTTGAGATATAAAGTGCTTCAGAATATAAATTGCAGGACCAAACTAGTAAAATATTAAAAATGAAAAAACAAACCATGATTTATAATCTGGAACATATGGCTCATGATAAATTAATAAAGTTCACTCTTGACAAAAATTCTGTGTTGACAAAAGTGGAAAAAGTTATTGTACCAACTATGGATCTACATCAACACTTATTGGATGGTTTTTGTCCTATGCCCTGGCACTTTCACCAAGTTTCACATACACTGGTGAAAATGTTTTTGAGTAATCCATCGATTTCTATTTAATCCACTAGATGGCGAATGCAGCCTGTGAGCTGTTGCCACACACTCACTAGCGCCACTAGCTTATCTTATGGCAAGCTAAAAGTGGACGCTCGTTATGGCCAAACAACTGTCCATTTTCTGGGGATTCTGTGTTAGTACACGCCCGCGGCCAATGTGCTTGAGGAATTCCTGCGCAAAAAGGAGTTCCCAGAATGAGTTTATCTCATCAAAATCAATTCTAAAATTTACCAGTAATAAAATTATAAAGATAACTGAAGTTTTAAGAGTGTCCGTAATAAATATTTAAGAAACTTAAAGAGCAAATTCACCTGTTATTGCTCAAGCACATTGTAAACAATGACACAAAGGAGTTTGATGCGGAAGAGTTCAGAAAGATACGATTACAATGGTTTGATTACCATTTACAGTTGGCGATGAAAGACTTGGGTGTTAACTTCGTGTTAAAGTCAGAACAAGAAGCTGCACTGAAAGAGATCGATCTGGGAAGAGATACATTCTGTGTGTTGTTGCTCCAACGAGAGCGGCTCCAACGAGCGCTGAGCAGGGTGGCGAAAAGTAGTCCGGCGAGCTCAACCTGTGGGTGAGCTATCCCACAACGCCAAAATAGCAGAGATTTCAGTCCAGTGAGAGGGGCACTCTGAGCAGGGTGCTGTTGCCCGAGCACCTCCATCTTGCTTAGTAGTCAGGCATTAGATTAAATAGAAATAGATTATTTGCTGACTTAAACTTGGGTTAAAGTGATCTGAAAATGCTGGTTTGTGCAGAGTTCAGATGCTAGGACAACAAGCTGACAAAGGAGCATCAACTGGTTAAATAAAGGTTAAATAAATAAAAAATAAATAATAAATTGTGGAGTGAGCTTTCATAAGTGTGTATTATATGTAATATTAATGATGTGTGCGGAATTACTAAACTTGATGAATAAAGGTTAGAAAATGATCTTTTTTTGTGTCGATCTCTATTCTGTAAAGTAGTGACTTCAGTTTTACTGTCTGAATGCTTGTCGTGATAAATATCACACCATTCATTGAATGATTCAATTAGAAATCTGACTTTCATAAGTCTCAATTTATCCCTTTTTAATTAGCCTTGGGGTTTTAATTCATATCAGGTTTTCCACCCTGAGATATGCTGTAGGAGAAAATTCATAGAATGGAAATGCTTTTTCTCTCAATTTGATGGGTCACATGAGAGTCACTTTGACATTGTATATTTTACTAATATAAGAATATACACAAATGAGATTCATTTCTCTGTGATATACTCTGTGTAAACAGTATAGTGCCGATTTCTTTCAACTTGGTCTAGAAATGACTGAATAGACTTACAACCTGAATTCCAATGAAGTTGGGACATTGTGTAAAATGTAAATAAAAACAGAATACAATGATTTGCAAATCCTCTTCAACCTATATTCAATTGAATACACCACAAAGACAAGATATTTAATGTTCAAACTGATAAACTTGATTGTTTTTGTGCAAATATTTGATGGTATTATTTTCTATGACTGGGAGACGAACAATCCCATCTATTAAGTCTATTATATAAACGTCTGATCAGCTTCTTTATTTGTTTTGACAAATCGTGGCTGTGCAAATGTGGGACTGAGTTTGAATAAATGTAACAGCACAGTAAAAGCATGGAAAAAGCAGATTCATTGTGAAACTCGCTTAAAAACATTGATCATGCCCACATTGATTTCTTTTTATGTGTGGGTGTCTGATGCTAACCAAGATGGCGGTGCTCTGGCAACTGGATTAAATAGAAATCGATGGAGTAATCTCAGTGCCAACCACCACAGACTGCATATAGTACCACTGCTGGGGTACCAATGGCCATTATTAACTCCTCCACCTCTCAGAGGCGAGCAATTAATATTTTGAGGTAGCACAGGATTACCATCATAATTTAATTCCATGTCCTGTCATCAAGCCCCATTGGGTGTACATAGCCCATTTATACTCAACACTTTGTGAAAATACAGCCACTACTTTTTGAATAAAAATGTCAAAAATTGTCCAACCTCATCACACCAATTAACTCAAAAACATACCTTTGAAACCCACAAATGCCGTGTTCCATCCATACCACTGTCAACAAGGTGCTTGCTCAAAAGGTGGGTAAGGTCTACATCTTAAACATTATAGCACTTTGAGGGACTGTGAATCAAAAGAGTGTACACTTGCTACAGTAAGGAAATCAAATAAAAACTCAGAGCACAGAGTGCAGTTTTTAGTTCACTCACCACTTTCATCTATATTGAAGTCATCTTGATAACGGAACTTCTCAGGACCACAAGCAATAAATATATCATCATCGCCAAAAAAGTCCTGCAGACACGTCACCTGGTAGAGAAGGACACTCATCATTCATAGCAGAAGAAAAAACATACGAATATGATTTATCTCAAAAGAAAAATCTGAAATGGCATTTTTCAGTTTTTGGTTTTCTCATTTCAAAATGAAAATCCATTGGTATACGTACCTAACCCCGACCAACATCATCTCTACAATCACCACCATCACACATTCAGACTATGGAGGAATTCATATATATATATATATATATATATATATATATATATATATAAAATTTAGAAAATCAATTGGATAAGTAACAAACTGACTTAAAGACTAACTAATCCAGGGGGTGCAAAATAAACCTCTTGATCTCTCCTCAGTGTTGCCAGTTACTTTGAAAAAGCAGTCCAATTACTGATTACTCCTTAAAAAAGTAACTTAGTTACTTTACTGCTTACTCAATTTTAAAAGTAACTAAGTCTGATTACAAGTTATTTTAGTTACTTTCAGCAGCTGCCGACAGCACCCCTCTGCCACCTCAACATGAAAATGATAAGTTTTCCTAATACTCACTTTATAGTCACCCTTTCTTGACTTCAGTGAACATAAGTACTTGTTTAATAAAAATAAAGACATCTTTCTTGAAGTCATATTTAAATGTTGACAGCACTGTAATGGCAGTAATTACAATTTTAAACCTACATTGTTTATAAATGTAACTATTAAATTCTTTCTAACATTTTTCTGACATTTAAATTCTTTCTAAACATTTTAGTTGTTATTATTATTATTACTACTACTACTAAGTAGTATTAGTAATAGTATGAAAAAATGTCTTCAAACGTGGACCTTTAATCTCAGCTGTTGAGTTTTCTTGTAGAAATATTAGGTTAATGCTTAAATGCAAAACAACAGGACACATACTTAGATACAAATTATGTCAAATGAATAGTGCAGAAACAGTACTCTGAAACAAAAGCATTTCAGAACAACTAAAGGTCACCCACATAAAACACTGGGTGCGGGGGGTGCTTAATACACTCCTCCCATTTCCTTCACACAGAGTGTGGCAGCAAAGGGAGGAGGGCTCCACAGCGGTTGCCAAGGAGACCAGACAGAATCACAGCTGAAACCAAACCCATGAGAAGGCCGTGTCTGTCATAAAAAAAACAAAAAACAAAACAAAAACAAAAACAAAACAGTGGCACTAACAATCTGGAGCACTAAAAAAAAAGAGTCACTGTCAACATCAGTCTGTGACATTGACAAAACCTTGTCTAATGACCCTGTCACGGGGACACTTTCATAAAAAAAATACCATGAGACAAGTATGTTAAAAATAAAGTCAGATTACTCCCCAAAGTGTTTATAACATATAAGCTGGTATATACGTAATGAACCACCAAGACCCTCTCAACACCAGCAGTATCCACCTTAAGAGATACAAAATATAGACTGCTTTGTCCAAGATTCTGAGTCACTCCACTCACTAGACCCACTCATTTTCTTTTGTTCTTGTGCCTCAAAATAAGTGTTCCACATATTTAAAGAAAATCACAACAATCTCAGCTGAGGGCTATCATGAATGTGCTCATGAATGCTGGCTCTGTGGCACAGCATCTCTCTCAGACCTCCCCTCCTCCAACAATCACTCCAGTGGTCCTGAAGGATTCTGTGCACATCTTGATTGTGAGGCTTTTATCTGTGATTTAAATATTCTTTCCAAAAGAAAACACAAAGGAAGATATAAATTCTATAGAAAGCTCTCTTAACTGTGCATAAGCAATCTTGCCCAGGAAACAGATGGAGCTCTCCAAGGTGCTGAATATTCCCTTTCAACTGTGAAAGCTGAACACAGCATGAGAGACAAACACGACTCACTGTCAGATGAACGTCACGAGCCACAGTTACATAGGATGAGGTTTTACCATGTCATTTGCTAAGTAGACAAAATGTCACATTTTAATTGGTTACAGTTTATCACAGGGTCATTTTCTGCTATTCTCTTTTGATGTGCGATACACGTGCATCGCACATGTGCACGTGTGCCGCCCCCCCTGCATAAAATGCTAACATATATGTACAGACATGATCACAAGGTGGCCGGACAGCCATGTCTGAGCACACACAGCACGGTGAGCCACCTCCCAGCTGCTGACCAGACTCACTGACAGCTACAAATGACAGCTCAGTGCACACGATGTGTCACATAAAAAACACAGAGACCACAGCCAGGACAGGTATATTAATAAGTACTACACTACCTACATATACAATTACATAGAAATAACAAAAAGGCTGGAGAACATGTACCGTGTTTTGACAAACATGGCCTTACAACTGTCCACTGTGATGCCCATCTGTCTGCTTGCTGTCCTCATGTGGACATATGTAGCGGCTGCACTCTGCGTTGTGTTCTTATGACTCCGCCCATTCGCTCCCCTCGAGACGCGAACTCACGAGCTCTGGCATGGGAGTCGGACTCTCTAACCAGAAGGCTAAAACCCAGGGCTCTGGCCTTGTGACCAGAGAATCCTTTTGAGCTGTTGGGAGTGAGGTTTACTAACTACATCTGTACAGCGACACCCACTGGCCTCCGTTACACATACATAATAACATATATCGCCGTTGTGACCAGCTGCAGCGAGCGAGCGCACGGCATACACATTGACAGGCTGTCCCAGGTGAAATGGACCATCAGATCAAAACACGCAGTGGGTGATTTGAATGTCACGTCACCCACGTGAGCTCTGTTCCACATGACGTGGTGTCTGTCCTACGGCATGCCGTCCACAGGACACGCGTGTCGGACCAGACGTGCACGTGAGGCCAGCTGGACATGCCGGGCCAGCTGAAAGATGTAGACATACAGTAGTGTTCAGAATGATAGTAGTGCTATGTGACTAAAACGTTTAAGCCAGGTTTTGAGTATATTTCTTATTGTTACATGGGAAATAAGGTACCAATAGATTCAGTAGATTCTCACAAATCAAACAAGACCAAGCATTCATGATATCCACACTCTTAAGGCTATGAAATTGGGCTATTAGTAAAAAAAAGGTAGAAAAGGGGGTGTTCACAATAATAGTAGCTAGGGGTGTTGGAAAAAAATCGATTCACATCTGAATCGCGATTCTTATTTATTACGATTCTGAATCGATCCAAAATGTCCAAGAATCGATTTTTAAAAAGCATTTTATTAAACATTTCCTTGCTTACTCGCTGCGTGTACTGTTTGTCAGGCAACGGCTTCCGTACTACAGCGTCTCCGCGAGGGGCGGGGGGGTCCGGCGTGCTTCAAACATTTGTGAGCTGAAGCTTAGCATGGCGGATGAAGAGCTAATTCAGCCAGCACTGTCTTTGCTGAAGGCAAATGTTTGGGCGCATTTTGGATTTTATTATTTGCTGCGTAAGAAGGAGCTTGACATGACTTATGCAGTGTGCAAAATCTGCAAAATGAAAGTTAAGTACTTCGGAAACACTTCAACTCCGCAAGCCCACATGCTACGTCATCACCCGGAGCTAAAAGGAGCAGAGCAGCGGTCTCTGCCAACTACTGACCAGCGCTTCGCTAAACTGCCAGTCAGCTCCGAACGACCAAAGCAGATAAGTAAATTTACATCTTTAGAATCACTTGATTAACTTTGTAAAGCTGCATTTTCTTAAACATAAACATTATTTAAGTAATATAGCTATTTCTCAGAGCTCTTTGAATCAAAAATCGATTCTGAATCGAATCGTCACCCCAAGAATTGGAATCGAATTGAATCTTGAGTTGTTGTACGATTCACATCCCTAATAGTAGCATCTGCTTTGACGCTACAAACTCAAAACTATTATGTTCAAACTGCTTTTTTAGCAATCCTGTGAATCATTAAACTAGTATTTAGTTGTATAACCACAGTTTTTCATGATTTCTTCACATCTGCGAGGCATTAATTTTGTTGGTTTGGAACCAAGATTTTGCTTGTTTACTAGTGTGCTTGGGGTCATTGTCTTGTTGAAACACCCATTTAAATGGCATGTCCTCTTCAGCATAAGGCAACATGACCTCTTCAAGTATTTTGACATATCCAAACTGATCCATGATACCTGGTATGCGATACATAGGCCCAACACCATAGTAGGAGAAACATGCCCATATCATGATGCTTGCACCACCATGCTTCACTGTCTTCACTGTGAACTGTGGCTTGAATTCAGTTTGGGGGTCGCCTCACAAACTGTCTGTGGCCCTTGGACCAAAAAGAACAATTTTACTCTCATCAGTCCACAAAATATTCCTCCATTTCTCTTTAGGCCAGTTGATGTGTACTTTGGCAAATTGTAACCTCTTCTGTACATATCTTTTATTTAACAGAGGGACTTTGTGGGGGATTCTTCCAAATAAATTAGCTTCACACAGGCGTCTTCTAACTGTCACAGCACTTACAGGTAACTCCAGACTGTCTTTGATCATCCTGGAACTGATCAGTGGGTGAGCCTTTGCCATTCTGGTTATTCTTCTATTCATTTTGATGGTTGTTTTCCGTTTTCTTCCACGCGTCTTTTTTTTTTTTTTTTGTCCATTTTAAAGCATTGGAGATCATTGTAGATGAACAGCCTATAAGTTTTCCCCTCTCCAATCAACTTTTTAATCAAACTATGCTGTTCTTCTGAACAATGCCTTAAACGTCCCATTTTCCTCAGGCTTTCAAAGAGAAAAACATGTTCAACAGGTGCTGGCTTCATCTTTAAATAGGGGACACCTGATTCACACCTGTTTGTTCCACAAAATTGACAAACTCACTGACTGAATGCTACACTACTATTATTGTGAACACCCCTTTTTCCACTTCTTTTTATTAATAGCCCAATTTCATAGCCTTAAGAGTGTGCATATCATGAATGCTTGGTCTTGTTGGATTTGTGAGAATCTACTGAATCTACTGGTACCTTGTTTCCTATGTAACAATAAGAAATATACTCAAAACCTGGATTAATCTTTTTAGTCACATAGCACTACTATTATTCTGAACACTACTGTAAGAGCGCACTGCCCCATTCATGTCATGTCTGTATGACTATGACCATGGGTCATCTACAGAGGAACTACAGGTTATACTACAGGAGGGCTGTAGTATAACCAGCAGGAGAGCACTGATGTGTTCAGTGAATTTGGTGACACCACACCTGAATTTATTTAATATTTTTCTGGTGTCTTGTTTTTGCACTTTGTAGACAGTCCCAATGCTTCTGTTTCTCCCCTGTCTGCTTGTTCAGGTCAGTATTATTTTTCCAGTTCAGAGGACAGCCCATATGGATAAAAATAAGATTGTAGCTCGTTGTCTCCCTTCATGAGGTTAGAAACTAGTGTTGTTTGTTTTTGTACAACATTTCTCTTAAGATTATTGAGCTGTTTACCGGAGGGGGAGGTTTCTGACCTCTGTGAGTTTGACAGGTGGACCGTCCCAGTCAAACTCTTCACCTTACACCATCCCCAGAGCGGGACACACCCAGCGGGGCAGGGCTTTTGACCCCCAGAAGCGAGAGTTGCTCGAGCTTCTCCGCACTTCGCCAGCTGTTGTGACCCCCCCAAAAAAATTATCAAGATTTCCTGTAGTAATTGACGGAAACTGAATTCCATAAACTACTTAAAGTAAAATTATAGCAGAAATGCCACATTTCTCCATGTAATGTGGAGTTGCGTCAGGAAGGGCATCTGGCGTAAAACCTGTGCCAAATCAACATGCAGATCCACCTTGGATTTGCTGTGGTGACCCCGAGTGCAAACAAGGGAGCAGCCGAAGGGACTTACTTAAAGTAAAATGATATTCACGTTTTGCAATACCCGCATTCATGTTTTGTGAGACCCGCGTTCACGTTTTGTGGGACCTGCATTCACATTCTGGGAGATATTTTTCAGTGTTCATGTTTTGCAATTAACGGTTTGGGGATAATTCATGATTTGCAGGTGATTTGCGTTTTGGGGGTTAACAGCCTGCATTTTCCCTGAATTAGTGGACGAACCCCGCAACCCTTAATTGGACTCAGCAGTTGAAGATGAGTGAGTGTGTGAGTAGTGGACCAACACTGACCACTGTGCTATCCTGACTCCTACTGACAAATTATCCTACTGACATTCAAATGTTTCAAAGATTGGAGTATGCAAGCTAATTAACCAATAATGTCAGCAACAATCTTTAATTCTCTTTTACTTCTGGATCCCTTAGGAAAAGTGCTTGGATCTGGCAAAATCTGAAATCAGCGTACTTTAAAGATTCTGTATGCAAATTTACATACTTTCTGCCAGATGTGAACATCTCGAGCAATTTCTGTTACGTATCTGCCGCACTAATTTGTCTCAGTCTGTCTCTGTGTTGCTGTGCGTGGACTCTGGGTTCCCTGCTCCGGCCTGCTCATCTGATCCTCTGCAGCTGATGAGTCTGCTCACCTGCAGCCTATCTCCAATCAAGCCACTGCAGTATTTAACCACAGCTCAGACATCCAGACGCTGCCAGATCTTTCAATCTCCATTGTCGTACAAACATATTGGCCTTATTGCTGAGATTTTTTATGGTTGGTATTTTTGGTGTTATTTTCCTGGACATCTGTTTACCTGTTTTCTCTGTGCCTCAGATCCTCCACGCCTGATCCGCCAGAATCCTAGTTGCCATCTGCCTTCCTTCAGTCTTCAGCTGCCTGTTTGATTCACTCATATTCGACTTCTCTGCCTGTCCTGCTCAGCTATTCTTGTCCTGCGCTGTCAGACCACTCCAGCCAAGCCTGTCTACATCTCACCAAATAAACTGTAAGAACTGTTCTCTGTCTCCAGATTGTGTCCACATTTTGAGTCTTATCTGTCAGTTCCTGGGTCAACTATAACAAGAGGTGCTCAAATTCTTCCCTATGGCTGAATGGAGGGCAAAAAATGTTAATCTTGTATGAATTACATATAATTTTGATTGAATGTTAAATTTTTCAGAAAATTAACATTATAAATCTAAAATGAAATTTCAACATAAAATGTAGTCTGCAGGCCCCACGCCTCGTACACACTCACCTAGAAAGACAGAAAGAAGACCCTTCTGCTGTGATGTGTCTGTTTTTACAGTTTAACTGCCGCGAAACAATGAAAATTCTGTTTGTCTCAGTTTTCTTTAAGTAGGTTACATTCTCTTTTCTGAAGGGCATGACTGCCGCACACTCAGTCTCTCACTTTTTAATTTGCTCTGAAACGCAGTGTGATGGAGAGCTAATTGCAGAAGCTCTGTGTGCTGCTCTTGCAGTGACAGCAAAACCTGCTCAATCCATATCTGTGGACTTTACATGCTGCTCACACCTCTATTTAGCAATACTTTATCTGCATACATGTTCACAGAGATTCCACATATCCATTTTAAGTGATCTTACATTTATTCTGACTTCAGTTTCATTGTAGACCGTATCAACCCAAGATATTTCATATTTTTTGTGGTCAACTTCAGTAGTTAATATGCATCCATTTCCACATTTAAGGCCACACATTCCAAAAAGTTGAGATGGGGGCAATTTATTCTAAAGTGGATGGATACATGAACATTTCTTGAGTCACTGAATATACGAGGTCTGTTAGAAAGCTATCCGACCTTTTTATTTTTTGCAAAAACTATATGGATTTGAATCACGTGCGATTGCATCAGCCAAGCTTGAACTTTCGTGTGCACGAGCTGGACATGCCACAACATGTCCTGTGAGGCTTCATCACAGTGTTGCTTTTTGTTGTGCGTCTCCGTCCCGACGCGCGAATTCCTCCGCACGTCTTTTCATGACAAAAAACTCCTGTAACAGTGGAATGTGCCGTTCATTTCCAAAGTGAACGCTTTGTTGATCCGGGACGTCGTCTGACTACCAGAGAAATGGCAGAAGAGTTGGACATCAGTACTTTTTCGGCATGAAAATACGTGCGGAGGAATTCGCGCGTTGGGACGGAGGTGCACAACAAAAAGCAACGCTGTGATGAAGCCTCACAGGACATGTTGTGGCATGTCCAGCTCGTCCACAATTTCTCGGATAGTCACACGACTGAAAAGCCACCGAAAGCCGTCTGAATCTTCCGAATGGTGCAAGAGCTGGGCATGTTAGAACATGTCCTGTGAGACCAACACGGAGGTGCTTTTGTCCCGTGCCATTAGCGGCTCTGTGGCGAATTTCTCCGCTCCTCAGTGGAACAGTAGAATCTGCTGATAAAATGCTATGTCCACATCTTCTGCCTTTCTGTAGTAGTCAGATGACGTCCCGGATCAACACAGCCTTCACTTTGGAAATGATCTGGTCGTTTCAGCCTGTTGATCGCCGCTCAGAGCGCAGCACGCCCTCCGCCATTGTGCGCCGTCTTTAAACCGGTTGTAACACTCCTTAATCTGTGTGATCCGCATAATCCTGCATCAAAATTTTAGAAAGGACATGGAACGATGGTCTACTTACCAATTGGATTTTAGTAGTAAGATAAATATAGTGAAAATGAATATTTTACCAAGGTTACTGTACTTATTTCAATCCCTGCCAATAGATATTCCACCAAAACAATTTATAGAATGGGATAAATTAGTATCTAGGTTTATTTGGGGAGGGAGGAAAGCCAGAGTTAAATACACTACGCTCCAATTGCCAAAGAATAAAGGTGGAATGGCACTCCCAAACTTTAAGATATATTTTTATGCAGTTCAGCTTCGACCACTAGTTAACTGGTGTGATGAAAATTATATAGCAAGATGGAAAGAGGTTGAGACATACATCCCTGACTATCACATCCAAACACTCTTGGGAGAAAAAACAATCCCTGGCCATATTAGGAATTTGACTGATCCAATAACAATATTTACACTGGAAATGTGGTTTACTCTTACCAGACAACTTAAACTGAAAAAGGGGCTAAAAATATTAAAATGGATAACACTGGATGGTGAATTTAGGCCTGGGCTGTATGACTCAACATTTAAAGAATGGAAGAAAAATGGAATGACTGCATTTTATACTGCCACAGAGAATGGAGAATTAAGGAGTTTTGAAGACTTAAAGAAAAGATTTGCACTTAAGAATCAAGACTTGTTTAGATATTTTCAATTGAGGGAATATTACAATAAAGAGGTGAAGAGGGCCACACCAGAAGAAATGAACCCAGTGATAGAAGTGATGGTCAGTGTTGCCACAGTTACTTTGAAAAAGTAATCCAATTACTGATTACTCCTTGAAAAAGTAACTTAGTTACTTTACTGATTACTCAATTGGAAAAGTAACTAAGTTAGATTACTAGTTACTTTTTTAGTTACTTTCCCCAGCTGCCGACAACAACCCTCTGCCACCTCAAAATGACAATGATACCGGTTTTGCCAAAACTCACTTTATAGTCACCCTTTCTTGACTTCAATGAAAATAAATATTTGTTTCATAAAAAGTAAAATAAAGACCTCTTTCTTGACCTCATATTTAACTATTGACAGCACTGCAATAGTAAAACTTGCAGTTTCTAACCTACATTGTTTATAAATGTAACTATAAAATTCACTCTAACATTTAAATTATCTCTAAACATTTTACTTGTCGAAATTATTATTAAGTAGTATTAGTAGTTGTAGTAAAAAAACGGCTTCAAAACTGGACCTTTAATCTAGGGGTGTTGTGGGGGGAGGGCACATCCTTGCCCCACGCCCCCATTCCATCTGGATTCGCCCCTGCTTTGGCGTTTGAGCACAAAGAATGGATAACATTTATTTATGCAGAAAACATGACCAGATTTACAGGTAAGAAAGTTTTATTGTGTTTTCACATCATGTGGTCCTCAGAAAGAGAGTTTAGGTGCATTTGAGTGGAAAATAGTGTTAGTTGTTGACGCGTCGCAGAGGATCAGCTGTTTTTAGCAGCAGATACGGAGCAGCTCAGATCAGAATTCTAAATAAAGGAGAAAAAAGCACGAGTCGTAGCTGCTGCTAAAAAACGCGGATGAAAAGCTCATAGCTCGCTTAAAGTGGGCAGTTCAGTCGAACCCCGACCTCCTGCCCACGGACCAAGTTTAATGCTGCTATCGACCCACAATGCAAAAATAATAGTAACGCACAGTGACATGGAGAAGTAACTTTAATCTGATTACTGATTGGAAAGATTAACGTGTTAGATTACTCGTTACTAAAAAAAGTGGTCTGATTAGAGTAACACGTTACTAAGTAACGCTTTACCGGCATCACTGGTGATGGTTAATGCATATAACCAAAAAATATCTAGGGTTATATCAGTAATATACCACAGCATAATGGAATGTCAGAATAAAACAACATTATACATAAAGCACAAGTGGGGAAAAAGAGCTGAATATCACAATCACTGAAGAGGAATGGTATCACATGTGCGCAACTCAACAGACATCCACAAATTCACTTACATGGAGAGAATTTAATTGGAAAAATTTTACAGGTTTTTTTATTACACCAAATTTAAAAAGCAAACAATTGTTAAAACAGCAATCATGCTGGAGGCAATGTGGTCAAATAAATGCAAACCACACACGTCTTCTGGTGTTGCCCTAAAATAGAACCGTTTTGGGATGACGTGAACACTGTGATAAATCATGTGCTTGGATATAGGGTTTCCAAGGACCGTTCCACCCTGTATTTGGGAAATATAGGTAAAGTAGTAGTGAAAGAGGATAATTATCTGGTAAAAATTCTTCTTACGGCTGCCAGGAAGGCCATAATAAGAAAGTGGCTTTCCTCAGACCCACCTAGACAAAAAGAATGGTTGGATATAGTACAGGAAATTTGTGTGATGGAAAAAATGACACTGTTTGAGACTAAAAAAAGAAGATTATAATAGGAAATGGTGCAAATGGATAAGTTATATAAACAAAGACATTAACATTTGAATGGATTTTATTTTTTATTTCTCTTCACTTATATGTGATCTGAAACTGTAATGCCTCCTGTCCCTTGTGAGCTGATCCCATACTGTTTGACTACTGTTCTGTTCTGTATATATACTTGTAAGAAAAAAAAAAACTATTCCTTTTATTAATACTATTAATTCAACCAATATTTTGCACCACTTTCTACAAAAGTTGGAGCAACATTAACTTTTGACTCTTGTGCAAACTGAAACTGACCTTTCTTACCATTCTTGCTGTTTTTACCCCATAACTCCATAACATTCAGTCATAGATAGTCCAAACTATACCTTTTTGGAATCTTTGTGATGAGACACATGATTTGGTATAGCTTTCAATATGATTGGAGCATTTTTAAATTTTGACCGTGTGTCAATCTTCATTGACCCCTACCTGGCTGTCATATTGGATTTTTACGTGGCCAGCACCTTTTTCCTCAAACACTGATTTATGAAGAACCTTCATGCCAAATCTGGTGCTTGTATCACCATGTGAAGGATTGTTTCAGTTATCTGCTGCACTAGGAGGGCTACCTAGTGTGGGACCACATTTGCCCCATTGTAGCACTTGATAAGGTCTCTATTGTTAAAGAGGTTAAAGTAAAGCTTTAATAGTTCTGAAATTCTATTTTAGATAGAGTATAATTTTCATACATAATACACCCCGTGACCCCTAATCAGAGTAAGTGGGTATAGAAAATGGATGGATGGACACATAATACATTTAAATGTTTCGTAATTGTATTTATACCATGGTCAGTGAGAATTCCATGTCTAACTGGCATGCATTATTTTCGTGTATACGCACACGTAGTTCGGCGAGTTAAGTCACTGTAATATCACTCCGCTCTGGTCGTCACCATAGCAATGCGCAAATCAGTTGGTGCAGATCAGCTGTGTTTTGACAAGTGAATAACAGAAACGCGATAAAACATGGATTTCCAAGTGAATTTTAATATTTTTGGCCAAAATAAAATGTTTGAGAAATGGAAAGAGGAGAGTAAACGAGAAGAACAGCAAAAGAAACGGCATAAAGATTTAACATCGGACGAACTGGACAAGATTGAAGACGGGAAAGAAGAAGAGAACGGTTCTATCCTTGCGTGCTGCCGAGCGGTCCGCATCAAAACAGCGAGCGTAGTTTCTGGACCTGTTGCCAGTTTGCCACAGCTCCACACAGCAGAGAGGGGGGTGGTGTGAGTGGCGCGCTACGGCACGAGCCCGCAGACACGGTAAGCGCATCGGAGACAAAACATAAAATAGTCCCAAATACTCACACATTTTTATCAAGTTCTGTTAACTTAAATAAATATTTGTGTGTTAGCTCACTGTGTGGGACCATGGTATAAGCGGATTAAACAACTTGAAGCCATGCATTATACGGTTTGAATGTGTTTTAGACTCCGTGTCGTGCATTCAAACCGTATAATGCACAGCTTCTCGTTGTTTAATCCTTACGTAATTCACAAAATGCCCTCCATCCAGATTAATTTAGACTCCACTGTGTTTAAGGGAGAAAAAGAACAGAATCACAACATCTAGCAACCTTCAAAGGGCTTCTATTTTTACACTATGCAGGCTTGTTCCTGCAACACAAACTGAAGAGGAGATATTTGTGTAATTTTGAATTACGAATCTTGCATCATGTGCTGGGTTTATAGTTTTTATTTTTTATCAAGTGTAGGTATTTTTGTCTCATTACAGTTTTGCACAATATTTATTCATTCATTCTTTCATTCGTTTTTCTATACCCATTTGTTTTTCAAAATTAAGGGTCACAGGGGAGCAGGAGCCTAGTCCAGCAGATTTTGACACAATACGTGTTCTGAAATACCTCCTTTTTTATGTATCCAAGTAATACAGTTAAGAAGAAGACAAACTCTGGACATGAAACAATGGATCTTAATATGAAATGGGGAGAAAAATAAAACTGAGGAATGAGACTCTCTCCAAAATCTCAATTGTTCTAATCCAAAAATAGCCCTCCAAAAACATTTACTCAATATCTGCTCATAACCTGGGTAGTTATGGTGCATCCAGAAAGTATTCACAGTGCTTCAGTTTTTCCACATTTTATGTTACAGCCTTATTCCAACATGGAGTAAATTTTTTCCCTCTCAGAGTTCTACCCACAACACCCCATAATGACAACATGAAAAAAGTTTTTTTTTAATTCTTGCAAATTTATGAATTATTTTTAATTCACAGTAAAAACGAATAAATAAAAAAAAAAAAATCACGTACACAAATATTCACACCACAGTCGCTGATTAACAGAGTAATTACATCCACTTGCATCAGGACGCGCTGCACACGACTGTGATATCTGCCACACCAGCAAAACGATTAATACTGCAAAACCCAATGTGGATTGGGTACGTTGAGTGTATCTATAAACATACATAACACGACAGATGTTACCCATGAATCGGCCATCCCTCAATCTAGAGCTGGGCGATATGACCTAAAATTCATATCGCACCATAAATTGAATCCCTTCATGGTAACGGTATATATCGCAATATAAACTTAAGCTTAAAAATGATGTGTTTCTGAATGGGTTCCCTTAGCAATGGTAAATTGATAAAAATAAATAAATAATTACAACAAAAAACAGATATAATGTAAAATTTGATCCACACCTGTGGAAGAAAAACAACATGTGGCCCAGCGTCTTTCACAACTTTTATTTTTTCACTATATAACATGAACAGCCCAAGTGCGCAGGACTACCTCAAACCAGTCTCTCGTCCCCCCGCTGCTTTCTCCTCCCCAGAGGGGTCGTGGCCCGTGTCGTGCCGTGGGCTGCCGCTGGTGCACTACGCGCTTCCCCCTATGCACAGGGGTGTTTCCTATGCCTCCATGGGGGGGGGGGGGGGGGGGTTGTGTCTGGGAGCGGGGTGCATTGGGGTCACGCCTGGGCTGCTCCCACGGCAGTTCATCAGGTTGCTCCAGAGGCCCTGGTGGGTGTCTTCTCTGGCCCCTTCTGCTATCCTGGTTCTCCTCGTTTCACATGGGGCTCTGCATCCTGGATCCCTTTTTGTCAAGGTTTGTGCACTCGCCCGTGTGGCCCCTGTCATACCAGAGTGGTCCATGTCATATGGTAAGCTTCTGTTCTTGGGTCTTGGCCCAACACACCAGCCATGTAAGTGAATTCAGCTGTGATCTGGGTCTCTGTATGTGGAGAGACTAGTGTTCGTGGCCATCATCGGAATTCGGTTCTGGGTGTTCCCTAGGGGTTCAAGACTCTGGTGTCCTGTAATAGGTGTATGGATCTTCACTAATTAGACAACAGACTGTTACGGTTACTGCTTGTTTATGTGTTATTGTTTATCCTGATATGTTGTGTTGTGGGGGTTCTGCTTCTTTGGCATTTCAGAAGTGACATCACGTCACTGTTATTACCGTCACCACTATTATCTTGTCTTCCAAGATCAAACTGCATATATATATATATATATATATATATATATATATATATATATATATATATATATATATATAAAGAAAACAGTTCTGCCAGTTTTGGCATATACGATCACTGTGTATGCAGACAGGTTTGTTATGTCTTTGAATAAGACATTTATAATATTCATAAGTTAGTTTAAAAAGTTCATAGTTGGTAATAAATATGCTAAAATTTATGTTGAAACTGTTAAAAACTGTAACTGAAAAAAGCTAACCGAGTGAGACCTCGTCTTCAGAAATGAGAAATTTTGTGTTGTTGCAGAGTGAGTGCTCCTCTAAACTATAGACAATCTATGTGTTTTCTCATGGGGAATGCAGTCAGTTGTCTGCAAAAACGGAGTCAGAACGAACTCATCAACACGGTGTTTGCCTTCAAGCATTTGAACCTTGGGAGATTTCCGTCTTTGTAAGTATTTATATGCACCAAGCATATAAAGAGGGTGGCAAATATCCCTCAAATGTTACAAAGTTTTGGTGTTTGTAGTTACCCATGTACAGCACACGTGTAGCAAGTAGCTCTTGTGTTTAGCCTACCACATGCAAACATAGAGATGTTGATTGCCTTTTTTTTTTTGTATTTTAGTTATCATATCACTTCATCCCATTCACTCCATTCCCACGTTTTCAAATACAAGAGGGCTTCAAAAGCAAGAAAAGCAAGCCTTGTTGGTTCGCTGGCTGCCTAGCAGTACAGAGACACGTGTTGTGAGCCCAAGCCACCAAGGCTCAGCTAGCCTTCGCTGAAGAAGAGGCTAAGATGATGAAACAAAAAGCAGATTTAGATGCTAGCCTCTATGTGTTAAAACACCAAAAAGCAGCCGCTGTTGCTGAAGCAAAAGCTGCTGCCTATGAAGAAGTAGAGAATCCGAGCTGGGAGAGAAGGATAGGATCCCTTACTGATGCTGAGCCTCTTGATACTTCACTGCGCACCAGGAAATATGTTGCACAACAGTGTGAGTCACTCCTTCCAGAAGCTTCTCACAAGTCACTACAGCACATTGAAATGAAAGATGAGCGTGCGCAGCAGAGGTGCAACCCACTAATCAGTCTGTTGACCAGCCAACCACCACAACACAGTATGTACCTCCTGCAAAGAATATCAGACTAAAAGACGAACAAGATGTATCTAAGAGATTTACAAACACCTATCAGTTAAACCCTCTTGCTCTCACCTTTCAACCTCCAAACAACGACACAGCTGACTTCAATGTCACACAAGATTTTGCAAAATATCTCATTTGCAAAGAACTTGTCAGCGCTGGTTTGCTGCATTTTGACAACAAGCCTGAGAACTACTCTGCATGGAAAGCCTCATTTGTCAGTGCAACCAAGGACTTAAACCTGTCAGCCAGAGAGGAACTAGACTTGCTCAAAAAATGGTTAGGACCAAAGTCCTCAGAACAAGCCAAAAGGATTTATGCAGTACACATTCTCAGTCCCTCTGCAGGTGTAAGAATGGTCTGGCAGCACCTTGAAGAATGCTATGGCTCCTCTGAGGTCATTGAGGATGCACTGTTAAAAAAGATGGAGGACTTTCCAAGACTCACAAAGAAAGACAATGCCAGGCTAAGAGAACTTGGTGACCTCCTGTTGGAATTACAGTGCGCTAAAGCAGATGGTGCAGTACCAGGACTCGGATACTTAGATACAACTCGAGGGGTAAGACAAATAGTCGAAAAACTTCCTTTCAACTTACAGGAAACATGGACAACTGCGGGTACACAATACAAAGAGGCTCACAATGTGTTGTTTCCTCCTTTCGCAGTTTTTGTGCAGTTTGTTCAGCAGCAAGCTAAAATGAGAAATGATCCAAGCTTTGCAACATCAATCTGTAAGTCAAGTTACCACACGCATAGAAAAGTCCATTTCATATAATCGCAAAGCCGCTGTGTCAGTACACAAAACAGATGTTGCAGAAAAAAGTGTTGCTGAGATGAAGAAATTAGAGGAACCAGATCGCCAGTGCCCGATCCACAAAAAGCCACATCCACTCAAGAAGTGTAAGATGTTCAGAGAAAAACCTATAGAAGAACGTCAAGCATTTCTCAAAGAGCACCGCATTTGCTACAGGTGTTGTGGCTCAGTCCAGCATATTGCAAAAGATTGCAAGGTGGCAGTGAAGTGGAGTGAATGCAACAGTCCCAAGCATAGGGCCCTGTCCCACTGGGGAGAGGATTAATTGCACATGAATTGAGTATACAAAGTACGGGCCTTCGTTGTCGTCCGCAACAAAAATGGCCAAAAAATGACAAATGTCCCAGTATGAATTACGGATATATTAATAATATATAGCAAATATATGATGAACAATCACGGTTATATAATGCATGTAGTGAGGAAACTGATCCGACACATTGAGATTATCACAGCAGTATTACGGGTGTTGCATCGCACACGTGTTGCGCGTGCACGGCATCTGCATTGCGGTCATAAAATAAGCTCACTCGCTCCTTTCGGCATCACTATTCACACCAACAATACAGCCTCTGGAGCAAGTGCTGGACTTGGACAAGTTGATCACAGAGTTATTGTTCATGTTGTCATGCAAGGGTTAACTGTTCCTGAGTTTGGGGGGCAGGGGGGGAAGCCGCTTGGGGGGTGTGAGACTGTGTTTTTTTTTTTTTTTTTGAGAGTGTCACAGAAAACAGACTTCAGTGTGAGTTGTGGCTAAACAGCAACGCTTCCTTTTGTTGGTGTTAAATAAAAGTCCTGGAGGAGACCCGTTTGCAGCAGCTACGTCTTTGTGGATTTACACAGCCGGACCGGCACTGACTAGCAGGTATGTTGCTTTCTGCCACATATAGTACTTTGGGTTTACGTGACATGTTTGTTATGCATTCACAGACTGTCCGCAAATCAGCTGCAAAGCAGATGTCATAACAACGCTTTATTCATGGCCAATTTGTATGCAGTCGCTACAACATATTTTAGTTTGTGATGTGGACGTGATAGGCACGATATATATCTGTTTTACACACTGTCCTGGTCCGCTGCCAAGCCGCCAATCCCCGTCAGTTGCGGATATCAGCGGTTAACGGCAGATATACAGCGCATAGAGTGAGCATGTATTGTGTATGAATTGAGTATGTATGGAGTATGTAAGGCAGATGTTATCCACATCCAGATTTTTGAGCTACTCAAAAATCCTGGCTGCGGACATGCGTGCCTCTGCTGATGATCACAGGCGTGTTCGGATGACAGCCGACTCATACAGGCATGTTACACGGATATTGTGGATGTTTGGCTAATATGGGCCAATTTTGTGCGCAATCCATACGCAAATCCTCCTAAACACCAGTGGGACAGGGACCATATATCAGCACTTCATCCAGGTCCCACTCCTATCTCCACAAGTACTACATCAGAAAGTGAGAAACAAAGCAAAGTTCAAGAACAAGATGAGAACTCTCCCTCAATTATCTCCAAGTACACGGAGGTATGTGGTCAAGGTAACGGTCCACCCTCTTGCTTTAAGATCATTTTAGTGAAAGCTTATCCAGAAGGTCAGGAGGACAGATCAGTTAATATGTATGCAGTGATCGACGAACAGAGTAACAGGTCCCTGGCCAAGACAGAGTTTTTCAGCCTGTTTGAAATTGAAGCCACACCTACACATTAAAGACATGCTCTGGGAAAGCTGAAACCACCGGTAGGACAGCAGTGAACGTCTTCGTACAATCTATGGATGGACAAACGAATATCCGGCTGCCTCTGCTGATCGAATGCAGTTCAGTTCCGGATGACAGAACTGAAATACCCTCACCCGAGATTGCTCAGCATCATCCCCATCTTCTCCCAATTGCAAACCACATCCAACCTCCTACTCCTGGGAAGAGACATTCTGAGGGTGCATAAGGTACGTGAGCAGATCAATGGACCAAATAATGCTCCTTATGCACAAAGACTGGACTTGGGTTTGGTTAATGTGGGAGAGGTGTGTTTAGGAAAAGCTCACAGCACATCAGAGGTGAATGTGTACAAGACACACACATTAAACAGTGGTCGCTCATCCTATTTTCAGCAGTGTCCTAACGTGGTCACAGTGTAAGAGAACTACAGCGTCATATCACGGCAAAACATACAGTCTGTCACTAAGTGTAATGATGCTAATGACCTTGCACACAACACAGAAAAGCTAGGTTACTCTGTGTTTGATTGAGCTGAGGCGGATGATAAGCTTACACTGTCTATAGATGACAAAACCTTCTTAACCTTAATGAACAAGGAAGCTCACCAAAACAAAGAATAGTTGGGTTACTCCACTGCCTTTCCGCTCTCCAAGAAGGAGGCTACCAACCAATAGAGAGCAAGCCCTTAAGCATCTCTACTCGCTTAAAAAGACTTTGGAGAAGAAACTGAAGATGAAAAATCACTACATCCAGTTCATGCAAAAAATGCTGGATAACGATCAAGCTGAACTCGCACCACCTCTGCCAGAAGGTAAAGAACACTAGTACCTGCCTACATTTGGTGTATACCACCCGCAAAAACCAGATCAGATACGTGTTGTTTTTGACTCTAGTGCAGAGTATGATGGCGTATCTCTTAACCAAGTGCTCTTTTGTGGACCAGACCTCAACAACTCTTTCATAGGCGTGCTACTGAAGTTCAGGAAAGAGCCAGTAGCCCTAACAGCAGATGTTTTACTGCTTTGAGGTTTGTGAGGAACACAGAGACTATCTTCGCAATCTTTGGTTTGAGAACAATGACATCACTAAAGGTGTGGTTGAATACAGAATGAATGTTCATGTTTTCGGTAATAGCCCCTCACCCGCGGTCGCAATTTACTGCATGAGAAGGGCAGCAAAAGAGGGTGAGTCAGAACACGGCACTGGTGCAAAGAGACAGTTTTATGTAGATGATGGACTCACATCATTTGCCACCAGAAGATGCTGTTGACCTATTAATGAGAACAAAAAACAAGTTAGCTGAATCAAATCTCAGACTTCACAAAGTGGCGTCAAACTGCCACAAGGTCATGGAGGCATTCCCTGTGGAAGACTACTCAGGGAACTGACGTTTGAAGAGAGAGACTGGGACACACCTCTTCCTCCCGAAAAGGAGGATGCGTGGGTTTTATGGAAAGACTGTTTAATAGTCCTGGAAGATCTGCAAATCAAAAGGTGCTACAATCCAGTTTCATCAAGCACTATAAAAAGTAATGAGCTTTGTATCTTCTCAGATGCGCCTACTGTAACAATAGGTGCTGTAGCTTACCTACGTTCTTTAGACAGCAATGGTCAGCATCACATAGGGTTTGTGATGGAGGAATCTAAACTTACTCCTCGTCCTGCACACAATGGAGATGTGAGATCACATGAGAGATTTTGTCATGGAAAGCTGAGTGGAGGCTTCGCGCGTCACGACCAATTTGCTGATGGAGCAAGACAAAGGAACACCTCCGTTTTGGTCTCACAGGACGGCTTTGAGATGGCGTTCAGACAGCTGTCGGTGGTTTTCCATCGAGTGATTATCCAAGAAATTGTGGATGTGCCTGGACATGCCAGAACTTGCGACGCGCGGAATTCCTGCACACGTCTGTCTCAATGTGCCGAAAAAGTGCTGATGTCCACGTCTTTTCACAATTCCTGTGCTAGTCAGACGACGTCCCGGATAAAACACAGTGTCCAGTTTGGAAATGAACTGGCACATTCCACTGTTACAGGAGTTTTTGTCATGGAAAGCTGAGCGGAGCCATGACAAAATCTCTTGTTAAAAGTGCAATCTGCCAGAAAATGATTGATGTCCAGCTCTTGTGATAACCAGAGAAAGTGCACACGACGGTCCCGTCTCCACAGAGCCATCCGTTTAGAAATGATCCGGTGGTTTGTGGCTCTTGATGGCGGCACAGAGCGTGGCGTGCCGAGCGTCCTTAAAGCCGTCATTAAAGCTGTAGTAACAGTACTTATTCTCTGTGAAGCCTGTAAAATTTTCACTGAAAGCCAGATAAATTTTTCGAATGGGTTTCCAGCTGCCAATCTCTAAAAGTTTCTGAAAAAATTCTGATGGAAAAAAGCCCAAATCATTCCGCCATTTCCTGACAATGAAAATCCGCCGAGGGGGCTGGACCACTCCTCACTCAAAGCCTGCTCACAGGCGAATGACGCAACCGACAGGCGTGGAAAAACTCACGCATGCGCACGAGGGTTCAAGCTTGTCTGACGCAATCACACGTGATTCAAATCCATATGGTTTTTGAAAAAAATAATAAGGTCGGATACTTTTCTAATAGACCTCGTATGTAGCCAACCGTGTCACACACATCAGAATATCCACACAACCTGATCAATGGCATTATGTGGCAACAGAGTAAAATCCAGCTGACCATGCAACCAGATTCATCCCAGCTACAGAACTTAAAAACAGTAAATGGTTCACAGGCCCAGGCTTCTTGTATTTAAACAACTGAGATGAGTCACATGAAGTCAGTGTGCATGCATTAGTTGAACTAGAAAAGACATAGAAATACATCAGGAAGTCATAACATTGTCAACTGCCCTAACAGAGTTCCAACTAAGCTCAGAATGCTTCAAAAGATTCTCAAGCTGGACAACACTATGCAGAGCCATTGCCAAACTTACTCATGTTGCTGCAGCATTCAAACAAAAGCCAAAGGGTGAAAAAAGATGTAAAACTCTCAAAGAAGACACGATGACAAAAGAACTCATTCAAGCTGGAAACGTTGTCATCTGCTCTGTTCAGCAAGAAGCATACAAAGAGACAAATGCAGGAAGGAAAACAGATGAACTCAAAAAATGTTACACTCCAAAAACTTAATCCGGTTGTGGACAAAGATGGACTTATGAGTTGGTGGACGTCTTTCTTCTGCCGACCTCACTGAAAATGAAAGGCACCCTCTGATTATCCCTTCTGCCAGCCACATCACCACTCTTCTCGTAAGACATTTCCACGAACATTCAGCTCATCAGGGACGACACATTACGGAAGGAGCTATCCGTGGTGCTGGATTCTGGATAGTTGGAGGTAAACGACTTGTGTCTTCAATCATACATAACTGTGTCATCTGTCGTAAATTGCGAGGTAAAATGCAAGTTCAAAAAATGGCAGACCTGCCCGCAGAGCGGATGAACCTTGAAGCTCCTTTCACTACTGTGGGTTTAGATGTGTTTGGGCCTTGGACTATTGTTACACGGCGCACTAGAGGAGGCAGTGCACAGAGTAAAAGATGGGCTGTCCTCTTTGCGTGTATGTCAACAAGGGCCGTACACATTGAACTGATTGAATTCATGTCCACAGACAGTTTTCTAAACGCATTAAGAAGGTTCTTCTCTATACACGGCCAGGCTAAGCTCTTACGCTCAGACAGAGGGACTAATTTTGTAGAAGCAAGCAAGGAGCTGGGTTTGGTCACTGACAACAAAGCAGTTGAAAAGTACTTGCAAAAGAAGGAGTGTTCATGGACATTCAACCCTCAGCACGCGTCACATATGGGAGGGTCCTAGGAACGTCTCATAGGGGTTGCCAGGCGCATAGATGCATGCTGTTAAAGACAACTCAAACATGTATCACTCATAAGATTTTGAGCATATTCATGGCCGAGGTCATGGCTATAATAAATGTGAGACCTCTTGTCCCAGTATCAACAGATCCAGACTGTCAACAATACTCACTCCAGCAATGTTACTCACATAAAAGTCAAGCACAGTGTCTGCACCACCTGGAAACGTCTCATCAGGACAGCTGTTTGGGAAACAGTGGAAACGAGTACAACAGCTGGCAGATACATTTTGGAAGAGGTGGAAAGGAGAGTATTTGTCAACCTTGCAGAAACGCACAAAATGGACTGAAAACCGTCATAATGTAAAAGAAAGAGACGTTGTCCTGTTGAAGGATGCTCAAGTAAACAGGAACGAATGGCCGATGGGACTTGTTGTGAAAACATTCCCCAGCAGAGACAGAGAAGTCCGCAAAGTGGAAGTGCGGATTATAAAAGAAGAGACTGCAAAGGTGTTCTTAAGACCCATTTCACAGGTTATAGTCCTACTGTCAGAGACTGAGTGACATCTTGAATGCCATGTTGCACTGGAAGTGTTTGTGTGTTATTTTTCTATTGGTGGTGATATAATGTGATCATATCAAGCGGGGAGTGTCACGTCTTTGAGCAAGACATTTATAATATTCATAAGTTAGTTTAAAAAGTTCATAGTTGGTAATAAATATGCTAAAATGTATGTTGAAACTGTTAAAAACTGTAACTGAAGAAAAGCTAACCGAGTGAGACCTCATCTTCAGAAATGAGGAATTTTGTGTTGTTGCAGAGTGAGTGCTCTCTAGACCATAGACAGTGTGTTTTCTCATGGGGAATGCAGTCAGTTGTCTGCAGAAACAGAGTCAGAACGAACTCATCAACACAGTGTTTCCTCTCAAGCGTTTGAACCTTGGGAGATTTCTGTCTTTGTAAGTATTTATATGCACCAAGCACATAAAGAGGGTGGCAAACATCCCTCAAAAGTTACACTGACTAAGTTTTGGTGTTTGTAGTTACCCATGTATAGCACATGTGTAGCAAGTAGCTCTTGTGTTTAGTCTACCACGTTAGCTTTTGTGTTTAAGATCACCACATGCAAACATAGACATGTTGATTGCCTTTTTTTTTTGTATTTTACAGCTACCATTTCACTTCATCCCATTTCAATCCATTCACTTCATTCCAACGTTTTCAAATACAAGAGAGTTTCATAAGCATTGCATGCGCAATGCATTCTGGGGGTGATGACGTGGAAAGGTTTCTGATATCTTTCATGCAAGCGAAAACAGTGTTAAAGCTAGTTCTTCTACCGAGATAAAATGCCACACTGTGCGGGTTTTGGATGCAATTTTCAGTCTAAGGGCAACAAAGAAAGCGAGGTAAGCCTTCATTGCTTTCCAAAAGAAAGAAAGTTAAGGAAAAAGTGGGAGGATGCTTGTGGAAGAGTGTGTGCTCACGTCACTTCAACGCGGATGCATTTGAGGCTTTTCATCGACCTCAGCTAATGAGGGAGCTTGTTGGTGTTTCTGGATACAAACGATGTCTTAAACCAGATGCAGTGCCCATCATATTTCCCCACAAGAAGAAAAATCGTCCACGAGTAACTAGCGAAAATAGGACTAAAACACACGAAAGAGCAGCAGACGCTCTCTTTCTCTGTCGGCATCGGCAAGCAGCCCCCACACAGACACCACCTACAATGGCCAACTCTTGCTTGATCAGAGCGCTGATCTTCATTTCTGACAGTATTTTCAAAGTTCTCTTCCTCACACTGCAGATCACGCTCTGGTTCGAACTGAAAAGGGTGAACAGAGGAGCTCATCGTTGCTAATGGGGGGGCCACGCTCCTCCCACGCCCTTTATCCGCCTGGTTCACCCCTGGGTTCTAAGCACAAAGAATGGATAACGTGTAGCACGACTGACAGGTAAGAAAGTTTTATCTGCGACTTTTATGTCATGTTGTCCTCAGAAAGAGACAAAGGTGCATTTGGGTGGGGGAAAAAAATAGCATTAGTATTTGATGTTAATGCGTCGCGGATCAACTGTTTTTAGCAAGGACACATAGACCGGCACAAAGTAAAAAAAAAAGCATAAAAATATATATTTGTAAAGCTCAGTGCAGGTGTGCTGCTGTCACTGCACTTTGCGAGATGATGACTGTTTTTCAACTTGGAGCTACTGCACAAAACAGCAGAAAAAAAGCTCGCAGCTCACTGAAAGTGGGCAGTTCAGTTTTAATACTGCGATCGACCCACAATACAAAAATAATAGTAACGCACAGTGACTTGGTGAAGTAACTTTAATCTGATTAATGATTTGGAAAGATTAACATGTTAGATTGCTCATTCTTGAAAAAAAGAGGTCAGATTAGAGTAATGCGTTTCAAAGTACAACCCCAATTCCAATGACGCTGTTTAAAATGTAAATGAAAACAGAATACAATGATTTGCAAATCCTCTTCAACCTATATTCAATTGAATACACCACACAGACAAGATATTTAATGTTTAAACTGATAAACTTTATTGTTTTTGTGCAAATATTTGTTCATTTGGATGCCTGCAACACGTTTCAAAATGTTGGGACAGTGGTATGTTTACCACTGTGTTATATCACTTTTCCTTCTAACAACACTAAGATTAGGCTTAAAACTTTCCTTTTTGCTAAAGCTTATAGTTAGGGCTGGATCAGGTGACCCTGAACCATCCCTTAGTTATGCTGCTATAGACGTAGACTGCTGGGGGGTTCCCATGATGCACTGTTTCTTTCTCTTTTTGCTCTGTATGCACCACTCTGCATTTAATCATTAGTGATCGATCTCTGCTCCCCTCCACAGCATGTCTTTCTCCTGGTTCTCTCCCTCAGCCCCAACCAGTCCCAGCAGAGGACTGCCCCTCCCTGAGCCTGGTTCTGCTGGAGGTTTCTTCCTGTTAAAAGGGAGTTTTTCCTTCCCACTGTAGCCAAGTGCTTGCTCACAGGGGGTCATTTTGACCGTTGGGGTTTTACATAATTATTGTATGGCCTTGCCTTACAATATAAAGCGCCTTGGGGCAACTGTTTGTTGTGATTTGGCGCTATATAAAAAAATTGATTGATTGAACACTCAATAAGTGTTTGGGAACTGAGGACACGAATTGTTGAAGCTTTGTAGGTGGAATTCTTTCCCATTCTTCCTTGATGTACAACTTCAGTTGTTCAACAGTCTGGGGTCTCCGTTGTCGTATTTTGCGCTTCATAATGCGCCACACATTTTCAATGGGTGACAGGTCTGGACTCCAGGCAGGCCAGTCTAGTACCCGCACTCTTTTACTACAAAGCCACGCTGTTGTAACACGTACAGAATGTGGCTTGGCATCGTCTTGCTGAAATAAGCAGGGACGTCCCTGAAAAACATGTTGCTTGGATGTCAGCATAACTGCTCCAAAACCTGGATGTACCTTTCAGCATTGATGGTGCCATCACAGATCTGTAACTTGTCCATGCCATGGGCACTAACACACCCCCATACCATCACAGATAATGGCTTTTGAACTTTGCGCCAGTAACAATTTGGATGGTCTGTTTCCTCTTTTGTCTGGAGGACACAACATCCATGATTTCCCAAAAAAGTTGAAACTTGGACTCAGACCACAGCACACTTTTCCACTTTGCGTCTGTCCATTTCAAATGAGCTCGGGACCAGAGAAGGTGACTGCGTTTCTGGATGTTGTTGATGTATGGCTTTCGCTTTGCATGGTAGAGTTTTAACTTGCACTTGTAGATGTAGCGACGAACTGTGTTAACTGACAATGGTTTTCTGAAGTGTTCCTGAGCCCACGCGGTAAGATCCTTTACACAATGATGTTGGTTTTTAATGCAGTGCCACCTGAGGGATCGAAGGTCACAGGTCTTGCTGCTTACGTGTAGAAAGTTCTCCAGATTCCAGATTCAGATTGAATTTTCTTATTATTTTATGGACTGTAGATGATGGAATCCCTAAATTCCTTGCAACTGAACGTTGAGAAACATTGTTCTTAAACTGTTGGACTATTTTTTCACGCAGTTGTTCACCAAGTGGTGATCCTCACCCCATCTTTGCTTGTGAATGGCTGAGCCTTTTGGGGATGCTCCTTTTATACCCAATCATGACACTCAGCTGTTTCCAATTAGGTGTTCTTTGAGCATTCATCAACTTTCCCAGTCTTTTGTTGCCCCGTCCCAACTTTTTGAAATGTGTTGCAGGCATCCATTTTAAAGTAAGAAAATATTTGCATAAAAACAACAAAGTTAGTGGAAATACTCTGGATCTGGTTCTCGCACGTGGTATTGCTGTCATGAATATTGATGTAAGAGGCATGATGTGCCTCTTACATCAGTGGTGTCTGATCACTCACTTATTAAGTTTACAGTTTCGCTGCCGTGTTTAGTGTAACAACAACCTTATATATCATTACGGCGATGCATCATCTCCTCAACTAAGACTGAACTCGAAGCTAAACTGCCTGATGTCTTAGCTTCACATTTGACAAATACCCAGTAGTAGACAGACTTGTGGATAGTTTAAACTCAGTGCTCAAAACTACACTCGACATGATTGCACCACCTGTGTTAAAACCGCGCTCCCCCAAATCACAGTCACCTTGGTTCAATGATTATCTGCGTGACCTCAAGCATAAAGCAAGAGGTCTAGAATGGAAATGGCGTCGTTCAAAATTAGAAGTATTTCACCTTGCGTGGCGTGTTGCTATCTTAGACTATAAGCATGCATTATTGGCTACAAAGCGGACTTACTATTCTGTTTTGATCAACAAAAACAAGCATAACTCAAAGTTCTTGTTCGACACGGTGGCAACACTTTTGCATGGACAACCACCTGTAGTTCACTCTCCTTTTACAGCACAAGATTTCCTGGATTACTTTGGGAAGAAAATAGAAGACATCAGGTTAAACATTTCCCGGCATGCCTTAATCCAGCCTCTACTGAGGTATTACCTAGATTTACAGAATTTGACAGTATCTCACTAGGCATGCTGACAAAACCCATAATGTCAACAAAAAGCACAACCTGTTTATCTGATCCTATACCAACAAAACTGTTTAAGGACCTGTGGCCCACTCTTGGGCCGATTGTGTTGGAAATTATTAATCTTTCTTTAACTTCTGGATCTGTTCCTAAATGTTTCAAATCTGCAGTGATTAAACCATTACTTAAGAAACCTAATCTTGACCCTAGTGTATTGACAAATTATCGGCCGATATCAAATCTATCATTTTTCTCTAAAATTTCGGAAAAAGTGGTGTCACGGCAGCTCGTAGACTATCTTACTGAGAATAATCTCTTTGAGCCACTGCAGTCTGCTTTTAGAAAATATCATTCCACAGAGACGGCTCTCACTAAAGTGGTGAATGATCTTCTGCTTACAATGGATTCGGACACCACTACGGTTCTGTTGCTGTTAGATCTCAGTGCTGCATTTGATACAGTGGATCATCATATTGTACTTGATAGGCTGGAAAATCATTTTGGGATTACTGGGAGTGCCCTTGCATGTCTGACGTCATACTTGACTAGTCGTTCTCACTGTTTTGTACAGTAACACTACCTCTAACCTTAGTGACATGAAATTTGGGGTTCCACAGGGGTCTGTTATAGGCCCCCTGCTTTTCTCCCTTTATATAGCACCCCTTGGGCACATATTGCAGCATTTTAGGATTACCTTTCACTGCTATGCAGATGATACTCAGTTATACATGCCAATAACTGCTGGTAATCTCATTCACATAAAATCCTTAGAAGATTGCCGTGCAGCAGTGAGAAGTTGAGACAGTAAGACTGAAATGATGGTTCTTGGTCCAGTGAGACATCAACATCAATTTGACCAGTTAACGCTCAGCCTCGGCCTGTGTGTCATACATCACACTGACAAAGTGAGGAACCTTGGGGTAATTTTTGATCCTTCGCTGTCCTTTGGCCTCCACATTAGAAATATTACTAGGACTGCTTTCTTCCACCTGCAAAATATAGTGAAGATTCGGCCCATCCTGTCTATGGCTGATGCTGAGACCCTGATCCATGCATTTATCTCTTCTAGAATGGACTACTGCAATGTTCTATTTTCTGGTTTACCGCAGTCTAGCATTAGGGGTCTCCAATTGGTTCAAAATGCTGCAGCCAGACTTTTGACACGAAGCAGAGAGTTCGACCACATTACACCCATTTTGGCATCCCTTCACTGGCTTCCTGTCCCAGTGAGATCAGATTTTAAGGTTCTGCTACTAACCTATAAAATTATTCATGGACTGGCACCTCCCTACCTAGCTGACCTACTTAAACCTTACATACCGGCCCGGGCTTTACGTTCTCAGGGTGCAGGACTACTTTGTGTCCCTAAGGTGAATAAGAAGTCTGCGGGTCACAGAGCTTTCTCTTTTTGTGCCCCTGTTCTCTGGAATGATCTCCCTGCGTCAATAAAACAGTCAGATTCTGTGGAGACTTTCAAGTCTAGACTTAAGACGCACTTATTTTCCCTTTCATATGGCTAGCATACTGGTACAGTTGTGTTTTACGCTTTTTATCTCTTAATTCATTTATGAGTAATTGGAGCGGGTCGCGGCCTCAACTTTACCTAAATTCTGGGTCTTTTAGTGAAGTTTAGGGCTAGTGGCCGGCGATCATCTTAGTGCGATCACCTCTGTTTTTCTTGTTGTTTAATGCTGGCAAACTATACAGTATTTTTTTTTTTTTTGTCTTTCTGATGCCTGATTCTGTTTTTTCTCTCTGTTTAAGGTGCAGCTCCATCCAGAGATGGGAGTTGTATTCATGTTGGCGATCCTCCTGTTCTGTGCGCGAATAGCATTTCTTGTATATTCGTCCGTGAATTGTTCTGTGAATTGTTCTGTAATTTAAGTTTGTAGCATGGCCCAAGCAGAGGGTCACCCCTTTGAGTCTGGTCTGCTTGAGGTTTCTTCCTCAGAGGGCGTTTTTCCTTACCACTGTTACTCTGGGGGTTGGTAAGGTTAGACCTTACCTGTGTGAAGCGCTCTGAGGCAACTCTGTTGTGATTTGGCGCTATATAAATTAAAATAAATTGAAAATTCAAAGTATCAGTTTGAACATTAAATATCTTGCCTTGTGGTGTATTCAACTGAATATAGGTTGAAGAGGATTTTCCCACTCCCAACTTCATTGGAATTGGGGTCGGAAGTAATGCATTACCGGCATCACTGAGAATGAATAACCATTTAATAGTGCAGGCCGAATGCGAGTTAGAGTCCTAGAAACATATTTCTCTTGACACATTTAGCCAGTACTCCCATGTGAATCCTACACTGCTGTGCTTCAATAATAGTAATTCTCTGAAGTGATGGAAGAAGAGAATAGCTCCTCAAGTAGCACAGGTAAAGTTCTATTTTTTTCCTCAGTCCTCTCGTGCTAATAAAATAACATTTCTAATCTGTCAATGTTGGACCAGATCTGTCTCTGAGCACTGCACTGAGCCAAGCATCCTATTAAGTAGGTAAAACCACTAATGGGAAGAAAGAGTACTTACTGTACATCGAATCACCAGCACACCCACTATAGCATCCATATCTACCTATTTCAGGAGGGCCAACTATGTACTATGATGGACCAACGGTCTGCAGGTTTTCATTCAACTAAATGACACATCAGGTGATTTCACTTTGATTCGTAAGCAGGGGTTCATTGCAAATACAGCTTATACAAATACCACATTCAAATAAGCCATGAATAAATACACAATTGTTGTATGCAAGAAAGTCATCAAATTAGGTACTACAGCACTACAGCACCATTTACGATGGTGGAAGGTGGTGACAGTACCCAAGAAATCTTCCATCCTTGACAAAATTTGAAGTGTGGCCATATTTTGACTTTCATTAGAATGCCAAGGGAAAGTTGGTTGCAGATGGTAACCCTATATGCAGAACACACAGCGGAAAAAGTCACCACTAAAGGGGAATGCAAGTGTTTCTCCAAAAAAATCGAATATTGTGAAAAGCTCAATATTTTTTGTCAGATATTTCATAAAGTGGATATTTTATATGCAAGTAAAATAAAATAAAAATGCTTGAAACATTTAGTTTGTATGTCATGAGTCTAGAATATACAGTGGTCTCTCGCTATAACGCGGTTCACCTTTCGTGGCCTCATAGTTTCGCGGATTTTTTTAGTCCAATTTTGCATGCTTTCTTTTTTTTTTTTTTTTTACAGCGCATTGTGTTCTACGTCCTCATCAAGCAGGCCAGTCGCGGCACCACGAAGGGAGAGCACGCGCATTGTGTTCTGCATGTCTGTTTATAAGAATCTTCTCCCCCAGAAGAAAAAAAGAGCGCCAACAACTACCCATAACTGTGTTCTTCACTCAGAAAAAGAAACCTGCACTGAGGTGTCACTTAGTGGAAAAAGACGCGACAGTGGAGCGGCGCCAGGACAATGAGGCGCGATCAGAGGAACTGTGAAATACTGGTCAGTCACTATTAATAATTTCTAACGTGTCCAACCTCATAGGTTGATCGTTAAAATTAACTTTGTTAGTTCTAAAAGCCATCATAATTATTTATAGGAAAACATTCTATTTTTATTTCTCCAACAAATGTTTGGGCCTGAAAACAGGTTCTGATCTTTGGTTTCATTCTATAATACTGGTCTTATTTTTCTTCTAAGGTTTAAACTTTGAGTGTTTACACACGAGAGAAAAGTGACAAAATGTTAATGCCTGTTTGAGAAAAGTGTATAAAGTGTGTAGTGAGGGGTTTTACAGCCTTAAAACGTCTATAATAATTGTAAAAAATAACGCTGACTACTTCACGGATTTCACCTACTGCGGGTTATTTTTAGAACGTAACTCCCGCGATAAACAAGGGCCCACTGTATAACATTTTCACTTTCTGAAACATCTGATAAAAATATTGAACTTTTTCATGATATTCAATTTTTTTGATAAGTACCACTAAATTTGAAATCTCCTGACTCATCCTCTTGACACATCTTTAAAGCCAATGCAAGGTGAGTTGAACTTTTTGGCATCATGTAGCAATGTAGCAATGTGAAAAAATGTCATGATTTTTCTGACTAGCTTGTCAAATATGTCACCTGGCCTTCCTTTTACAGTGTTTTTGTACCTTAAGTAGTGATATCTACAAAACACAACAATTTTGTTTTTGTTTTGATTGGCAAGCCACAATTTGGCTTGCCAATCACCTTCTTTGATGGTTTTATGGAATCACAATAAATATTTAAATGCCACATACCATTTTGCCGTCAACAGTATACAGTCTTTTGACAACTCCAGAGTCCAGCTTTATAGCGTCTGTGATGTCAGTCATGACTTGCTCGATGGAGTGTGCAGTCTTCTTGTTGAGCAGGATCCGTACAGCCTTGCGAGGCTTTACTCCACTGCGGACAATGGTTACCAGTTTGGGTCTAATGAAGTCCTTGCTCTCTCTAGTTTCCAGGGGTCCAGCCTTGGCACTTCCTAGGGAAGAGGGGTCACGAGCAGACACAGAAGTCCTGGCACCAACAGACCAGTTTGGATTTACATTTTTTGTGTAGTCCACTTTCTTGTAAGGCTCTACGGATGCACAGACATAGCTCTCTCCTGCCGAAACAACATACATTAACAGATTTGGCATCAGAAAAGATCAAAAAAATAAAAGCACAGATTTTCATTTAAAATGAACGAAGACCTCAAAATGGCTGAATATTCCTGCTGTGAACAGGTCTTGAATTGCTGTCTTGAATGTGGGATGTCTAGAAGTTTAGTTTAAAGCAAGTGACTTGATAATAACTAAAAAGGTTCCACCAAGCCACTTATATATGAAACTGAAGAGCCCATTCCAATCAGAGGTGAAGCATCCAGAAAACAAGCCTAATAACTACTTTGGAGTCAACTTCTATACAATCTAGATGAAGAATCTCCAGGATACACATGCATGTACACTTGAAACACTGCCCACCTTCTACCAACTGATCCATGCTGGTGATCTTTGTTGTCCCATCGATAGAATATAGGGTCCGCACCCCTTGGGGCAGGTTGACATTATCTGACAGAGACCTTGTAAGGTCAGCCAGGAGTGCCTCGAGGGACCTGAATCTCTCCTGAGAAATGGCATACACAATCCCTTTGAAGTAGCGGTCACCATTACGGTAGAAACGAATCTTCTTGGCCTTCTTTTCTGAGCTCAGAGCTTGCAGTGTCCTGGTTCTGTAGAGGCTGCAGTGAGCACTGTGAGTGGGACTGGGGAGTCCATTCCCTCTGGAGCCTCTTCTGGAGTATCGCTGAGCTTTGTCCCGTTCGTCAAAGTGCTCCAGCTCCATGACTGAGCAATTCTGTTAAAGAAGGAATGCTGTGAGGGAATATGATCCTTAACCTCAACACAATATTTTAAAACTAGCCGAAATGCTTTGGTGCTGTCTGTACACACATCAGGAAGTAACATGTCACACCCATGTCTTACTCTTGGTTTTTACAGCTTATCAAATTCACATGCACTTGATGTGAACAACATAACATAAAGCGCATTAATTTAAAAGCTGTTTATCATACAACAAGGAACATGCGTATGCAGTGAAAACAGCCCTGTCACATAAGGGCTTTTTTGCCATATTTCTCTCTTACCTTTGAGGTGAATCAGTAAAGATTTATCTGTCAGTGAGTCATTTATTCTCAGATAAACCACAGCTCCCTTTGTTGGCTGCTCGGTGCTGTGTTCAGAGAGGAGGCAGGGCTGGAGCCGGTGTCCTCCCTCCCTGCTGCTCCTCTGTCGTTGCAGTGATTAACACCGCGGTGCTCCTCCTGCTCTCCTCGAGCTAGCTTCTTTTTTCCCCACCTTCACTGCGCGCTCTCGCTGAAACCTCTGTGCGTGTTGATGCGCGTTCCAGAAAACCGATAGAAAATAAAAACACGCAAGCGCCACCTATGTGTTTAAATAAACCTCAGCATTAATGCAGTTGTCTTTAGGTCAGTTTGCTATCACAGCGAGGGGAGGGTCATTTAATCAACCCCGGCCCGGTGGTGTCAGGTAACCATAGCAACAAACGCACCAGCCCTGCCGGTGAGCTTTGATCTTTCCAACTCATGGGCGCAACTTGGTGGGGGATGGGGGGATATGTCCCCCCCACCTTTTCAACCAGGGGGGACAGAATATGTCCCCCCCCCCACCTTCTGACATATACAGTATGTGTGTACTTGAAACATGCTATGCCAGTCTTATGTGCAAAACCATGTCAGAATAGTATCTTTGTTTCTGTAAGTTTGTATTTTTAGCAGCATTAACTTGTTTACAACACCGGTTTCTTGTTTGTCACATTCAGAATTTTCTGGGACTGCATTTGCCCAGATTTGAAACCAAAAATAGTTGCCTCTAGGGACTAGTGTCTACACATACGTAAGTATCAATGGACCATATGCTGATTTACTAAATTCTGAAAGTTAGAAAAGGAAATCAGAAAAGCTATCTGGGACCTCAGAAAGCCCATCTGCAATTATTGCTTGATCTCCAAAATCAGTCTATGCAAGCGAAATTATGTTCAGTATGAGTGTTGTCATTAGTGTCACTTTGAAAATTAAATTCATGATAAGTAATTTATCCTAAACTTATGATCTGTTGTTTTTTCAAACTTATGCAAAAACAAATCTTGAGAAAAAAAAATACAATATGCGATAGTTAATAGTTATTAAGAGCCTGTTCTTTCATATTTATGAATACATTTTACCACATTGCAGTTGTTTTTTAATGAAAACTCAACCTATCATTCTTTTTAAGTTCTACACATGTGGTGATACCTTATTTACACCAGGATGTTAATAAAATCAATGCTGGCTATTCTCAGAATAAAGTACTTATATCCACAGTTTCAAATTGTATAAGTCAAATTGTGTCCACTTTATGGTCTTCTCAAAACATTAAAATTACTGTTCTGGATGCTCAGAATGCATCTGAGCTTATCTAGAAACCGTTGGCTTCTGGCGGCCTAAAGCGGCCCCCAGACCCCCAGCCTATGGGCTTCGGCCCTGCAGGCCTCGCACTTTGTCCCCCCCAATTTGTAGTTGTAAATTGTGCCCTTGCCAACCTCTGCCAAGTGTCACACACTGACATAAACAGCTGTTTTATTTATTTATTTCTTTTTTTTTTATATGCATATGTCACGGACATGAACGAGCGAAGCTCTTCAGCATCTCACCATGTCATTTAGGTTCTTCAGACTTTATTTTGAGTAAATGCTTCAGGGGAGCATTAGCATGGCAAAATCCTTTCAGCTTCTGGGGGCTCCGTCCCCCCAGACCCCCGCTTTTTTAAGCATTTTTCTTTATTTGCCTCTGATATACTTCGAAAACCACCTCACCATCTAACCATGTCCTTTAGGTCCTTCAGACTTTTTTCAGTAAAATGGTTCTTGGGAGCATGAGCATGACTGAAAACCTTTTTGATTCTGGGGGAGCTCCGCATCCCCCCCCCCCCCCCTTTTTTTTTTAAAGTATTTTCCTTATTTTGCCTTTCAGCTTCTGGAGGGGCTCTGCCCCCCCATACTCTCCACCTTTTTAAGAATTTTTCTTTTTTTGCTTTTCAGCTGACTCCCTCATCACAGCCCTCTTAACCCCCTACAACTTTAAGCATTTTTTTAATGTAGCGACTGCTGCTTTGTTCCATGAAAATTTTTTCAGAAAATGTGTGAGACAGCCAGGTGGAAACCATTCGGAAAATTCAGATGGCTTTCGGTGAAGATTCTATTGGCGTCACACAGATTAAGGACCATTACAACTGGATTAAAGACAGCCCACACCGGCGGAGGGCGCGCCGTGCTCGAAGCGGCCATCGACAGGCTGAAAGGACCAGATCATTTCCAAAGTGAAGGCTGTGTTGATCCGGCATGTCGTGTGACTACCAGAGAAATTGCAGAAAATGTGGACATCAGCACTTTTGCAGCACATTCCACTGTTACAGGAGATTTTGTAATGAAAAACGTGCCGAGGAATTCGCGCGTCGGGATGGAGCCGCTCATGGTGCACAACAAACACCTCCGTGTTGGAAACCATTCGGAAGATTCAGACAGCTTTCGGTGGCTTTTCAGTCGAGTGAGTATCCGAGAAATTGTGTAACAGCTGGGCATGTCACAACATGTCCTGTGAGACTTCCAACACGGAGATGTTTGTTGCGCGCCATGAGCGTCTCCATCCCGACGCGCGAATTCCTCCGCACGTCTTTCATTAGAAAATCTCCTGTAATAGTGGAATGTGCCGCAAAGGTGCTGATGTCCACATGTTCTGCAATTTCTCTGGTAGTCACACGACGTCCCGGATCAACACAGCCTTCACTTTGAAAATGATCTGGTCGTTTCAGCCTGTCGATGGCCGCTCAGGGCGTGGCGCGCCCTCCGCCGGTGTGGGCCGTCTTTAATCCGGTTGTAATGGTCCTTAATCTGTGTGACGCTGATAGAATCGTCACCGAAAGCCATCTGAATTTTCTGAATGGTTTCCACCTGGCTGTCTGTCACAGTTTCTGAAAAATTTTCATGGAACAAAGCTGCAGTCACTCAGCCATTTCCCTGACAATGAGTATCCGATGAGGGGGCTGGATCAGTGCTCACCCAAAGCCTGCCCACAGGCGAATGACGCAACCGACAGGCGTGAAAAAACTCACGCATGCGCACGAAGGTTCAAGCTTGGCTGATGCAAGCGCACATGATTCAATTCCATGTAGTTTTTGAAAAAAATAAAAAGTTCCGTTACTTTTCGGACATACCTCGTATAAATACTGTCCATGTTCTTGAGTCGCTTAGGTCGGAAGGGAGAGTTCCCATGGGATAAAAAAAAGTTTTTCAACTGACCATCCCTGGTTCTCAAGACCAGGCATCTAAGTGGCTCTACTCTCTCTCTCTCTCTTTTTTGAAGATATTTAGGTGTACCTTAGTAAACATTAGTAGAGTTCCACCTTAGATTTAGAATGTATAATAGATGATATACCTTACTGAATTTTCTTATCAATATGATATGACGATATGACTATGATTTGACACAAAGTACAGCAACAGTGAAATTTAAACATTCTTAAACAAAACAGTAATAATACCACACTCATTTTGCACTCTTCATAATTAAACATTCTTAAACAAAACAGTAATAATACCACACTCATTTTGCACTCTTCATAAGGTTAGGATACTGTGCCCTCCAAAAGTATTGGAACACTTGGAATTCCACACATTTTAATTTGTTTATGTCATTTTAAATACAAGAAATACAAAATAATAATAATAATAATAATAATAATAATTAAAATTTCTAAAATTATCTTCCTAAAACTCAACCTGAAAGCAAATCTCTAAAACTTGATAAAACCTGTAAATAATAGTTTTATTGTGTTTTCTGCAGACAAATCAGGGGATGGAAACATGAACATTTCCAAGTCACTGAATATGTCTTGAACTTTATTTACATCAATTATGAAGAAATACAAAAGTTTCTTTCACCAAAACATCAATTCTAGGCTTTCATCTCAAATGTACTTTCTGGCAATTGTAGCTGAACTTTCAGGTCTTCTTTTGAAGAAAATCCTCCTCTACACCACTTCATCAGGAAGCTGGATTTTATATTTTAATTCATTTATATCAGGTTGTAGAGATTTGCTTTCAGTTTGAGTTAAGGAAGATCATTTTAGAAAAAAAATGTATTTGAAATGGAATAAACAAATTAAAATGTGTGAAATACCAAGTGTTCCAATACTTTTGAGGGCAATTGAGAAACACTGAGGAACAGCATCTTACATCTCCTATATAGTGCAGCAGATAAGAGAATATTTAGAGTAGAATCCTGCAAATGGTGATACAAACATCAAATTTGGCACAAATAATCCATAGACATTAACGCTTTTAAAAAACTGACTGGCCACTTGAATTTTCAATAGGCAGCCAGGTAGGGGTCAATTGAAGAATTACACAGGGGTCTAAATCAGGGGTGGGCAACTTGTTCCAGAAATGACCAAGAGGGTGCAGGTTTTCTTTGCAGCCACTGACTCCACCAGGTGATTTCACTGATTAATATCACTTTGAGCAGATGGAATCAGTTAATCATTGAAATCACCTGGTGGAATCAGTGGCTGCAAAGAAAACCTGCACCCTCTTGGTCATTTCTGGAACAAGTTGTCCACCTCTGGTCTAAATAAAAAAAAATGCTCTAATCATATAGAAAACTATACCACATTATTTGCCTGATCATAAAGATTCGAAAAAGGTATAGTTTGGACAATATGTGATTGAATGTTATGGAGTTATGAGGTAAAAGCAGCAAGAATGGTGACAAAGGTCAGTTTCAGTTTGTACAGGGGTCAAAAGTTAAAGTTGCTCCATTAATTTTGCTCCAGCTGTATTTGTGCTGAATTTGATGCTTGTATCACCATTTGAAGGATTGTTTCAGTTATCTGCTACAACAATAAGCCACCCGAATTAAAGGAGAAATGCTGCTTTTAACAACCTGGACCTCATTTCTGGCATAAAATACAGTAGTTGTACAGTTCTTCTTCTTCTAAGCTGGATTAGAACTTTTTGTGGTACACAGCACAAACTACTGGACAGGAGGAACCTAGCAGTCAGTGTGACTCACTAATTTCAAAATGCAGCTCTTTCAACCAGACGTGTGGTGCTGTGACTTGTCAATCATCTGTGTCCAGTCAGATTTCAGGAGAGTCCAGTGAAACCCCGGCCTCTGCTCGAGCTCCACCCATGCCAGGAAGTGTTTGACATTTGAACATTTTCTGTTTCACTTTGACTGATAAATTGGCACTTCCTTATATGTAAAAGTTCTCTAGCCTCAAATCAAATCATACAAACACACCTGCCTTCTCCTACGATATGTGGTGTGTCAATTTTAGATAAAAAAAATGTAACAATCGTTTTATTAGAAAATGTCTTAATAATGAATTATTCCCTGGACTGCAATGTAGAAATGATATTCTATCAAAATTTGATAAAAAGACTATTTCCAAACTTAGAATGATTTACTTGTCCTTTCCTATAGCTCTAAAAATTAAACAAACACACTTCAAAATTATGAACAATATTTACCCATCTAAAGAATTACTAAGGTTACGTTTTAACACTCAAGAAAATAACTGTTCATTTTGCCTTACAAATGATGAAACTACAGACCATTTGTTTTTCTACTGTGTTGTGGTGCAATCCTTTTGGACAGAATTACTTAATTGGGTCAAAACATTATTTCCATCAACAATTAATTTTACAAGAGATAATATTACTTTTGGTTTTCTGAGTAAGAATAAGAAAGAAGAACTCTGTATTAATGTCATTTTATGTCTTGCCAAATTTTGTATCCACAAAAGCAAATGTCAAAAATGTCCCCCTACATTTTTCTACTTCAAGAATGACTTTGACCTCTACATGAAATCTTTGGAACATATGAAGCAACTGAAAGCCATGAAACTCTTCTCTCTCTTTTTTTTTTTTTTTGCAGTTGTCGAGCAATGATCTTTGAACCAAAACTTCATGACCTTATCTGTGAGCTATTTCTAAAGTCTACGAACTCTTCCCTGTGAACTTTGAACTTTCTCTAAAGACTATGACATTTCAAAACTATGAACTTTTCCCTGTGAACTTTGAACTTTTTTTTTTCTAAAGACTATGAACTATCCCCCTTGCACTATTATTTGCTGAATTTAACGAAAATTATTTGCACTTCTTGTTTCCTGTGACTGTAATTGTAATTACGTACCAAGTTGTGCCTTGTTTGTTTTTTTGCATTTGGCATATTTTTCAATAAATTTATATATAAAAAAATTGGCCACTTCCTGTTTCAGTGTGAGCTTGCCACTGAGTTCCCGCGAGATTCCATGGGATCTCGTCTATCAATCCAGGAAGTGTTTGACATTTGAACATTTCCTGTTTTACTGTGGATTTGAAAACTGGCACTTCCTTTTTAGGACGCCCTGTACCATGATGCACGACGCTTCGCTCATATTATTGCGGTTAACATGGGGTTATATTAGTTCTGCTATCTTACAGTATTAGAATTAAAAAGGGCACATTCTCACACCGCAGTAAAGTCAGAAAGATATTCACAGATAACACTTGAAATAATTGAAATACTTGCGCAAGTTGAATGTTACAAAAATACTGAAGACTTAATCTGATTGTTAAACATTTTGAATCAAATTTAACAGAAAATTAGTAGTAAATAAGACATCAAGGTGTCACTGTACTTGTGCAAGATAGCAATGAATTCAAAACAGCTTTCGTCCTGATTTAACCAAATAGGCTGTTAAAGATTTTGTATATATGTTATCACTGTTAAACATTTGTACCTTTGTCTTCTTTCTCATGAAAACGGTGTTGTGCTGTCTTGCACCTGTCTTAACGAAACCCTGAGAATGTACTTGTTATTCAACCTTGTTTTAGCATGCTGGGGTCAATCTGAACTGGGAATGAAGAGCTGGATGTACTTATTATTATACAACTTTGTTTTGTAGCCGCTAACGACTGGGAGTGAAGCATGATGGGGTCAGGCTGAACTGGGAGTAAAAGAACTGGAGGTTGTTTTGACTGTTGTGATGTGATGCTTAGTGTGAAGAACAGGACACTCCAGGCAGATGCAGAACAGCTGATAACTGCAACAGACGAACGGGATGTGCTGACCTTCGACGATAAGAGTAAAAGAAAGAAACTGTTTTTCCTTACAGCTGCACTTATTGACGTATGTGTTTATGTTACGGGAAGAAACTTGTCTTGCGTCGTCCCCCCCACCCTTAGGACAAGTTTTATGATGTGGTGAGGGCTTCTCTAATAAAAGAGCGGGAGCGCAGGCCAGACTTTAGTGTAGCCTTGGTGTACAGCCTGACTGCACTCCACGCGAGATAAATTTGACTTTCTGTCTCACTGGTGTTTCTTGACTCTGTTTGTCTTATCAAGGTTTTAAGAATGTTTGGAGGAGAAAATACCCAACATAGGCTTCAGGAAAGTCCCCTTTTAAGATTTAAACATCAACTCAAATTTGTGAAATATTTATTCTATTTGGGGGGCAATGCAAAAAAAGACAAAAAGAAAAAAGATTGTGGTGGGAGGGGGCTGGATTTCTACACTTTTGCAAATAAAGTAAATAATTCATCATCGATCTATTTGCAGTTTTTTTTTTTTTTATCTGGACCACTCAAACACGACTCAGATATGGGAGGGTTAGCCCCTTTCTTGGGTTTTCAGATTTAGAATAAATATTACAGAAGTATGTGATCATGTTAAAATACTCTTAGTGGAGCACATATGCACAATATTTGAGGGAATCATGACTTTGACGATAAAAGCATGAAATTTGGCACACAGTTACAGCACACCAAACAGATCATTTTTGGCTATAGGGGCATCGCAGAGGCGGCCATTTTCCCAAGATGGCTGCCACAGGTTGTTTTATCAGTTGCTTAGTCTCTAGACCATCAAGGTTCTTGATTTCGGTGGGTAATCCTACATATTCAAGGATGAGGAATGCAGTAGTGCTATTTACAACATGTTAGCATCTACTTAACAACATTTGGCTAGCATTCAGGTCATTAAATAATTGTAAAACCATTAAAATATGCACTATTGGTGATATTATACATGTTTTCAAACTGTGACTAATGAGAGTACAACACAGTACCCTACTTCTCAATGTTTTATTAATTGCTATTTACAATTATGTAGTATAGGGAGCTCTAAAAATAGTGTGACCTGCAGCAGGTTTTTGTCATCAACTATTCTCTGCAGCAAGACTTGGTGGTGCAGATTTGATTGCTGCAAGAAACGAGGAGTTTTTCTCAATACTCAATAATGAACATGTGAAAGTTTTTAATTAAATATTTATACAGCACTATGTTTATTAATCATCATTGTTAAGCTATCTAGTTAATATATTTGGCTAACATCAGCAATCTAGCTGAGCAGCAAGCATTTATGAAGGGGCTGTGTGTATATATGCAGCATATTTCAAACTGATTTGAAAATGTTAGTTCATTGGTTGAAACATTGGTATTAAGTTGGTTTGGGTCCGATGCCAATCTCAGTTTTTGGGACCAATCTGTATATACATTTGTATGCTTTCTGCTGACTGTGACTGTGTTGGCAGCTGACAAACGAATTCCTGGTGGTTTCAGCTGATGCTGGATTGGTGGTGCTAGAGCTAGTACACACTGTTCTTTAAGGAGCATAGTGAATTGTAAGACAATGGCCAAACTATTCAAGTTAGTGGACCCTACTGAGCCTGGAATGTCAGATACACAGTGCCTGACTACAGACTGAAATAAATGTGTTCTGTGTCAGGAAGATAGATATGAGATCCTGAAATATCCAACTAATTCAACACGTGGCAGAGATAGGGCAGGATACAAGACCATAGTTTAAGTTCTTGTATCACCAGAAGCTACCAGGGCGTGTTGTGAACTCCTCTGCTGTGGTTGCAAGAAGGAATGCATTGGAAAGTGCAAATGTTTCAAGACAGCGCTTAAGTGCACTGTGCTCTGCCACTGTGGTGGCTCATGTTTTCAGAACTAACGTTGCATTTACTCGTAACTAAAACTGTGACCTTTTTTTGTTGTCACGATGCCACTGCAGTTGTGTTTTCAGAGGTAGCACAGCATTTCAGCATTCACTGTAACTGTGTGACCTCTTTTTTGTTGTCATTAAAAACTAAAACAAAAATACAAAACAAAACAACAACAACAACAAAATTAGATTTCATTGATTTAGATCAGTGGTTTTCAAAGTGTGGGAAAGTGAGCCCCCTCTGAGAACAAATGGAGAGCTGTGCCCCTCTCCCCATGACACACATACACACAATTTCAACATTTTTGTGTTTTTTATGTTTTACACATTAAACACATTTTAAATATATTTATGTGTTTTTAAGGAACTGTTTATGCATTTAGACATTTTACAGCCTTTGTAAACATTTTAAACATGTTTTAAAGAACTTTCTATTCTTTCACACATTTTACACCCTTTCAAACATTTTAGATGTAACTTTCCAAGTCCTAAAACTCAAGAACCATAAAATTCTCAAAATCTAAATTTTTATACTACAATATGATCTTCTGCTTGCAATGGATTTGGACACCACTATAGTTAGCACTGTGTTTGATGTGGTGGATTATTGTTTACTACTCGATAGGCTGGAGAATCACTTTGGGATTAGTGGGAATGTACTTGTGTGGTTGACATCCGACCTAACCAGTCACTCTCACTGTGCCCTGTATAATAACATCACCTCAAACCTTGTTCCCATGGAATATGGGGTTCCACAGGGGTCCGTCTTAGGCCCCCTAATTAAATGGACTGCATTTATATAGTGCTTTTCCACCTGCATCAGCAATAGAACAGGTCTCAGCCTCACTTCACCTAAATTCTGGGTCTGTTAGTGAAGCACAGGGCTAGCTGCCGGTGACCAGTGTAGGAATCTCTTTGTTTCCCTGGTGATTTACTGCTGGTGAACTAATGCCTAAGTTGCAGTTGTTTCCTGCCAACTGATTCTGCTCCTTGTGTCTCTGTCCGAGGCACCGACCAGCACTTTAATGGATGCTGGCCTTGGTCCAGGAGTGCCGACTGACCTCAGGATGACCTGCCTATTCAAGACCTGGAGGCAGAGACTAAGCACAAAGATAAACAGTTTAAATATCAATAACAGACTCTGTTTTTGTGGCTTCTCTGTATTTTCTGTTTGGTTTGTTTTTTCTCATCTTTTGTAAGAACCTTGTAATTGTTAGAATGGCCCAAGCAGTGGGTCACCCCGTGAGTCTGCTTGAAGTTTCTTCCTCTAAAACACCAGACAGTTTTTCTTTACCATTGTCGCCTGTGTGCTTGGTTGGGAGAGCTGGTAAGGTTAGACCTTTTCTGTGTGAAAAGCCTTAAGGCAGCTTTCTTGTGATCTGGCACAACATAAATAAAATAAATCTAGATTTTCCATATGAAGGAGACAGAACACCAATTCAATCTTTTGAAGTTATTATGACTGGAATATGAAGACCCATTGTAAAAAGTTTCAGAGTGGTGCTATTTATCACACATGGTGAAAAATATGGTTGAATTTCACTAAATTTCAGATTTTCCCTGTAATTAAAATAGGTCCTGCTGATGCACTAAACAGCTGAGTACTTCAACAGTAGTTCTAAAATATTAGTAAAGACCCATACTCAATGATAAAATACTATGAATCATGATTTATTGATTTATACGGCATATAGAGCTTTAAAGACATGGGCCCCTAAGACGGACCCCTGTGGAACCCCATATTCCATGGGAACAAGGTTTGAGGTGATGTTATTATACAGGGCACAGTGAGAGTGACTGGTTAGGTTGGATGTCAACCACACAAGTACATTCCCAGTGATTCTCCAGATTGAGGTGTTTCCCCCAACAAATCAACCCTCCATAAAATGTTTCACACCCAGGCTAGGGCTAAAAAACTGTTTTGTAACCAGCAGAGAAAAATGAGATGATGCTGTGAATTCCATGTCTCTAGCTGTTATATTTAGATAATTGTGGCCCTGTGAACCTACAGAAAACCTGTTTCCTACCTTACTTTGGGACACAGAGAGTGACTATGATGCAAATCAAAGGCGGTGCTGCTGCAACTTTTTTGGATATTGGTTTATAATTTGACATGGAACGACCACAAAGTCCTATGGGAATAACCCAATTGTGTTCATTTCTTTGCAGTTCATATGAAAATGCTAATTCTGCTTAATATTTTGTTACTGTTCTGTTATTTTTTTTTAATCCAGCAAGTGAAGAAGTGCATGAACAAATACGCTATGAATCCTAAAAGCTTCACAGGTGCGGTTCGTGACAGCAGCTGTTTCAAATTGCTTCAAATTCACTCTCACACGGGCAACTATACGCGACGTGACGATTCCACACGAGAAAGCAATAAACATCACTTAAGACGTTCAACTAATGGGTAATTTGCACGTTTATTGTCGCCACGTTTTCAGAGAAATTGCAATTTTGAAACTTTGAAACCTTCGGTGTTTGAGATGTTGCACAATAAGTTGCTGGTAGTGTGCAGCCTGCTGGCAGGACCGTGTACTGCAACTACTTTCAATCAGTTTAAATAGAATCTCTACTTCAAGTTTTCAAAATGTGTCAGGCTGCCAAACTATAAATTGCACTAGTGAACTTAATTAAGTAGAAAAGATCAATTTTGCTGTTTCTCTCATTTTTTTTCAACAGTGTAATAAATTTATGGTTTAAGAAATTAAATCTTGTCATTAGTGAATATGTGGAATGTCTCCAGCTATATTTAGCCCGAAATTGCTTGTTTAAAACTTCTTTGGCATAGTTAGTGGAAGATTACTGGACCGTACTTGTTCTGTCTGCTCCTTTCCATTTAAAGTAACAGGAACACAAATGAGTTGTTTCTTGAAGATCTGAAATGTTTATTTTTTTAATGAAATGACTTCAGATTTTGTAGCATTTCTTGTTATAAAATTTACAATGTTTTTAAGGCACATGCTTATATGTACTAAAATGCAGAATAGACTAGTAATGACCCCTTCAAGGATAAATGGTCTCTTCCCTCTTTTATTATTATTATTATTATCATAGCCTTCAAAAATCTTCCAAAATTAATGGATGCTATTTAACATAGACTCTATACAATTTTACAGAAAAAGCATTCATTAAAGTGCAATCTGCCACAAATGTATAAAACACCACATTGTTCAATGTTTAAAACCTTTTGCAGGTCTGCCCCCAAATTAAACGGTTTGTTTCAGGTTACAGCTAACATTTTCTCAACAAACACACACACACACACACACACACACACACACACACACACACACACACAGCAACAAACACTGTTTTGAAAGAAATGTTTTCATACTCTTTGATCTTGCCATTTTATCTGGTTCTAACCCAAGGTCAATAGGTATCTCAATAGGTGATGCAAATGATTGATTTATTTAATAGGGGTTTAAAAAGGAATAGTTTGCACCATCTGTCATGCTAGCATGTCATGAAGTAACGTATGCCAAATGTGCAGTGGATGTCAACCTTGTTTGACCTTTACTTTATTAATCCTATTGGCTCAACCAAGAATTTGCACCACTTTTTACCAAAATTGGAGCAACATTAACTTTTGGCCCCTGTACAAACTAAAATCGACCTTTGTCATCATTTTTGCTGCTTTTACCCCATAACTCCACAACATTACATCATCTTTTCTTTGATTCTCTTTAGAAAATCCTCAGACCAGGATAAATCTGATTCAGCCTGCTGTCACATCATCAGTATCTTCAGCACCTGAGCAGTAAGAGGAAAGCATCAAGGAACACAATTTTTTTTTTTTTAAACCTTTTTGTTTCTTTATATTTCAATCAAATTTGGACTTAAATTAGACCTCTGTGTACTGTATGGATTCAGGACTGTTTTCTTTCAGGTCAAAGAATGATCCTAAGGGTGCACCAACTGAAATCATATGTGACCCCCTTTTTAAAACAGACCATGAGCTTAAGGCTTCTCTTCATTGCCGCAAGGAACAGAGACGGAGGTTGGACTCAACTTTACTTTGGAAAAAAAAGTGATTACTTTGTATTTGTGAAGTACTTTTCTGGGCTCCTTCCTACATTAGAGATGAGGTGGGTTGTTACCGCAACAATCTTCACGTTTTCTCTTACCATGCATTCAAATGTTGAACCTGGCGTTTCCCCAGACTTCAAATTAGAACATCTTGTCAGCGTTTGTGCCACCTTCTGCCCTTCGTCACCACTCGCATCGACACAGCCACCACACTGGAGCTCACCGTTCACTACATGAGGTATCTCAAGGAGACCGTGCCTCCAGACATTCTGTCAAAGGTACGTCTACTCTACTGCATAGTTTTAACTGCATGGACAGTCAGTCTTTTTCTGTGATAATTATTTCTTCTTCTGCAGGTTAATGAAGTGGTCAAGGAGAAAATGGTCTTGTGGAAAAAGACTGAGGAACGACAGAAGAGGTACTATGCTTGAGGAACTTCATTCTTAAGTTATTAAAGGGACATATTATGCAAACATTTTGTATTTGTCTCATTATAGCAAATATGGTTGGGTTTTCATGTTACACATATTCAAAGTTCCACCATTCTACGTCTGTGATTGTTGGAACTTTCCTACTGTAAGCAGTAGGAAAGTTCCCAAACTGACTTGAGATGTCCGTTACATTAGGGTGATCCTCTACAGTATGCCAAAAATAAAAATGTGACCTTCTTAAGGTGCTTCTTGACAAAATTGTTCATCTTGATTTTGATATGACTGTTCTAACCACTGCCACACGCGGGGTGGAAATTGCAATGCTTGAGCATAATTAGCACAAACCAGCCATAGTAATGTACCTGTTCACAAATTGAAGCAACAATCCTTTCTCCTTTAACTGACCATACAGGAGAGATTATAAAGTATTGGTTGAGTGGTTAGCACTGCTGCCTCACAGCAAGAAGGTCATGAGTTTGATTCCCACCTGTGGCCTTTCTGTGTGGAGTTTGCATGTTCTCCCCGTGTTTGCATGGGTTTCCACCCACATTTAAAGACATGCAAGTTAGGTGAACTGGAAACTTTATAATTATCCAGGTCTCCCTTGTAAAAGAGATCTCCATCTATTTGCTGAAAACAGTCATGGGGAGTGGCCTTTGGTTCTGATTTTCTTCGCCTCCGAAGAACTGACGTTGATGCCACTCAACAACTTGCAGCAGGTATTGGTGCTGCTGTTCATCCTTCGCTAGAATCCGATTGTAATCCTAGATAAGTGCAACTCCTGGGTCAGTAAAATCATTGACAGCAGCAATGTTATCCAGGACCTGCTGTGATGACAGGAATGACGAGTCATCCTCCGCTCTGAGGAGTCCTTGATGACGAAGTCCATGAAAATTCAGTAAGGTATATATTATATTCCAATTCTAAGGTGGAACTATGGTAGTATACTAAGGTATATGTATCTAAAAAGGAAGAGTAAAATAGGAGAGTAGAAAAGAGTAGAGCCACTTACGTGCCTGGTCTTGATGTTGACATTGAATGCCTCAAAAATGCAACCTGAGGGAGAGAACAAATTCTGCCAGTAATGTATCCAGTCCATAACTCAATATGTCACTCACATTAAAAAAAAAAAAACAAGGGCTGGGTGACAGTGGTTAATAATTTTCAAATCTCAAAATTTCACCCAGTTATTTTTACCCCTAAAGGAACCAAAAATTTAGAAGCATATTGGAAAAAGTTGAAGTTTGTTTTTTTGGGACCACCCTACCATTACATGTGCCATGAGAGTTTGTATAAAACAATTTTCATACAGAGTGTATCCAATAATTACCATGCAAGTACAAGATCCAACGTTGGTTGCTCATACAGTAGTGTTCAGAATAATAGTAGTGCTATGTGACTAAAAAGATTAATCCAGGTTTTGAGTATATTTCTTATTGTTACATGGGAAACAAGGTAACAGTAGATTCTCACAAATCCAACAAGACCAAGCATTCATGATATGCACACTCTTAAGGCTATGAAATTGGGCTATTAGTAAAAAAAAAAAAAAAAAGTAGAAAAGGGGGTGTTCACAATAATAGTAGTGTGGCATTCAGTCAGTGAGTTTGTCAATTTTGTGGAACAAACAGGTGTGAATCAGGTGTCCCCTATGTAAGGATGAAGCCAGCACCTGTTGAACATGCTTTTCTCTTTGAAAGCCTGAGGAAAATGGGACATACAAGACACTGTTCAGAACAGTGTAGTTTGATTAAAAAGTTGATTGGAGAGGGGAAAATTTATACGCAGGTGCAAAAAATTATAGGCTGTTCATCTACAATGATCTCCAGTGGTTTAAAATGGACAAAAAAAAAACAGACGTGTGGAAGAAAACGGAAAACCATCAAAATGGATAGAAGAATAACCAGAATGGCAAAGGCTCACCCATTGATCGGCTCCAGGATGATCAAAGAGTCTGGAATTACCTGTAAGTGCTGTGACAGTTAGAAGACGCCTGTGTGAAGCTAATTTATTTGCAAGAATCCCCCACAAAGTCCCTCTGTTAAATAAAAGTGTGCAGAAGAGGTTACAATTTGCCAAAGAACACATCAAATGGCCTAAAGAGAAATGGAGGAATATTTTGTGGACTGATGAGAGTAAAATTGTTCTTTGGGTCCAAGGGCCGCAGACAGTTTGTGAGACAACCCCCAAACTCTGAATTCAAGCCACAGTTCACAGTGAAGACAGTGAAGCATGGTGGTGCAAGCATCATGATATGGGCATGTTTCTCCTACTATGGTGTTGGGCCTATATATCGCATACCGGGTATCATGGATCAGTTTGGATATGTCAAAATACTTGAAGAGATCATGTTGCCTTATGCTGAAGAGGACATGCCCTTGAAATGGGTGTTTCAACAAGACAATGACTCCAAGCACACTAGTAAACAAGCAAAATTTTGGTTCCAAACCAACAAAATTTGTTGTGAAAGTGTAGGAACACGGACCCACAACAGGGGGCGCAAATGAACGGACAATGGAGGAAGTCAAATAACAACACTTTACTGTTGTGAAGAAGCACAACCAACACGGCGAATTACAATTGTAGACAAGTAGTCAATTCACAAAAAATGTGTCACGTGGGCAGGCTCGAAGATAAGAGACGTCCGTCCAAAGCAGAACCGGAACCACACGATTTCCTCCGCCACCGAACCCCGGGAATACTGGAGCCGCCAAGTCCCGAACACCCAGGTGGCCACTGCCTCCGCTTGTCGGATCTGGTACTGCTGGCGAGGAACAAAACAGATGTGGGTGCGTGTGCACCCAGCAACACGTATGGTGGGGAAAACCACCTCCACCTCTCGTCGAAAAAAGAAACAGAATATCTGCTGTCCAACACACACAAGCAACAGATATTCACAGTCAGCTGAGAACGTTACCTCCTTGGTAGAGCGATATCTCGGCAAAGAGGTGGAGATGTCGTCTTGCTGATATACCACTGAAGAAGTGACAGCTGTCACCCCGGCTGCTCCTGTGAGGCGGCAGCGCCCTCTGGTGCCTGGAGCCCGCACTCCAGGCAGGGTGCTCTCTGGTGGTGGTGGGCCAGCAGTACCTCCTCTTCAGCGGCCCACACAACAAAAATTAATGCCTTGCAGATGTGAAGAAATCATGAAAAACTAGTTTAGTGATTCACAGGATTGCTAAAAAATCAGTTTGAACATAATAGTTTTGAGTTTGTAGCGTCAACAGCAGATACTACTATTATTGTGAACACCCCATTTTCTTTTTTTTTTTTTTTTTTTTTACTAATAGCCCAATTTCATAGCCTTACGAGTGAGTGTGCATATCATGAATGCTTGGTCTTGTTGGATTTGTGAGAATCTACTGGTACCTTGTTTCCCATGTAACAATAAGAAATATACTCAAAACCTGGATTAATCTTTGTAGTCACTTAGCACTACTATTATTCTGAACACTACTGTATGTACAAATCTGCTTATATATGAGTATTTACTATCTCATTTCTACTTGTGCTTGTGTTTTGTTGGGATCACCTCTGTAATAATTTTCTATCACTGCTACGGTTTATACAGTATCAGCATATTCTATGGGGAGATGAATAGGAGCGTGACTGTGAATTCTCTGAAAGCTTGGTTTGTTTGAAAAATGTTTTTTACTTTTTCCACTAGAAGAACAATTAGGCTGAAAAGGAATGTTTTGCAGAGAGTAAAACCTGCTGTCAAGATGTCTAATGAAGGTATGGTTATTTGCTCATTGCACTCTTTCTGTTTTGAATTTTATTACCATGTAGAATTGTGTGTTTTTGCCATGGTATTTTAATTCAGATAAATGCTCTGCAAGATGCCCTCAGCCATCCTTACCAAATCCTGTGATGGATCAAATGTTTCGAGCAGCTTATGGCCTGACCTGTGTTCCTCACCAATCCTGTTGGACAAATCAGCTGTTCCTCGAGGGCAAATGATACCCGTGTGTCAGGATAACTTTCTCTCTGCATCATTTCAGCCTGTGGATAATCACTGGCTGAACTCATCCATAATATTTGGCAGGCCCTCTACATGTGGCTCCACATCAGCAATGGTCAACTCCAGCTTTGTACCAGAGGCAGAACTGGGCATGTCGGTAAGCCATGTGATATGGGATGATGGTCCTGGCGTAGTAGACTCTATTGCTGTCCCATCAACAAATTTTAACCAAACATGTAGTCCATCTGAACAATGTGATCATATAAATCTTATCATGGAGCCACCAGCACAGTGCCCAAATAGTGCTGCTTCATTAGAAGATGACACAAACCAAACCCTCTGTCCATCATCACTTCAGGCTGTAAGTGCAAGTTCTCATGTTCTCAAGTTCTCTGAACTTTTGTATCAGCCAGCGGCACACTCTGTGTGTGATAGTCTATTCCAAGACAGTGAACTGTGGAGCATCAGCCCTGTGACTGGCTGTCCACAGGATGGAGCCAGTCCACTCTGCCTCAGTTTGCTGGATGATCAATCAATCAATTTCTTTATATAGCGCCAAATCACAACAAACAGTTGCCCCAAGGCGCTTTATATTGTAAGGCAAGGCCATACAATAATTATGTAAAACCCCAACGGTCAAAACGACCCCCTGTGAGCAAGCACTTGGCTACAGTGGGAAGGAAAAACTCCCTTTTAACAGGAAGAAACCTCCAGCAGAACCAGGCTCAGGGAGGGGCAGTCTTCTGCTGGGACTGGTTGGGGCTGAGGGAGAGAACCAGGAAAAAGACATGCTGTGGAGGGGAGCAGAGATCAATCACTAATGATTAAATGCAGAGTGGTGCATACAGAGCAAAAAGAGAAAGAAACAGTGCATCATAGGAACCCCCCAGCAGTCTACGTCTATAGCAGCATAACTAAGGGATGGTTCAGGGTCACCTGATCCAGCCCTAACTATAATAATCACAGTGTTTGGTTCCCTGATGTTGAGCCTGACCATAGCCTTTTTTCATCCTACACATGGTCCAACTAAGCTAAATGCTTGAAATGTTCTGATCAGTTATACTTAGAACTCACCACATATGTTTTAAATGATTGTTAAACGGAGGGGGAAAAAGGCTTTTTCTTTGGCAGCTGTACAGAATTGTACAGGTTTTGTTTTTCACTATCAGACAATTCAGCAGCTGATGCTGGAATCTCCTGTCATGATGCAGTCTCAATAAATGAGTTAGTGAAGTACTTGCAGTTATTCACCACAGGTTATTTGTTTATTTGGTAGATCATTAACAGCAAAACAGAATCTTTACTTTACAAAGAAGCATAGTTTCATAAGTTAATTTAAGTTAAGAGGGCCATATTATCCACACATTTTGTATTTGTCTCTTTTATAGCAAATATGGCTGGATTTTCATGTTAAATATATTCAAAGTTCCACAATTCTGTCTGTGATTCTTGGTACTCTCCTACTGTAAGCAGTAGGGGAGTACCTGAACTGACATTCTCAGACATGCTGCATGCACCCCATGAGAGTCCATAATGATAAACAATTTGCATACACAGTGTGTATCCAATAATTGCCACATGTGAGCACAAGATCCAACTCATGTCATGCAGCACCCAACTCAGGTTGCTTGTACATACTGTAAATCCAGTTTTGGAAACCTGAAAAATATTTTTCAGATGAAACATTTCTACGCTTATTTTGGCCCAATATGTGTCACCAGTGTCAGTTTACTGAGAAGGTACACAATTATGACTTTTATAAGATTTGGTAGAGCCCCCAGAGGGGCTTGTGAGTTGATTGCGATCTCTCTTAATGGAAAGAGTTCTAAGAATGATTTCAAGTGCTTACAGTGCCTTGAAAAAGTATTCAGTCCCTTGGGATTTTACACATTTTAATTTGTTTATGCCATTTCAAATATAAAATGTCATTCAGGCTTCTCTGTATTAAATTTTCCAAAGTGATCCTTCTTAAAAGCAAAGCAAATCTTTACAACTTGATATAAATTAAAAGTATCAAAGCCATGATGATGGGTTGCATAAATGATGTAACATGTAAATAATCAGTTTTATTACCAATTTTTTTTTTTCAGACAAGTCAGGGGATGATAAATTAACATTTCCAAGTCACTGAATATATGTCTTAGACTTTTATTTCTATCAATTACAAAGAAATACAAATAGTATGGTATTCTACATTAAATCTGCATGGAGGAGAAAGTTCTCAAAAACTTAGCGACTTGCAAGAAGACAACGAGTGAGGAAAGCCACAAAGACAATTAGCTGAAGAAGTTATGGACTTCTGTGGCTGGGACTGGAGGAACTGTGCATAGTGCAAGATTTGCAATTTTGCATCACCACTCATAGCTTTATAGTGGAGTGGAGCAAAGAAGGATTTTTCTTTCAACAGAACAGATCAAATCTAGGCTTACATCTCAGATGTAAGCTGTAGCTGAACTTTCAAATCTTAAGAAAATCCTCCTGTATACCACTTCATCATGAAGCTGTATAACTGGTAATGCAAAATGCAAAACTTACTATACTATTGCATTTGTATTTCTTAATTCATGTAAATAAAGTCCAAGACATATTCAGGAACTTTGAAATGTTCATGTATGCATCCCCTGACTTGTCAAAAGAAAAATGGCAATACAACTGATTTATGTGCATTATACACAGCAAAAATCACTGGTGTTAAATTAACACTGCCAGTGTACATATGGTCACTGGCAGTGTTAATTTAACACCAGTGATTTTGCTGTGTTCCAAAGGGGGCTACTACTTATGTAACCAATCATGTTTTTAATTTATATCAAGTTGTAGAGATTTGCTTTGAATTACATTTTAAAGAGGACCATTTAGAAATTTATTTAGTTGTTACCTCACTTAGTTGTATTACAAATGGCATAAACAATTTATTAAAATGTCTCAAGGGGTTGAATACTTTTTCAAGGCACTGTATGACTCAGTAAACAGATATACCATATGTACCATCATGATTGTGTCGACTGTGTCACCAAATTACATTAAATGATCAAAACTCATATTTTCCACAATAACCTTGCAACAAAGAGAGCTGGAAGGATGACCTCAAATACATATGGATCAGCAGACTGCCACAAGCAATGACATCAATTTAAGTAATTTCTATTTGTACAGTCATAAAGCAAACTTTTGACGTGCAATTGCCTACATAACTTGTTCTTTTATGTCGGGGAGGAGTATCAGACTTTACTGACACGGGACACTTGACACATTATATATATATATATATATATATATATATATATATATATATATATATCTATATATATATATATATATATATATATAAAAGATTGTTTTAATTTCACAAATACTAAGTAAATGTCCAGAAATGTCATGAACCTGTGCAAACAGCTTTCTAACAATTTCTATTGTTTACAATTAAAATTCTACCTCATTTATATATTTTTAAAAAGTAAAGGTTTCAAAAAACAGCAACAATGGCAGTAGTACTAGTTAATGCTATGGGCTGACATTTCAAGATAATGCTGCAAAGTTTTAAAGACCAAAACAATTTGACAATACAAATGCAAACATTTATTTAATCTCACTTTATATTACATTGAACAGATGGCCCTTAATCCTGGGTCATGTTTTCAAACATACAGGAACAACCCCCCCCCCCCCCCAACAAAACCCCAAAGTGCTCAAGTCCATGATAAAAGTGAGACAACTGGAAAAAACTTCATTCAGCTGACAAAAGATTTAAAGCTGGAGTGTAGAGAAAAACCGACCAACTCACTCTTACTAAAAGGTTAGTACTTTGGAAATGTCACACTTAAATTCACATTCTGTTAAGCACCATTATTGCTATCCACACAAAACATTTTAAACAGATATGAATAACATTTTTGGACTCACTTGTAGAAAAGTATCTACCTTCTAAAAAACCTCTTTGAAGGGGCCTGCTGCAACACCACCAGCACCTTACAACTTGTTTCATAACACTTAAATATAGTGAGCTTCCATTCCTCAGTGACTGGACCAAGAAAACATGTTGCACATCATTTGATTATAGCTACAGTAAGCAGCACACAGTTTCAAAATACTGCATAAGAAAATTGATCATCTCAGTTATATCTGAAGGTGATGAAAGTTTTGTTTCCACAATTCAGGCAAAATGCAAACTGCACCTACAAAAAAAGCAGTGACCTACAGAGGTGAGAAATTGGAAATGTTTTCACATTTAAACAAAACAATGGTAGTTTCATTTCGACTGCACAGTGATTTTTAAAAGTTACATGGTGGTGGTGGTGGTGGGGGGGGCTTTCCGTATCAATATATGGCCAGCAATGTAATTTGTTAGTGTGATTATGATTAGATTACACTGCTGCTGGTTCCTCACAGCAAGGCTAATAAATATTATTTCACTCACATTAAAGTGCAAAAGAACAGCAGTCAGATTGGACATACAAAATGTTTATCACAAATAATGCATATTAAATATATACTCTACCTCACATAAGAATACAAATTATGCATTGCAAATATTTAAGGCAATTTATGCATTGCTAATATACAAGGCGCTGCTGAGAGGGGCAACGAGACAGGAGGATACTGTTATTATTCACCCATTTTCTGCACTTGCTTCCCTTTCTCTGGCCCTTCCGAAATCTTGTAGTCTTCCAAAATGGCCTGTGCTGTGTGCTTTCCAGTCTTTTTCACCACGGCTTTGATCCCCAGGTTGTCAATGTTGAAGGCAGTGATACCCACATTAATGGCAGAATTGACAGCATGGTCTGTGGCTTGGCCTGCTGCTGTTCCATACCTTTATCAGAAATTAGATTAGGTGAGAGGTCAGTGAGACACAGGGATGGGATGGGGGGTGGTTAAAGGGAGAGTCAAGGAGAGCTATGGTTTTAAGATGCCATGCTTTGCAAGGACCGCTACACCTGTGCAAATGTAGATAATTAAACTGCTTATTGCAAGGGTCCTGTAGAAATACAGAATAATTTTGTTTTATTTTTGAATTGCAACCAATTTATACAAGGTCTGAAAGGCAGACTGAGCAGAAACTGTGCAATTTCTCTTAATATTTGCAGAAGTGAGTAAAAGCCACACCCACAAGTGTACATGAGAATCGAAAGGATGATCTATTGGAACAGGATAGAGTACTTTGTACAACAGCCAAATCAGTCACAAAAACAGGCTCCATTCATGCTTTTGATTAGTGAAGTGTTAAACAGCTGTGCATAACTATGAAAAAGTACACTCCTTATCATTTGGTGGGTCAAAGATCTTTTGTAGACCCTTAAATCTGAAAAGCAAATTAAAGAGGAAAATGGTTAAGTACCTGTTAATGTTTGGTTGTATTATGCAAAAGTACATTTGCAATATACACAAAAACCTGTCTATTAAGCACTGCTCAAAACAAATTACTACAGTTGTGTATTTAAACCACTGACAGCGTTCAAACAGTTCAACAAAAAAGAAAGGCAAACGTACTTATGTTTCACAGTGGTGACCGTCTCTGATGCGACACTTGACGTAATGTTCTTTGCTGCTACTTCCAAACCTGACCACACGGCTGAAAATCCTGCACAAAAAAGGTATGATTAGGATTTACTAACTAGTTGCACAGATGAGTGGCAAAGAGAACATCTTTAAAAGAGCTCTGTTCTCTTCATGTTCATCTTTGAAGTGCTCCCAAAAGTGAGCTCCATACTCTGAACGTGGGACTGAGTCAGTTAACTTGCTAATTTCCTGATCTGCCTCACTAATATGGCTTTAACTAGAAGGAACAGGGGCCCATTCCCACAATATTTTTGTCCTTCATTATGGGAGAGGGTTACCGAGCAGCCAGAAGTAAACATGGCACGGGTCACATACTATCTCCATCGGCCACACCCACACACACACACACACACACACACACACACACACACACAAAACCGTAAAAATAACAACATAATACAGTAATTTATAAACATGTTTTAGCAGGGAACACTAGAAAGTTACAAAAGTGACTCATTTTCATCATGGATTCGTGTAAGTCTATGCTTAGGCAGAAGGGGGAAAAAGGGGTGACAAAAAAATTAAAAGCACATCATAAAATAAAAACAGCATTAAAGGAGGCCGCCCTTCAATAAAATAGTAAACAATGTAATATAAGAATCAATTATTTAAAATTGAGGAAAAACACTATAATACACCAGATAAAGTTCAAAACTTAAAGAAAAAAAAGTCTCCAATAAGTGTTAAAAACACTTAAAATTGTGCTCTTTTAGTACAGAGGGGCTCCACATAATTTTTCAGTGATTGGATGGCTGACTGGCTGGCTATCACACTCTCCAGACTTTTGTGGTGCAAGCAGTGCGTACATTGCTTTGTTTACATTGTGTAATGTCATTCATTCCCTCTACCAAGATGGCGGCCCAAGCTACTGTGCCTGGCTATCACGAATATAAGCAATCCCTACCTACAACTTTTATAAAGCTAATTTCAAAATACTTTACTGCAGAAAAGAGCTGTGGGTGGTCCAATAGTTTCCTCTTCTTTCAGATACTCTGCAAAAACATGCTATTCTTATTAGTACGGAGCTTACCACCTCCACCCTGCATTTGTCAGCATGTTTTTTTTTTTTTCTGAAATCAAATAAATTCCACACTTTTGGCTATGACAGGCGTTAGTTCACTGACTGATTCATGTACAACCCCTGGCAAAAATTATGGAATCACCGGCCTCGGAGGATGTTCATTCAGTTGTTTAATTTTGTAGAAAAAAAGATCACAGACATGGCACAAAACTAAAGTCATTTCAAATGGCAACTTTCTGGCTTTAAGAAACACTATAAGAAATCAGGAAAAATAATTGTGGCAGTCAGTAGCGGTTACTTTTTTAGACCAAGCAGAGGGAAAAAATATGGACTCACTCAAATCTGAGGAATAAATTATGGAATCACCCTGTAAATTTTCATCCCCAAAACTAACACCTGCATCAAATCAGATCTGCTCGTTAGTCTGCATCTAAAAAGGAGTGATCACACCATGGAGAGCTGAAGCACCAAGTGGACTGACATGAATCATGGCTCCAACACGAGAGATGTCAATTAAAACAAAGGAGAGGATTATCAAACTCTTAAGAGTGTAAATCATCATGCAATGTTGCAAAAGATGTTGGTTGTTCACAGTCAGCTGTGTCTAAACTCTGGACCAAATACAAACAACATGGTTGTTAAAGGCAAACATACTGGTAGACCAAGGAAGACATCAAAGCATCAAGACAGAAAACTTAAAGCAATATGTCTCAAAAATCGAAAATGCACAACAAAACAAATGAGGAATGAATGGGAGGAAACTGGAGTCAACGTCTGTGACTGAACTGTAAGAAACCACCTAAAGGAAATGGGATTTACATACAGAAAAGCTAAGCGAAAGCCATCATTAACACCTAAACAGAAAAAAACAAGGTTACAATGGGCTAAGGAAAAGCAATCATGGACTGTGGATGACTGGATGAAAGTCATATTCAGTGATGAATCTCGACTCTGCATTGGGCAAGGTGATGATGCTGGAACTTTTGTTTGGTGCCGTTCCAATGAGATTTATAAAGATGACTGCCTGAAGAGAACATGTAAATTTCCACAGTCATTGATGATATGGGGCTGCATGTCAGGTAAAGGCACTGGGGAGATGGCTGTCATTACATCATCAATAAATGCACAAGTTTACATTGATATTTTGGACACTTTTCTTATCCCATCAATTGAAAGGATGTTTGGGGATGATGAAATCATTTTCAAGATGATAATGCATCTTGCCATAGAGCAAAAACTGTGAAAACATTCCTTGCAAAAAGACACATAGGGTCAATGTCATGGCCTGCAAATAGTCCGGATCTTAATCCAATTGAAAATCTATGGTGGAAGTTGAAGAAAATGGTCCATGACAAGGCTCCAACCTACAAAGCTGATCTGGCAACAGCAATCAGAGAAAGTTGGAGCCAGATTGATGAAGAGTACTGTTTGTCACTCATTAAGTCCATGCCTCAGAGACTGCAAGCTGTTATAAAAGCCAGAGGTGGTGCAACAAAATACTAGTGATGTGTTGAAGCGTCCTTTAGTTTTTCATGATTCCATAATTTTTTCCTCAGAATTGAGTGAGTCCATATTTTTTTCCCTCTGCTTGGTCTAAAAAAGTAGCCGTTACTGACTGCCACAATTTTTTTTCCTGATTTCTTATAGTGTTTCTTAAAGCCAGAAAGTTGCCATTTGAAATGACTTTAGTTTTGTGTCATGTCTGTGATCTGCTTTTTTTCTACAAAATTAAACAACTGAATGAACATCCTCCGAGGCCGGTGATTCCATAATTTTTGCCAGGGGTTGTAGAATGATGTCAGGGTTCGGATATAGAGCTCATACCCTCAGACAGGACATTTTTCTGGTTTTCGAATGCCTACTTTGGACTAAAGTTCACATTTCTTTATTCATATTTTTAAAAGGTCTGTGTAATTCTGGCTGAGCCTCTTTGAATAATAACCTTTCTTTTTAGGATTTATAAGGGATGTATTCTCATTAAAAGGTTAATCCCAGGGGCAACACTGATAAAGCAGTGGGACAAGTAGCTAGTACGATGTGGCTTCCGTCGTTTTCAAGCACAAATGTGCATGTTGCAATTTGAGAGATTTTAAATTTTTGCACTGAATCCACTAATTGCAGTGAATTACACTGAACAGTATTCAGATGTGCTCATAAAATTCACTGCCAAATGAGTGTAACCAACTCCTCAGGGATTCATTTTTGTACTCTTAATAAATGTCCTCAAAGAAAACTAAACAACAGCCTTTTGAGCTGGAATTCATGCACTCTACCTTGCATTCCACTGGCAGCTACCACCATGGCTCCATCGACGTTGGAACGGCCATCCTTGTCTTTTCTCATAGACTCTGGTATCAGCTTACCACCGTGTTTTTTCACATGTGGAGCCAACTCACGGCCCACACAGCCAGCGACAGCACAAACCCCATCCACTGCCAAAAGACAGTGTTAATCAGTTAGGTTCATTATGCAAATAATGAATGCTTATGAGTTCAGTGGTACAAATATTTTATGAAGTGAAAGTTGGAACATACCATTCAACAAGGCGAACATTCATTATTTGTTTTATATAACGGCCAAAATAGATCCTTGTCATTTTTATATTATATTAATTTAGAAACAACAGAAAAAGCACTTACATTTCAGTACCTCCTCAGTGCAGCAAAAAAATAAAAAAATAAAAATAACGTCAGAAATTATTCCAGCTTTGGTGCTTCACTGCTGCTTTGACATCAACAATCCAACATGACCTTTAAATAGGAGTACAAGAATCTGACGATGAAGTCCGCCATGCCCTGCATCAAATCGTCATGCATCAGCAAAACAAACTCCACCATGTTTGTTTTAAAGCTAAGCACCACCTGGCTTGTGTGAGCGTGCGTGCTCTCATGTAAGCGGGAAGGCACTTGTGCACGTGTGTACTACCAAAAAAAATTTCCTCAGTGCAGCGAAAAAAAAAAAAAAAAATATCAGACAGATTACAGCGCAGTGGATTTGTTTTGTGTGTGTGTGTGTGCGCGCGCGCGCACGTGTGTAGGTGTGTGCATGTGTGTGTGGAGCGCCAACGGTACCAAACGTATGGAACTAAATTGCACTCTAAATGCAATGCAACACAAATGGGATGAATAATCCATGTCATGTGACATACAAAGCACCAATCAAATGACAAGGATCCACTCAGCCATTATATAATGCTAAATAAACCACATAAGATCAGTAAATTATACTGAGGGGGTGACTTATTCACCTAGAAATTGGCTGACTTTGACAGCTCCCCCTGTCGCTTGTTTTGCAACATGGAGCCCTTTTGTGACAGTCGGGCTGACGTGGGTGGGCTTGTCCTCTGGCGTGATGTGTTCTCTAAGTTTAGAAGCACCCTTGTGAATGGCCTTTCCTGTGAGCTCTGCTCCTTTCACCAGGCCCCAGCTTAACCAGGATGCGCCTGAGACCACAAGTAGATCATTGCACTGCCAGGAAAACTAGACTGATGACAATGCTTCATAAACCTGCGATATTTCTAAAATGGAGATTTTCAGAGGTAAAGTGAACTCACCTGTCAGGATCCCGCTTGCTACCTTTTCGCTCCACTCAGGCAGAGCCTTATCTTCCTCAGATACAGCTGGAGCAGTCTCCTCAGGCGGCACAATGGACACTTTCTGACTGAGATTAACCGTGTCTGCAGCCTCATCTGGAGCCTTGTCAAACACACACATTGGTTAGATGCCTGAGAAGAGGACAGACTGCATGGGCTAATAAGAAAGCTAATAAGGGGTAAAACCTCTCCAACTACTTTGTGCAGGCTGTGCACATCACGGTTCAGACGCTTGCCGCCAAGTAACCTGTTCACACAACAGCTCCTCTCAGTCTGTGCCTGTTACAACAATGCTTCATTTGTTTCCCCACAGTTTGCCATTATTCCTTTTAAAATGTCACTGTGCAAACAGAAAACAACAGCCTTTTGAGCTGGAAACCTCTAACAATCATTACTGCCCAAAAAGAAAAACAATGCAAGAGTGCCTACTTGCTGATGAGGAATCACAAGATGTTCCATCACAGGCGATCTCTAGTCTGAATGCATACATCAGAAGTTATCTTGTTTGGCACTGATAGAAGACAGTGTTTCTATATCCACCACGGCTGAACTGGCACTCATCTTTCAACTGAAGCTCTGAGCGAGTGCTAAGGATAAGCCTATTAAACCCAATTAATTCTCTTCAAGTGTCATTCTCCAATCCCCATAATGCTGAGACAGGTAACTAAGAGAGGGTTGCCAGCAACAACATAAACAGGTAGGACGGTAAAATGTTGGGAATCATCTTTATCTACAGTCCTCACGCAGCAACTATTAATTATAAAATTAGGAACATACACTCAACAAAAATATAAATGCAACACTTTTGGTTTTGCTCCCATTTTGTATGAGATGAACTCAAAGATCTAAAACTTTTTCCACATACACAATATCACCATTTCCCTCAAATATTGTTTACAAACCAGTCTAAATCTGTGATAGTGAGAACTTCTCCTTTGCTGAGATAATCCATCCCACCTCACAGGTGTGCCATATCAAGATGCTGATTAGACACCATGATTAGTGCACAGGTGTGCCTTAGACTGTCCACAATAAAAGGCCACTCTGAAAGGTGCAGTTTTGTTTTATTGGGGGGGATACCAGTCAGTATCTGGTGTGACCGCCATTTGCCTCATGCAGTGCAACACATCTCCTTCGCATAGAGTTGATCAGGTTGTCAATTGTGGCCTGTGGAATGTTGGTCCACTCCTCTTCAATGGCTGTGCGAAGTTGCTGGATATTGGCAGGAACTGGTACACGTTGTTGTATACGCCGGTCCAGAGCATCCCAAACATGCTCAATGAGTGACATGTCCGGTGAGTATGCCGGCCATGCAAGAACTGGGACATTTTCAACTTCCAAGAATTGTGTACAGATCCTTGCAGCATGGAGCCGTGCATTATCCTGCTGCAACATGAGGACGACGAGCATGCAGATGAGCTTCCCTGAGACGGTTTCTGACAGTTTGTGCAGAAATTCTTTGGTTATGCAAACTGATTGTTTCAGCAGCTGTCCGAGTGGCTGGTCTCAGACGATCTTGGAGGTGAACATGCTGGATGTGGAGGTCCTGGGCTGGTGTGGTTACACGTGGTCTGCGGTTGTGAGGCTGGTTGGATGTACTGCCAAATTCTCTGAAACGCCTTTGGAGATGGCTTATGGTAGAGAAATGAACATTCAATACACGAGCAACAGCTCTGGTTGACATTCCTGCTGTCAGCATGCCAATTGCACGCTCCCTCAAATCTTGCGACATCTGTGGCATTGTGCTGTGTGATAAAACTGCACCTTTCAGAGTGGCCTTTTATTGTGGGCAGTCTAAGGCACACCTGTGCACTAATCATGGTGTCTAATCAGCATCTTGATATGGCACACCTGTGAGGTGGGATGGATTATCTCAGCAAAGGAGAAGTGCTCACTATCACAGATTTAGACTGGTTTGTGAACAATATTTGAGGGTAATGGTGATATTGTGTATGTGGAAAAAGTTTTAGATCTTTGAGTTCATCTCATACAAAATGGGAGCAAAATCAAAAGTGTTGCGTTTATATTTTTGTTGAGTGTATTTAGGGAATAGCCCTGTTGTGTCTGATGATTTGCGAACATTAATGCTGGATTTTATGGGTTACAATGGACTTATAGAATATTCTTAGGGAGGGGAGTTTACACCTCCATCAAGCTTCAAATTACACTGAACAAAAATATAAACGCAACAATTGTTTTTGCTCTCATTTTTCATGAGCTGAACTCAAACATCTAAAACATTTTCTATACACACAAAAGACCTATTTCTCTCAAATATTGTTCACAAATCTGTCCAAAACGTTAGTGAGCACTTCTGCTTTACCGAGATGACCCATCCCCCCTCACAGGTGTGGCATATCAAAATGATGATTAGACAATAGGGTTCTCAGCAGGATTTTTTCCTCAGTGTAATGGGATGGAAAAATCACCTTAAAAAGCCTGGGGTTCTGGGATGCTTAGGCGCCCCCCGAGGATTTGCAGTATGGGCTTACAAAGGGCCTTCTTTGTTAGTCTAACTAAATATACCAAAATTTGAAGTCCAGACGGAAAAAGAGAAGATCTCTGCATTTCAAAATGTGAGGAAAGTGTTTCCAAAAACACCACCAATTTGAGGTTGAAGCTGCGGAGGAGACTTTCATCTGGTTAAATGTGCTGAGAGTCCAGCTCACCTGTCGTCTCTGCAAAATCACACCTGCTGCTATGCTTCTAAATAAAACAAAGGCTCTTTAAACAGCAACCATTTTATTATTTGAAGAAAAAAAAAAAAACCCTTTTCCTTATTTTAACATTAAATGAATGAATCATTAAACATGTCCATAAAGTCAAAGTTCAGTCAAAAAGACAGGTAGAAGAAGCCCCACCCCTACTGTGCAGTGGTGGGCACGGCTAACCAAAAAGTTAGCTTCGATAACAGATAATCAGCTAACTGAAAAGTTATCTTTTATAAAGCTAAACCGATAAACCACCCACAAATTTATCGGAAGCTACAGCTAACCGATAATTTCAGGTATTGTCTCCAGGACACTTGCAACTACTAACAAGCGGATTTTGAGTTTTAACACCACGATCGCTTCTGGTAGAATCAAAGGTGACCACAGACCCAAACGAGTCAGCACTTCTGTCTTTGAGCGCCCTGTCCACTGCTGGAAGGTCCTGTTTACTACATAGGTTGCAGCAGTAAAGCAGCTGAGAGGAGCAGCGAAACTCTCTACTCAATAGCAGTGTCGCCGTGAGGTGGAGGTCTTTGAAAATAAAGCAGTGCTGACTTATGAATTTGATTTATATATAAAATTAACACGGATAGAATAACTCCATTAATGTCAATTCTGTCATTTGTACAAAGTTAAAATATAACATATCTTTTAATTTTAAATAACGCACTAATTCTGAAGTTTTGTAACAAACACAGACAGATACCAAAGAGATTATGGGTAAAATTTGCCACAGCTAACACTGATTGGTTGACTCATTCATTCCATGTAAAAACCAACACGTTAATGTGAGGTGTATGTTGGTGTTTACATATAAATGTGCTTTTGTAAAATATGCCAATTTTTTTATTTGTAAAAAAATTGGCCGCTGCAGGTCCACAATCAGAAATGATCATTTGATGATCATCAGAAATGATCATTTTCCCACTACACACCCTTGGAAACAGCATAACGGCCCAACTGCAGCGTAATTTTTTCATGCAGCAGCGCAATGGGCTTTTACACTGTTATAATGCTGGTGAGAACCCTGGAAAGCATGATTATTGCACAGGTGTGCCTTAGGTTGACCACAATAACAGGCCACTCTGAAATGTTCAGTTGATAAATGTTCAGGCGATACTTTTGGAGAGTATGCAGGCCATGTAAGAACTGGGATGTTTTCAGCTTGCAGGAACTGTGTACAGACCCTTACAACATGGGGCTGTGCATTATAAACACTGCAACACGAGAGGATTGTGGCAGATGAATGGTACGATAATGGATCTTGGGATCTCATCGGTTGTGTTCATTGTCCACAGCTTAGGCCCACCCTTACCATAACTACACTACCATCATGGGCTATTCTGTTCACCACACTGACTAAGGCCCCGTTCAGACTGGGACTGGTAATCCAATTTTACCTGGATTCAATCCAGATTGCCTTCAAACCAGATAGTGCTCAAACCCGTTTTTCAAATCAGGCTCATCCTACACACCCATCCAAACTCAATCCGGCTCATGCCAAATTCAAGCCATGTCTATGTGTTTTTGTCCTCATTAAAAGCAAAGCAAATCTTAGTTCTTGTCGCTGCTCTAAGTGGCAAAAGGTGACCATGTTTAACTTTTGACCATAAGTGCCTTTGCTGTGCACAGCTGCTGCAGTCACAGCCAGAGGTGTTTTATCTTTAACAAGGAGGAATAAGGGACAGATTATTTAATGATGGATGGATTACTGATGGATTATTTAAGTGCAGAGAGTCACTGGTCTTCAAACAGGAAAACATGAATAATTGTGTGACATTACAGAAAGGAATCTAAACATTAAAAGCCAAGTGGCCTCTGTGTACAACCCCAATTCCAATGAAGTTGGGCCGTTGTGTGAAATGTACATAAAAAGAGAATACAATGATTTCTAAATCCTCTTCAACCGATATTCAACTGAATACACCACAAAGATAAAATAGTTAATGCGCCACACATTTTCAATGGGCGACAGGTCTGGACTGCAGGCAGGCCAGTCTAGTACCCGCACTCTTTTACGACAAAGCCATGCTGGTGAACACATGCAGAATGTGGTTTGGCATTGTCTTGCTGAAATAAGCAGGGACGTCCCTGAAAAAGACGTTGCTTGGATGGCAGCATGTGTTGCTCCAAAACCTGGATGTACCTTTCAGCATTGTTGGTGCCATCACAGATGTGTAAGTTGCCCATGCCATGGGCACAAACACACCCCCCATACCATCACAGATGCTGGCTTTTTAACTTTGCGCTGGTAACAATCTGGATGGTCTTTTTCCTCTTTTGTCCAGAGGACACAATGTCCATGATTTCCAAAAACAATTTGAAATGTGGACTCATCAGACCACAGCACACTTTTCCACATTGCGTCTGTCCATTTCAAATGAGCTCAGGCCCAAAAAAGGTGGCAGCGTTTCTGGATGTTGTTGATATTTGGCTTCCAGTTTGCATGGCAGAGTTTTAACTGATACTTGTAGATGTAGTGATGAACTGTGTTAACTGACAATGGTTTTCTGACGTGTTCTTGAGCCCATGTGGTAAGATCCTTTACACAATGATGTTGGTTTTTAATGCAGTGCCACCTGAGGTATCGAAGGTAATGGGCATTTAATGTTGGTTTTACGTGTAGAAAGTTCTCCAGATTCTCTGAATCTTCTGATTATATTATGGACTATAGATGATAGAATCCTTAAATTCCTTGCAATTGAACGTTGAGAAGCATTGTTCTTAAACTGTTGGACTATTTTTTCCACGCAGTTGTTCACAAAGTGGTGATCCTCGCCCCATCTTTCCTTGTGAATGCCTGAGCCTTTTAGGGATGCTCCTTTTATACCCAATCATGACACTTACCTGTTTCCAATTAGGTGTTCTTTGAACATTCATCAACTTTCCCAGTCTTTTGTTGCCCCGTCCCAACTTTTTGAAATGTGTTGCAGGCATCCATTTCAAACTAAGCAAATATTTGCACAAAAACAATAAAGTCTATCAGTTTGAACATTAAATATCTTGTCTTTGTGGTGTATTAAATTGAATATAGGTTGAAGAAGATTTGCAAATCATTGTATTCTGTTCTTTTCTCCCCCTCGAACTGCCACCTTATCGTGGTGGGGGAGTTTGCATACCCGGATGATCCTAGGAGCTATGTTGCCGGGGGCTTTGTGACCCTGGTAGGGTCTCCCAAGGCAAACAGGTCCAAGGTGACGGGTCAGACTAAGGGCAGTTCAGAAGCTCCCATGACCAGTACAAAATCAAGGACCGAGATGTCGCTCGGTATGGCAGAGCTGGGGCCCCACCCTGGAGCCAGGCCTGGGGTTAGGGCTCGCGCGCGAGGGCCTGGTGGTCAGGCCTTAGCCCACAGGGCCCAGCCGGGCTCAGCCCGAAAGAGCGACGTGGGCCAGCCCTCCTGGGGGTTCACCACCTGCAGAGAGGGCCATGGGAGTCGGGTGCAGAGAGGACTGGGTGGCAGTCGAGGGCGCGTGGCCCAGTCTGCGCTCACAGCCCCTGGCTGTTGGGACGTGGAATGTCACCTCGCTGTGGGGGAAGGAGCCTGAGCTTGTGCGGGAGATTGAGAGATACCGACTAGAGATAGTCGGGCTCCCCTCCATGCACAGCTTAGGCTCTGGTACCCAACTCCTGGAGAGGGGCTGGACGCTCCACTTTTCTGGCGTTGCCCACGGGGAGAGGCGGAGAGCTGGGGTAGCTCAGTCGCTATGTGTTGGAGTTCACCCCGGTGAACGAGAGGGCCTACGCCTTCGGGTCGGGGACAGGTCTCTCACTGTTGTCTCGGCCTACGGGCCGAGCAGCAGTGCAGAGTACCTGACCTTCTCGGAGTCCCTGGGAGGGGTACTAGATAATGCTCCAACTGGGGACTCCATTATTCTCCTGGGGGATTTCAACGCCCACGTGGGCGGCGACAGTGTGACCTGGAGGGGGTGATCGGGAAGCACAGCCTCCCCGATCTGAACCCGAGTGGTGTTCAGTTATTGGACTTCTGTGCTCATCACAGTTTGTCCATCAAGAACACCATGTTTGAGCACATTCATGTCCGTAACTGCACGTGGCACCAGTACACCCTGAGCCGGAGGTTGATGATCGACTTTGTAGTTATATCATCTGACCTTCGGCCATGTGTCTCAGACACTCGGGTGAAGTAAGGGACTGAGCTGTCTACCGATCACAACCTGGTGGTGAGTTGGATCCGCTGGGAGGGGAGGAAGCCGGTTAGACCTGGCAGGTCCAAATGTATCGTGAGGGTCTGCTGGGAATGACTGGCGGAACCCTGGGTCAGCGAGGTCTTCCAACTCCCACCTCCGGGAGAGCTTCTCCCACATCCAGGGGGAGGTTGGAGACATGGAGACTGAGTGAACAATGTTCTCCACCTCCACTGTCGATGCAGCCGCTCGTAGCTGTGGTCGCAGGGTCTCTGGTGCCTGTCGTGGTGGCAATCCCCGAACCCGGTGGTGGACGCTGGAAGTAAGGGATGCCGTCAAGATGAAGAAGGAGTCCTACTCGTCTTTGTTGGTAAGTGGGACCCTGGAGGCAGCTGACAGGTACCGGCAGGCCAAGCGTGCTGCAGCCCGTGCAGCCGCAGAGGCAAAAACTCAGGTCTGGGAGGAGTTCAGGGAGGCCATGGAGGAGGACTTTCGGTCGGCCTCAAAGAAATTCTGGCAAACCGTCCGACGCCTCAGGAGGCGGAAGCAGCTCTCCACCGGCACTGTCTATGGTGCGGGTGGGGAGCTGTTGACCCTGACTGCGGATGTTGTCGGGTGGTGGAAGGAATATTTCAAGGATCTCCTCAATCCCATCGTCACGTCTTCCGAAGAGGAAGCAGAGACTGGGGACTCAGAGGTGGCCTCATCCATCACACAGGCCGAAGTCACCAAGGTGGTCAGAAAGCTCCTCTGTGGCAAGGCTCCTGGGGTGGATGAAATCCGTCCTGAGTACCTTAAGTCTCTGGATGTTGTAGCACTGTCTTGGTTGCCACGCCTGTGCAACATCGCGTGGCGGTCGGGGACAGTGCCTCTGGATTGGCAGACCGGGGTGGTGGTCCCTCTGTTTAAGAAGGGGGACAGGAGGGTGTGTTCCAACTACAGGGGGATCACACTCCTCAGCCTCCCCAGGAAGGACTATTCCAGAGTACTGGAGAGGATAATTTGACCGATAGTCGAACCTCGGATTCAGGAGGAGCAGTGTGGTCTTCATCCTGGTTGCGCCACACTGGAACAGCTCTACACCCTCAATCAGGTGCTCAAGGGTTCATGGGAGTTGCTAAGGGCTATCCGGTCCCTGTACGACCGCAGCAGGAGTTTGCTTCGCATTGCCGGTAGTAAATCAAACCTGTTTCCAGTGCACATTGGCCTCCGCCAGGGCTGCCCTTTGTCACCGGTTCTGTTCATTACCTTTATGGACAGAATTTCTAGGCGCAGCCAGGGTGTAGAGGGGGTCCGGTTTCGAACCACAGAATCTCATCTCTGCTGTTTGCGGACGATGTGGTTCTGTTGGCTTCGTCAAATCAGGACCTTCAGCGTGCACTGGGGCAGTTTGCAGCCGAGTGTGAAGTGTCTGGGATGAAAATCAGCACCTCCAAATCCGAGGCCATAGTTCTCGACCGGAAAAAAGGTACCTACCCTCTTCAGGTCGGTGGAGTGTCCTTGCCTCAAGTGGAGGAGTTTAAGTATCTCGGGGTCTTGCCCACGAGCGAGGGACGGATGGAGCGTGAACTCGACAGACGGATGGGTGCAGCATCTGCAGTGATGCGGTTGCTGTATTGGACAGCTGAGTAGGGGGACAAAGCTCTCGTTTTACCGATCGATCTACGTTCTGACCCTCACCTATGGTCATGAAATTTGGCTCATGACCGAAAGAACGAGATCGCGAGTAGAAGTGGCCGAGATGAGTTTCCTCTGCAGGGTGGCTGGGTGCTCCCTTAGAGATAGGGTTAGGAGCTCGGTCACTTGGGAGGAACTCGGAGTCGAGCCGCTGCTCCTCCATCTCGAAAAGAGCCAGCTGGGATGGCTCGGGCATCTTTTCCGGATGCTCCCTGGACGTCTCGCTGGAGAGGTGTTCCGGGCACGTCCCATTGGGAGGAGGCCCCGGGGAAGACCCAGGACATGCTGGAGGGACTACGTCTCTTGGCTGGCTTGGGAATGCCTCGGGGTTCCCCCGGAGGAGCTGGGGGAGGTGTGCGTGTGGATCAGGAGGTCTGGGCGGCTTTGCTTGAGCTGCTGCCCCCGCGACCCGACTCTGGATAAAGCGGAAGAAAATGGATGGATGCATTCTGTTTTTATTTACATTTTACACCACGTCCCAACTTCACTGGAATTGGGGTTGTATTTTTTGACAGATTACGGATATTATGTAACAACAGTGAACAATGGACTTTGACCATTACATTCTGTACTCACACACCATTAAAAATCATTATAGAAACTTTGCATAATTTGTTACCACCCTTGAAAAATGTCACCTACCAAATTTTATAAACACTACCCAATCTAGAGCCATGGATCCCCACAGGGAACACACTAGTTAAATTTATAGCCTCGCAAAAAGCTAACTTTTTAAGTTGCCATCACAGGCAAGGCTTCCTGATTTAATATAACACTGTGCAAATTGCTACAACTGTACTGCATCTTTCAATTAAGTGAATTATTACGTCCACCAAGGATAAAATAAAATCACTGGCATTTATTTATTTGTCTGCCTGTTAGCAGGATTACGTCAAAACTACTGCACAGATTTTGACGAAATTTTCCCTGGAGATAGATATGAGGCCATGGAAGATGCCATTAAATTTTGGAGGTGATCCACATCCAGATTCCGGAATAAGATTTCACTTTATATAGGCTTTGAAGGATGATGTCAAAACTGCTTTGTGGGCTCTTGCCAAATTTGCGCCACAGATACATATTAGACCATGGAAGACTCCACTGAATTTTGGAGGTGATCCAGATCCAGATTCTGGCTCAGGATTTCACTTTATAGGCTTTTAAGGATAATGTCAAAACTACTTCACGGATTCTTACCAAATGTGCACCACAGATGGGTATTAGGGCATGGAAGATGCCACTGAATTTTGGAGGTGATCCAGATCCGGATCGATGGACGCCAGAAACCTCTGATTGGTCTTGTTGTCCATGTCTTTGTCATTATAAAGTAACCATGCCTCACGTCGTCACCTGCCGTATGCCGCTGCAGACGACAGGAATTCTGCTGTAACGACCACTGTGATGGTTTTACTGATGCAGAAATGAGAGCATGTGGCAAGAAGGCGCCTCAGAGAAAGAAGGTTGTTTACTGAGCACCACCACTGTGGAGAAGACAGTGGCCACAGCAGCTCACAGAGCAAGCTGCGAACTGCTTCTGAAAGAAGCAGCGAGTCTGCAATTTCTTCATTAACCCTCTTCAAAGCCATTTAAAGATTTCAATCGTAAGTTACCTTTGTGCTGATTAAAGTCACTAACTGTGACTCTTGTTGCAGGCAAGAAACAAGAATCATTCTCCATTCCACACCGGAGTATTTATTCGTTCCTCATTAACCTTTTGTGGGGCAGCACACGCGATGTTTCTCTGGCGTAAGCTGGACCCATTTTGCCTGTTTGTAAACTGACGTTACTGTCCCTCAGGTAAAGGAAATAATAAGTAATAATAATATCCTGTTTTGTGGGACTAACTGCACAGCTCCAAATGCTGCGTGGCTCTTTGCCGAGTAAAGTTGGAAAGATGGATTTTGGTTGGAATTAATAATAAATAATTTGCCTCATGAAGATGTTTCAACAACGATCTGCGATCGGGTCAATGTCCTGGTGAGGACAATCAGCAGTCAGATAAGTTTCCCTGAGACAGCTTATGCAGAAATTCTTGAGCTGTGCAAATGCTTCCACCAGCTGCCTGGGTAGCGGGCCTCAGACAATCTTTCAGATGAAGAAGCTGGATGTGGTGGTCCTGGGCTAGCATGGTTACATATGGTCTGTGGTTGTGAGGCCAGTTGGATATTATGCCAAATTCTTACAAACTGTGTCTTGCGTCCAAACATCTCCACTTCAAATCACAGTGTGGCATCAGTTTCTTTAGTATTTATAAAATTACTTGTGCTGAGGAAAGCTACATTTTACACACACACACACACACTGACGTCACAGACGAGCCCAGTACTGACCTGAACCCTTAGATCTGTCATCTGTGACAGCAATTTGTGGAACCGCTCTCTCTCTGCAGGAGGCAGCTCTGACGACAGCACCACACCCACATAGTAGCCTGGAGCTGGTGCCATCATGTCCGGAAACATAAACACACCAGTGTTACACAGCAACACTGGAGAGTTCATGGCCATGAGTGGGTAGATCCAGTCACAGACCTGACAAAAGAATGATCAGGCAAAAACAAAAGTTTAACAGCTGGACAAAATTACAATGGGCTAAAACAAAGCAGATGCATCATGGTTTGACTGACAGTTTGGGGTCAAACCAATGATAAAGTGTTAATGCAGACCCCCCCCCCACCCCAAAAAACCCACTGCATGCATATGTGATCAATGTGTTTGAAAGGAAGTCAAAATCACCATTAGAAAAGAGAAAATGCATGTTAAAATGCAGAGTTTAAAGCTGGGCTGAGGCAATACAGCAAAAATATAATTTTTTTTCACTATATTGATAAATTTAGACATTTATCATGATATATAATTTGCTCACACTGTCAGTTTGAAGAGTATAATGACCAAAGTCTGAAGAAACCAGAGGGTTTGTAGCTGGAATTTTATACTTTCAAACAACAAACATTAACTAACAAACAAACAAACCCCAATGTTGATTTAACAGAACAAAACTATTTATCTGCCTTAAAGAAATACAAGTTAGTTTGTTTTGTAACTTATTAAAATAATAAAAGCTTTGACTCCTATCAAATTTACTGATTGACAGCCATAAACATCTATAAACTAACACAATTGTGTATGGTGATAAAAGCAGAAACCTCACGCAGGACATCTGTGCAACGTGCTATCAGATAAGACTGGTTTCTATTGTGACAGATTATTTCTGGTGTGGACTAAAGCCCTGTTTCCCAACCTGGGGTACAAGACCCCCATAGGGTGTAGCCAAAGATCACTTTGTGAAAAATAAAATAATGTAAGCATCCAAAATAAAATCTCCTACTCTGCTTCAATATAATAATTATATTACTTGTTCAATAATACCAGGAACTAATGGACAGAATTTCTTTGTTTCAGGCTTCTGCAGACTAAAGAAGATAGAACTAATGGACAGAATTTCTTTGTTTCAGGCTTCTGCAGACTAAAGAAGATACCTCCAACTGTTGTCGCAAGCGTTACGCTCTAGCACATTATAGTATATATGCACTGATAATTTTTAGCAATGACTGAACCGACACCAATATATTTATTGAAACTCTGATATATAACCATACCTAAAATGATAACATTTCACAAAAAAAGACCACTTTTAAGTTTTGATGGTTATGTCACACTTTGGCTTCATTATATTTGAACTAGGCCCTGTGCACAATTTCTCCAATCACAGCCACAGAACCCTGCAAGTTCTTCTGGGTTGTCTGGGTGTCTTTGTTGCTTTCCTCACTCCTCCTTCTTGCACAGTCACTCAGTTTTTGAGAACTCTCCACTCCACACAGAGTTACCATACAGTGCCATACTGTTTGTATTTATTCATAATTGAAGCAAATAAAGTCCAAGACATATTCAGTGATTTGGAAATGTTCATGTATCCATCCCCTGACTTGTCTGAAGAAAACTGGCAATTAAACTGATTATTTACAGGTATTATATCAAAGGGGCCCGTTACTTATGTAGTAACCCATCATCTTGGCTTTTATATTTTTAATTAATTTATAACAGATTCTCAAGATTTGGTGTGAGTTTGAGTTTAAGAAAGATAATTTCAGAAATTTTTATACTGAGAAGCCTGATTGACTTTTTGTTTTTGAAATGACATACACAAATTAAAATTCATGAAATACCAAGGGGGCGAATACTTTTGTAAACTACTGTATGTTGCAGTCACAAGAGTACATATGCCTTAGTTAAAATGTTTCAACCTCAATTTCCATTTTATCATACAATATATGTCATCACTCAATTGTAAGAGCTCCCCCCCAACCCCAATATGTTAAACATAATACTATCAAGGTGCATTTATTTGTTGGACTGACCAATACTCAGAACAACAAGTGCAAAGAACTCAGTGAAGATCTAAGGAGAATTGTAGATTTACACAAGTTGGAAAACTCTCTTGGAGCCATTTCTAAACAATTGCACCAGGGCTGCCACGATTAATCGACTAGTCACGATTATGTGGACTATCAAACTCGTCAGCGACTAATTTAATAATCAACGTCATCATTTATTTTTTTAAGCTTTGTTTTCCTCTCAAAACTGCCGCTGTATCTTTCGCTGCCTTTCTGTCCTTGACGCACATGCGCAGTAGTGGTAATCGGGTCAGCCGATTGTTTTACCTGCTTTACATGTTTCTGCTACTTCCTGACGTGTCTTATAGGCTGCTACTTCTTGATTTGGCCAGACAGCAGGGGGAACTTATGCCCCCTACTGTCTGACATCTTCTCCAGGACGGCATCCCATGTATGTGATAGGGTGTAGGCCCCCTCATCCCGATTCATGCTTCTTGGACCTCGCTTGTGGATCTCGATGGCCTCTCTGATCCAGCGATGGTATTTGTTGCTTTCAGCACGTATGATCCTGGCATTGGTCCAGTCCATGATGTGATTTTTCCTCTTGCAATAGTCGGATATGGACGTCAGACAGTAGGGAGCGTAAGTTCCCCCTGCTGTCTGGCCAAATCAAGAAGTAGCAGCCTATAAGACACGTCACTTCCCCATCTTGTGATGCTTCTGAGGAAGGCTACAGGAAGTAGCCGAAACATGTAAAGCAGGTAAAACAATCTTTCCTGTCTGACTAAAAGAACTGTTGAAATAGTTAACTTAAGAAGACAGTATGAAATTTCACAAATGTTTATATGAAAGTTTTGGACCAAGCGGTGTCAAGGCATGTCGGGCGCTGGAACATCAATTTTTAAAGTTAGCGCGGTACAAGAACCACCTACGTTTCCATCTGAGGTGCCGGGACGAGGGAATAATTCTGAGGAGTTTATACATCAGAAACCCGATAAAGACCAAGAACTCTGAGGACATCGTACGCAAAGCACGTAAGGCCCTGGTTAAAGAACGGATACGGATTATTACACACAATATTACGCAAATCAACGCAGACATCGAGGAAAAAAGGCAGGATTTTAAACGCATCTACAATCCACAACCTGAAATAAACGCGGACATGACGGAGCATTTAAAACAACAATACGAAAAGGAATTCATAAAAACCAAGAAGAGACACATCGAAAAACTGGACAAACTCTTAACCAAAACAAAAGCTAACAGGGACACAACAAAACATGTAGCTGTGCCGGACAATTGGGTAAAAAACTACTCACATCATCAGCTCACACACACAGAAACACAAGTATTAGCAAAAGGACTCAACTACGTAATAACACCGGACACAATACCATACGAGGATTTTATTTTAGCCAAGGAATTAGCTTGTCAATCCATACACGATCAGGGAAAGGAATCAGCATTATGCAATGAGGTAGCAGGCATTCTCAAAACCGCACATTTACCACCCAGTAACATCACCAAGGAAGAAAGGAGAGCCATACATACACTAGGTAAACAGGACGACATCATTATACTACCAGCAGACAAAGGTCGCACCACAGTAGTTATGGATAGGGATAGTTACAACAACAAAATGGACATCTTGCTTAAGGACCACAACACATACCACACACTGCAAAAAGACCCAACAGAACAACTAAAAAGGGCTCTTAAATCATTACTCAAACCCATGTTAGCTGAAAACAAAATAACTCAGGACTCATACAACCACCTGGTGCCCACAGCCACCATCACCCCCCGGATATATGGTTTGCCGAAAATACACAAGCCTGACACACCACTCCGCCCCATTGTCGATAGCATAGGATCCGTCACTTATAACCTTTCCAAATCTCTTGTAGAAATCATAAAACCCCTTCTCGGACTCACTGAACAGCACTGCAGGAACTCACAACAATTGGCAAAGGACTTACAACAAATCACTATAGGACAGGATGAAATATTCATATCACACGATGTCATATCACTTTTCACAAAAACCCCAGTAGAAGCCACACTCAACATTGTACACAGTGAACTTTGTATTTTTGTATGGCCTTGCCTTGCAATGTGGAGCGCCTTGGGGCAACTGTTTGTTGTGATTTGGCGCTATACAAGAAAAAAGTTGATTGATTGATTGATTGAACTCAGTAAGGACAAATCGCTCCGGAAACGAACCAAACTCACAGTTGAAGACATCATGTCATTACTCAGTTTCGTTGCAACATCCACTTACTTTCAATACAACAACACTATATACAAACAGACTGAAGGCTTCGCCATGGGAGACCCGTTATCAGCCATTATGAGCGGGTTTTTCATGGAGCATCTGGAACAACAACCTATATCCACAGCACCAGCAGATTGTAGCATATCGTTTTGGAAAAGGTACGTCGATGACATTTTAGAAAAAATAAAAACCGGACACACACACACAACAGCTCACAGATCACCTCAACACCACAGACCATACAGGCAGCATCAAATTCACGTATGAAAAGGAAACAAACAATGAAATAGCTTTTTTGGATTTAAAAATACACCACAACACAGACGGCAGTATCAAACTTAAAATACACAGGAAACCCACACACACGGACCAATATTTGCTCTGGACATCAGAACACCCTACAGAACATAAGCTGTCAGTAGTCAGAACACTGTACAACCGGGCCACTACAGTCACAGATACACAGGACAGGGAAGAGGAGGAGACACACATATACAATGCACTCACAAACTGCCAGTATCCACAATGGGCAATTGAAAAAGGTAAAAAACAGGTACAAAACACAGAAAAACAAGTACAAAAGAAGAAAAAGAACACTCTCAATTAAAACAAACCAGCTATAGTCACACTGCCAAATATCAGGGGGGTCACTGAACGCATCCAAAGAGTCATGAAAAAATACAATATCAATACACCGGTCAAACCACACACCAAATTCAGACAGCTTTTAGTTAGGCCCAAGGACAAAATAAAACCAGAACACAAATGCGATGTAATATATGAAATACCATGCTTATCATGCAACAACACATACATTGGGGAGACAGGGAGACAATTTGGAACAAGGAAAAATTAACATCAAAAAGAATGTGAAAAAGAGACAGACAATAGACAAACGAGCAATAAAAGAACAAGCTGAGCAGGAAAATCTCAAATCAGCCATATCCGACCATTGCAAGAGGAAAAATCACATCATGGACTGGACCAATGCCAGGATCATACGTGCTGAAAGCAACAAATACCACCTCTGGATCAGAGAGGCCATCGAGATCCGCAAGCGAGTTCCAAGAAGCATGAATCAGGATGAGGGGGCCTACACCCTATCACATACATGGGATGCCGTCCTGGAGAAGACGTCAGACAGTAGGGGGCATAAGTTTCCCCTGCTGTCTGGCCAAATCAAGAAGTAGCAGCCTATAAGACACATCACTTCCCAATCTTGTGACGCTTCTGAGGAAGGCTACAGGAAGTAGCCGAAACATGTAAAGCAGGTAAAACAATCTTTCCTGTCTGACTAAAAGAACTGTTGAAATAGTTAACTTAAGAAGACAGTATGAAATTTCACAAATGAAAATTTCTGACCAAGTTGAAAGAAAACACTTCACTGGAATATAGAGTGTATCATAGAGAAATGAATCTCTTTTGTGTATATTCTTATATTAATAAAATATACAATGACAAAGCCACTGTCATATGAGCCACCAAACAGAGTGAAAAAGCATTTCCATTCTATGAATTTGCTATGACAGAATATCTCAGGATGGAAAACCTGATGTGAAAAAAAACCTGAGGCTAATTAAAAAGGGATAAATTGAGACTTGTAATTATTTCACTAAACGAATGGTGAGATATTTATCATGACAAAGCATTCAGGCAGTAAAACTAAAGTCACTACTTTACAGAATACAGAGCGACACAAAAAATAAATCATTTTCTAACCTTTATTCAGCAATTCTTGTAATTCCCCCCACATCATTTATATTACATATAATACACACTTCACAATTTATTCATATTTATTTTTTATTCATTTAACCTAAAGGTTTAACCAGTTGATACTCCTTTGTCAGCTTGTCGCAGCATCTGGATGCTGCACAAAACAGCATTTTCAGATCACTAACCCAAGTTTAAGTCAGCGCATCATCGATTTCTGTTTAATCTAATGCCTGATGACGCTAAGCAAGATGGCGGCTGCTGGCAACAGCTCACAGGCTGCATCTGCCATCTAGTGGATTAAATAGAAATTGATGGTCTCTTACTCACATCATGTAGGCGTGTCAGTGAGCACAGACTATGTCAGTGAGTGTGTGTCTGTCCTGAGAACAAGCAGAAGTGTGGAGACAGTTCAAGCCCAAATTTGTTACTAGCAGGTTTTTGTTTTTTTTTTTAAACACATGGAGAAACAGAAATGTGAGATTTTCAGGATGGTTAACATGAAACATCTGCCATATTTAACTGTGAAAGGTTGCTCAAAACCAGAATTTGCACAGTGTGACCCCTTTTAAAAAATGTTTTTTTTTTATTCTCTTCTTTACATCCATTCTTCTTACCTGCAGAAATGCCGGTGGTCGATCTGGCATGGTGTCAGGGCGCTCACTGGTAAACTTCACCAGTCGTAAGTACCCTGGGTAGGAAGGAGCGCTGACTTGACCTTCAGGTGTGACAAAGAAAATTTGAACCCCCTGAGGGATGAACAGCAGCTCTTCTCCGTCTTCACCAATACTCTGAGGAGATGGCGATATAGTTGATGTGCCACTGTAGAACTCATCTCCAACTAGCGACAGCTCCCCGGCTTGTGTTCCATATGAGATTGAAAGGTGGCCATCAGCCGCCTGAGGGGAATAAGCTGGAGGTTGCTCATGTGAAACCGCAAGCTGTCTGGGGCGTGAAACATGCGGAGAGGCACTACTGCATGCAGGTACTCCTCTTATAGCTCCTGCTGACTGATCATAATTCAAAGGCAACTTTGGTGAATCTGGTTTCTCTGGCTTCTCTTTGGTCGAAAGTTTTGGGTAGAGCTTTTCTGCAGACACACCTGTACCACTAGAGCTCAATACAGGTATGGAATCAAGGTCACAGCTGGTCTCTAGTATGGCTAAGCGGGAGGTGATGTTGTGAAGCGTCTCCTGCATCTTATGCTGCATCTGTCTGGCTGATTCCCAGGACTGGCCGACACACTCATCTCCTTGTGTCGGCACACTGATGGCCCTGAGAAGGTGCTGTCGCCCACGTTTGTACAGCTCCAGAGCCCGAGCCTTGTCTCCAGATTCGTCTGCTGTCAAGCCTTTAGTGATGCACTCAAAAGCACTTTCATAGCCGTCTTTGATCACCTCAAGTCTTGCGTTGTCAAATGCATCTTGTTTAGCTTTCTCCATTCTCTGTAACACAAGAGTGACAATTAGGTTGATTTGTACCTTTTCATATACTGAAACATGTAATTTAAAAAAGCACTGTTGATAAGGCAAAAAAAAAAAAAAAACCCGAAGGACGGCGGAGCAAGAATATGGGTTGCCGCGGAGCCAGTGCTGGGCAAAGCTAACCAAAAAGTTAGCTTCGATAACCATTATTCCGCTTACTGAAAAGTTCGCTTTTATAAAGCTAAACCGATAAACCCCTAAAAAATTTAGCAGAAGTTACAAATAAAAGCTAAACCAATAACTTTCAGTATTGATTTCATTACACTAGCAGCTATTGACACAACAACAAGCTAGCGCTTCTATCTCAGATCAGCCATCTCTCAACAAAAGAGACCTGTTGACCATAAATGTACTGCATTTTAAATGAACTGCATTATATATATAGCGCTTTTCCATCTGCATCAGACGCCAAAGGCGCTTTACAATTATGCCTCACATTCACCCCAATGTCAGGGTGCTGCCATACAAGGCGCTCACTACACACCGGGAGCAATAGGGGAATAAAAGCCTTGCCCAAGAGCCCTTAGTGATTTTCCAGTCAGGCGGGGATTTGAACCCATGATCTTCTGGACTCAAGCCCAACACCTTAACCACTAGACCATCACCTCCCCTTAAAGAAAGGAAAGAGAAGAATGAAAGGAAGAAGGGGGAGGGGGACAGGAATAATTTCTCAAGCCATACAGACTCGCTGGCATATCACACAAGTCATGCACATGCAGACAGTTTTGACTTATGGTTAAATTTTTAAACAAACTAATTCCAGACAAGTTATTGAAATTAATGTCACGTCTGTTGTTTTATAAAGTGTATATATATATATGTTTTAGTTTTAAAGTAATGCACTAATTTTTAAGGTTGTAGCATTTAGACACGCATGCCGCAATACATTATGGGTAAATGAGTTTCCTGACATGAGTGGTTGGTTGGTCGGTATAACACAGTTACTGAAACATGTGGTGGGTTTTACAAATAAATCTGCATTTGTAAATATGTCAATTTTTGTAAAAAAAAAAAAAAAGATTTGAAAACTGAAAATTCGTTTTGTTAAGTGGATTCAGCACTTTTAACGAATGTGTGGCGGCAAATGCTGTTCATACTGCCATGAACACTGCCATCTAGTGTTCATTCGGGGTTTTCACGTATCCCATAATCCCTTGCGTGCCAGAGAGTCGCTGCAGTCAAAACAACATAGAGAATCCACACGATGACAATTGAAAATATTATACTACAAAAATATAATTTTTTTATGCTTTTCATCACTTTAATAAGAGACTGCTGCATGATACCCTGAAAACTTGCTAAAACAATTATAACAAAAAATCCGTGTCTGCTACGTTTCATCTGAATTTAATAAGCGCAAACCGAATTTCAGACATATTATATATATTAGTCTGGAACAAACAGGCCAAACAGTGTTGTAAAGAACAATAATCAAGACGTTAAAGAGCAAACTTTCCCCCAGAACGATATGAACAGGAAGCGAGCTGAGCTCACAACAGCTCCCATTGAAAATAACGGACAGACAGCCTGTGATTCTCGTATGTTTACATAAAATAAACGCAATAACAACGGCTATAAACCCAGAGAATATATTCATGAGAGTTTTAGGCACAATACAAAAATAGTTTTTTGTTGCGATGTTAATTGTGTTGGCTGTGTGCAGCGGTTCAAGTGAAGCGTGATCAGAGCGTATCAATGCAGTTCTCGATGTTACGGAGATCTCGCAGCGCGGCGACCTCTCCGAGATTTTGCGGGATTTGAAACCTGAAAAGCCTCAATGGCAGTGTGACTACAAAGCTGGTTTTGTTTTGTCCATTTGCTTCTAACAGCCAGTTGACAGCTCTCACTGCCTGGAACAATGAGATTTATACACCAACTTGCGCTGAAATGAACCATGGTATGACGAGTCTGACCCATTTGAAAAGTGACTAAATGACATGCATTTGTATTGCGTTCGGCGATGTTTTCATCGACCAAAAACGGCCACCAGAGGGCGCTCGGGTAAAGTCCGCAGCAACCTTAGAGAAATCCACTTATGTGTCTGAAGGGATTTAAATGGGCTTATTACATGTCATGTCACAAAACCTGCTAAATTCACTGTCAACACTAAACGCCATCTCACTCCGTCTTTTTTTTAATCGTCCACTCTAGCTAGGCCTGGCGACTCCGATTAAATTAGGTCACTAATGCTAAAGTAGCTAACATGACTCGGTAACTCAACATACCTTCAGGAGTAAAAAGGTTCATTCACTTGTTCGCTATTTTGTGTTTAACTCCAGTTCAGCTGTAACGCTCGCTTCTTTTCTTTAATTTAAGGCGGTGACAGAGTAGTTACGACTTTTAGCTTCAGCAGTGTTTTTAACTTTCTTCTTCTTTCAAAATTACGGGTAGTTGCCAAAAAATATCGGTGCATTATCGCCACCAACTGGGTGGATGTTGGAATTGAAGCTTGATATCTCAATTTCATTACAGCTTTATGGGAAACATGTTTTAACTGTCAAAGTAAGTGTTAAGTCGAGCTAAAAATACAAAGATCACTCTCTCTCTCTCTCTCTCTCTCTCTCTCTCTCTCTCTCTCTCTCTCTCTCTCTCTCTCTCTCTCTCTCTCTCTCTCTCTCTCTCTCTCTCTCTCTCTCTCTCACACACACACACACACACAGGACATCAACAGCTTTTTGTTTTGCAATTTTCTATCTTCACACAACCGCAATGGATGTTGTGCAGACTTTAATTCAAGGGGTTCAAAAAAGAACATTCCACAAATCATTTATGATTTACAACCACTTATATACAGTCCCTCAATTTAAGAGCCTGTAATTGGATGAACTAAACATAAGGATCATTTGAATACAAATCATCATTGCTACAGCCAGTTCTCCTCAGACAGGTCAGGGGATGGATACATAAACATTTCCAAGTCACTAAATATGCCTTGTACTCATCAATCATTCAATAAATACATGCAGCTAGCACACTGGTACTGGGTGGTCATTGTGTAGGGAGGAGACTTTTGTTAAAAGTCAGTGACTGTGCAAGAAGGAGTGAGGGAAGCCACCAAGACTCTCGGGATTTATAGGCTTCTGTGAATGTTATTGGAGAAATTGTCCATGGTGCAACTGTCGCTTCACTGGTAACAGTTTTGTAATGCAACGGGACAGAGGATTTTCATCCAAGAAAAGAGATCAAATCTAAGCTAAAATCTCCCATGTGCCGTTTGTGGAATTGTTGCAATTTCCCCATCATCTTCATAAAGGAAATCCAACATGAAGCTGATGTTTATTTGGATGAATGGATGACGTCTCCTCAAACTTGTTGTTTTACTGCCCCCTGTTGTCCATACCTTGGACATTACAGATGTTACTGCAGTCGTGTGCATGCTGTCTTCTCTCTTCATTTTTTACTCTGTTTTGATTTTTCAAAGTCCTCACACACTTTTGGAACACTCTATACTGTTCTGCACAGTAACAATATTTCACAGTAGCCGCACATTGTACACCTGTTTGGCAGGGTTGGGAGGGTTACTTTAAAAATGTATCTGATACAGTTACTATACCTGTTGAAAAATGTAATCAGTAACGTAATCCAAGTACCATAATATTAAAGTAATGCAATTTGATTACTTTCAATTACTTCTGGATTACTCCAAAATCAAATATGCTAATACAGACAAAAGAAACTAAATATAAATAGTCTTGACCACATAGTACAGTTTATTAAGCAAAAATAAAACTGTTTCTTTTACATGGCATGCTCTGTTTTACTTCACATTATGAATTAAGAGTGCCACAATATTGTTTTAAACACACCCAGTGTTCACCTGCTAAATTTTCAACAAAAAATGCCAAACAAATGAAGGGTAATGAAAACGGTGTGCGGATGAATTTGTAATTAAAAATGGCTTGCAGAACCATATACAAAACCAAAAAAAATGTCTACTACTTGTTCAATAAATTCGCACCATGTTTAAAATATCAGTCCACTTATTGAACTTTCAAAATAAGAACAACTGCATAATGAAAACCATTAAGTAAATACTGTCAGTAAGGAGGCGTGGTCGCCATTTTAATTCCGGGCAAGTTAGTGATTTGCGTGCATAGAAGTTCAAGAAACAGGTGGAATATGCCGGAAAGCTGCGCATGTTGGCAAAGCCACAAACGGAGGAACAAGGGAGACAATATTTCCTTCCATAAGTAAGTGGTTTTGGTTCTTCTTGTCACTTTGTCCGTGATATTTGGATGATAAACAGCTGTATGTTTCCTGCCGTACCTGTGTCACCCGATGACACGGAGCATTAACTCTTCACTTATGTCTAGTTGATATTTTCCACTGCTAGACCAATGTCTAGTTAAGATACTAGTCGTTAGTGATTAAAATTGTTCGACGAGACTGGGGATTTTTTTAATTTGCACCTTAAAATAATGAGATTATAATGACTCGCGCTGTGCCGCTCAGTCACACCCACACATAGAGATGTGTACACACACCACTGACTTCATGAATGAAACTCGGTCAATAAAGGATAATTGTGTAAAAATACAATATGTATATAAATGTATTATAATGGTTTTAGGAGCCGTGCTGCGCTGAACACAGCAGCTGCTGCAGGACGCCTCAGCTCAGCAACTTGAACAGCGCAGATCCGTGTAACTTTCAACACTAATATTTGGGAATGTGTGTGTGTCCGAGTAAGTTTAACACTTTCCTGACATAATTTAATGTAATTTAATTTTACTGGCTCAGTATCCAGGTCAAAAATGACATTTTTTAACAGGTATTTTGCGAGCACTTTTCTGAGTGTGTTCTGTCGCGAATCTCCATTGAAAATGCATTAACATCCGGGTACTTCATCAATATTTTGCCCAGTTAGGAGACGTCATGTCACTGTCCATGAAGGGTCGTTTGTGTTTAAAAGAAAAAAAAATATATATATATTATATTATATACAGATAATATCATAAAATGCATTAAAACTGTAATCCTGCGAAGTAATCCCCATTTTTACTAAATAAACCTGTAATCTGAATACGTCTTTTTTTTCTGTAACTGTAGCGGAATACAGTTACCTTTTTTTTTGTATCCTAATTACGTAATGCAGTTACATGTATTCCGTTACTCCCCAAGCCTGCTGTTTGGTCCTACATGTCCACTGTCTGCTTTCTCACCATCCACAACCCTTCATCAGAAAAAGTTAAAGCAATATGGAAAATTAAAAGAAAAAGAAAAACATAAACAGCAGTGATTCTTACATTTAATAATAATAATAATAATACATTTTATTTGTATAGCACTTTTCTGGACACTCAAAGATGCTTTACAAACCAAAAGAAAAGGATAAAAACGCTAAGAAAAAAACACATTACAAATCAGGGCTGTACATTAAAAGCTAACTTAAACAGATGGGTTTTGAGTTCTTTTCTTGAAGGACGGGAGGTCGGGGCAAGCACGGAGTGGTTGGGGCAGAGAGTTCCAGAGGGTAGGGGCAGCGATGGAGAAGGCTCTGTCTCCCCAGGTTCGGAGCCTGGTCCTACAGGGAAAGGACAAAAGGTTTGTGTCGGAGGAGCGGAGAGAGCGTGATGGAGTGTGGCGGTGGAGGAGGTCAGTGAGATATGTGGGGGCCAGGTTATGGAGGGCTTTGAAAGTGATCAGGAGGATTTTGAAGTGAATGCGTTGAGTGATGGGGAGCCAGTGGAGGTTTTGTAGGAAGGGGGTGATGTGTTCTCGAGTGCGGGTGTGGGTGAGGAGACGGGCAGCAGAGTTTTGTATATACTGTAGTTTATTGAGTATTTTAGAAGGTAAACCATAGAGGATGCTATTGCAATAGTCGATTCTGGATGTGATAAAAGCATGTATAAGGGTTTCAGCAGCGGAGAAAGTGAGGGATGAACGGAGACGTGCAATATTTTTCAAGTGGAAGAATGCAGTCCAGGTTATTTGTTTAATGTGTGGGTCAAATGAGAGGATGGGGTCGAGAAGGATTCCAAGATTGCAGACAAGGGGGGATGGAGTGAGTGTAGTGTTGTCAAAACAGAGTGAAAAATGGGTTGATTTTGTGATGTTTTTAGGGCCGATGATGATGATGTCTGTTTTGTCAGTGTTTAATTTCAAGAAATTGTGTTGCATCCAAGTTTTTAACTCAGACAGGCAGTGGGTGAGGGTGGAGTGAATGTTAGGGTTTATGGATGTGGTGGAAATGTAAAGCTGTATGTCATCAGCATAACAGTGGAAGTGGAGACCATGATGACGGATGAGGATGAGGATGTAGAGAATGAAGAGGAGAGGACCAAGTACCGAACCCTGGGGAACACCTTGAGATAGGGGGGCTATGGAGGAAGAGCAGCGGTTAACGTGGATGAACTGTTGCCGGTTTGTGAGGTATGATTGAAGCCAGGAGAGGGTGGAGCCGGTGATGTTGAGGGAGGTCTTGAGGCGAGACAGGAGGATGGAGTGGCTGTTGGTGTCAAAGGCAGCGGTGAGGTCCAGGAGAATGAGAATATTGAGATGGCCGGAGTCAGAGGAGAGGAGGAGATCATTTTCATCAAGTCATTTACTTTGACTTCTATTTCATTGCAGACAGTAGGAACCCAAGACATTTCATGTTTTGTGTGGTCAACTTCATTTTGTTTATTATATATCCATTCTTGCATTTAAGGCCTGCAACACTTTCCAAAAAAAGTTGAAACAGGGGCAATTTGGGACTAATAAGGAGGTTAAAAAAAAAATAATAATAATGTTCTTTCAAACAGGTGAGGACAACAGACAACTGTAATTACATACAACATTAAACTAGTATCCATGAAATGACACTGGGGGGCAAAGATGAGCAGAGGATCTCCAGTTTGTCAAGAAATGTGGAAATGTGTCTTGAAGAAAGACAGGAAAGGATTTGCATATTTCTCCTTCTACAGTTCATTCATTCATTCATTCATCTTCTACCGCTTAGTCCAATTAAGGGTCGCGGGGTGATGGAGCCTATCCCAGCAGTCATAGAGGGCGAGGCAGGGTACACCCAGGACAGGATGTCAGTCTGTCGCAGGGCCACAAATACACAAACAAACACAGACACACCCACACACACACCTACGGACAATTTTAAAGATGCCAATCCACCTAACCCGCATGTCTTTGGATGTGGGAGGAAGCTGGAGCACCCGGAGGAAACCCACGCAAACACGGGGAGAACATGCAAACTCCACACAGAAAGGCCACGGGAATTGAACCCATGACCCTCGCTGTGAGGCAACAGTGCTAACCACTAATCCACCGTGCTGCCCTCTTCAGTTCATAATACATTAAATGATTTGAAGAATATGAAGGGATTTCAGTTTGTGATGCATGATGAGATATTAATTTCACAGTGATTTATCTTACTTGAATGACATAAAAGTTGTTATTGATGATCTCTACAATTATTCTAAAAACTTGATTCAATACAACCTTCCTTTTTTCATAATTTGCAGACCCCCTGAAAGAAACAGTAGTATTATCACATACGTTGCATTTGGAAAGTATTCACAGCGCTTCACCTTTTCCACATTTTGTTATGTTACAGCCATATTCCAAAATTTATGAAATTAATTTTTCCTCCTCAAAATTCTACTCACAGCACTGCATAATGACAACATGAAAAACGTTTTTTTTTATTTATGAAAATTTATTAAAAATAACAAATCACGTGTACATAAGTATTCACACCTTTTTCTCAGTACTTTGTTGATGCACCTTTGGCAGCAATTACAACCTCAAGTCTTCTTGTATATGATGCCACAAGCTTGGTGCACCTATCTTTGGGCAGGTTTGCCCATTCCTCTTTGGAGCACCTCTCAAGCTCCATCAGGTTAGATGGGGAGCGCCGGTGCATAGTCATTTTCAGATCTCTCCAGAGTTGTTCAATCGGATTCAGGTCTGGATGCTGGCTGGGCCACTCAAGGACATTCACAGAGTTGTCCTGAAGCCACTCCTTTGATATCTTGGCTGTGTGCTTTGGGTCATTGTCCAGCTGAAAGATGAATTGTCACCCCAGTCTGAGGTCAAGAGTGCTCTGGAGCAGGTTTTCATCATGGATGTCTCTATACATTGTTGCATTCATCTTTCTCTCAATCCTGACTAGTCTCCCAGTTCCTGCCACTGAAAAACATCCCCACAGCATAATGCTGCCACTATCATGCTTCACTGTAGGGATGGTGCCTGGTTTCCTCCAAACATGACATCCAGGATTCAGGCCAAAGAGTTCAAGCTTTGTCTCATCAGACCAGAGAATTTTGTTTCGCATGGTATGAGAGTCCTTCAGGTGCCTTTTGGCAAACTCCAGCTGCCATGTGCCTTTTACTAAGGAGTGGCTTCCGTCTGACTGCTCTACCATACAGGCCTGATTGGTGGATTGCTGCAGAGATAGCTGTCCTTCTGGAAGGTTCTCCTCTTTCCACTGAGGAATGCTGGAGCTCTGACAGAGTGACCACCGGGTTCTTGGTCACCTCTCTAAGGTCGTTCTCCCCTGATTGCTCAGTTTAGATGGGCAGCCAGCTCTCGGAAGAGTCCTGGTGGATCCGAACTTCTTTCATTTACAGGGCCACTGTCCTCATTGGGACCTTCAAAGCGGCAGAAATGGTCCCCAGATTTGTGCCTCGAGACAATCCTCAGAGGTCTACAGACAATTCCTTTAACTTCTTGCATGGTTTTTGCTCTGACATGCACTGTCAACTGTGGGACCTAATATGCAGACAGGTGTGTCTTTCCAAATCATGTCCAATCAACTGAATTTACCCCAGGTGGACTCCAATTAAGCTGTAGAAACATCTCAAGGATGATCAGTGGAAACAGGATGCACCTGAGCTCAATTCTGAGCTTAATAGCAAAGGCTGTGAATACCTATGTACATGTGATTTCTTAGTTTTTCTGTTTTTAATGAATTTGCAAACAAACAAACAAAAACAACAACAACAAAAAACAAACAAACAACAACAACAAAACAACCTTTTTTCCACATTGCCATTATGGGGTATTGCGTGTAGAAGTTTGAAGGAAAAATGAATTTCATCCTTCTTAGAATTACGCTGTAACATAAACTGCAGCACCGTGCTTGTAGACCACAAACCTCCGTCAACACTAAGTTTCCAATTCCACAAATTTTACCTTGGAAAAATTGGCATCATCAAAGTCCTGTTAGAAATTCATTTTCATAAGCTAAATTAGATTAGATGAGACAAACACGCATAAAACTGGAACCGCCATCCAATTTTGGTGGTGGTGTTGTGAAAGTGTAGGGACACGGACCCACAACAGGGGCTCCATGCAAGGGCGTGAACACAGAATCTAGCAGAGGCAGTGGGTATCGATTGCGAACCGTGACTTCGTTCAGCCCTCTGTAGTCTATGCATGGACGGAGTCTGCCGTCCTTTTTGCCCACGAAAAAGAAACCTGCACCCATCGGGGAGGTGGAGTTCCGGATCAACCCAGCAGCTAAGGAGTCCCGGATGTAGGTCTCCATTGATTCGCGTTCAGGACGAGAGAGGTTGTACAACCTGCTGGACGGGTACTCAGCGCCTGGGATCAAATCAATGGCACAATCATACAGACGGTGCGGGGGAAGAGTGAGTGCCAGATCTTTGCTGAAGACGTCAGCAAGATCATGGTACTCCTCCGGCACCACCGACAGATTGGGGGTGACTTTAACCTCCTCATTAGCTGTCACACCAGGTGGAACCGAGGATCCTAAACATTCCCGGTGGCAGGTGTCGCTCCACTGCGTCACTACCCCAGACGGCCAATCAATCTGGGACTTGTGCTTAATCATCCATGGAAATCCCAAAATCACTCGGGAGGTAGAAGGTGTTACATAGAACACAATCTCCTCCCTGTGATTTCCAGACACCACCAAAGTCACGGGTGGTGTCTGGTGTGTGATTAATGGAAGAAGGGTGACATCTAGTGCCCGTACCTTTAATGGGGAAGGTAGAGCCACTAGAGGGAGCCTTACCTCCCTGGCCCATCTGCTGTCCAGCAGATTCCCTTCAGACCCCGTGTCCACCAGTGCTGGAGCGTGAAGGGTAAGATCCCCAAAAAGGATCATCACTGGGATGCGTGCGGATCTACGGGCTCTCCCCGCGTGGATGTTATGGCCCACCCTTAACCCAGTCTCTAAGGGCAGGCGTTGAAGTTTAACCGCTTGGGGCAGTTTCTTTGTATGTGCTCATTAGAGCCACAGAAAAAAACATTCTCCGTGAGCCAGCCTCAGTTGTCTGTAATGTGATTTTACTTTAGCCCTGCTCATGTCCATAGCTTCGTCAGCAGGGAGAGCTGTTGCTCCATGGAGCTCTCCGACTGTGGAGCGTGGGGACGGCGGCACCCTTTCGGACCCGGAAGGAAGAGGGATGGCTCGCGCCCGGCCACGCCCTTCGCCCCGCTCCCGACGGTGTTCTTCTAACCGGTTGTCCAACCGTATGACCAGGTCGACAAGCCCGTCAAAATCCCGCGGCTCATCCTTAGCCAGCAGGTGCTCCTTCAGGACCGGAGACAGTCCGTTTACGAAGGCGGCGTGGAGTGCAACGTTATTCCAGCCGGACCTCGCAGCCGCGATGCAGACGTCGACTGCATACTCTGACGTCCCTGTCTCATTGACAGCAGCACGGTCGAAGCGGTCTCGCCTCTATTGGGATGATCAAACACCTGTTTAAACTCCTTCACAAACTCAGTATATGTTGTTAGGAGCTGTGGATTTTGCTCCCAGAGCACCGTAGCCCAGGCGCATGCCTCTCCTCAAAGCAAATTAATGACATAAGCCACCCGGCTGGCATCTGACGCGTACATGACGGGACGCTGTGCAAAGACGAGCAAACACTGCATTAAGAAGTCTGCGCATGTCTCGACACAACCTCCGTACGGTTCCGGAGGGCTTATGTATGCTTCAGGGGATGGGGGGGGGGGGGGGTTTGTTGAATCACCACTGGAATGTCTGTATCTAGTGCTCGGTCGGCTGGAGGAGGTGCTGCAGCAGCTCCCTGAGTGCGCGCTTCCACCTGGGCGGTGACAGCCTCCATCCTCCGATTGAGTATAACGTTCTGCTCGCTTACCAAGTCCAACCGAGCAGTGAAGGCGGTTAAGATGTGCTGCAGCTCAATCAACACACCTCCTGCCGATGCCTGTGCACCCTGTGTTTCCATTGGCGGTTCAATCGATGGTTGACGCCCCTCGGGATCCATGACGCTGGCTGAAAAATCCTGCTGTGAAAGTGTAGGGACACAGACCCACAACAGGAGGCGCAAATGAACGGACAATGGAATAAGCCAAAATATAACAATTTAATGTTGTGAATGTGCACAACAGAGCAACAGACAACACAATTGAGATCAACAGTCAATAAGTCACGGTGACGTGTGGGCACGCTCGAGGATAGAAGACGCCCGTCCAGAAAAGAGCCGGATACCACACGCTTTCCACTGCCACCGGATCTGAAGCACCCCAGAGCCACCAAGCGCTGGGTCCCCAGGTGGCCAATGCCTCCGGCTGTCAGATCGGGTACTGCTGGCAGGAAGAACAGACAGGTGATGGTGGGTGCGTGAACACCCAGCAAACAGTCAGAAAGGGTGGGAAACACCTCCACCTCTCAATCACAGTCACACAGGAACAAAAACGTGCAGCGCCTGAAGGACTACTTATCCGAGGAGCAAAGACGTCGTCTCCTCCCAGCTTCCAGCTGCTGACCAGTCAAACAGGTACGCCTGCAAATGTTCAGAAAGTTGTATGGCACAAAACCATGGCTGAGTGTTTACCTGATTGGTAGACGATTTCTCGGCAGTGAGGTGAAGATGCTGCCCGGCTTTTATGGAGATGTGGTTGTGATGATGATAAGTGACAGCTGGTGCTTGTTGATGAGTGACAGCTGTCACTCCCGGTTGCTCCGGCGCCCTCTCGTGCCTGAAGCCCGCACTTCAGGCAGGGCGCCCTCTGGTGGTGGGCCAGCAGTACCTCCTCTTCAGCGACCCACACAACAGGTGGACGTAAATCCATAACAGAAAAATAAGAGTGACTGAGGCACTTTTGATTGAGCGCCAACCTCCACCAACGCTAGTTTCAAATTTCAAAAATTTGCATTACATAAGTTAAAATATAATACAAAAAAAAAAGAGATCAAAATAGCTTTTCAATGTTAAATGTATGGGTGGTGGCCAAGTGGTTAATGCGCTTGGTTTCAATTCAGAAGGTTCCGGGTTCAAATCCCACCCCTGCCACATTTCTCTGTGTAATGTGGAGTTGCATCAAGAAGGGCATCGGGCGTAAAACTTGTGTCAATTCAACATGCAAATCCACCTTGGATTTGCTGTGGCGACCCCGAGTGCAAACAAGGGAGCAGCCGAAGGGACTTACTTGCTTTTCAATGTTAAAAAGAATCAAATATGAGCTAAATCTGCAACACGGATCAGATACAGATCAAACTTAGTCTATTCGTTGAGAGTACCAATGTGCATGTCATTGTCACAAATGACAGTGACTGAGGCACTTTTGATGGAGATATAATGCAAAACGTACATCAAACGTTTCCTGTAAGTCTTCACCAGGTTTGCACACACTGTAGCTGGTATTTTGGCCCATTCCTCCATGCAGATCTCCTCTAGAGCAGTGATGTTTTGGGGCTGTCACTGGGCAACATAGACTTTCAACTCCCTTCACAAATTTTCTATGGGGTTGAGGTCTGGAGACTGGCTTGGCCACTCCAGGACCTTGAAATGCTTTTTATGGAGCCACTCCGTTGTCTGAGCGGTGTGTTTGGGATCATCGTCATGCTGGAAGACCCAGCCACGTTGCATCTTCAATGCTCTCACTGAAGGAAGGAGGTTTTGGCTTAAAATCTCACGATACATGGCCACGTTCATTCTTCCCTTAAAACAGATCAGTCGTCCTGTTCCCTTTGCAGAAAAACAGCCCCAAAACATGGTGTTTCCACCCCCATGCTTCACAGTAGGTATGGTGTTCTTGGAACGCAACTCAGCATTCGTCTTCCTCCAAACATGATATTCTCCCAATCCTCTTCTGGACCATCCATCTGCTCTCTGGCAAACTTCAGATGAGCCTTGACAGGTACTGGCTTAAGCAGGGGGACATGCCTGGCACTGCAGGATTTGAATCCCACTCTGCGTAGTTTGTAGCCTTTGTTACATTGGTCATTCATCAGGTCTCTCCGTGTAGTTCTGGGATTTTTGTTCACTGTTCTCATGATCATTCTGACCCCACAGGATGACATCTTGCGTGGAGCCCCAGATCGAGGGAGATTATGTTCTTGTATGTCTTCCATTTTCTTACAATTGCTCCCATCCATCCATCCATCCATCCATCCATCCATCCATCCATCCATCCATCCATCCATCCATCCATCCATCCATCCATCCAATCATCCATCCATCCATTTTCTTCCGCTTATCCGAGGTCAGGTCGCGGTGGCAGCAGCGCAAGCAAAGCCGCCCAGACCTGATCTGCACACACCTCCCCCAGATCCTCTGGGGGAACCCCGAGGCGTTCCCAAGCCAGCTGAGAGACGTACTCCCTCCAGCGTGTCCTGGGTCTTCCCCAGGGCCTCCTCCTGATGGGACATGCCCGGAACACCTCTCCGCGAGGCGTCCAGGGGGCATCCGGAAAAGATGCCCGAGTCACCTCAGCTGGCTCCTTTCGACATGGAGGAGCAGCGGCTCAACTCCGAGCTCCTCCCGAGTGACCGAGCTCCTCACCCTATCCCTAAGGGAGCGTCTAGCCACCCTGCGGAGGAAACTCATCTCAGCTGCTTGTACTCCCGATCTTGTTCTTTCGGTCATGAGCCAAATCTCATGACTATAGGTGAGGGTCGGAACGTAGATCGATCTGTAAATTGAGAGCTTTGCCCCCCTGCTCAGCTCTCTCTTCACCACGACGGTCCGATACAGCGACCGCATCACTGCAGATGCTGCACCAATCCGTCTGTCGATCTCATGCTCCATCTGTCCCTCACTTGTGAACAAGACCCCAAGATACTTAAACTCCTCCACTTGAGGCAAGGACACCCCACCGACCTGAAAAGGGCACGGCACCTTTTTCCGGTCGAGAACCATGGCCTCAGATTTGGAGGTGCTGATCTTCATCCCGGACGCTTCACATTCAGCTGCAAACTGCCCCAGTGCACGCTGAAGGTCCTGGTTTGATGAAGCCAACAGGACCACATCATCCGCAAACAGCAGAGATGAGATTCTGTGGTTCCCAAACTGGACCTCTCTACACCCTGGCTGCACCGAGAAATTCTGTCCAAAAAGGTAATGAACAGAACCGATGACAAAGGGCAGCCCTGGCGGAGGCCGACGTGCACTGGAAACAGGTTTGACTTACTACCGGCGATGCGAACCAATCTCCTGTTGTGGTCGACCAGATAGCCCTTAGCAAAGGACCCTGGACCCCATACTCCTGGAGCACCCCCCACAGGGTGCCCCAAGGGACACGGTCGAATGCTAAGGAGTGTGATCCCCCTGTAGTTGGAACACACCCTCCTGTCCCCCTTCTTAAACAGTGGGACCACCACCCCAGTCTGCCAGTCCAGGGGCACTGTCCCCGACCGCCACGCAATGTTGCAGAGACATGTCAACCAGGACAGTCCCACAACATCCAGAGACTGAAGGTACCCAGGATGGATTTCATCCAACCCAGGAGCCTTGCCACCAAAGAGCTTTCTGACCACCTCAGTGACTTCGGCCTGGGTGATGGATGAGGCCGCCTCTGAGTCCCCGGTCTCTGCTTCCTCTTCGGAAGACGTGACAATGGGATTGTGGAAATCCTTGAAGTATTCCTTCCACCGCTCGACAACATCCCCAGTCAGGGTCAGCAGCTCCCCACCCACACTATAGATAGTGTTGGCGGAGAGCTGCTTCCGCCTCCTGAGGTGTCGGACGGTTTGCCAGAATTTCTTCAAGGCCAACCGATAGTCCTCCTCCATGGCCTCCCCGAACTCCTCGCAGACCCGAGTTTTTGCCTCTGTGACGGCACAAGCTGCAGCACGCTTGGCCTGCTGGTACCTGTCAGCTGCCTCTGGGGTCCCACTTACCAACAAAGACAAGTAAGACTCCTTCTTCAGCTTGACGGCATCCCTTACTTCCGGCGTCCACCACTGGGTTTGGGGATTGCTGCCGCAACAGGCACCAGAGACCTTGTGACCACAGCTACGGGCGACTGCATCAACAATGGAGGTGGAGAACATGGTCCACTCGGTCTCCAAGTCTCCAACCTCCCTGGAATCTGGGAGAAGCTCTCCCGGAAGTGGGAGTTGAAGACCTCGCTGGCAGAGGGTTCCGCCAGTCGTTCCCAGCAGACCCTCATGATACGCTTGGGCCTGTCAGGTCTGACCGGCTTCCTCCCCTCCCAGCGGATCCAACTCACCACCAGGTGGTGATTGGTCGACAGCTCAGCCCCCCTCTTTACCCGAGTGTCTGAGACACGTGGCCAAAGGTCAGCTGATATGACTACAAAGTCGATCTTCAACCTCCGGCTCAGGGTGTCCTGGTGCCACGTGCACTTATGGACACCCTTGTGTTCGAACATGGTGTTCGTGATGGACAAACTGTGGCTAGTACAGAAGTCCAACAACTGAGCACCACTCGGGTTCAGATTGGGGAGGCCGTGCTTCCCAATCACCCCCCTCCAGGTCTCACTGTCACCGCCCACGTGGGCGATGAAGTCCCACAGGAGAACAATGGAGTCCCCAGTTGGAGCACTATCTCGTACCCCTCCCAGGGACTCCAAGAAGGTTGGGTACTCTGCACTGCCACTCGGCCCATAGGCTGAGACAACAGTGAGAGACCTGTCCCCAACCCAAAGGCGTAGGGACACAACCCTCTCGTTCACCGAGGTGAACTCCAACACATGGCGACTGAACTGGGGAGCAATAAGCAATGCTACCCCAGCTTGCCGCCTCTCCCCGTGGGCAACGCCAGAAAAGTGAGCGTCCAGCCCCTCTCCAGGAGTTGGGTACCAGAGCCCAAGCTGTGCGTACAAGCTCAGGCTCCTCCCCACCCCAGCAAGGTGACGTTCCACGTCCCAACAGCCAGAGGCTGTGAGCATGGACCGGGCCGCTGGGCCACCCGCCCTCGACTACTACCCAGTCCTCTCTGCACCCGACCCTCATGGCCCCCTCTGCAGGTGGTGAACCCACAGGAGGGCGAGCCCACATTGCTTTTTCGAGCTGAGCCCGGCCGGGCCCCGTGGGCTAAGGCCTGACCACCAGGCGCTCGTGTGTGAGCCCCAACCCCAGGCCTGGCTCCAGGGTGGGACCCGGCTCCGCCATACAGGGCGACGTCTCGGTCCTTCATTTTGTGTTGGTCATAGGACAGTTGCTCCCACAGTTGCTTTATTCACACCAAACTGCTTGACTATTGTAGATTCACTCTTCCCAGCCTGGTGCACATCTACAACTTTCTTCCTGGTGTCCTTTGACAGCTCTTTGGTCTTGGTCATAATTGAGTTTGGAGTCTGACTGGTTGAGGCTGTGGACAGGTGTTTTTTATACAGATAAGTTCCAACAGATGCCATTAATTCAGGTAACAGGTGGAGGACAGAAGAGCTTCTTAAAGAAGGCCTGTGAGAGCCAGAATTCTTGCTTGTTTGTGGGTGACAAATACTTATTTTCCACCATAATTTACAAATAAATTCTTTAAAAATCCTACAATGTGATTTCCTGGAGTGTTTTTCTCATTTTGTCTCTCACAGTTGAAGTGTACCAATGATGATAATTACAGACCTCTCTCATCTTTCTAAGTAAGAGAACTTGCACAATCGGGAGCTGACTAAATACTTTTTTACCCCACTGTACGTTAAATGGGGTTTTCAATGTTAAATTCAAATGTCCACAAAATCCACAATCCGGATCAGAACCAGATCAAACTTTGTCAGTCGATAAAAGATACCGTCCTACATAACGCTCTCAAATACGAAAGAAATGTGATCTTTTGACAAAGTTATGAATTTTTGAAAATTTGTTCAATTTTAAAGTTATGGATTTTTCCAGTTTTCCAAGATTTTTCCCGACTTTGCCATTTGACCTGTGACCTTGAACAAAATCACGTCTTGTCTATCAGGATATGAATCCTGTATAAAAAAATTCCTCATGAAAAAAGTGGGTTACAGGCTGTTCACAAACAAACAAAAAAAAGGGGTCAACTTCGTTGGCGGAGATAAAAAAAAGTCAGCTTAATATCTATGCAGCATTTAACATATGTTACCACTACCTACTATGCAGGTGTGTTGTTCAGTTCCCCATTTGAAGAATGACATCAACACTTTTGCTTCAGCTGCAGTTGCAACCTGCTGACACACGGTGGAGTCATTTAGGTGAGACTGGAGACTTTTGGAGTCAGAGCTGGCTCCATCAAGGTGCAGGCGTGTGCAGAGAGTGGATTTTTTGTCAGAACTTTGTGAGCTTGACAGGTGAAACACCTCTGGACAATGAGACTGCTGGACGGAGGTGTTTGGCAATGCTGAATGGTTTGCAGAAAAACAAAGGTCCAAGTTTTGAGGTGACAAAGTGATGAATGAATGTCCTTACTGCTCGCTCTTTTTGGAGGATCCTTGGGGTACCACTGGAATGATTTTGTTTCAAATGAATTTGATTAAACTCAGATGAGGTGTATCACTTGCATTATGAGGGAATGTCAGCTATGACACCGTGGCCATGTGGCATATTTCTCTGTGCATGGTCCAGCATGTTGTGAACGTGGGTCAAGTACATTGCTCACGCTTCACTTAGCTGCAGCAGATAGACAACCAATCCATCCCCATGTCTCCAAAGCAGCCATTTGACTGGATGGTTGCCATCCAGGACCCAAGGCAGTTCTGCATCTTTGTGGATGCAGCAACATGTGGCACTAGCGCATGCCCCCAGATATGACTCAACTGTGAGATTGTTTTCTGGCTGTGTTCTTTTGCACAGGTGTACTCGTAAGTGTATAGTGCTGTGAAAAAGTTAGTGTACCCTTGAGCTTTTACATGTTTGAAATTTTGGAAAAACAAAAAACAACTACAACAACAACAACAACAACAACAAAAAGAAATTCAGGCTTTTTATATTAAAATTTCAAATATGAATGTGGATCGGGTTGTATCCGCTGTGGCGACCCCGAACAAAACAGGAGCAGCCGAATGGACAACAACAACATGCTCTTTAAACTGACAGTGAAAAGTGATCTCTATATCATTAATTAAAAGAAAAATCTAAAAGCCAAAATGATAGCGTGAATAAATATAAGTGCACGCTTTAATATAGTACATGTAAACCATCACTTTTACATCCAGTTTCCTTCAGACAAGTCAAGGGATGGATACATGTGCATTCCCAAGACACTGAATATGTCTTGGACTTTATTTACATCAGTTAAGAAGAAATACAAACAGTATGACACTCTATGGTCAATCTGTGTGGAGTAGACTTCTCAAAAACCGAGTGACTATGCAAGAAGGAGACAAGTGAAGAAAGCCACCAACAAACCCAGACAACCCAGAAAAAGTTATAGGCTTCTGTGGCTGCGACTGGAGAAAATAGTGTACAGTGCAGTTACATCAGGGGCATCAAAGTGTTTCTGTGCACGAAGCTCCCAAAAGCACAGACCTGGAATCAGCTTAATCTAACACAAAAATCAGAAAGCTGTTAAAGAACACTGGGACAGCAGCTCCAACACCTGACTGATCTCTTACAGATGCTGTTTTATTTCTTCTTCTTTATTTCCCCCAAATGTTATTTTACAAATCCAAGTATAATCATTTGCGCGATTTATGCATATCTATATATATAAAAGGCAATCTCTGTACATATGTCTATGTATGTATGTATGTATGTATGTATGCGGCACAGTTGGTGTTTGGGGTGAACAGCCACAGTAATTAAGCAATCAACACCAAACTTGGTGTGGTGACTGGGGGCACCAAGGGGGAGGTCACTGGGGCCCTTAGGTTCAAAGCGCACATGCGCGAACACACACACACACACACACACACACACACACACACACACACACACACACACACACACACACACACACACACACACACACACACACACACCGTCAGCCTTATATAGGCTTTGAAGGATTGCATCAAAACTACTTCATGGATTCTCACCAAATTTTCACCACAGATACATATTTGACCAGGGAAGACTCCATTACATTTTGGAAGTGATCCAGATCCGGATTCAGAATCAAGATTTCACTTCATATATGCTTTGAAGGATTACGTCAAAACTACTTCACCGATTCTCACCAAATTGGCACCACAGATAGATATTAGGGCACGGAAGACTCCATTTTGGAGGTGATCCAGATCCAAATCTGGATTCTGGATCAAGATTCACTTTATATAGGCTTTGAAGGATTATGTCAAAACTACTTCACAGATTCTCACCACAGATAGATATTAAGCCATGGAAGACTCCAATAAATGTTGGAGGTGATCCAGATCCGAATCCGGATGTTGTGAAAGTGTAGGAACACGGACCCACAACAGGGGCGCAAATGAACGGACAATGAAGGAAGTCAAATAACAACACTTTACTGTTGTGAAGAAGCACAACCAACACGGCGAATGTGAAATTTAACAGACAGTCAATTACAAGGGTGACGTGTGGGCAGGCTCGAAGATAAGAGACGTCCGTCCAAAGCAGAACCGGAACCACATGATTTCCTCCGCCACCGAACCCCGGGAATACTGGAGCCGCCAAGTCCCGAACACCCAGGTGGCCACTGCCTCCGCTTGTTGGATCTGGTACTGCTGGCGAGCAACAAAAACAGTTAGATGTGGGTGCGTGTGCACCCAGCAACACGTATGGTGGGAATACCACCTCCACCTCTCGTCGAAAAAAGAAACAGAATATCTGCTGTCCAACACACACAAGCAATAGATATTCCTGTCAGAGAATCAACACAGTCAGCTGAGATCGTTACCTCCTTGGTAGAGCGATATCTCGGCAGAGAAGTGGAGATGACGTCTTGCAGATATACCGCTGCGGATCAGATGATTGGTAACAGCTGTCGTAGGTGACAGCTGTCACCCTGCTCCTGTGAGATGGCAGCGCCCTCTGGTGCCTGGAGCCCGCACTCCAGGCAGGGTGCCCTCTGGTGGTGGTGGGCCAGCAGTACCTCCTCTTCAGCGGCCCACACAACACCGGATTCTGGATCAACATTTCACTTTATACACGCTTTGAAGGATTATGTCAAAATTACTTCACAGATTCTCACCAAATTTGCACCACAGATAGAATGAATGAATAAACTGAATGAATTTATTTGGCACACAGACTCAGCAATGACAAAAATCTGATAAATAAGAATTCAACAAATAGATATTAGGGCATAGAAGACTCCACTGAATTTTGGATCCGGATTGGCAGACCCGGGTAACTCAGCTAGTCTATATATATATATATAAAAGGCAATCTATGTATGTATGTATGTATGTGTTTGGCATGGTCGGTGTTTGGGGTGAACAGCCACAGTAAATAAGCAATCAACACCAAACTTGGTATAGTGACTGGGGGCACCGAGGGGGAGGTCACAGGTGCCCTTAGGTTGAACACACACACATGGTCACGCAGAGTTTCCAGCAGCAGCAGCTGCAGAGTGGACAGGCCTCGGAAAGGGGCTGATGAGCACCAACGCACGTAGTTTCCAGCAGCTGCTGCAGAGCGGACGGGCCTTGATGGCAGGCTGACAAGCATCGGAGGCACCGGAGAGTGAAGGTGGCAGCAGACCATCAGGCCTGGGCTTTGGCTGCAGTCATCTACCGGCAGGCCTGGGCTGTAGCTAGGCCTACTCAGCCACTATCCAGCAGCGCCATAACATCGGGGACGAGCCCTCCGCGGTCGGTCGGTGTAATTACTGCCCGTAAGGTAAAACCTTTTCTTCCTAACTTTTCAGTATGCCAAAAAAAAAAAAAGATGTGGATGAGATCAAACTCTCCTTGAATTTTATGTTAGAGGAACTCAGTGAAGTGGTGAAAAAGCAAACTGAACTGCTTGGTTTATTGAAGGAAGTTTGTGATCTCAAAAAATCTAGCAGGAGAAAGATAAAATTAGAACATTGAAAAATCATGTTGATGATCTTGAGCAGCAAATGAGGATGGAGGAAGTAACTGTTTCAGGACTGAACATTAAGCATTGGACAAACGCTAGGGCCGGTGATGTAGAGGACACACAGGAAGGAACTCACTCCCTGGAGCAATATGTTGTTCAGTTTTGTTTCCTCTAAGGACAGCCACATTAATAGTACTGATATTGCTGATTGCCATTCAGTTTCAAGTAAAGACAAAAAGTCAAAACCGGTTATTATCATCTGGTTTGTGAACAGAAAGTTTAAGAATGAATTGTTAAGGCAAACAAAAAAGCTGAAAGGAACCGAGTTGTATGTGAACAAACATTTATCAAAGAAAAATGCGGAGATCGCAGGACAAGCCAGAGTCCTTCGTAAACAGAAAAAAAAAAAAAACAATACAAGTGGCATGAACCAGGAACTGTAAAGTGTGGATCAAATTAAATGGAAGCAAAAGTCATAATGATAAGAGAGCTTGCGGATTTGGATCATTTTATATGATTGCTACATAAGGAGGAAAATGTTCCTTATTGTTTCGCTATCGCTTATCTGGAGGGATTTTTGTTATGATTTTTGTCTTGTTTTGTTTTCCTTTTGTTATGAGACAACTTTTGAGAAAATTTATATCATGTACAGTTTTATATCAAACAGTTATACCTTATTTAGCTGCAGTTTTTTTTTTTGTCGATTACAACCTTTTTATGATGTCAATTGATTCTTTCCAACTTACTTCTGCACAGGAGCTTGACCTAAAAGTTTTTGATTATGCTGAACATAAATCTCAGCATTGAATACAATATAGATCCGAATTGTTTTTTTCTTAAAAATACTACTTACCACTGCAATTACTTTACAGAGGAACAACTTAAGAAATGTTCCATGATAAACAGGTCATTCTTCGTGCTACATTTTAATAGTAGAAGTCTTCCTACGAACTTGTCCAAAATTCAGGATTGTTTAAAAAACGTCAATAAACCTTTTTCTGTCATTGCAGTTACCAATACATGGTTGAGGGATGAGCACATGGACACGGTCCGACTTGAGAGTTATAATTTTTTTGCTATAAATAGGATGAATAAATGGGGCGGTGGCGTGGCACTTTATGTCAGTTGAAGTTATCATTGTGAAATTGTTAATAATATGTACTTTTCTTATGACAATGTCATGGAATATGTCACAGTGGAAATTAAAAGTGAAAAATCAAAAAACACAATTATAAGCTGCGTTTATAGAGCTCCTAGATCAAACACAAATATTTTTGTGGAAAAACTGTCAGATATGTTGAACACTTTTAAAAATAATAAGCTTTTGTTCATCTGTCTAGACTTTAATATAGATTTCCTAAATCCTCACAGTCAATCACATATAGATTAATTTATTAATTCGGTATTTTGTATGGGATTGTACAACCCCAATTCCAATGAAGTTGGGACACTGTGTAAAATGTAAATAAAAACAGAATACAATGATTTGCAAATCCTCTTCAACCTATATTCAATTGAATACACCACAAAGACAAAATATTTAATGTGCAAACTGATAAACTTTATTGTTTTTGTGAAAATATTTGCTCATTTTGAAATGGATGCCTGCGACACATTTCAAAAAGCTGGGACAGTGGTATGTTTACCACTGTGTTACATCACCTTTCCTTCTAACAACACTCAATAAGCATTTGGGAACTGAGGAGACTAACTGTTGAAGCTTTGTAGGTGGAATTCTTTCCCTCTTGATGTACAACTTCAGTTGTTCAACAGCCCGGGGTCTCTGTTGTCGTATTTTGTGCTTCATAATGCGCCACACATTTTCAATGGGCAACAGATCTGGACTGCAGGCAGGCCAGTCTAGTACTTGTACTCTTTTTCTACGAAGCCACACTGTTGTAACGTACAGAATATGGCTTGTCATTGTCTTGCTGAAATAAGCAGGGACGTCCCTGAAAAAGGCGTTGCTTGGATGTCAGCATGTGTTGCTCCAAAACCTGGATGTACCTTTCAGCATTAATGGTGCCATCACAGATGTGTAAGTTGCCCATGTCATGGGCACTAACACACCCCCATACCATCACAGATGCTGGCTTTTGAACTTTGCGCTGGTAACAATCTGGATGGTCTTTTTCCTCTTTTGTCTGGAGGACACGATGTCCATGATTTCCAAAAACAGTTTGAAATGTGGACTCATCAGACCACATCACACTTTTCCACTTTCAAATGAGCTTGGGCCTAGAGAAGGCAGCGGCGTTTCTGGATGTTGTTGATGTATGGCTTTCACTTTGCATGGTAGAGTTTTAACTTGCACTTGTAGGTGTAGCAATGAACTGTGTTAACTGACAGTGGTTTTTGGAAGTGTTCCTGACCCCACGCAGTAAGATCCTTGCCACAATGATGTCGGTTTTTAATGCAGTGCCGCCAGAGGGATCGAAGGTCATGGGCATTCAATTTTGATTTTTGGCTTTGCTGCTTACATGTAGAAAGTTCTCTAGATTCTGTGAATCCTGCTGGCTGCAATGGGGGAGGGGGGGGGGGCTGGCTGTCGGGGGGCCTTGTGCCGGGGCTGGGCCTCGCCTCTTGTCTGGGGGCTGGGCCCTGCCCTCGTATGGCTCGGTGGTCCCTACCTTGTGCTTTGGATTCGGTTGCAGTGGCTCATTTGCCCCCCGTCCTTCCCGCCGCTTGCTCCCGCCTTCAGGGGCCGTGGCCCTGGTGGTGTGGTTCTGGGGCTCCCCCTATTGGTGGGCCTATGCCGGTGTCCCGTCGAGATGAAGTGAACGTCGAGATGAGGTGCATCACGCTACTGCGCATGTGTGCGCATGCACACATTGCTCTACCCTGGACTTGAGAAGATGTCAGCCATCTAGATGAGGTGCCTCGTGCAACTGCACATGTGGAGATGATGTAACTCGCTCGACTTTCAACTGTGCATGCGCATTTTTTTGTTTTTTTCCGTCTAAGTTTTTTTTATTAATTGTATTCAGTGTATTTATAGCCTAGTAAGTAAAACATTTTCTGTATTTTATGTTAGGAGCATAAATGTATGTATATGTATATTTTGCCTGTTGAAATAAGCTAACTCCAGGTTAAAAATACTTATCATTTTATAGTGAGTAGATTTTATACATTACTACCTTCGGATGAACAATTTATACATTTACTTGCCCATCAAAATAAGCGAACTTCGTCAAGTAATTTTTTCAGTGCACATGTGCAGTTACGCGAGGAACCTCATCTCGACGATGCACCTCATCTCGACAGAACACCGGCACCCTGTGTGCTTCCCATGGTATGGGGCTGCTCCCTGTGCCTCCGTGAGGAGGGATGGTGTCGGGTGTGCGTCCCGGTGCCATCGGGCCGCTCCCCTGTTGGTTTGCTGTGCTGCCCGGTGGCTCTGGGAGCTTCCCTTCCTGGCCCCTGTGCCCTTCCGCTGCCCTTTTTCTCCTGGTTTCCCCCAGGGCTCTGCATCCTGGACCCATTTTCGTCGGTGATCGTGGCCGGCCGCATGGCTTCTGACATGCCGGAGTGGTCCATGTTATATGGTAAGGTTCTGTACTCTTGTCTTATCCCAACACCCTACCCACAGTAGTGATTGGATATTTAGCTGTGATCTGGGTCTCTGTGTGTGGATGGTTGCGTGTTTGTGGCCATCACCACAATTCGGTTTTTGGGTGCTCTTAAGGGGATTATCACTCTGGTGTTCTAGATTAGGGTATGGATGCTCACTAATTAGACAACAGACTGTTGCTGTCACTGTTTGTTCATGTGTGGTTGTTTGTCCTGGTATGTAGTATGGATTGGGCCCCATCTCCTCTGTGTCTCACGTCACAGTTATTGTCTTCACCACTCGTCTCTTGTTCTTGTGTGTCTTTGTGTTGTTTTGGTGGTCGGCCCTTCCTGATAGAAGCTTTGAGAAGGATGTTGTAAGGCTGATCGGGAAGGGGGGATGGGGGTCACACACACCACATTCACTCATGCACTACATACCTTCTGTCTTGCAAGAATAAATTGCATATATGGGTATTAATGTTCATAAATGGTTCTGCCAGTGTGGCATTTACCATTACTATATATGCAGACAGGGGAAGAAGAAGAAAAAAAATGGCAGCACCATTTTGCCTCACTCGATGTTCGGTTTGAACACATGAAGGTCAGTCAAGATCCAATCGCCAGTTGGTTTGTGTTGCTTCCATCTGTTATTTGTTTGTTCACAGTCATTGATCTGGTAAGCAGGTAACACTGTTAAATGACTGGGGGCATGTCCGGTGTCCATTACATGCCTCTCACGTTAAGGGCCCTTTCACACATAGTGTGAATAAAGTACAACTTAGGGCAACTCATGGCAAAACACCTCATATGATCGAACCACAAAAAATCGCGCTGACGAGCAGCCGTGCATGATGCCTGTGTGATGGTTTGTGCATGAGGGAGCACAGCAGCTTTTCACAGCTGCTGAAAATAAACAAAATAAAAATTACATGCCACCCACAGAACTGGAACCTGCACCTTCCAAAAGCTCTGATTGCCAGTCAGAAACTTTATCACTGAGCTACAATCGCTGTGCTGTGAAAACTGCGGGACCCTGCCTGATATGAGGATGGATGTGTCAGGTTTGACCTCGCCTAGACATACAAAAAGAACCCAGACAGAGAGTTGAGATGTCTTTAGTGAGCTTTGCAAAGGAGAGACACAGCAGAGGCTGGCAGCTTCGTGCAGTTCTCGAACTGTGACCTCCTCGTGGGGCCCTTTATTGTTTAAAGAAAACAAAAGATAAGTGTGGCTACATGAGTCCACAGTTGCAACATGTGCTATTAGTCATGTGCAGATACATTTGCAAACAACTGAATCATTCCAATCTTGTACAGAGTGACAACTGAATCATTCCAATCTTAGGTACAGAGTGAGCAATTTTGCTGAAGCTTGCTAAAGAACTATAAAAAGGCTGCAGCTGTGAATATCTGAGAGAAACAGTTTGCAGATTTTAAGATACAGAAAGAACTATTTAAAATGAGCAGATGTAATAGATGATAATAAATGATAAACATGTTTGTACAGCATCATTTATCTAACATGTATTTACAATGAAAATAAAATGATGATAAAATAAAATGATGTATTTAAAATGAAATAAGCCCCCACACCATATAAAAAGACCCCATTTATCAAGTGGGCAATACAAGTATGATCTGTCTCTTCCTCTGTAGATGCCCCATGGTCACAGACATACAGTCATGAAATGACATGAATGATGAAGCAGTTCATTCTTCTCATGTACACATCTGCTGTACCGGTTTGTCCAGCCAGCCTGCGTGTGTCCTGCATGACATGCATGTTTTGTGGACGGTGCGCCACAACACAGACATGGTGTCATGTGGAACAGAGCTTACATGGGTGGTGTGACAGTCATATCGCCCACTGCGTGTTTTGATCTGATGGTCCGTTTCAACCTGGGGGCAGCCTGTCAATGTGCATGCCAGTGCACGCTCACAGCAGCCCATCCCCACAGGGATATATGTTTTTTTGTCTATGTGATGACAGCAAGCAGACACATGCACGTCACAGTGGGCAGTTGTTAGTCCATGTCCGTCCAAACACAGTACATGTTGTCCAGCTGGAATGTCCAGAATGACAGATCTCCACAGCTGCTTCTGTCAGTGGCCACGCCTCTTGTCAGTTTAGCGCACACACCAAAGCCACACTCGTGGGGTACTTAGACAAATTTCACTGCCAGCACGCCAATGATTGTGTGCTGACTGTTGTTGTGTTAATAGTGCAAATGACCGCACATTTTCTAAGTGCCATGCAAGCGGTGTTAGATGTTCATGTGTGTCACCTGGAATTTGGCTGACACCTGCCTCGAGAGGGTTCGATGGACTTGCACAGCGCACACTCTGTTTTTGAGCTGCTGGTGTGCGCAGATAGTTGTAGCAACAGGTGTATGAGGCATTGGAGGCAGCTACGATTTTACACGTTTTACACACGATTCCTGCTTCATGCGGACTTTATGCACAAATCGACCAAATTTGCACTATGTGTGAAGGGGCCCTAAGAATGCAGCAGCAGTCACTTGATCTCTACTTCTTTGTGTTTCTACCTTTAAACACATGGGTAAAATTCTTCTTTCTCCGCAACTCTGTCTCCAAGTAGTTTTTGAAGCTTGTTTCTCACACTGTGCTTGGCTACAATTTGTCCACTCTTTACAGGAGGTGTGCACAAAACACTTCCACTTCTTCCTCAAATATCGTATCTGTGGGAAAACTGCACAACTAATAAACACCACAACTAGTTATGATGAACAATTTCAATTTCAATTTATTTTCATTTATATAGCGCCAAATCAAAACAAGGTTGCCTCAAGGCGCTTCACACAAGTAAGGTCTAACCTTACCAATTCCCACAGCAACAATGGTAAGGCAAAACTCCCTCTGAGGAAGAAACCTCAAGCAGACCAGACTCAAAGGGGTGACCCTCTGCTTGGGCCATGCTACAGACACAAATTACAGAACAATTTACAAAACAAATATACAGTAGTGTTCACAATAATACGTAGTAGTGCTATGTGACTAAAAAGATTAATCCAGGTTTTGAGTATATTTCTTATTGTTACATGGGAAACAAGGTACCAGTAGATTCAGTAGATTCTCACAAATCCAACAATACCAAGCATTAATGATATGCACACTCTTAAGGCTATGAAATTGGGCTATTAGTAAAAAAAGTAGAAAATGGAGTGTTCACAATAATAGTAGCATCTGCTGTTGTGCTACAAACTCAAAACTATTATGTTCAAACTGCTTTTTTTTTTTTTTTAGCAATCCTGTGAATCACTAAACTAGTATTTAGTTGTATAACCACAGTTTTTCATGATTTCTTCACATTTGCGAGGCATTAATTTTATTGGTTTGGAACCAAGATTTTGCTCATTTACTAGTGTGCTTGGGGTCATTGTCTTGTTGAAACACCCATTTCAAGGGCATGTCCTCTTCAGCATAAGGCAACATGACCTCTTTGAGTATTTTGACATATCTAAACTGATCCATGATACCTGGTATGCGATATATAGCTCCAACACCACAGTAGAAGAAACATGCCCATATCATGATGCTTGCACCACCATGCTTCACTGTCTTCACTGTGAACTGTGGCTTGAATTCAGAGTTTGGGGGGTCGTCTCACAAACTGTCTGTGGCCCTTGGACCCCAAAAGAACAATTTTACTCTCATCAGTCCACAAAATATTCCTCCATTTCTCTTTAGGCCAGTTGATGTGTTCTTTGGCAAATTGTAACCTCTTCTGCACATGTCTTTTATTTAACAGAGGGACTTTGTGGGGGATTCTTGCAAATAAATTAGCTTCACACAGGCGTCTTCGAACTGTCACGGCACTTACAGGTAACTCCAGACTGTCTTTGATCATCCTGGAGCTGATCAATGGGTGAGCCTTTGCCATTCTGGTTATTCTTCTATCCATTTTGATGGTTGTTTTCCGTTTTCTTCCACGCGTCTGTTTTTTTTTTTTTTGGTCCATTTTAAAGCATTGGAGATCATTGTAGATGAACAGTCTATACTTTTTTGCACCTGCATATAAGTTTTCCCGTCTACAATCAACTTTTTAATCAAACTACGCTGTTCTTCTGAACAGTGTCTTGAACGTCCCATTTTCCTCAGGCTTTCAAAGAGAAAAGCATGTTCAACAGGTGCTGGCTTCATCCTTACATAGGGGACACCTGATTCACACCTGTTTGTTCCACAAAATTGACGAACTCACTGGCTGAATGCCACACTACTATTATTGTGAACACCCCCTTTTCTACTTTTTTACTAATAGCCCAATTTCATAGCCTTAAGAGTGTGCATATCATGAATGCTTGGTCTTGTTGGATTTGTAAGAATCTACTGAATCTACTGGTACCTTGTTTCCCATGTAACAATAAGAAATATACACAAAACCTAGATTAATCTTTTTAGTCACATGGTACTACTACAACCCCTGGCAAAAATTATGGAATCACCGGCCTCAGAGGATGTTCATTCAGTTGTTTAATTTTGTAGAAAAAAAGCAGATCACAGACATGACACAAAACTAAAGTCATTTCAAATGGCAACTTTCTGGCTTTAAGAAACACTATAAGAAATCAAGAAAAAAAGATTGTGGCACTCAGTAACGGTTACTTTTTTAGACCAAGCAGAGGAAAAAAAATATGGAATCACTCAATTCTGAGGAAAAAATTATGGAATCACCCTGTAAATTTTCATCCCCCAAATTAACACCTGCATCAAATCAGATCTGCTCATTGACATTGACCCTATGCCATGACATTGACCCTATGTGTCGTTTTGCAAGGAATGTTTTTGCAGTTTTTGCTCTATGGCAAGATGCATTATCATCTTGAAAAATGATTTCATCATCCCCAAACATCCTTTCAATTGTCCAAAATATCAACATAAACTTGTGCATTTATTGATGATGTAATGACAGCCATCTCCCCAGTGCCTTTACCTGACATGCAGCCCCATATCATCAATGACTGTGGAAATTTACATGTTCTCTTCAGGCAGTCATCTTTATAAATCTCATTGGAAAGGCACCAAACAAAAGTTCCAGCATCATCACCTTGCCCAATGCAGATTCGAGATTCATCACTGAATATGACTTTCATCCAGTCATCCACAGTCCACAATTGCTTTTCCTTAGCTCATTGTAACCTTGTTTTTTTCTGTTTAGGTGTTAATGATGCCTTTCGTTTAGCTTTTCTGTATGTAAATCCCATTTCCTTTAGGCGGTTTCTTACAGTTCGGTCACAGACGTTGACTCCAGTTTCCTCCTATTCGTTCCTCATTTGTTTTGTTGTACATTTTTCGATTTTTGAGACATATTGCTTTAAGTTTTCTGTCTTGACGCTTTGATGTCTTCCTTGGTCTACCAGTATGTTTGCCTTTAACAACCTTCCCATGTTGTTTGTATTTGGTCCACAGTTTAGACACAGCTGACTGTGAACAACCAACATTTTTTGCAACACTGCAACACTACTCTCTTTTAAGAGTTTGATAATCCTCTCCTTTGTTTCAAATGACATCTCTCATGTTGGAGCCATGATTCATGTCAGTCCACTTGGTGCAACAGCTCTCCAAGGTGTGTTCACTCCTTTTTAGATGCAGACTAAGGAGCAGATCTGATATGATGCAGGTGTTAGTTTTGGGGATGAAAATTTACAGAGTGATTCCATAATTTTTTCCTCAGAATTGAGTGATTCCATATTTTTTTCCTCTGCTTGGTGTTGTGTGGGCTGCCAGAAGAGGAGGTACTGCTGGCCCACCACCAGTGGGCGCCCTGCCTGAAGTGCGGGCTTCAGGCACAAGAGGGCGCTGCCGCCACGGACACAGCCGGGGGTGACAGCTGTCACTCATTATCTCTTGACAGCTGTCACCCATCTACTCAACATCATCTCACTCCATAAAGACCAGACGTCAACTCCACCTCGTTGCCGAGATATCGTACTTCGTTGGAGGTAATATTCTCAGCCATTTGTGTTACAAAATATCTGTATATTGTGAGTGTTTGCAGGAGTACCGGTCCCTCTTTCCGTGGAGGCTGAGTGAGTGCAGGACGGCACTCTTTTCCCCTGAGGAATCACTGCGGTACTCTGCAACATATTGAGTGAGAGGTGGAGGTGGCATAACCCACCGTTGTTGTTACTGGGTGTACACACACCCACACTTGACTGTCTTTGTTCTCGCCAGCAGTACCAGATCCGACAGTCGGGGACGGTGATCACCTGGGAATTCGGGACTTGGCGGCTCCAGTATTCACCAGGTTTGGTGGCGGCGGAAATCGTGTGGTTCCGGCTCTTCTCAGGACAGACGTCTTCTATCCTCGAGCCTGCCCACATGTCACCTTTGTGGATTGACTGTAATCATATTCTGAGATTGTCTGTATGTTCGTTGTGCACCTTCACAACATTAAATTGTTAATTTTTGGCTCATCTATTGACCGTTCATTTGCGCCCCCTGTTGTGGGTCCGTGTCACTACACTTTCACAACACTTGGTCTAAAAAAGTAACCGTTGCTGACTGCCGCAATCTTTTTTTCTTGATTTCTTATAGTGTTTCTTAAAGCCAGAAAGTTGCCATTTGAAATGACTTTAGTTTTGTGTCATGTCTGTGATCTGCTTTTTTTCTACAAAATTAAACAACTGAATGAACATCCTCTGAGGCCGGTGATTCCATAATTTTTGCCAGGGGTTGTATTATTCTGAACACTACTGTATATGCAGTAGGTATGCAGTGCTCTTTTTATGTTGTGGTGAAGTTACCGGAATGTACACTGTGTCTATGCTTTGCTGTATTGATGTTTTGGTGGAGCTGTTAAATTTTTATGTACTGTGCCAAGGGATGGTATCTGTAAGATTTTAAAGGTACTATGATTTAATGGGACTGCTTATTGACCACCACACAGCAGAGAGAGAGAGAGAGAGAGAGAGAGAGTGCCTATCTGCATGCAGGTGCAGGCTGGCAGAGACAGCTGTTTTCCACTTATCAATCCATGAAGATGGACATCCAGGACATTGGTCATGTGACCTGCATAACAATGCAGTCTCCCTGTTTGTGTTGGTGGAAGCATGACTAATGTCGCTGTGTTTTGTAGCAGTTTTGAGTAATATTGGAGCAGTTGTGCTGTAAATATGCTCAAAGAGCATTGTGTCGCTGGCTGTATAGCCAGTTTAATAAAAATAAATAAATACATTTTTCTGCTGAGTATAAACTAACACTGTACTCTCTGAGTACTTATGAACCAGTTCATGATTGTGTACATTTTTATATTGCCTTTTAGGGTGGCACAGGACGCCTGTTGTTATAGATGTTATTTATGCACTACAATCATCTGCTGATATTCTTATCAGAAGGCATCAAACTACATTTCCATTAAGAATTAAGAAATAATGTCTTCCCTGATCCCAAAACACTTCTTGGCAGTGTTGGGAAAGTGTAAGTACATGGACCCACAACAGGGGGCGCAAATGAACGGACAATAGAATAGGTCAAATAACAACACTTTACTGTTGCGAACGTGCACAACAAACACAACAGATTCCACAATAGATCAAAGGTCAAATTACAAGGTGTCGTGTGGGCAGGCTCGAAGATAGGAGACGCCTGTCCAAAGCAGAACCGGAACCACACGATTTCCTCCGCCACCAGACCCCGGGAATACTGGAGCCGCCAAGTCCCGAACTCCCAGGTGGCCACTGCCTCCGCGTGTCGGACCTGGTACTGCTGGCGAGGAACAAAAACACAATTAAACGTGGGTGCGTCTGCACCCAGCAATCTGCACAGCAGGGAAGCTACCTCCACCTCTCGTTGGAGAAAAAGTCTGTTATCACTCACAAAAATCACAACAAAAAGGCTTTCTATCAAGCAGTCAGGCTGAGGATATTACCTTTCAGGTAGAACGATATCTCGGCAAAGAGGTGGAGATGACGTCTTGCTGATATACCGATGCAGATCAGATGAGTGGTGACAGCTGTCACAGGTGATGAGTGTCAGCTGTCACCCCGGCTGCTCCTGTGAGGCGGCAGCGCCCTCTGGTGCCTGGAGCCCGCACTCCAGGCAGGGTGCCCTCTGGTGGTGGTGGGCCAGCAGTACCTCCTCTTCAGCAGCCCACACAACAGGACCCCCCCCTCAACGGGCGCCTCCTGGCGCCCGACCAGGCTTGTCCGGGTGGCGGCGGTAGAAATCGGCCAGGAGGGCCGGGTCCAGAATGAAGCTCCTCTTCACCCAGGAGCGTTCTTCAGGTCCGTACCCCTCCCAGTCCACCAAATACTGGAAACCCCGGCCCATCCTACGGACATCCAAAAGCCGGCGCACAGTCCAAGCCGGCTCGCCATCGATGATCCGGGCAGGAGGCGGTGCCGGACCCGGAGTACAGAGGGGTGAGGTGTGATGTGGTTTGATTCGGGACACGTGAAATACAGGATGGATCCGCAGTGAGGCCGGCAGCTGAAGCCTCACTGCGGCTGGACTGATGACCTTCTGGATTTTGAAGGGACCGATGTAACGGTCCTGTAACTTGGGGGAGTCCACTTTGAGGGGGATGTCCTTTGTCGACAACCACACCTCCTGCCCTGGCCGATACGCAGGGGCCGGGGTCCGCCGACGGTCTGCATGGGCCTTTGACCTCATCCGGGCCCTCAGCAAGGCAGAACGGGCGGCACGCCACACCCGACGGCACTTCCGTAGGTGGGCCTGGACCGAGGGCACACCGACCTCTCCCTCAACCACTGGAAACAAAGGCGGTTGGTACCCCAGACATACCTCAAAAGGGGAGAGGCCGGTGGCTGACGACACCTGGCTGTTATGGGCATACTCGATCCAGGCCAGATGGGTACTCCAGGCCGCCGGGTGCGCGGCTGTCACGCAACGCAGGGCCTGCTCCATCTCCTGGTTGGCCCGTTCTGCTTGCCCGTTGGTCTGGGGATGGTACCCGGATGAGAGACTCACCGTGGCCCCCAGTTCCCGGCAGAAGCTCCTCCAGACGTGCGAGGAGAACTGGGGACCGCGATCTGAGACAATGTCTGTTGGGATCCCATGCAGCCGGACGACGTGGTGAACCAGGAGGTCCGCTGTCTCCTGGGCCGTCGGGAGCTTCGGGAGGGCCACAAAGTGGGCCGCCTTGGAGAATCGGTCCACTATCGTGAGGATGGTGGTGTTGCCCTGGGACGGCGGGAGACCCGTGACAAAATCCAGGCCGATGTGGGACCAGGGGCGATGGGGCACGGGCAGCGGCTGGAGCAGACCCGAAGCCCTACGATGGTCAGCCTTGCCCCTGGCGCAGGTGGTGCAGGCCTGGATATAATCCCGGACGTCGGCCTCTAGGGACGCCCACCAGAAGCGCTGCCGGACAACTGCCACGGTTCTTCGCACCCCTGGATGACAGGAGAGCTTAGAGCCGTGACAGAAGTCCAGGACTGCAGCCCTAGCTTCTGGTGGGACGTAAAGTCTGTTCTTCGGCCCAGTTCCGGGGTCCGGGCTTCGTGCCAGGGCCTCCCGGACGGTTCTCTCTACGTCCCAGGTGAGGGTGGCCACGATAGTGGACTCCGGGATGATGGGTTCCGGTGGATCCGACAACTCCGTTTTGACTTCATCTTCATGTACCCGGGACAAGGCATCCGATCTCTGGTTCTTGGTCCCGGGACGGTAGGTGATCCGGAAGTCAAAACGGCCGAAGAACAGTGACCAGCGGGCTTGCCTGGGATTCAGCCGCTTGGCGGTCCTGATATACTCCAGGTTCCGGTGGTCAGTGAAAACCGTGAATGGCACGGACGTTCCCTCCAACAGATGTCTCCACTCTTCAAGAGCCTCTTTCACCGCAAGGAGTTCTCGATTGCCGACGTCATAGTTCCGTTCGGCCGGGGTCAACCTGCGGGAAAAATAGGCACACGGGTGAAGGACCTTATCGGTCTTCCCGCTCTGGGAAAGCACAGCTCCTATCCCTGAGTCCGAGGCGTCCACTTCAACCACTAACTGCCGACTAGGATCGGGCTGCACCAGAACGGGTGCAGACGAGAAGCGCCGTTTCAACTCCTTGAACGCGGCATCGCAATGATCCGACCAGGTGAAGGGAACTTTTGGTGAGGTCAGGGCTGTCAGGGGGCTAACTACCTGACTGTAGCCCTTAATGAACCTCCTGTAGAAATTAGCAAAGCCGAGGAACTGTTGCAGCTTCCTACGGCTAGTGGGTTGGGGCCAGTCTCTCACCGCCGCAACCTTGGCCGGATCAGGAGCGACGGAGTTGGGGGAGATGATAAACCCCAGGAAGGACAAAGAGGTGCGGTGGAACTCACACTTCTCGCCCTTCACAAACAGCCGGTTCTCCAACAACCGCTGCAGGACCTGACGTACATGCCGGACATGAGTCTCAGGATCCGGAGAAAAGATGAGTATATTGTCTAGATATACGAAGACGAATCGGTGCAGGAAATCCCGCAAGACATCATTAACTAATGCTTGGAACGTCGCGGGGGCGTTGGTGAGGCCGAACGGCATGACCAGGTACTCAAAGTGACCTAATGGGGTGTTGAATGCCGTCTTCCATTCGTCTCCCTTCCGGATCCGAACCAGGTGATACGCATTTCTAAGATCCAGTTTAGTAAAGAGTTTGGCTCCATGCAGGGGGGTGAACACGGAATCTAATAATGGCAACGGGTATCGGTTGCGAACCGTAATCTCATTCAGCCCCCTGTAATCAATACATGGACGAAGTCCGCCATCTTTCTTGCCCACAAAAAAGAAACCTGCCCCCATCGGGGAGGTGGAGTTCCGGATCAGCCCGGCAGCTAATGAGTCCCGGATGTAGGTCTCCATTGATTCGCGCTCAGGTCGTGAGAGGTTGTACAGCCTGCTGGACGGGAACTCAGCGCCCGGAACCAAATCAATGGCACAATCGTACGGACGGTGTGGGGGAAGGGTGAGTGCCAGGTCCTTGCTGAAGACGTCAAAAAGATCGTGGTACTCAACCGGCACCGCCGTCAGATTGGGCGGGACTTTGACCTCCTCCTTAGCCTGGGAACCGGGAGGAACCGAGGATCCTAAACACACCCGATGGCAGGTTTCGCTCCACTGAACCACCACCCCAGACGGCCAATCGATCCGGGGATTGTGCTTTAACATCCATGGGATGCCCAAAATCACGCGGGAGGTGGCAGGAGTTACAAAAAACTCAATCTCCTCCCGGTGGTTTCCAGACACCACCAGAGTTACTGGTGGTGTCTTGTGTGTGAGTAAAGGGAGGAGGGTGCCATCTAGTGCCCGCACCTGCAATGGCGTAGGAAGCACCACCAGAGGGAGCCCTACCTCCTTTGCCCATCTGCTGTCTAGCAGATTCCCTTCTGACCCCGTGTCCACCAGTGCTCGGGCTTGAAGGGTTAAATCCCCGCTCAGGATTGTGACTGGGAGTCGTGTGGCAATTTGTGTGTGTCTCACTTGAATGTCTTGACCCCCCCTTAGCCCAGTCTCTAAGGGCGAGTGTTGACGTTTTGGCCGTTTGGGGCAGTCTCTCTGTGTGTGCTCTGTTGAGCTGCAGAGAAAACACTCTCCACGGATCAGCCTCCCCATTTTGGCCCTGTGCGTTTCCCTAACAACGTCAGCAGGGGGAGCTGTTGCCCCACAAAGCGCTGCGGCTGTGGAGCGTGGGGAGGGCGGCCCCTTTTCGAACCCGGAAGGGAGAGGGGCGGCGCGTATCCGGTCACGTCCTTCGCCTCGCTCCCGACGGCGTTCCTCTAACCGATTGTCTAATCGTATAACGAGATTAATAAGCCCGTCTAAATCCCGCGGTTCGTCCTTAGCCACCAGGAGCTCCTTCAGGACCAACGACAGTCCGTTTACGAAGGCGGCGCGGAGGGCAGTGTTATTCCAGCCGGACCTCGCAGCCGCGATGCGGAAGTCGACTGCATAAGCAGCTGCGCTCCGGCGCCCCTGTCTCATTGACAGCAGCACGGCTGAAGCGGTCTCTCCTCTATTTGGATGATCGAACACTGTTCTGAACTCCCTCACAAACCCATCATATGTCAGAAGGAGCCGTGAATTTTGCTCCCAAAGCGCTGTAGCCCAAGCGCGTGCCTTGCCGCGAAGCAGATTAATTACATAAGCTATCTTACTAGCATCAGTCGCGTACATGACGGGACGTTGTGCGAAGACGAGCGAACACTGCATAAGGAAGTCCGCGCACGTCTCCACACAACCTCCGTACGGCTCTGGAGGGCTTATGTATGCTTCAGGGGAAGGTGGGAGGGGTCGTTGAACGACCAGTGGAACGTCACTGTTACGCACAGGGTCGACAGGAGGGAGAGCCGCAGCAGCGCCCTGAGGGCGCGCCTCCACCTGCGCGGCGAGAGCCTCCACCCTGCGGTTAAGGAGGACGTTCTGCTCGGTCATTAAATCCAACCGAGCCGTGAAAACGGTGAGGATCCGCTGCAACTCACCGATCATTCCTCCTGCGGGCGCCTGTGCGCCCTGTTCTTCCATTGGCCGTTCAACAGCCGGTTGACGCCCCTCGGGATCCATGACGTTGGCCGAGATATCCTGTTGGGAAAGTGTAAGTACACGGACCCACAACAGGGGGCGCAAATGAACGGACAATAGAATAGGTCAAATAACAACACTTTACTGTTGCGAACGTGCACAACAAACACAACAGATTCCACAATAGATCAAAGGTCAAATTACAAGGTGTCGTGTGGGCAGGCTCGAAGATAGGAGACGCCTGTCCAAAGCAGAACCGGAACCACACGATTTCCTCCGCCACCAGACCCCGGGAATACTGGAGCCGCCAAGTCCCGAACTCCCAGGTGGCCACTGCTTCCGCGTGTCGGACCTGGTACTGCTGGCGAGGAACAAAAACACAATTAAACGTGGGTGCGTCTGCACCCAGCAATCTGCACGGCAGGGAAGCTACCTCCACCTCTCGTTGGAGAAAAAGTCTGTTATCACTCACAAAAATCACAACAAAAAGGCTTTCTATCAAGCAGTCAGGCTGAGGATATTACCTTTCAGGTAGAACGATATCTCGGCAAAGAGGTGGAGATGACGTCTTGCTGATATACCGATGCAGATCAGATGAGTGGTGACAGCTGTCACAGGTGATGAGTGTCAGCTGTCACCCCGGCTGCTCCTGTGAGGCGGCAGCGCCCTCTGGTGCCTGGAGCCCGCACTCCAGGCAGGGTGCCCTCTGGTGGTGGTGGGCCAGCAGTACCTCCTCTTCAGCAGCCCACACAACAGGCAGTCTTCTTAAAGGCATTTTCAGTACAATCAGCTTGTTTAGTAAGATGTTTAACAATGTATTCATCTTTCTAAAATGTGACTCACAATTAGTGTTTAGTATTTATATAAACATTAGAGATAAATAATGGTTGGCCTTGCTGATGGATATTCTGCACGGGGCGCCAATTCCATGTGCAAATGGAAAGATTTGATGAAAAGAAGAAAAAAATAGAGAGGTGTTTATACTGCTGTGATTTTGAGGTGATCAAAACCTGTGTAATCCTCCTAAGTGCATTTTGTCAAAGCATGGCAGTGATTAGGCCTGCAGCTTGGTATAAACAAGCCACTAATGGCTATTAAATGGCCTATTTTCAGGATAACAGCCTTTAAAGTAAAACGGCTGTAGGCGGTGCAAATCAGCATGCATGATTAAGAATGAAATCTCTTCTTAAACGTTCATATACTCTGACCACTACTCTGAATTAGTCGTCAAAAAGCTTGTGATAAATGCAAGTGATCACCAGTCTGATAGATTCCCAGCATGCATCCTGCACAGATACCACACAGTGGAGACCAGGCCGGATACACTCTTCACATATGGACAGAAAACATGAGTTTAGCTCACATTCATGTCTTGCTTTACTTTGTCATACCCCATTATATTTGCATTTGCCATCACAAACAAAGCCTGTGTTACGACTTGTGGAGATGATGAACCCAGTTTGCAGACAATGAGGACACAGGGGATGTCTATCAATCCAGGTGATTTATTGTGATATCATAGTTCAAATGAGTGCAGAGGTGACAAAAATCCCCCAAATCCACAAATGCAGTAAAGACAAAAACTCAGGAGATTTGCATGGATAACTATCAAAAACAGACTTAGAGCAACACAAGACCATAACAGGGTAAACATGGAGAGCTGAGGACAACGAGAAGGCACAGGTCATGACAGAGGCATAGACCTTGACAGTGACATTCACAATGAATCAACAAATGCTGACAGATAAGGGAGTGCTTAAATAACGGCGAGGTAATTGACAAACAGGTGTGCAAAAATAAGGAAGCAGAAGTAAAAGACACACGTGAACGAACAGAACACAAGGAGATATTTACTAACCAGACAATAACTGGTGATAAATAATAATACGGCTAAAAAAGGGTGAGCAGAAATTAAATTACAGTAACCAACCAAATCCATAAACAAGCAAATAAATCATGAACTCTGAGCTAAACGAAATGCAAACCAAAAAGAAAACTAAGAATGACATATCAAGGTAATAAAACAAAAATGACAATCAGAACAAAACTATGATCAGAACCAAAACTCAGAATACAACAGAACAAAGATGTGGAACAAAGACTAAACCATGTGCACGAGAAACAGGTGGACGACAGACTGGGGACTGACACAATAACCAAAACACAAGATCAGCATATGCCGGGGATTGGACACATACACAGGACACAGAGGAGGGACGGAGGCAACGTGCACAACACACACAGACTACAGGGAGACAGGTGCACACGAAGGACCAAAGGAGAAACACAAACACACACACACATGCACACACAATGGAGGAACAAGACAAAAACACAACATAACATACTGTACTAGCCTACAGGACAGGAATCATAGGCAAACAGACAGATGAAAACCCAAAAACATACAAAGAACTAAACACCACGGCCAAACGGGCTGATGGGCAGAACCGTCACACCCTGTGTCATTTGTCAAGAATATCAGCACTTGTCCGCTCATTCTCATCCTTCATTTGTGCTTTACCATACGTATAAAGCAAAGTCAAGTCTGGACCATGTGTGTCAGAACATCCAGCACACCATGGAACCACCGGGGCTGCTGGATAGCAACCACCCAGGCAAACAAAAGATCCATCTCCACCTCTCAAAAGTAAACATCTATGTGCTTCAGCCAAGTGAAATGTAGGCATCCACTCAGCTGTCTCAAACTGCTGGGTTCCTCAACACTCAACACTCAGGTACCTGCATGCTGGTTCATGTCCACAGAAATGTTCCACATGGCACGAATGTCATAGGTGACACCCACAATGCAAATGAACTTTTGCTTTCTGAGTCTCCCTGAGTAACCATTTGTTTGACACAAAATCATTCCAGTGGTGCCCAAGGATCTTCCAGAGATCTGATACCAAAAACAACCAGTTGTCACCTGAGATCATTAGTGTCCAAGTCTCACAACCATGTTGTTAATACATAACTTAGAAATACGTATGTCATATAATATTATCGATTTCAAACTCTCAAAACCCATGTTAATACATTGTTGCATTTCTGCTGGGGGTTAGGTGAGGTTAAGAGCGATGACGGTCAGCAAGTTTGCACTGGGTCAATATGTTCCTGATATCTGCACAGTAATTTACTGTACTCTTGTTAAGATATTTGTCTGCACCAAAAGTATATCTTGTAAAAGCCAGCATCTTTCATTATCTTGTTATCATGTGAAAAGACGTAACAGCAGACAGTGGTTTCATTAACACATGACCCTGCTTTTACGTCTTAATTGGAGTAAACGGGTATGGAAAGTGGATGGATGGTTGACCTCTATGACCCTGGAACTGCAGCTCTTCTCTGAAATGAATGGATCAGCCATGGCTCCCAAATCTTTTAAAATGGAGTGCCCTTCAACTGAACTGTTATGCAAATATTTGCATGGCACTATAATCAATGTGAAGTATCATGTTTGCATTTGTGCAGCTGAAGCTCAGCAGGGGAAGCTATAACTTCATCAAGGAGACTTCATCCACAACAAGCGTCTGTAACTGATAGAAGCTGGTGAAGCCGGCCTGCGTTTTATGTTGTTTCACATTTGTGCAACATGTGTGCCTTTCCCCATTTTGGAAGACTGATGGCTTTTTAATTTCTAGCAGATATGTGACCTGGTCTTTGCTTTGCCAGAGGACATCAAAAACAGAAGAGTTCAGAACTGAATATACATTTATTTCTGTTCTCTGTCTGTTTAGAAGGTACAGTGGAGCCAGAAACTATTCACAGCGCTTCACGTTTTCCACATTTTATGTTACAGCTTTATTCCAAATTGGATGATATTCTTTTTTTTTTTTTCAAAATTCTACACACAATACTCTATCATAACAATGTGTCAAAAAAATTATGAGACTTTTGTAAATTTATTAATAATAAAAAACTAAGAAATCACATGCACATAAGTATTTACAGCATTTGCCATGAAGTTCAAAATTGAGTTCAGGTGCATCCTGTTTCCACTGATCATCCTTGAGATGTTTCTACATCTTCATTGGAGTCCACCTGAGGTAAATTCAGTAGATTGGACATGATGTGGAAAGACACACACCTGTCTACATATAAAGGTCCCACAGTTGACAGTGAATGTCAGAACATGAACCGAACATGAAGTCAAAGGAATTGTCTGTAGACCTCTGACACAGAATTGTCTCGATGCACAAATTTGGGGAAGGGTACAGAAACATTACTGCTGCTTTGAAAGTCCCAATGAGCACAATGGCCTCCATCATCTGTAAATGGAAGATGTTCCGATCCACCAGGACTCTTCTTAGAGCTGACTGCCGTCTAAACAATCGATTGAGGGAGAAGGGCCTTAGTCAGAGAGGTGACCAAGAACCCGATGGTCACTCTGTCAAAGCTCCAGCATTCCTCTGTGGAGAGAGGAGAACCTTCCAGAATGACAACCATCTCTACAGCAATCCACCAATCAGGACTATATCTTAGAGTGGCCAGACGGAAGCCACTCCTTAGTAAAAGGTAGATGGCAGCCCACCTGGAGTTTGACAAAAGGCACCTGAAGGACACTGAGACCATGAGAAACACAATTCTCTGGTGTGATGAGACAGAGATTAAACTCTTTGGCGTGAATGCCAGGTGTCATGTTTGGAGGAAACCAGGCACCATCCCTACAGTGAAGCATGGTGGTGGCAGCATCATGCCATGGGGATGTTTTTTCAGCAGCAGGAACTGGGAGACTATTCAGGATTGAGGGAAATTATTTAGTATCTGCTGAAATTAACTCATTCATCACAGTGTTCATGCTCCATTAGTGATTAACAACTTCACATTTAAAACATGTAGTTCACTGGTTACCTATAGAATGGGTCATCATCCGTTTTATTTTGCACAAACAGATTCAGATTAACTCATTCTTTGCAAAGAATACTGACAATCTGTTTTGGGTTAATTTTGAAACCTTATTTGGCAAATGATCTGGCACTTGTTTTTTTCCCATGTAGCATGTCATTACAAAAATACAATAAAAATGACTGGAATAATAAAAAAAAATATATATATAACATGCTCACAGAACTTAAAAACCAAATACGTTCAATAAGTTACCATCTAACAAATTTCAAATTTGAATTTTTGATCCACAGATAACCCCCCCCCACACACGCACATTTTCTGTAAAAATTTAAAGCTGCCTGAAAGTTTTAAATATTGTGCATTTCCTTTTCTGTTTTCTGATGTATCTTTAAAAAACTCAGAAAATCACACTGCCATTATTAAAACACTTGATGACAACAACAGTAATACTAATAATAACAATAATAACATTTTTCAAAAAAGGTCATTTAATTTATTTAAAACAAAATTTTGGATCCAAAATTGTGGGTTATGGTATGGATACTCTGTAATGGCGAATCAGAAATGAATCTTCACTGAAGCTTCTGCGTTATATTCATTGATAAACAACCACACTTTTGGAAAGCGCTATATAAATGCAGTCCATTTATCATCTATCACATTAGCATGTTAAATAGCACATGGTAATCATTAAGTCTGCGCTGTCAGCAGCTGTATCTACAAATGCTGCTATCAAAGCACACTGTCATCAGATACAAACCTTGGCAAATGCATGAAAATCTAAGATATGCTGATAATTAAGTTTGCAAAATTACTTCATTCATTCATTCATTAATTATACCTGCTTACTACAATCAAGGGTTAGTGGTGGTGGTGGTGGTGGTGGTGGGGGGGGGGGTAGAGCCTATCCCAGCAGCAGTCATAGGGCGTGAAGTGGGGCACACCCCTGTAGAGGATACCAGTCTGTCACAGGGTGTCTGGGTGGAGCATGCTCTGGTGCTACACACTGCTGCATGGACCACACTATGGCACCACCCTGTGTCCTGACTGACAAGCACCAAAGCAGAATGCCAGTCCATACTCTCCACTACCTGCCACAGCTAGGTGATATGTGAGCATCCATTTGGGCTTTTCCAGTTGATGGGGTCCTTGGCATTGAGGTACCTGTGTGTTGGATCATGAGCTGGGAAATGCGACACATGGTAATGTTGTCCCAGACATTCTCTCACAATGCAAGTAGTATACCTTTTCTGAGTCATCCTAGGTAATTGCTTATTTGGCACATAGTCATTCCAATGGTTTCTAAGGATTCTCTGGAGTGTCCCAGTACCAAGGCGTCTTGTCATTGGTTTACGCCCTTGATTACCATTCAGTGCTCAAAATCACATGATAACACTGAAAGCACCAAGGCTTGAAAGACCAATGGCTTGGGCCTTCTTTCTCCTGCAAAGGTACTGACATTGCCGACACCTCTGACAAGCAACCTCATGACTCCATAGGCTCTTACCGGATGGTCTCAATCTAACAGACCAAATTACCAGAAATATGAATGTCACTGCCGAGATAAGTGAATCTCTGAAGGTAGAGTCGTTTCCCACAAACAGATACAGTTCTTATTATTGCCTACTTGGCAACTTATATAACTTACCTTCCTGAGTTGAATATATATACAATTAATGAATGTTTATGAGTTCAATAGTACAAATATTTCATGAGATGAATGTTGGAACATACCATTCAATGAGGCGAAGCAGAGCTGAATGGTATGTTCCAGCTTTCATCGAATTAAATATTTGTTCCATTGAAAGAATGTAAAAACATTCATTATTTGTTTTATATAATGGCTAAAATAGATCCTTGTCATTTGATATTTTAATAATTTATAAACAACAGAAAAGGGACTTACATTTTGGTGTTCCACTGCTGCTAAAGTCCAAATTGTAACATGTAGTCCAGTGATGCTGTGCACTGACTTCAGACTTCCATTAAAAAGAAAGACTTTGTGTAATTCCTCAGTCCAGCCAAAAATCACGTCAGCATTTCATGTGAACAGCTCTTGCATCCAGATGGCATCTCTCATGCATCCAGACAGCTTACAGTGGTATGGATCTTGTGTGTGTATGTACACTCAACAAAAATATAAACGCAACACTTTTGGTTTTGCTCCCATTTTGTATGAGATGAACTCAAAGATCTAAAACTTTTTCCACATACACAATATCACCATTTCCCTCAAATATTGTTCACAAACCAGTCTAAATCTGTGATAGTGAGCACTTCTCCTTTGCTGAGATAATCCATCCCACCTCACAGGTGTGCCATACCAAGATGCTGATTAGACACCATGATTAGTGCACAGGTGTGCCTTAGACTGTCCACAATAAAAGGCCACTCTGAAAGATGCAGTTTTGTTTTATTGGGGGGGATACCAGTCAGTATCTGGTGTGACCACCATTTGCCTCATGCAGTGCAACACATCTCCTTCACATAGAGTTGATCAGGTTGTCAATTGTGGCCTGTGGAATGTTGGTCAACTCCTCTTCAATGGCTGTGCGAAGTTGCTGGATATTGGCAGGAACTGGTACACGCTGTCATATACGCCGGTCCAGAGCATCCCAAACATGTTCAATGGGTGACATGTCCGGTGAGTATGCCGGCCATGCAAGAACTGGGACATTTTCAGCTTCCAAGAATTGTGTACAGATCCTTGCAACATGGAGCCGTGCATTATCCTGCTGCAACATGAGGTGATGTTCTTGGATGTATGGCACAAGAGTGGGCCTCAGGATCTCGTCACGGTATCTCTGTGCATTCAAAATGCCATCAATAAAATGCACGTGTTCTTCATCCATAACAGATGCCTGCCCATACCTTAACCCCACCGCCACCATGGGCCACTCGATCCACAACATTGACATCAGAAAACCGCACACCCACACGACACCACACACGCTGTCTGCCATCTGCCCTGGACAGTGTGAACTGGGATTCATCCAGGAAGAGAACACCTCTCCAACGTGCCAAACACCAGCGAATGTGAGCATTTGCCCACTCAAGTCGGTTATGACGACGAACTGGAGTCAGGTTGAGACCCCGATGAGGACAACGAGCATGCAGATGAGCTTCCCTGAGACGGTTTCTGACAGTTTGTGCAGAAATTCATTGGTTATGCAAACCGATTGTTTCAGCAGCTGTCGGAGTGGCTGGTCTCAGACGATCTTGGAGGTGAACATGCTGGATGTGGAAGTCCTGGGCTGGTGTGGTTACACGTGGTCTGCGGTTGTGAGGCTGGTTGGATGTACTGCCAAATTCTCTGAAACGCCTTTGGAGACGGCTTATGGTAGAGAAATGAACATTCAATACACGAGCAACAGCTCTGGTTGACATTCCTGCTGTCAGCATGCCAATTGCACACTCCCTCAAATCTTGTGACATCTGTGGCATTGTGCTGTGTGACAAAACTGCACCTTTCAGAGTGGCCTTTTATTGTGGGCAGTCTAAGGCACACCTGTGCACTAATCATGGTGTCTAATCAGCATCTTGATATGGCACACCTGTGAGGTGAGATGGATTATCTCAGCAAAGGAGAAGTGCTCACTATCACCAGTGTTGCCACAGTTACTTTGAAAAAGTAATCCAATTACTGATTACTGATTACTCCTTGAAAAAGTAACTTAGTTACTTTACTGATTACTCAATTGTAAAAGTAACTAAGTTAGATTACTAGTTACTTTTTTAGTTACTTTCCCCAGCTGCCGACAACAACCCACGTCAACATGACAATGATACCTGTTTTGCCAAAACTCACTTTATAGTCACCCTTTCTTGACTTCAATGAAAACAAATACTTGTTTTATAAAAAGTAAAATAAAGACCTCTTTCTTGACCTCATATTTAACTGTTGACAGCACTGTAACAGTAAAACTTGCAATTTCAAACCTACATTGTTTATAAATGTAACTATTAAATTCTAACATTTTTCTAACATTTAAATTCTCTAAACATTTTACTTGTCGAAATTATTATTATTTTAAGCAGTATTAGTAGTTGTAGTAAAAAACGGCTTCAAAACTGGACCTTTAATCTAGGGGTGTTGTGGGGGAGGGGGGCACATCCTTGCCCCACGCCCCCATTCCATCTGGATTCGCCCCTGCTTTGGCGTTTGAGCACAAAGAATGGATAACATTTATTTATACAGAAAACAGGACCAGATTTACAGGTAAGAACGTTTTATTGCGTTTTCACATCATGTGGTCCTCAGAAAGAGAGTTTAGGTGCATTTGAGTGGAAAACAGTGTTAGTTGTTGACGCGTCGCGGAGGATCAGCTGTTTTTAACGAGACGATACGGAGGCTCAGCTCAGAATTCTAAATAAAGGAGGAAAAAAGTATAAAAATGTCTTTGTAAAGCTCAGTGCAGGTGTGCTGATCACCGCGCTTTAAGAGGTGAGGACGAGTCGAGCAGCTGCAAAAAAAACGCGGATGAAGAGCTCACAGCTCACTTAAAGTGGGCAGTTCAGTCGAACCCCGACCTCCTGCCCACAGACCAAGTTTAATGCTGCTATCGACCCACAATGAAAAATAATAGTAACGCACAGTGACATGGAGAAGTAACTTTAATCTGATTACTGATTTGGAAAGATTAACGCGTTAGATTACTCGTTACTAAAAAAAGTGGTCAGATTAGAGTAACGCGTAACGCGTTACTAAGTAACGCGTTACGCGTTACTTAGTAACGCGTTACCGGCATCACTGACTATCACAGATTTAGACTGGTTTGTGAACAATATTTGAGGGAAATGGTGATATTGTGTATGTGGAAAAAGTTTTAGATCTTTGAGTTCATCTCATACAAAATGGGAGCAAAACCAAAAGTGTTGCATTTATATTTTTGTTGAGTGTATGTATGTTACAAGAATTAGCAGCGTCAGTTCGCTCAATCAAATCATCATGTCATTGTCCCCCACACGTGCGCGCACACACGCAACCGGGTCGGTCGACTGTGTACATCCTCAGTGCAGCAAAAAAAAAAAAAATCACATCAGAAATGAATCCAGTCATTCCAACTTTCTGCCAGCAGCCTCCAGATAGCACAGTGGATTTGTTTTGTGTGTGTGCACGTGTTGTGTGTGCATGCACGAGCACGTGTGAGTGCGCCCATATGCATGCGCATGAGCACGTGTGCGCGTACATGTGCATGTGTGAGCATGTGTACGTGCATGTACGAGGATGTGCGTGAGTGTGTGTGCGCGTGCATGTGTGTGCAGAGTGCAATGGTACCAAACGTTTGGAATCTGGCACTCTAAATGGAACCAAGCTGTACTCTAAATGCAATGCAAGACAAATGGGATGAATTAATCCATGTCATGTGACATGCAAAGCACCAATCAAATGACAAGGATCCACTCAGCCGTTATATAAATGCTTTTATTGAAGTTGAGTTTACTTACGTTTTAAGGCAGCAATTGAACTTAAGTTCTTAAGTTGAATCCCCCCAGTACACTGAGATTTTAGAGCAACATTATGTTGCTTTCAAGACCACATCTTTTTGAGGGATGTCCTTGCATTTTTCAATAACAAAATGCAAAAGCACATTCTGCACACATTACAAAGTCGTGGCTGAGAAAGTGGAAGTTATAGATACCGGATTGGTCTTTCTGCAGGCCTGACCTATCCCCAGTCGAGAACGTCTGGATCATTCTGAAATGAAAATTGCAAAAAAGACACTGTTGAACACCTTAAGGCGTGTTAGCAAGAACAATGGGACAAACACCTGAAGCACTGTATCGCTTGGTATCCTGGTAAAGGAACTCAGCACATCCACAAAGCTGGTCAGCACACAGAATTACAAAGTGCTCTAAAACCTCTTGGTAACACCAACACCAGCAGATGACATGGCACCACGAATCATCACTGACTGTGGAAACATCACATTGGACTTCAGGCACTCTTCTTTCAGACTCTGGGACACTAATTACAAAATGAAATGCAAAATTTCCTTTCATCTGAAAACTGACTTTGGACCACTGAGCCGCAGTACAGTTGTTTTTCTCCTCAGCCCAAGAAACGTCTGACAATGTCTCTGGTTAAAAAGTGGCTTACACTAGGATTGCAACACTTGAAGCCCATTTCCTGCACACGTCTGTGTGTGGAAGGTTTTGAAACAAAAACTCCACTGAATATGCTTTGTCAGTCTTCTCAAGACTGTGGTAAGTCCAGTTTTGTGTGCATCTTTTGCTGCCTTCCAGTCAACTTTTAATGAGCATACTTTGAGGCAGCACTCTGTGAGCAGCCAGTCGTTTCAGCAATGACCTTCTTTTGCTTACTCTCCTTGTGGAAGGTGTCATTGAGTGTCTTCCAGACAACTGTCAAGTCAGCAGTTGTCCCCATGATTGTGGTTGTGTGTACCCACGCAAATGTGCAAACTCAACACAGAAATGAAATGTTCCAATATTTTGAGATATATTTTTTCTACCTTTTTGAGCTGGAGCCCATAATAATCAAAATTTAAATAATAAAATGCTTGAAACATTTTAGTTACTATGTACTGAATCTAAAATATATAAAAACTTCACTTTCTGAAATAACTGACAAATTATTGAGCTTTTTCAATGATATCATGATATTCTATTTTAAATGTATTTATTTATTTTTTTTAGCTGCATTTCACAGCATTCACAATAACAGTTGGGCTAAAAGGACAACCAGGAGTTGAAAACCTGAGTCCCAGCCTAAGGGCCCCTTCACACATTTTACGAATAATTACAAATCAGGGCAAAATAGCTTATATGAGCAAACCACGAAAACATTGAGCCAATGTTGGGAGGGACATGTGGTCGGGCAGGCGTGAACAATCCCGCTGCGATGATTTCATGCACGAGTGTGCACGAAACCACAGTGCCAACAGCTGGAGCATGTGTAACAACTTTGTGCAGCTGCTGTGAGAAAAAACAATACATGCCACCCACAAGATTCAAACCTGCAATTTACAAAAGCTCTGATTGCCAGCCAGAAACATTACCACTGTGCTACCATTGCTGTCCTATAAAAGGTACAGAAAAATGCCTGAAATCAATAAGGAGACAGATGTATTTAAAAAAATAATACCACATACTACAAAAACAACACCGCATTTTATTGAATCCCTCTTATCGAGCAAACAATACAAGTATGAACCGTCTGTTCCTCTGTAGATGACCCATGGTCACAGACGTAGTCAAGAATTGACATGAATGGAGCAGTGCACTCTTATGACCACATCTACTGGCCTGATGTGTCCAGCCTGCCCCGTGCACATGTTCAACCCCGACACGCATGTCCTGTGGGTGGTGTGCCGCAGGACAGACACCACGTCATGTGAAACAGAGCTCACGTGGGTGACGTGACATTCAGATTGCCCGCTATGTGTTAGTTATGATCTGAAGGTCTGTTTCATCTGGGGCAGCCTGTCAATGTGTGCGACGTGCACTCGCTGCAGCCTGTCGCAACAGTGATATATGTTTTTATATATTTCCACGTGAGGACAGCAAGCAGACACATGCGCGTCACAGTGGACAGTTGTAAGTTAATGTCCATCCAAACACGGTATGTGTTCCCCATCTGTGAAGTCCAGAACCAGAGATCTCAACAGCTATGGCTGTCGGTGGACACACCCCCTGTAAGTTCAGTGCACACACCAATGTGTCACTCTGTCTGTGTTATGTGATCATTTCTTTTTAGTTATTTTTACTGCTATTTAGTTATTCTGCCCCCATCCGCAACACATCTGCCACGTGTTGCAGATGGGGGGGGGGGGGGGGCACACCCGATTCACATGCATAGCACATGTGTTGCGGGGTGAGCTTACCTTCTGGCAAGCCACATGTGCATTGCTGTTTTGCAACACCACACTTGTGGGGGCACTTAGACAAATTTCACCACCAGCTCGAAAGTGATCGTCTGCTCACTATTTTTGTGCTAACAGCGCCAATGGCCACACATTTCCTAAGTGCCAAGTGAGTGGTGTTAGATGTTCGTGTGTGTCACCTGGAATTTGGCCGACACCTGCCATGAGAGGGTTCGATGGGCTCTTACAGGGCACTCTGTCTTTCAGCGGCTGGCGTGTGCAAATAGTTGTAGCAACAGGTGTACGAGGCGTGAGAGGCAGCTCAAATTTTACACGCATTGCATACGATTCCTGCTTCATGCACAATTCAGCCACATTCGTACTATGTGTGAAGGGGCCCTAACAGACTGCACTAGCAAACCAGTGATATTGTTGATGCTAAATCAGCATCAAATTAGGATACTCCCCAGTTCTCACCACAATGCCGATGCATCTCTAAATCCCACAAGAGAATTCTGGGGTTCAAAAGCTCAACTGTAGACTGCACATATCACCAAGTCGAAGTGTCACATTCAGACACGATATAACATGAGCACAGCAGTCATCTATCAGGCCTGTGCTATCACTTGTCCTGACTATGATCCGACAAGGTGTGGGTTTGGAGGAATACAGTGCTTTGAGTCCTCTGTAAGCAGGCAACGGGACACTGGACTACAAATGGTGTGTCAGATGCTCACGGATTCCCCAAACAAATGCCTCATTGTTCACCAGACCTACATAACCTTTGCCTCAAAATTAAGTGTGATTAGCTCATTGATTAACCTTGTGAAACCTACCTGAAAATGTTCAGCATAATTCCAGTTGTCCAAATTGGCATCTGCCAGACATTTTCCCTTGGTGGGGTTGTATAGATTATGGAGGTCTGGTTAGCACATTTCACCAGTGTTGTTACAGTGCGGATTCAAAGGAATTGTCTGTAGACCTCTGAGACAGGATTGTCTCGAGGCACAAATCTGGGGAAGGATACAAAAACATTTCTGCTGCTTTGAAGGTCCCAATGAGCACAGTGGCCTCCATCATCCATAAATAGAAGACATTAAGATCCACCAGGACTCTTCCTGGAGCAGGCCACCCATTTAAACTGAATGATTGGGGGAAAAGTGCCTTAGTCAGGAAGGTGACCAAGAACCTGATGGTCACTCTGTCAGAGTTCCAGCATTCCTCTGTGGAGATAGGAGAACCTTCCAGGAGGACAACCATCTCTGCAACAATCCATCAATCAGGTCTGTATAGGAAAGTGGCCAGACCTAACCAACTCCTTAGCAAAACTTTCCTAGTTCAAATTTCAGCAGGACAATGACCCTAAGCACACAGCCAAGATATCAAAGGAGTGGCTTCAGAGCAACTCTGGCAATGTCCTTGAGTGGTCTAGCCAAAGCCCAGACTTGAATCTAATTCAACATCTCTGGAGAGATCTGAAAATGGCTGTGCACTGACGCTCCTCATCCAACCTGATGGAGCTTGAGAGGTGCTGCAAAGAGGAATGGGCAAAACTGCCCAAAGATAGGTGCGCCAAGCTTGTGGCATCATATTCAAGAAGACTTGAGGCTGTATTTGCTGCCAAAGGTGCATCAATAAAGTATTGAGCAAAGGGTGTGAAGACTTACGTACATGTGATTTGTTTCATCATGTTTCATTATGGGGTGTTGTGAGTAGAATTTTGAGGAAAAAAAAATGAATTTACTCCATTTTAGAATAAGGCTATCACATTAACAGCTTGTGGCATCATATTCAAAAAGACTTGAGGCTGTAATTGCTGCCCAAGGTGCATCACCAAAGTATTAAGTAAAGGGTGAATGCCTATCCACATGTGATTCCTTATTTTTTATTTTTTTTAAAAATTGCAAAAAATCCCCCCCCCAACCCCCCCCCTTTTTTCATGTTGTCATTATGGGGTGTTGTGAGTAGAATGTTGAGGGGAAAATTTCATCCATTTTGGAATCAGACTGTAACATAACAAAACATGGAAAAAGTGAAGTGCTGTGAATACTTTCTGGATACACTGTATGCTGTTATCCTCTTCACACTGATTTGCTTGACATTGATTTGCTTCATTGTTTGTGCAGTATTTCATTATTTTTTTAATATTTTTTGGATACAACTACATAACTGTTCTGCAGATCTCCTCTAATAAAACCCATATGATAGGCTGCATCGTGGTTCCTAATAGAATTCAAAACATGAAGTCACACTTTCCACTTAAAAGTCATATGTGGTTCATAATATGGTAAGCAGAAGTCATGACTGAAGTGCATGCAGTGTGTATTGGCTTTTATGAGTCCTTGAGCCAGGAACCTATAAAATGCTTATGCTCCTGTCAATTCATGGCATGAACAAGAAGGAAATTCTTTCATTTTCTATACTTGCTTTCTCCAATCAAGGATCAAAGGGGACTAGAGGCTGTCCCACCAGTCATAGTGTGTGAGGCAGGGTACACTCTGGATAGGACTCCAGTCTGTCATGTGTGAACAGTCAAGCTCATTTACACTTACACGCAAACATACGGTCAATTTGGATTCACAAAATTACCTAATTTACACATCTTTGGCAGTTTTCACCAAACCCGGTGGAAATATTATTTCAGAAGATATTGCAAGGTGATTAACTTTTTGGAAAGGATCACATGAAGGTCATGGTTATATAAAACAAATAATGAATGTTTTTCATTCTTTCAATGGAACGAATACTTAATTTGGTGAAAGCTGGAATGTTCCATTCAACGAGCCTCATTGAATGGAACATTCCAGCTTTCACCGAATTAAATATTTGTACCACTGAACTCAGAAACATTCATTATTGTATGTTATATCTCTGCAACCAAAATGGCTGGAAAGACGATTGAACGTTTATATCGAACAGCTAAATATTTAAGATTGGTTTGTATAAGAGGTTTCATGGTAGTCATAAAAAAGTCATGTTTGTTCAAAAAATATATTGTTCCGCATGTCCTACAACCCCTGGCAAAAATTATGGAATCACCGGCCTCGGAGGATGTTCCTTCATTTGTTTAATTTTGTAGAAGAAAAGCAGATCACAGACATGACACAAAACTAAAGTCATTTCAAATGGCAACTTCCTGGCTTTAAGAAACACTATAAGAAATCAGGAAAAAAAAAATTGTGGCAGTCAGTAACGGTTACTTTTTTAGACCAAGCAGAGGGAAAAAAATATGGAATCACTCAATTCTGAGGAAAAAAATTATGGAATCATGAAAAACAAAAGAACGCTCCAACACATCACTAGTATTTTGTTGCACCACCTCTGGCTTTTATAACAGCTTGCAGTCTCTGAGACATGGACTTAATAAGTGACAAACAGTACTCTTCATCAATCTGGCTCCAACTTTCTCTGATTGCTGTTGCCAGATCAGCTTTGTAGGTTGGAGCCTTGTCATGGACCATTTTCTTCAACTTCCACCAAAGATTTTCAATTGGATTAAAATCCGGACTATTTGCAGGCCATGACATTGACCCTATGTGTCTTTTTGCCCTATAATGTTTTCACAGTTTTTGCTCTATGGCAAGATGCATTATCATCTTGAGAAATGATTTCATCATCCCCAAACATCCTTTCAATTGATGGGATAAGAAAAGTGTCCAAAATATCAGCATAAACTTGTGCATTTATTGATGATATAATGACAGCCATCTCCCCAGTGCCTTTACCTGACATGCAGCCCCATATCATCAATGACTGTGGAAATTTACATGTTCTCTTCAGGCAGTCATCTTTATAAATCTCATTGGAACGGCACCAAACAAAAGTTCAAGCATCATCACCTTGCCCAATGCAGATTCGAGATTCATCACTGAATATGACCTTCATCCAGTCATCCACAGTCCACGATTGCTTTTCCTTAGCCCATTGTAACCTTGTTTTTTTCTGTTTAGGTGTTAATGATGACTTTCGTTTAGCTTTTCTGTATGTAAATCCCATTTCCTTTAGGCGGTTTCTTACAGTTCGGTCACAGACGTTGACTCCAGTTTCCTCTCATTCGTTCCTCATTTGTTTTGTGCATTTTTGATTTTTGAGACATATTGCTTTAAGTTTTTTGTCTTGACGCTTTGATGTCTTCCTTGGTCTACCAGCATGTTTGCCTTTAACAACGTTCCCATGTTGTTTGTATTTGGTCCAGAGTTTAGACACAGCTGACTGTGAACAACCAACATCTTTTGCAACATTGCGTGATGATTTACCCCCTTTTAAGAGTTTGATAATCCTCTCCTTTGTTTCAATTGACATCTCTCGTGTTGGAGCCATGATTCATGTCAGTCCACTTGCTGCAACAGCTCTCCAAGGTGTGATCACTGCTTTTTAGATGCAGACAATCGAGCAGATCTGATTTGATGCAGGTGTTAGTTTTGGGGATGAGAATTTACAGGGTGATTCCATAATTTATTCCTCAGAATTGAGTGATTCCATATTTTTTTTTCCCTCTGCTTGATCTAAAAGTAACCGTTACTGACTGCCACAGTTTTTTTTCCTGATTTCTTGCAATGTTTCTTAAAGCCAGAAAGTTGCCATTTGAAATGACTTTAGTTTTGTGTCATGTCTGTGATTTGCTTTTTTTCTACAAAATTAAACATCTGAATGAACATCCTCCGAGGCCGGTGATTCCATAATTTTTGCCAGGGGTTGTATATATTTGAGGTTGCCCTAGTCCAGTTTGGGAGCGAGAATATAAATAAGAAGTTGTATTATCGTTCAACCAAAGTTGGAGGATTCTACACTTAGTCCCTTTTACAAGAACTTAACTCAGTCCTCTGAAAGTGGAACAAATGGTGGACCAACAGAAAATGAACTCAGTTCTTTTTGTGCTCACATTGTGAGTTTATTTCAAAGAGGACCAGGTTCTCTTTCTGCCCTTTTTCAGCTCTGATGGGGCCTCGGTCCTCTTTCTGCTCTCAGACAGGTCTGAGCTCTCAGACCTCCAACTGTAGTGTGTTCTGGGTATTTTTGACTTAGGACAATATGTCTGCTGCCATGCTTTTCTCTCCTGTTTTTTTCCCACAGTGTTCCAACTACAGTCATGTGGCCTGTACGGCAAGCAAAGCAGGTTACAATACAGTGCAAAAAGGAGAAGTTAAACTGGCACACTTTGTGTTCACAGTACATAGATTGGATGAACCATACTGCGGCTTTTTGGGGAACCATACTGAGACCACGTCCTGTGGTGGTCTTCAGTGTTGCCACAGTTACTTTGAAAAAGTAATCCAATTACTGATTACTGATTACTCCTTGAAAAAGTAATTTAGTTACTTAACTGATTACTCAATTGTAAAAGTAACTAAGTTAGCTTACTAGTTACTTTTTTAGTTACTTTCCCCAGCTGCCGGCAACAACCCACGTCAACATGACAATGATACCTGTTTTGCCAAAACTCACTTTATAGTCACCCTTTCTTGACTTCAATGAAAATAAATACTTGTTTTATAAAAAGTAAAATAAAGACCTCTTTCTTGACCTCATATTTAACTGTTGACAGCACTGTAACAGTAAAACTTGCAATTTCAAACCTACATTGTTTATAAATGTAACTATTAAATTCTAACATTTTTCTAACATTTAAATTCTCTCTAAACATTTTACTTGTCGAAATTATTATTATTATAAGCAATATTAGTAGTTGTAGTAAAAAAGCTGCTTCAAAACTGGACCTTTAATCTAGGGGTGTTTTGGGGGAGGGGGGCACATAGTGTTAGTTGTTGACGCTTCGCGGAGTATCAGCTGTTTTTAACGAGACGATACGGAGCGGCTCAGATCAGAATTCTAAATAAAGGAGGGAAAAAAGTATAAAAATGTCTGTAAAGCTCAGTGCAGGTGTGCTGATCACCGTGCTTTAAAGGTGAGGACGAGTCGAGCAGCTGCAAAAAACCGTGGATGAAAAGCTCACAGCTCGCTGAAAGTGGGCAGTTCAGTCGAACCCCGACCCCCTGCCCACGGACCAAGTTTAATGCTGCTATCATCCCACAATGAAAAATAATAGTAACGCAGAGTGACATGGAGAAGTAACTTTAATCTGATTACTGATTTGGAAAGATTAACGCGTTAGATTACCGGCATCACTGGTGGTCTGGTCTTACATAGTTCAGTTCATTTTAAAGGGGTCTGAGTGCAGTTGGAGCGTTGAGAAATACACAAAAGATGCTCAGTCATCGATCTGAGTTCATTTTGAGGGCTAACAAGGTCCACGTGTGAAAAAGAAAGATGATCTCCACAGTTTTTTGGAATCAAAACACTTTGGGCACTCAAAAACTTGTAAGTACTACTAATATGAACTACTGGATCTGCATATATTCCAGTGTGCAGAGCATGCAGGGATTGCATCAGCATTGGGATTCGCCATTTGTTTCTGGTACTATGAAGCTTTTTGTGATGGTTTCTCAAGATGAACATGACTTGAAAAAATCCAACATTGTGCTTTGTAATTCTTGCCTTTATTTTTGGGATTACCCCACTCCTAAATTGGCATTCATAAATGCAAGAATGATCTGGTACTTCATTTAAGGACCTTAAGCCCAGCCAAAGTTTTCTCACTTAATGGCCTGGTCACATAGCATATAACGATTCCTGAAAGAAGGGAAAAAAGTAAAAAAGTCACAAATTGTTGAGAACAGGTGGACGAATGAGATTTGATTTTCCCATCACTGAATAGCCTGCGAATCAAGAGCGCAAAAGGAACAAAAGCGGAACAAAACAAAACCAAAGCTAACGCTCTCGATGCTTGAAACGAAATGCACCTGGAGCCACTGCTAGAGCAGTGTGTGTCTGCATTGTTGGGGAAAGTGTAATGCACGGACCCACAACAGGGGGCGTAAATGAACGGTCAATAGATAAACCAATAAATACAATTTATTGCGGCAAATGTGCACAACAGGTCGAATACTGTTTTTAGACAATCAATTACAAAATGCAACAGGTGACGTGTGGGCAGGCCCGAGGGTAGGAGACGCCTATCCAGAGAAGAGCCGGGGCCCACAAGGTTCCACCGCCAACGGAGACCTGCAGTATGTCGAAGCCACCAAGTCCTGAGTCCCCAGGTGGCCTCTGCTTCCAGCTGTCAGATCCGGCACTGCTGGCAGGAACAAAAACAGGTTAATGGTGGGTGTGTGGACACCCAGTAAGCAGTCAGCAAAAAGTCACAGTTTCTTCCTGAGGGAAAAATCCACCACTCCCAGAAACAGGAACGCTGAGAACATGCAGTACCAATAGTACACTTAAGGTTCTGGAAAGTGAGGAGCAGGAAACGCCTACTCCCTCCAAACTTCACAAAACCCAGCTCCAAGCTGTGAGCATACAAAGGTTATGACTGCAAACTCAGTAGCAAATAATGTGCAAACGGCACAGAAACGGCTGAGAGGTTACCTGAGTGGTAAGCTGATATCTCGGCAGAGGTGTGGTGTCTCCTCCAGGCTTTTATGGTGCTGATGATGATGAATTGCTGACAGCTGTCAGACCTGGCTCCTGGGTGGCAACTGCGCCCTCTGGTGCCTGAAACCCGACAACAGGCAGGGCACCCTCTGGCGTTGGCCAGCAGTACCTCCTCTTCGGGCAGCCCACACAACATGCATCCTGCTCTGCATTCTAGGACTCGGCACTGGGATGGAGCTCTGTAGCGTCTGAGTCCTGGAGAAGCTGCAAAGAGAAGCGCGCGATCCGACCCACTGTGGAGAACTGTGCACGTTGGTGGATCCACCTGCTGTGGTTGCTCATTCAGAACAGATGGATCATCTCCTTCATCATTAGAATCCTAACCGTCTGGTTCAGACTCTGATGATGCACTGCGCACTCCGTCTTACTCCAATTAAAAAAAAACTGAAGCGGTTGCTCAACATTCATAAGATGCCTCATGTTTACAAAACAAACACACCACCACACTAACCACACACGTTAAATACTCCACCAAAATAATACACACCCCAAACACACCAAATATTTCTCAAATCTCTCAAATACCAAAACTCTAATCGCTGTCTGTACACCCGAAATGCGCGCATTGTCAAGCGTTTGACGTGTGTTGTTGTGTTCATAGATTTGCTTGCAGCTGTGTGTGTTTGCTTTTAATGTATGCGTACAGTTGTGTATAGCCCTTGCCACACTCCTGCCTATGTTTTTTTTATTTGCATTGTAAAAATGCACTCCATTTTCAAAACGGTAAAGCAAATGGCACTGAGATTTCCAGATGTACAGCGGGACACACTGCTTCCTTGTCAGGGCTGGGAACATCAGATCGCAAAGCAGAGTCCTTATGTCCCCCCCCCAAAAAAGTAGAAAATATTGGCATTTAACGTCACAAGCAAACTTAAAACTTCCCGTCTCTTGTTTGTTTCAGCATTGAGAGCGAGGTGGGGGTGGGTGGAGAGAATGAGAGAGAGATAGCGCTGTCGCTCTCTCTACCTTTTTTTTCAAAACCCTGGTGTTTCTGATCACCAGGCTGCAGCTGTGTGATCAAGCAGTCAGTCACACGCACGCGCGTGTGTTCGATTACCAGTTCTGATCACGCACGCACAGGCGCTGCGTACGTGGATGAAACACACACGTACGCAAACACGCACGCACACCCACACACACACACGTGCTTCATCTCTCCAGCTGATTCACTCTGGATGAATGCATTCAGTGTTTGGATGTGTTGTAGTGCATGTGCACATGCACACGTGCACAAAAAGACTGTCTCATACATGATTCAGTGACTCAAATGTTGTTCAGAAAATAATGCAGCCATTTGCGATCACACTGGGTTTTCTGTTTTCATATGTCACACCTCTGTGGATCAAAGCTGTTTACACGTAAATGTCCACTGCTGCTGGAACTTTTTCCACACTTGATGCTCAAAGTCACGCTTCTGTAAACTGCCACCTGGTTTGCACAAACCGAGGCACGGTTCACTCTGAAAGATCACCGCAGATGACACGAAATATTATTAAGTTATGTCGGCCCTCAACAGCTCGATGGCAATGAGCCGAAACGTTTTCCACACTTGATGCTCAAAGTCATGCTTCTGTAAACTGCCACCTGGTTTGCACAAACCGAGGTGCAGTTTTCTCTGAGAGATCACCGCAGATGACACAAAATATTATTACGTTGGGACGGCCTGCTGGCCCTTTCATGGCGTGAAAGGGCCAGCAGACTCTTCTCTCTGCACGGGATGGAGGACAGTAAGCCCTTCCAAGTTCATGGACAAAATGCTGCAGCTCCGGCCAGACTTTTTGTGCAGTAACTCTCTCGTCAGGTGCGCACATTGCTGGCCAACACCATGATCATGGACTGCCATGGGCTGGTGGAGGAGGCTGACAAATTCTTCCTGGCCGGCCAGCAACACGGTATGACAGCAGCCGCACTTGCCCCATCACACGAAGTGGCAGAAGTGAAAACGTTCAGCTGGTCGAACGAAGTCGAACTAAACGCAAATGTCACAAAAAGTAAGCAAATGTTAAGAACCTGTCAAGAACGACAACAAAATGAAATACGGACAAATTAAGGTTTTCGACAGCATTTGTTCAAATTTTTCAGCAGTTTAAAAATCCTGACAAAGCGCCAGCTGCAGGAACAAAGCTGCTCAAAGGTTAAATGATGTCAATGAAAGTCCAGATTTCTTGTTTCATTTGGACATCGTTGTCCTTTGTTCGTGCCATGTGACTGGGCCTTAACCCTGACTTTATTCAGAAGCTTTTTAAAATATTTCCATCAATTTCTGTAATCTTCTGGAATTGTTCATGCTGTTTGGAGAGACATTTCTTGGTGTATGTTATCGACTCAACATTTGACATAGTGAATAAAAACGGAGTTAATCTATTTTGTCACTCAAGCAACTCCCTTCAGCTTCTCCCTTGTTTTCACACAGATTTGCCACAGCAGATCCGAGGTGGATCAGCATATTGACTTGGTACCAGTTTTACACCGGATGCCCTTCCTGATTTAACTTACATTACATGGAGAATGGGCAGAAGTGGCCTTGAAACTGGAAAATAAACACACTTAACCACTTGGCCACCATCCCTATGCACAACTTTTCATTTTGTCACTGTAAACGAGAGAAGCATTCTGAGCTCATGTGGATGTAAACTTATGTGTGCAACTGTTGCTTGTTAAAAGTGTATAATCCTTTTTAGAGAGAAACAGATTCTCTGTGTCACGGCTGACGTGGACTGTGGAAGATTTTGATATTAAATCAAAAGTGCTGCCTGAGGCAAACATCTTTGACTATTGTGACACATTTTCATCTGGTATTTTGGGAAATCAGAAGACACTCCATCAATCACAAGGTGCATCCTGCAGCAAGGAATAACAGATGGCTGTAAGATGACATCAGTAATGCAGCTCAGGTCTGTCAGCTACCTTTTTTAACATTCTGCTGTACTGTGAATGTTCCCATTCAACTTCTGTTTTGTATATTGTTGTTCTTGTTAATGTTGTTATACAATAAGCTACAGGTTATTTATGAAAAGTTATTTTCTAACAGTGGATGACTGGATCACAGCCCGTAGTAAAACAGCTGCTGGTTTTTGATTTATACGCATCCAGAGCATATTATTTTAAGACTCAAAGAACTGCAGTCTTGAACTTTCATTCTTGAACTAAAACAAGCCTGTAGTATTTGGAAAAACACTCTGTCCCACTTTATCAGCTGTCTGTGTGGTTTAAAGTGTGCTAAATTTGGAACAAGGTACAAGTAATGTGAAACAGACCAACAGCACGACTGATTAATTATAACATGGAGGGAAACTTTTAAGTGCTTGTGCATTATTTCAGAAAAAGGTCTTCAATAAATCACTCAGCTGTTAAGACATTAGAAGCTTCACCAAAGGCTTCAAGGAGCATGACAACAGTGAACACAGTCAGGATTTACCTCGGGAACAAGGACATCATCTGGATGACATGCAGGTTTCCCATACAATGCATCCAGAAAGTATTCACAACGCTTCGCTTTTTCCACATTTTTATGTTACAGCCTTATTCCAAAATGGATGAAATTCATTTTTTAAATAAAAATTGTACACACAATACCCCATAATGACAATGTGAAAAAGGTTTTGGGATTTTTGCAAATTTATATATATATATATATATATATATATATATATATATATATATATATATATATATATATATATATATATATATATATATAAACAAGAAATCACATGTACATACAGCAGCGTTCAGAATAATAGTAGTGCTCTGTGACTAAAAAGATTAATCCAGGTTTTGAGTATATTTCTTATTGTTACATGGGAAACAAGGTACCAGTAGATTCAGTAGATTCTCACAAATCCAACAAGACCAAGCATTCATGATATGCACACTCTTAAGGCTATGAAATTGGACTATGAGTAAAAAAAGTAGAAAAGGGGGTGTTCACAATAACAGTAGTGTGGCATTCAGTCAGAATTAAGTGGTCCTGCCCACATATTCCCCACACACTGAGTTTCCATTTGAATATGTGTTGAAAGTCCAGACTTCAAACTATTTACCAGTTTAAAAATTTTGTTGATAGGCCCAGAAAAACCTGAATCATGATTAATAAATTATGTGATGCTTTTTCCTGAATACTACGGTAATTATTGGTGCGCATTTCTTACACTTCTTTGTTTTGTCCGTTCTCACCTGTAGCAGTTCCAGAGGCAAAAAAAAAAAAAAAAAAAAAAACATGACTTCCCCTTTATTATTATAATTATACCTTCATCATGATTAATAATTGTCGCCAGGGTTTTTCCTGAATATTATGGTAAAGTGTGGAGCGGCTCTGTGCTATCCTTGGTGCAGTATGCGTGTGAGTGGAAGGTCTCTCCCTCTTTTCTGCTGTCTCCCCAGAGCAACAACAAGAGGAAAAACACCATGTCCTTAACTTCATTATTTGGTGGAAAATGCATGAGCTAAGCCAAATAAAAATGATCATCAACCCACATATTTGGTTGCGGAAGTGCAGCCCCGGGGGGTGGGTAACATCTTCCCCTTTATCATTGGTAGAAAAATGCATGACGTAATCCAATGAAAACCACCAACCCCACATGGATTGATCAACATCCCCCGGCCATACAGGAGGTATTACTGAGAGAGAGCGAGCGAGAGAGAGCGAGAGAGAGCGAGAGACAGAGAAAGCCTCCAAAGAAAAACTGAGGTGTCAACTGCCTCCAGGTGGACGACAGGAGGAATGACAAAGTGTCAGGCATGAGAGACATGTCCAACACAAAACAAAGAGATCTTGTTTTGGAAAGAAATTGTTTTTTGAGTGGTACAAATAATTTGTCTGGCATCTTATTGTTTTGTAAATAGCTGTACAAAAAATGCCTGAAGCATCTCCTGCATTTTAATGAAAACAGTTGAATATAACTTTGTTTTTTGCTACATTTGGACATATGTTTTTGAAATTTACAATTTATATTTGCATTCTAAATTATAAAAAAATGTTTGCTAAACGTGTTTGTGGTTTTCATAGTAAAAAGAAAAACTTTTTTCTATTCAGATTTTATGTTTTACAGACACCCTCTCTACTTTTAAGATTAGGCTTAAAACTTTCCTTTTTGCTAAAGCTTATAGTTAGGGCTGGATCAGGTGACCCTGAACCATCCCTTAGTTATGCTGCTATAGACGTAGACTGCTGGGGGGTTCCCATGATGCACTGTTTCTTTCTCTTTTTGCTCTGTATGCACCACTCTGCATTTAATCATTAGTGATCGATCTCTGCTCCCCTCCACAGCATGTCTTTTTCCTGGTTCTCTCCCTCAGCCCCAACCAGTCCCAGCAGAAGACTGCCCCTCCCTGAGCCTGGTTCTGCTGGAGGTTTCTTCCTGTTAAAAGGGAGTTTTTCCTTCCCACTGTAGCCAAGTGCTTGCTCACAGGGGGTCGTTTTGACCGTTGGGGTTTTACATAATTATTGTATGGCCTTGCCTTACAATATAAAGCGCCTTGGGGCAACTGTTTGTTGTGATTTGGCGCTATATAAAAAAAATTGATTGATTGATTGATTGATTGATGTTTTTGTGTGAATTTAGGCTCACTGTATTAATACAGTATCTCACAGGTGAGGTGCTGAAAAAAAATGACACCAAACAAAAGCAAATTTGACAGTTTTTTAAGGTAAATTTTGAAGGTAAAACTAAAAGTTGTCAAAAGGCCAATTATATCATGGACTCCAGAGGGTTAATTCAACTTTAGTACTGTGTTATGTGTCGGACGCAGCCCGGAGAACCGACCAGCGTTTGAAGGACCCAGTATGAAATAAGCAGAGCACGGTACAAAGGATAACAGAGTTTAATAAACATAACAGTGATGTGATAAATATAAAAGTGCGCGGTCTGGCGTGGTGGATTGCGGTGCGCTCCCAGCAGCGCTAACGGTCCGGAGCCAGAACCAGTTCGGACCCAAGGACCCCGCCGACACCCCCCAGGTGGCCACGACAAACCGAGTCTGTGAATGAAGAAATCATCTTGTGAGTCCACACTCAACACACAGAGAGAACGCTCAAAGGTGTACAAACAGCAAACACTTCCTGGCTTAATTACTAATCAGCTTCCCACCCTGCAGGCATGGAACATCCTGTTCACAAACTCACTGCAGTGGAAGCTAATTAAAACGACTAACATAACAGCTCAATACAATAAGGTGTGAGGGACACCACATTTACTGACTGTATAAATGTTAGTCACAAAATCTAACGTACCTCAGGAAGTGTGCTGACGAGCGTGAGACCTCACCCCCTCCTCTTTCACAGACCATGCATCAAACCTGGACGTTCTCTGCATCCACTGATGATGAGATGGCTCTTGAGACGACAATCTCACCCGTCTGGTCACAAGGTCGAGTCTCTGGCAAATACACACTGTGTACTCCAGACTTAAATGCTACCATGTTCCAATCCGTGTAGATGCACCACAGCTGTGAGTCCTGACGAGCCGCAGGTGATCAGGGTGAGGTCCTGATATCTCAGCCACACAGCCACTCAGTCCCAAATGCGCACCACCTGGAAGGAAAACCAAAAGACAGAAACAAAAGACAAACAAAAGCCAGCCAGGCACGCCAGCCACAACATACTGTGTATATTCAGAGTATGTATGCATCCTAAACTTTTTTTTATAATTCAAGTTTTTATTCATTTTATATTTAGTCAACAAGCATATAAACACTAACAAAACAAAAAACAAACAAAAAGCAAACAAAAGGTGAGGTTCCCAGGTAAATAGTTAAAAATAAACCACAGCACATATCATAAAATTTTAATCTAAACATCAACTGCAACAGGTAGTAGAGGCATAGGAGCAGAAACTGTCCCATTGTTCCAATATAGCCTCATTTGTGCCTTTTAACCTTCCCAGCATTTTTTCGCATGCTGCGTTTTCAGTCATTCTTTCTCTCCATGTTTTGAGAGTTGGAGTCTGGGGTGCTTTCCATACCATCAAAGTAAGACGAGCACAAGTGACAAATCCCGTAGACAGCACTCTAAAAGCTGACTCATTAACCTGCGGTACCACACTTCTGTCTCCCAACAGACACAGATTTGGCGACAAAGGTAATTTGCACTGTAACCAACCCTCCATGTGCTTTACGACTCTATTCCATTTTTCCATTCCATATTTGGAAAAACAAGAGGGCATTCCCATAAAGCATGCAACGAAGTACCTTTCTCTTTTTGGCATTTCCAGCATATGTCATCTTTACTAATGCCCATCTTATAAAGTCGAGATGGGGTAAAATAATACCTATTTAATATTTTTTATTGTATAAATTTACCTTTAGCTTCCCTAATATAACGCCCATTTTCAGAGATGATAGAATCCCATGTTTCCTCCTCAAAGTTGCAACCTAAATCTTTTTCCCATATTATTTTAAGACTATTACGTGTACTGTTCTTAACCCAAGGGCACATATTAAACCATTTTGATGCTTTACAATGTAAAGGTGGCAGTGATAAAAAAAACTCTCTATGGGGTTTTTCTCCAGGGGGAAATTAAATTGATCTTTCAGACAGTGTCTAAGTTGTAAATATTTCCAAAAGTGGCCATGCCCTTCCAATTTAAACTTTCCCTTTAGGTCATTAAAAGACATAAAATTGTCTTTTTTGTATAGGTCACCAATTATACGTATGCCTTTCTTTAGCCATTGTGACCAGTAAATTGTCTTTCTATTAATTCTAATTTATAGATTGTGCCACAGGGATGCATACCTTTGGAAATAAGGAGAGATAATATATTTTTTGTGAACCTCCAGCCACACTAGTTTTGAAAATTTCAAAATAGGGTTATGCAGCTCTTTCCCTTTATTGTCTTCCTGTTGAGTTAAAAACTCAATAGGAGTGAACGGAGAGGTGAGTTCCTGTTCAATCAGAACCCAATCCAGATCTGGTTTAGTTTTTGACCAGTGTTTACACAGCTTAGACATTTCAAATGAAATGCTATAATGTTCTATGCTAGGTAAGGCCAGACCACCTTCTTTTTTTGATTGACACATCTTTCCAATATTAATCCTAGGTTTGCCACCATCCCAAAGAAAGTGTTTAATCATATTATTATATCTTAAAAGAATTTGGCCTGGAATACACATTGGTATCATTCCAGTATAATAGTTGATCAAAGGGGCCACGGCCATCTTTACTATATTTACCTTACCCCATAAAGTCAAATGTAACTTGTTCCAATTATCCAAATTGTTTTTCACTTTAATGAGCACTTTTTCCATATTATAAGCCATAATATCATTAACATCTGGATTAAGCGCTATTCCTAAATATTTCATCTCCTTTTGTAACCATTTAAATTTGAAGGAAGATAATATGTTAGCCTTACAGTTTTGTGAAACTGGCATTGCCTCTGATTTGTGCCAATTAATTTTGTAACCTGACAGTTTAGAGAAGTTGTCAATAACTTCTAATAATGTTGTAACTGAGTTAGAGGGGTCCTGACAAAGGACCAAAATATCATCTGCATACAAAAATAATTTGTGCTCCCTCCCCCCTCTGCTCACTCCCCTGATTCTAGAATCTTCCCTAATTTTAATAGCTAGAGGTTCCAAAAAAATTGTGAACAGCAGTGGGCTAAGGCTACAGCCCTGACGGGTCGACCTTGAGATACAAAAAAATTGGGACAGTATGCCATTTGTGAAAACAGCTGCCTTTGGACAGAATATAATGTACTAACCCACCTACAGAAATTGTCACCCATTCCAAATTTTGATAAAGTAGTGAACAAAAAACTCCACTCGACCCTGTCAAAAGCTTTTTGGGCATCAAGTGATAATGCAACCACAGAGTTTATGTTATGCTTATTTGCCCATAATAGATGTAGTAATCTCTGCATATTGTCAGCTGATGACCGATGCTTAATAAACCCCACCTGGTCTTTATGAACAATCTGTGGTAACACCGTTTCCAATCTTGTTACTAAAATTTTTGACAAAATTTTACAATCGACATTCATCAAACTTATAGGTCTGTAGTTTGCTGGGTCTGTTAAATCTTTGTCACCTTTTGGCAAAAGTGTGATTATAACCTGATTAAAACTTTCAGGGAGTGTGCCATATTTAAAAGCTTCTTGATATATGTCAGTTAGAATTGGAGCAAGTATATCTGAAGCCATCTATACCAGGTGACTTCCCCCTCTTCATTCCAGAAACAGCTTTTTTAACTTCAGCCTCCATTATAGGCGCCTCCAATCTCTCTTTCCCTTCCTGAGAAACTTTAGGCAGCAATATCTTGTCAAAAAAGGACTCTAATTCTTCTGTACTGGCTTTATTCTCTGAAGTATAAAGATTTTCATAAAAGTTTTTGAAAACAGTATTAATACCCCACGATGATGTTATCAATTTGCCATCTTGTTTAACTGCCGAAATCACACTTTGATTTTCTAAACGTTTAAGTTGTCTTGACAGTAGCCGTCCTGTTTTTTCCCCGTTCTCATAAAAATTTGTTTTGAGCCTAAACAATGCATACTCTGCCTTTTTATTGTAAATTTCATTAAGTTTGAATTTTAGTTGGCATATTCTTCTAAACCCATTCTCATCATATTTATCTGCCAATTGTTTTTCTAATTCCATTATCTCTTTTTCCAGTGTTTTTATTTTTTCTTTACCTTCTTTTGCTTTCTTAGAGCTGTAGGCTAAACATTTACCCCTGATAAAGGCCTTATGAGCATCCCACACTATTGCCAATCTGTCCGTAGTTCCAATATTTACATCTAAAAAAACAGAATATCATCACTTAAAGTTGCCACGAATTGTTCGTCCTGCAAAATGCTGGAGTTTAATCTCCATCTTCCACGACTGTTCTTTTCACTATGTAAATCTATATGTAACTCCACTGGAGCATGGTCTGTCAGAGCAATTACTCTTATTTCACAGTCCACCACCTGATCAACACTTACACCAGAAATGAGAAAATAATCAATTGGGGAATAGCTTTTATGGGAGTGGGAATAAAATGTGTACTCTCGTTCCACAGGATGTATTAGTCTCCAAATGTCCACCAACCCAATTTCCTCTTTAAAAAAACTGATGCAGATTTGTTTCTCGTATTGGAATTGACACTTATTACACTCCTATCTGTGTAATCATCGGGAACTTGATTAAAGTCTCCTCCTAGCATGATCTGGCCTTCAAAATTACACAATATATTAAGAACATTGGAAACAAAGGTTGGTTCTTCCCTGTTTGGGGCATATATATTGCAGAGTACAACTTTTACACCATTTACAAGTGCTTGAATGCATATTATCCTTCCCTCAGTGTCTTTGAACTCTTGTAATAACACAAAATTAAGCCTCTTATTAATAAGAATAAGTATACCATGACTTTTACTGGATACGGAATTGTAAAACACTTTACCAACCCACTCTCTTTTCATTTTTAAGGGCTTCAGTTCCATTTTCAAAATGTGTTTCTTGTATAAGTGCTATATCTGTGTTATGAGATTTAAGATAGCTGAGGACTTTTTTCCTTTAACTGGTGTGCCACAACCATTAATGTTCCACGTTACAATATTAATACCTGATTTATCCATTATTGTCCAATACCCAAATTGCTGGCCTGAAATTTTTAAGTCTACCACACTGTATGTAACTGCATTTTGGTGCATACTCAACACTGTCACCTCACTGTCTACAAAACAATAGAACAATAACAAAAAATTAAACACTGCACAAAAAAAGAACATTGCAGTGTAAAGCCTTTCTGGCTGTAAAATCAAGTCTTATCTGGTCCGAGTGGGTTCCGAAGACGATCCCTCTCCTGCTCCTGTCGTCTTGGTCCTGTCCGCTCCACAGTGTTCTCCCCTCCCCCGTCAGTTATAGTGAATTTCTCACTCTCCTACACAAATGAACAAAATACTCCCGCGTTGTCCTCCATATACTAGTCCATGTTCATGATTTTCCTCCATCATCCGTGCTTTCAATATTCTCTTGGACAAAACCTTCTGCCTCTCTTGCATCAGTAAAACGTAGGCGCTTCCCCCTCTATGTGAATCGAAGTGTCGCTGGATGAGCCAGTGTGTGCTTCACCTGATGCTGCCACAATACTTTCATCACCGGGGAGAACAATTTGCGTTGTGCAGAGCGCTCCTTGGTCAAATCCTCAAAAAACGACAGGTTACAGTCCTCCCACGGTATCCCCCTCTTCTTTTTGGCAGCTGTTAGAACTTTTTCTCGGGCGATGTATCTGAGAAATCTCACCAATATGACATGCGGAGGTCGGTCAGGGTTTGGCCAAGGCCCCAGACTTCTGTGACATCGTTCAATTTCAAACTCGCTTCCAGACAGACTGAGACCATCTGAAAGTATTCTCTGCACGTAGTCAGACAGCGTTGTCCCAGCCTCCTTTCCCTTCTTTAGTCCCACCAGTCTGATATTTTTACAACGTGCCCTGTTTTCCTGGTCATCAACTCGAGCGGAAAGTTGCGCCACTACTTTAGCAAGTTTTCCACTGTCATTAGCCATGACAGCTACCTTGTCCTTCACATTGGAAATGCGACTTTCGGCTTCTGTTAGCCTTGTTTTAATAGCACTCATGGCGTTCTTCAGCTCCGTTGTGTCTGACTTGTTTAGCGTCACGTCACTTGCAACCACATTCAGTGTTGCCCCCACTTTGGCAGTCTTGGTGAACAAGCCATTTATATCAGTTTTTTGTCCTTCTTCTTGGCTAGCTAAGATATCTGAATTAGCTTCTCCGATAGCCACAGTTGGCAGACGAGTCTGCACACTTCATTTTTTCTGGCTGGTCGTCATATTTTGGCCCCAGTCTCACTTCAGATCTTCCAGTTAGAGTGAACGTGTCTTCCAGTGTAAAATAAAAAGTTTGTAGGACGTGATCCAAAGTTAGTTTTTTTAAAGTAGTGTTGACGGGGGTGAGAGCTGTTCTACGGCGCAGCCGTTCCCCAGTCCCTCACCACGTGACTCTCCTATGCATCCTAAACTTGACTTTGTGAGGCGTATCTGAATATTGTGCTGCATAAATACCACATATATAGTATGCTTGATGTTCGACCAGTTTTTTTTGTCAGACTATGGTGCATTTCGTGATCGCACTGCACTGCACCTGACCACATCCCATTTTAAGACCAACACATCCATGAGTGCACAGATGAGCACAGGTATACTTCCAATTTCAAAAATGTGGGCATTGGATGTCGCTGACAACCACATCCGTTGGAAACCAGGACTAACACTTGCACTCCTCTAACTGCTGATTTGCACCAGGTGGAAGATAGAACCCTTGATTTCCTGTTTCCTGGCACCTTAACACTCCACCTGACAGCCATTTGATGTTTTTTTTTATTATTATTAAAATGTCAAATCATTGCTCTGTTTTCACTTCCACACATGTGCAGTGTGGTTGGTTTGCCAAGAAAGTAACATCACTGGCTGGAAAACGTGGGTGAAGGACCAAATATGTCAAGTCTGCCATATAAACGCCGACACAGTCAACGATGATCAGTGCTAAACTTGGAAAGATCATCAATTTATCCATCAGATTTTTAAAGCATGAAGGTTCAAGCTATTGCATGCTTTTTGAATGCAAATATTAAATACCTGCTTTTGTTTTCACTTCTACACATGTGCAGTATGTTTGGATTCAGTAGCAACCATGCTGGGCATGCTTGGTGAGGACACAGCTCACCATTTATTTGAGAGTATCACTCCACTTTATCTAGTAGCAGTTTTGCAATCAGCTTCAGTAAAGAATACTTTTGATGCAGCAACGTCATCCTCCTGGTATCCGTCTGTGTAGTGTCCACTTTGTTTTTTGCTTTTTTTTGGTTATTTCTTTGTTTGTTTTTTTTAACACTTTTTCAATTCAATTTCATTTATTTCATTATATAGTGCCAAATCACAACAAAGCTGCCACAAGTAAGGTCTAATTTTACCAACCCCAACAGCAAGCACACAGGTGACAGTGGTAAGGAAAAACTCCCTCTGATGATTTGAGGAAGAAACCTCAAGCAGACCAGACTCAAAGGGGTGACCCTCTTCTTGGGCCATGCTACCGACACGGTTGACAATACAAATATACAGGAAATTTTCTTTGTGGGCTGCCTTTGTCTGCCTCCCTTTCCTGTCTGTTTTTAACCTTGTGTGTAGTTTGTTAGTTATCCCCAGATGGCGCACTCTGAGCCAAGGAACACGTGCTGCTCATCATCGACACACACCTGACGTTCATGAGTAGCTCATCGGCAGCCAGATTTCAGCTCATTCACTGCCAGATTCTTGCATTGCATCCTGATCGTGAAGCTTCCGTGACCTTGACCTCTTCTTTCCTGCCGCTACCATGCACTCTCACGTCTGAGCTCTCCACAGCTCATTCCAAGATAACCTGGCCAACTCTAATTTCCATATTAGAGCTTGTTGATGTTTTTGGTGTTTCCAGACACTCTCCTGTGTGGCTTCCTTGTTGCACACGTTCCTGGCTCCCATGCCACGTTCTGTACGACATCACTTTGGAACTCTCTGGCTCTCAGCTACAGACCATGTAGCTCTGCCATGGTTCAGTTAAGTTCCTTCATGTTCTGTTGTTAAAGGCTTCAGTGTTACGAGTGCAATCACTCACCTCCTCTCTCCTCCATTCTCCTAGTTCCTGTTCTTGGCTCTCTGCATCCCACCTGGCCCTGGCTTCAGTACCATATACTCCAGGATTTCAGTTCTCTTACAAGACTGGCTCGGGAACCCGCAGCTCCCTAATTTCCACCTGCCACGAGCGGGCTGACTGTCCACTCTGCAGGCACCCCCAGTGCTTCATTATTATTTATCCAGTTATTGTAAATAAATATCTTTTCGTTCACAACCAGTTCTGTTCCTTGCTCCCAGCATTTGAGTTCATCGTCTGTACCGGTCCGGTCCTGTCTGGACCTCTAGGCATAACAAATTTTGTCTTTTGTTTCTATCTGCACCTGCACCAATGACTTATCCATCCATTGCGCGAGTGACAATCTGCTGCATTTGCTGCATGTGTACTGTGATGCCTGCTGAGGCTGCCACTGTCGCTCCTTCCTCCTAGCTCATTGCTCAGCAAGACCTTGGTTCCTCTCCTGCTCAGCCCTTTGTGTACCTGTTCCGATACCAGGCTGCACGGTCGTCTGCACACTGCTTCCACGTGTTGACAATGATGGTCCACATTTTAATATCATTCTTGCAGACATCCTTGAAGTGCAGGCATGGATGAGCAGCCAACAAGTGCCCTCTCCCAGCTCACCGTACAGTAGATCTTTAGGAATGTGGCCCAGATCCATTCTCCTGATGTGGACAAGGCAATGAAGGCGCCTTTCGCCAAGAATGGTGAACATGCTGCTGATGTTGGTGCATTCCAAGACCGCTGTGTTGGGCACCTTGTCCTGCCATCCATTGTGCAGAATTCATTTAAGGCACCTCAGATGGTAGCTGTTGAGTTTTTTCTCATGTCTGGCATAGGCAGACCATGCCTCGCTACCGTAGAGGAGTGTGCTGAGCATGCAGCGCTGGTAGATGTGCAGTTTTGTCTTCTCAGTGAGGCTGTAGTTGTTTCAGACTCTGTGGCTTAGTCTTGCCATAAATGCTGCTGCCTTCCTAATCCTGCTGTTCATCCCTTCATCAATGGAGAGTGAGTTAGAGATGGTTGACCCAAGGAATGTGAAGTGCTCCATGACTTCCAGGCTGTACCCATCAATGTCAATGTTAGGGGGAGCATCTGTGCCCTGTGCCATGACATTTGTCTTCTTCAGACTGATGGTCAGTCCGAACTCCTTGCACACATGAGAGAGACGACTAACAAGCTGCTGCAGACCGTCTTCGGAGTGTGATGTCAAGGCTGCATCATCAGCAAAGAGCATCTCATGGATGAGTACCTCCACAAACTTGGTTGCTAACTGGGAAGGCCTCTGATGTTGCGCCATTGAAGCAAACTGTAATGTGCATGTTCTCATGGAATGAAGAGACCACTGTGAGGAGGTTTGGGGGACAGCCGAACATCTGTGGGAGCGTGAAGAGTCCGCTTTGACTGACCAAGTCGAAACCCTTGGTCAGGTCAATGAAGGGGATGTAGAGTGGCATTTCCTGCTCTTGACACTTCTCCTGCAGCTGGCGTATTGATAAGATCATGTCTACGATAGACCTCCCAGCTCAAAAGCCACACTGGGACTCTTGGTAAACACACAGGCAAAGGTCTGTAGATGCACTAAGGCAACACGGGCAAAGTCTTTCTCAACAGTGCTGAGAAGGGAGATGCCTTGATAACTATTGCAGTCACTGCTGTCTCCTTTGTTCTTATACAAGGTGACGATGCTCGCATCTTGCACGTCCTGGGGAATCTGTCCCTGTTCCCAGCAGAGGCAGAAAAAATTGTGCAGGTGTTTTAGCAGCGCAGGTTTCCCACTCTTTAAGACTTCTAATGGGATGCTGTCACTCCCTGGGGCCTTCTAACTAGCAAGGCAGTCAATGGCTTTTCCAAGCTCTTCCATGGTTGGCGGCATGTCTAGCTCATCCATGCATGGTAGATCTGGGATGTCCTTGAGGGCTGTGATTGTGACAGTGTTCTGGGTTGCATACAGCTCGAGATAGTACTCAACTCAGCACTGCAGCTGCTTCCCCTCATCTGTGATGACTTTGCCTGTCTTTGACTTGAGTGGGGCAGGTGGATGGGCCTGTTGCCTTCTTGATGCCCTCATATATGTGTCTTGCATCCCCAGTGTTGGCAACTGTCTGCTGCAGATGTTGAGCAAGTTTGATATGGCGCAGTGGCGTGCGGTTTGATGGGCTTTTATCTTGGCAGCTTTGAGTGCTTCTAATGTGCGGGGACTAGGCACTGCCTTGTAGGCCAGAAAGGCTTTCCTCTTGGCCTCAGTCACAGACTCTATTTCCTCCTTGTGGGCCTCATATCAGTCTGCGTTTTTGTGCTTCTTTTTCCCATAGGTGTTGATGGCAGAGTTGTACACAGCATCTTGGAGGTGGGACCACTTAGTATCAATGACACCCTCCTCACCTTCCGGTGTATCTTCAGTGAGGGCTTCTTGCAACTGGCTGATGAAATGCTGCATTTTCTCTGAGCTGCCAATACAGCAGGTGTTGATGCTTGGGCAACCCTTCCTGTTGAAGTCGTGCAGCTTCCTTGGAGCTACGCACACCTTGCTGGCCATGAGGGAGTAATCCATATGACAGTCTGCACTATGGTAGCTGCGGGTGAGGAGAATGCTGTCAAGGTCTGCACACCTGGTGATGACTAGATCCAACTGGTGCAAGTGGTGGGACTGCGGGTCTCTCCAAGACACCTGGTGGATATCCTTGCATTTGAAGGTGTTGGCCATGCATAGGCCATGATACCAGCACAGCTCCATCAGTCGTTGGCCATTGTCATTGATCTTGCCCCTTCTGTAGACACCTAGGCAGGTGGGCCAGGCCTTGTGATCAGCACCCACTCTGGCGTTGAAGTCTCCAAGTAGATAGAGGCCTTCTGTGCTGGGAATCCGAGATATCACTTCATCTAGGAACTCTTAGAACTAGTCTTTTTCCTCTGGGTTGGAGTAGAGGGTTGGAGCATATGCACTGACGAAGGTGGCTGGTCCAAAGCCAGAGGTCAAGGATTCTCTTGCTGCCAGTTGATGGTGGCTCAATGCACGCGACCAGGGTGTTCTTTACAGGAAAACCCAACACCGTGCTAATTTGTTCAAGGACTTCTTTTGCCAAAAGAAGGTGCTAGTTGCTTCCTTGATTGTGCCACAGTCTGCCAGCCGAGTTTCTTGGAGGCAGGAAATGTCAACATTTAGTCATGAGAGTTCCCTGTCAATGATGGCAGTTTTGCAGGCATCGTCAATTTGCTCCAGATCAGCAGAGAGGCCAGGGCACATGGTCCTGATGTTCCAGCTAGTAAAACAATGAACTGGAGTCATCTTTCTTCTTTTGTTCTTGTTGTCTGGTGCAGAATTTGTGGCCTGCCTTTCGAGGTTTACCCTAAGCTTCATGCACCCAGTGGAGCAAGCAGGCCATGGTGAGACAGCACCTTACTGGCTGGGGGCTGCTCAGCTTGAGGTGGGCGGTAGCTGTCTAATGAGATGTGATGATCCCTCCCACTGTCAGAAGTGACCCCTACCGCTCGTTTCCTTTGCCAAACAGATGAGCTTATAACCGGTAAGCTTCCACTTCTCGCACTGTGTTGTGTCCTCTCCAGTGGAGCTACAAATCCTGGGCAGGCTAATATGGAACATCGCTGTTGCCCATGCAGAAGGTCCCCCCTCTCCATGTTGTCACTGTGCTCCAAAGGAAAGGCAGAAACCAATGCAGTTTGGCAGTAGCAGTGTCACAGAAGTTGCTGAGAAAGTGCTGAAGTTCAGCAACAGACCACCTTAGAGACTCCAGTTCCAGATGGTTCCCCGAAGTTTACTCTTGAAACCCTTGTCCAAGACTGGATATAGCCACAAGGCAGCAAAGGTTTGAGATCAGAGTTTCCTTCTCCTAGATGAACTGCCTTCCTAGGCAGACAAGTTCCATGTACCCGAATGTGTAGCAATATATATATACGAGGGTAGGCTGAAAAGTTCTAAGGCTCCCCATGAACCCGATTTTGCAAGTTCTCCCACTTAGAAATCATGGAGGGGTCTTAAATTTTCATCTTAGGTGCATGTCCACTGTGAGAGACATAATCTAAAAAAAACAAACAAACAATGTTAACATTTGGTACAGTAGCCTTTGTTTGCAATTACAGAGGTCCACCATTTCCTGTAGTTTTTCACCAGGTTTGCACACACTGCAGCAGGGATTTTAATCCACTCCTCCATACAGATCTTCTCTTGATCTTTCAGGTTTAGAGTTACAGCTCCCTCCAAAGATTTTCTATTGAGTTCAGGTCTGGAGACTGTCCAGGCCACTCCAGGACCTTGAAATGCTTCTTACGGAGCCCCTCCTTAGTTGCCCTGGCTGTTTGGGGTCATTGTCATGCTGGAAGACCCAGCCACGACCCATCTTCAATGCTCTTACTGAGGGAAGGAGGTTGTTTGCCAAAATCTCGCAATACATGACCCCATCCATCCTCCCTTCAATACGGTGCAGTCGTCCTGTCCCCTTTGCAGAAGAGCACCCCAGAGTATGGTGCTTCCACTCCCATGCTTCACGGCTGGGATGGTTTTCTTGGGGTTGTTCTCGTCCTCCAAACATGGTAAGTGGAGTTGATTCCAAAAAGCTCTATTCTGGTCTCATTTGACCACATGACCTTCTCCCATGCCTCCTCTGGATTATCCAGATGGTCACTGGTGAACTTCAAATGGGCCTGGACATGTGCTGGCTTGAGCAGGGGGACCTTGCTGCCCTGCAGGATTTTAAACCATGACAGCATCATGTGTTACTAATGTAATCTTTGTGACTGTGGTCCCAGCTCTCTTCAGGTCATTGACCAGGTCCTCCTGTGTAGTTCTGAGCTTTCTCAGAATCATCCTTACCCCACAAAGTGTGATCTTGCATTGAATCTCAGACAGAGGGAGATTGACAGTCATCAAGTGTTTCTTCCACTTTCTAATAAATAATCATAACAGTTGTTGTCTTCTACCAAGCTGCTTGCCTGTTGTCCTGTAGTCCATCCCAGCCTTGTGCAGGTCTACAGTTTTGTCCCTGGTGTCCTTAGACAGCTCTTTGGTCTTGGCTATGGTGGACAGGTTGGAGTGTGATTGACTGCGTGTGTGAACAGGTGTCTTTTATACAGGTAACAAGTTCATACAGGTGCAGTTAATACAGGTAAAGAGTGCAGAATAAGAGGGCTTCTTAAAGAAAAATTAACAGGTCTGTGTGAGCCAGGATTCTTGCTGGTAGGTAGGTGTTCAAATAATTATTTACAGCAGTAACATACAAATAAATTATTAAAAAAATAATACATTGTGATTTCTGGATTTTTTATTTATTTATTTTTTTAGATTACGTCTCTCACAGTGGACATGCACCTAAGATGAAAATTTCAGACCCCTCCATGATTTCTAAATGGGAGAACTTGCAAAATCGTAGGGTGTTCAAATACTTATTTTCCTCGCTGTATATATATATATATATATGTATATATATATATATATATATATATATATATATATATATATATATATATATATACATATATATATATATATATATATATATATATATATATATATATACATATATATATATATATATATATATATATATATATATATATATATATATATATATATATACACTCAACAAAAATATAAACGCAACACTTTTGGTTTTGCTCCCATTCTGTATGAGATGAACTCAAAGATCTAAACCTTTTTCCACATACACAATATCACCATGTCCCTCAAATATTGTTCAAACCAGTCTAAATCTGTGATAGTGAGCACTTCTCCTTTGCTGAGATAATCCATCCCACCTCACAGGTGTGCCATAGCAAGATGCTGATTAGACACCATGATTAGTGCACAGGTGTGCCTTAGACTGCCCACAATAAAAGGCCACTCTGAAAGGTGCAGTTTTATCACACAGCACAATGCCACAGATGTCGCAAGATTTGAGGGAGCCTGCAATTGGCATGCTGACAGCAGGAATGTCAACCAGAGCTGTTGCTTGTGTATTGAATGTTCATTTCTCTACCATAAGCCGTCTCCAAAGGCGTTTCAGAGAATTTGGCAGTACATCCAACCAGCCTCACAACCGCAGACCACGTATAACCACACCAGCCCAGGACCTCCACATCCAGCATGTTCACCTCCAAGATCGTCTGAGACCAGCCACTCGGACAGCTGCTGAAACAATCGGTTTGCATAACCAAAGAATTTCTGCACAAACTGTCAGAAACCGTCTCAGGGAAGCTCATCTGCATGCTCGTCGTCCTCATCGGGGTCTCGACCTGACTCCAGTTCGTCGTCGTAACTGACTTGAGTGGGCAAATGCTCACATTCGCTGGCATTTGGCACGTTGGAGAGGTGTTCTCTTCACGGATGAATTCCGGTTCACACTGTCCAGGGCAGATGGCAGACAGCGTGTGTGGCGTCGTGTGGGTAAGCGGTTTTCTGATGTCAATGTTGTGGATCGAGTGGCCCATGGTGGCGGTGGGGTTATGCAATGGGCAGGCGTCTGTTATGGACGAAGAACACAGGTGCATTTTATTGATGACATTTTTAATGCACAGAGATACCGTGACGAGATCCTGAGGCCCATTGTTGTGCCATACATCCAAGAACATCACCTCATGTTGCAGCAGGATAATGCACGGCCCAATGTTGCAAGGATCTGTACACAATTCTTGGAAGCTGAAAATGTCCCAGTTCTTGCATGGCTGGCATACTCACTGGACATGTCACCCATTGAGCATGTTTGGGATGCTCTGGGCCGGCGTATACGACAGCGTGTACCAGTTCCTGCCAATATCCAGCAACTTCGCACAGCCATTGAAGAGGAGTGGACCAACATTCCACAGGCCACAATTGACAACCTGATCAACTCTATGCGAAGGAGATGTGTTGCACTGCATGAGGCAAATGGTGGTCACACCAGATACTGACTGGTATCCCCCCCAATAAAACAAAACTGCACCTTTCAGAGTGGCCTTTTATTGTGGACAGTCTAAGGCACACCTGTGCACTAATCATGGTGTCTAATCAGCATCTTGATATGGCACACCTGTGAGGTGGGATGGATTATCTCAGCAAAGGAGAAGTGCTCATTATCACAGATTTAGACTGGTTTGTGAACAATATTTGAGGGAAATGGTGATATTGTGTATGTGGAAAAAGTTTTAGATCTTTGAGTTCATCTCATACAAAATGGGAGCAAAACCAAAAGTGTTGTGTTTATATTTTTGTTGAGTGAATATACGCGTATATATATATATATATATATATATATATATATATATATATATATATATATATATATATATATATATATATATATATATATATATATATATATATATATATTGGCAATTTAGTGATTATATAATAATTATATAATTTCTCTAATGTGTGAATCAAAGGACAATATGGGATCAAAGATCACACCAAGATTTTTTTCTTTTTTTTTGCAGTGACCATGTTAAATCCTCATTCTGGCGCCTGTGTCTCACAGAACCAATGGCATCATCCCAATCTTTTATGAATGTTTAAGTTGTAAATTACATGAGATCTCATTTTCATTGAGGCCCTGCAATCCTCTAAAATCACAATATGAGTGGGATTATTTGTATTTTCATGTAAAGATGAACGTCATGACAAACAGTGAAAAGTAATTTTATAGCTTTTCAGCATCTGTCCCAGAGGAGTTACATGAAGTGAAAATAACAATGGATCTAAAGCAGACCTCAGAGATATCCCATATTTCACTGCAAAGAATGAGGAGGGAACTCATATTATTATACAAGACATGCTACACTCACAGGTAGCTCAGTGGGAAAGGAGCATCCATTTCTATTTACTCAGTAGATGAAGGACCAGGTCAATCCGCTCATTCACTGGCTGTTGACAGAGCGCCGCCATCTTGGTTAGTGTTTAACAACCAGGTATGAATAGAAATCAATGTGGGCATGATCGATGCTTTCAAGAGACTTTCACCATAATCTGCATTTTCTGTGCTATTACTGTGCTGTTACATTTATTCAAACGCAGTACCACATTTGTACAGCCACGATTTGTCAAAACAAATACAGAAGAGGATCAGACTATTTATATAATAGACTTGAATTAATTTGTTCATCCCAGTCCAGATAGAAAATAATACCATCAGTTTGTCAAACACAGTGGGCCTCATGTATCAGCATTGCGCACTTGTGGCGTAAATTTACGGTGTAAATTTGAAGTACACCAAAGTTGCTGTGACATGTATCAAGCAGTGCGCACCTGCCCATTTCTGGCGTACGCCTGACGTGACCTTGATAAATGCAGCGGGTGAAAACAATCATAATTATAATGAACACGCCCATAAATATTCAGACTCCGCTTCAGACACACCCTCATTTTACGACATGGAAGCCAGGAAGACGGCAAAGAAAAAGAACTCCACCAATCACGACGCGTGCCAATAGAGCATCAAAAGCGGCCGTCGTATTAATTGTTTTGTAGTATAATCAAAAAAGTGTTAGATTGGTCCCTCGTTTATCGCGGGAGTTACATTCTAAAAATAGCCCGCAATAAGCGAAGTCCGCGAAGTAGTCAGCGTTATTTTTTACAATTATTATAGATGTTTTAAAGCTGTAAAACCCCTGTAAAACCACTTTATACACTTTTCTCAATCAGGCATGAACATTTTCTCACTTTTCTCTCGTGTGTAAACACTCTCAAAGTTCAAACCTTTGTAGAGAAATAAGACCAACCTGTTTTCAGGCCCAAACATTTGTTTGAGTAATAAAAATAGAACGTTTTCCTATAAATAATTATGATGGCTTTTAGAACTAACAAATTTAATTTTAACGATCAACCTCCGAGGTTGGACACATAAGAAATTATTAATAGTGACTTTCACAGTTACTCTGATTGCGACTCTTCGTCCTGGCGCTGCGCCTTTTTCCACTGAGTCACACCTGGCTGCAGGTTCTGTTTCCGAGTAACAAACACAGTTATGAGTAGTTGTTGGCGCTCTTTTTTCTTCTGGGTGAGAAGATTCTTATAAACAGACACAGACCACAGTGCACTGTAAAAAAAAGCATGCAAAATTGGACTAAAAAAATCCGCGAAACTGCGAGGCCACGAAAGGTGAACCGCGTTATAGTGAGAGACCACTGTATTCTCTTTTCACATGTCAATAATTCTTGACGTGGATATTTGCTCGCTCAATTAATAAGACGCCTAATTTTTCAGATTTCTTTATTTTTAAAATGTATTTATTTATTTTATTGTAACAAACGAATGGAGAAGACAAAACCTGATTGCAGCACGGGTGAAGGGAATGAGAACACTACAGTTGTAATTATCAATTCCATTGTCACACCACATAAAGTTAAGCTCAGCGCTGCTCTGGCTCCAGGCTCTGGAGAAAAAGGCGAGCAGCACTTTCTTTGCGGTCAGCGCTGTGGCCATGGATCGTGCTGGAGACCAACAATTATTAATTATTATGTAGTATAATCAAGAAAGTGTTATTTATTGAACATATGCATTGATTTGTATGATGGTACTGTTTATCATGTAGATCATTTACATTTTTATGTGGATTCCAGCGCTGGTTCATTTCTGGGAGACAGACACCCTCTCTACTTTTAAGATTAGGCTTAAAACTTTCCTTTTTGCTAAAGCTTATAGTTAGGGCTGGATCAGGTGACCCTGAACCATCCCTTAGTTATGCTGCTATAGACTTAGACTGCTGGGGGGTTCCCATGATGCACTGAGTGTTTCTTTCTCTTTTTGCTCTGTATGCACCACTCTGCATTTAATCATTAGTGATTGATCTCTGCTCCCCTTCCACAGCATGTCTTTTTCCTGATTCGCTCCCCTCATCCCCAACCAGTCCCAGCAGAAGACTGCCCCTCCCCGAGCCTGGTTCTGCTGGAGGTTTCTTCCTGTTAAAAGGGAGTTTTTCCTTCCCACTGTCGCCAAGTGCTTGCTCACAGGGGGTCGTTTTGACCGTTGGGGTTTTTCTGTAATTATTGTATGGCTTTTGCCTTACAATATAAAGCGCCTTGGGGCAACTGTTTGTTGTGATTTGGCGCTATTTAAATAAAATTGATTTGATTTGATTTGGAGTATAATTTACACCACTTCTCGACCTGGTGTATATTTTCAGCGCACCGTACACCAACGACCACATTGATCAATGCCAAGTAGCGCAGCCATTTTGGCGTACACCCCATATACGCTCAAATATCGCCATACGCAACGTTAATACATGAGGCCCATTATGTCTGCCAAGACACCAGATACTAGTCTGATCCTTAATTAATTTCATTATGAAGTTAAGTTAAAGATGGGAAATAATCAGGGGTGAAAGTAAAAGCTTTGCGCGCTCGCATTATATTAAAGGTATTAATATTAAAGACTGCTTTTAACACACCTGCTGCAATGCTTTTACGGAGCGCTTCTCCACCAAAATATCAAATAAAATGAAACAGCCACGGCAGCCAGGGTGAAAGTATTAATCTCATTTGTGTATATTCTTATATTAGCACAATATACAATGTCAAAGTGACTGAGAGAAAAAGCATTTCCATGCCATGAATTTGCTCTTACAGAATATCTCAGGATGGAAAACCTGATGTGAAGAAAAACCTGAGGCTAATTAAAAAGGGATAAATTGAGATTCATGAAACTGAGACTTGTAATTGAATCGCTAAACCAATGGTGAGATATTTATCACGACAAAGCATTCAGGCAGTAAAACTGAAGTCACTACTTTACAGAATACAGCTCAGACACAAAAAAATACATCATTTTCTAACCTTTATTCAGCAGTGTTAGTCATTTCCCCCATATCATTTATATTATGAAAGCTCACTCCACAATTAATTTTTTTATTTATTTAACCTGTTGATACTCCTTTGTCAGCTTGTCGCAGCACCTGAACTCTGCACAAAACAGCGTTTTCAGATCACTTTAACCCAAGTTTAAGACAGCGAATCATAGATTTCTATTTAATCTAATGCTTGATGATGCATAAGGAAGATGGAGGCTGCTGGCAAAAGCTCACAGGCTGCATCCACCATCTAGTGGATTAAATAGAAACCGATGGATAGGAGTTGGGCTGTCAATGTTTGGGTATATTTCATGGACATGTGACCCGGTTGTTTTTCTCTTTTGACTATGTTCTTGGTTGACTTTTTCCCTGTGTTGGGTTTTCTGTCTCTCTGTGGTGTGGGCGTGTCTCTCTCTCTCTCTCTCTCTCTCTCTCTCTCTCTCTCTCTCTCTCTCTCTCTCTCTCTCTCTCTCTCTCGCTCTCTCTCTCTCTCTCTCCCTGGCCACGCCCTCTTTCTGGTGCCTTCTGTGTCTCTTTGCTGCTCATTATCTGGAGATATATATATTGCTCATGTTGCTCTGATTCTTCGCCAGATTGATGCGCCCTGTGCCTTCATTCCCGCCTTTGATTCTCGTTTCCATTGTCCTGCCTGCTTCAGCGTGTTTTTGACCAGCCTGTTCACTCCAACCTTGTTTAAGGCTGATGCCTATTGTACTTGTGCTGTGTTTTTTGGACTGCCTCTCCATGTACTGACCTGTGGTCCCCACCTCACTAAAGTCTTGCTTCAACCCAAACTGCCTGTTTGAGTCTTGCATTTGTCTCCAGACAGAATCACCTGTCACTTTTCAGCTTCACACAGCAGAATATGGTGGTAAGCACCTACACCATTTCGTTCTCCCATAACGTCAAAGAGGAATATTCAATTTTAATTGTTTTTGCTAGTTAGCAAGCTCTTTGAGCAGGTAATAAGGCATGTTAATTACGTAATGTACAGTCATGCCCAGCAAAGCAAAAAAGCATCACCTTCGAGTTCCACCAATAGTTTACACTGCTTATGTCCATACTTGCACACAAGTTGTCAGTAATAACCCCGTCACACTAGAAGCTGAATGAGCTGAATGCTGTCCAAATGAAAATTCAACCTCCATTTGGGCAAAGTCGAGGTGCAATCGAAAACCTCCGACAGCATTCTGAGTGCACTCCAAACAGTCGGGCACAGTTGTGCGGCCAACACGAATGTAGAGCACATGCTTAAAACTTTTAAAGTGTGTTTGAGGTGGAAAAATATCAAACGACAGTCGACGTGGCCTCTAACTGTATTCTGACCGCGTTCTAAATATTCTCACGGTGTCAAAACAGCATTCAGAACAGTTTGAGAGACATTTGCCATGGTCAGCCACGTCACATCCTGCAGGTCTGGTTGAGCTGTCAGCTCAACCAGTGTATCCAGTTCGGGGTGCGCAAAGGAAAAATTGCAATGTGCGACATCTGTGGCATGCATCCATTTTGTGAGGTTGATGTGAACATTGCACAATCATACCGAAAACACCATGTGTCACTGTGAGTCAGTGCATCTCAGAGCCACGGGGCAACATGCACTCAAGCCACACCTGTGCGGCAGTCGATGTGCATTCCTCTTGTTCTTACTGCGATCTGACAGCAGTCTAGGTATTCATACTGTGTTCAACCTACATTTGGACTGGATTCGTGGGCATGTACATGGGCCGTGCACGGCTCGGTCGAGGCAGGTTCCGCCCACATTTTAAGTATTCGACCGGCATTCGTACAAGGCTGTTGGAATATCTGTCCCTCCCAATTGCGTCTTGATGTTTGGATTCTTTTCCCATTCCGGCTGATTCGGCTTGATTCCTGCTCATTCTTGCTAAGTGTGAAGGGGCCCTAAACCAGGACACATTTGACAGTTTCTGTACAGTGAATGTCTTGATACCTCTTACTTTCATTGTTTAAAAACAAACAAACAAACAAACAAAACAAAACAATAATAGGCAGGGAAGTTTATAAAATGTGTTCATTACATCTTCTAGGCAAATACATGATCAAATTTTGACAAGAAGGATAAAGAGAGAGCTAGAAGATATGCAGATTTATTAACACTAAATTAAGTGACTCATCATGTCCAAAGGAAAGCTGCTGTCTCTCTCCAGGATGAATTGCTGTGTCTGCAGTTGGCTGTAGTCCTGTTCTGGCTGCTGTTTTCTAGGTCATGGTGTGTCTAACCCCCTATTAGGAACACATAATTATCAATTTAGTATTTATCCAAAACTGCATGTAAAGCAAACCCTGTGCCTCAGCTGCAGATAATCTTTCAACACTTTGCAAACAGTGCAAAAGTACACTCCTTCCACAGTGTCAATTTCCTTCTTGTTTGCAAGCCTGTGGCACTAAATGACTTTCACATACTTCACACACAGCACAATTAAATAAGAATCAAGGCGAAACAGCTTGAATGAGCGAAGATCATGATCACACTGCGACAGTTTTGTGCACGCTCGTACACATGCACAAACACAGTGCGAGCAGCTGGAACGTGTTGCACCACATTGTGCCACTGCTATGGAGAATCAAAAGGAAAACCACACACCATATAAAACACTGCAATTTCCAATATTTAATCCCTCTTATCGAGCAGACAATACAAGTATGATCCCTCTGTGCCATGGTCACAGACGTACGTATGAAATGACCTGAATGAAGCAGTGCGCTGTCATGATGTCTTATTATGTCCAGCCAGGTATATAAATAATTACTACAATCATCGGACACTGACAGATTAGATATTGGTGTATAATTCAACCCAGTCTCACGGCAAGTTGTGATTCAGCAGTACGAAATATACATTAATCTATTGGGTTGTGATATTGTGACAAAAAGCGCCTCATTTTCGTCACAGCAGCACAAATTCATTCTAATACATTCCGTGATGGCTGCATGAAATTAAAAGTGACGTGGGGGTCGGGGGTGCTTATGGTTAGGGTGGGGGGAAGGAGTAGGATTAGGTTATGGTTAAGGTTAAGGTTGGGGGTAGGAGTAGGTTAAGTAATAGTGAGTTAAAAAACCCTGTCACAAAAATTTGACTCATTTTGTGACGGGAGCATGAAAAAAACAAAACAAAACGTGAGACTGGGCTGGTATAATTAGTGAAAATCACTGGGTTGATATAAATAATAAATAAAAGGGAACCCAATACAGAACCCTGCAGTTAAATAACCCTGGTTAAATAAAAAATAAATGCCATTCGCGGGATTTGAACCTGCAATTTACAAAAGTTCTGATTAACAGATACCAGTTACCACTGCACTACAATCGTATTTTACACAGGAGTGTAAAATGCCTAAAATCAACAAGGAGATAAATATTTTTTTTTAAAAAACAGAAATTAGACAATGCATAGAAGTGGAAGTTTTCATGGTCTTTAATTACGGCAAAAAAGTGCCGTAATAACTGACAAAATTTGTTACAGCGTATTTTTAATGATACGTGACTGAAAGTGGCATATTTGTTGCACTATTGGCTTGCCATGTACCTGTCATAGTCCTGCAGTGCGCCGCTCACAGGACACGTGTGTCCTGTCAGACAGACGTGACATTCAGATTGCCTGCTGCGTGTCCACATGATCGCGAAATACACACACGCTACATGTGTTATGGGGGGGGCACCAGCGGGGGAGCGCAACACACTCGCAATACACACGCACGGCACATGTATTGAGGGGGAAGCCGACACTCTAGCACGCCACATGTGTTGCTTGGCAATGTCACAGTCGTGGGGGCACTTAGACAAATTCCACAGCCAGCACGAAAGTATGGATGTTTGTGTGTGGTACCTGGAATTTGGCCGACACCTGAAGAAGGATCGATCGGGCACTCACAGGGCACTCTCTGTCTTTCGGCCACTTGTGTGCCAAATGGTTGTGGCGACAGGTGTACGAGGTGTTAGGGGTGGCTCTGATTTTTCACGAATGACATGCAGTTCCTCCTTCATGCACTGGTCGGATTGAATCGTGCTATGTGTGAAGGGGCCTTAGGATTTCTTTCAATATTACACAATGTCAGTGTTTGCTGAAGTTTATCGTTGTCTTTGCAGACTGGTTTTAATCTTCACAGCCTAGTAAGTCATCACAGTCCAAATTCACGACTTTGTCATATTTGTATGTTGAATATCACTGATGCAAGCACAAAACCACATGCCCTATTTGAAGCATAACAAGTTGATAATGATGACAGTTATGGAATAATCATAATCACATCCACACATACTCTGAATTGTTTCCCAAGATAGTAAAATGTCTCTGGTAAGAAAGTATGGGTGGAGAACTAAACATACCTAATCTGTCACATAAACATCAAAACTGCTAATAACACATTAATAACGCAAGGACACAATTTCATTTTTAAAAGACACAAGTTCAACAGAAATATTTGGATGTGAGCTTAATTTTTAATGTACTCACTTGTATTTTTAACATTTTGATTGATGAAATATGCAAAACAGATGGAGACATGGACTGGATTTAATAACGGACTTCAAAGAATGAGTCTAAGAAAACAGAGAAAAGATACTGCACTTATCATTAATACTGACAAGCATGTTACATCAGCACTTCATTAAAACAGTATGTACTTTTAATTTTCACTGCAGGACGCCAAGATGCTGACAGACACACCCACATGATCATCACTCTTTAACAAGAACATCATTAGGCTATGTAAAGCTGAAAATCTATTTCCGAGGGGTGATTGAGAAGTTTTGAGCCTATCCCAGAAAAAGTAGGCTATGGTTCTCCATCGTTTGCATTGTGAGAAACCAACATTTCTCAACATTGCACCCAGTGAGTCAAAACTTTCTAAAGAAATGTTTGATCTTCATTTATCTTGGTCCAGGTCACACCAGTCTTGGCAACACTCCACCCCATTTACTGATTTAGAAGTTAGGCACACTCAGACACTGTCTAAATGGTGACATGACATCCACTACCACCCTACTTGAAATTCAAATCTGGTCTTCAAAAAACTCTTATACCCGTTTCCACTCTTATAAGAGCCAGCTGACAGCAGTCTAGGAGGATAAGAGCCACTCTTATACTTGTGATGCCATTGAGGGTTTGTCTATAATTTTTAGATACTATGGAAGAATACAAGCTTGATTACGTCCACCAAGGATGTAATAAAATCATTGGTGTTTATTTATTTATTGGTCTGTCATATTAGTCCATGGAAGACTCCACTGAATTTTGGTGGTGATCTGCATCTGAATTCTGGGTCAAGATTTCACTTTATATAAGCTTTGGAGGATTACATCAAAACTACTTCACAGATTTTGACCAGATTTGCGCGACAGATAGATTAGTCCATGGAAGACTCCACTGAATTTTGGAGGTGATCCAGATCCGGATTCTGGATCAAGTTTCACTTTGTATAGGCTTTGAAGGATTATGTCAAAACTACTTCACGGACCCTCACCAAATTTGCACCACAGATAGATATTAGGCCATAGAAGACTCCACTCAATTTTGGAGGTGATCCAGATCCTGATTGGCAGCAGGAGATGCCAGAAATCTCTGATTGCTCTTGTTTGGTCAATGCAGCTATAATGACAAGTTCAACAAATTGAAAGCAAAATGGGAAAATATTAAGCAGTCATAAGATTGGAGAACAATTTAAAATCCAACATGGTACAAGGGATGAACACTTACTCATTACATTAAGTGTAATGAGTAAGAGAAAATGAAGCTCGTTAAAAAAAACCAGACTGTGGTGCTGTTTCTTCGTTTTGTTCCTTTTCTATGACTGTAAAGTAAAACAGTCAAATTAATTTGTGTTGTCACATAACAACAACAACAACAATAATAACTAGAAGCACTTAGAGAGTGCAAACCTCCGCCAAGGCCATGGGGTCACTGATGCCATAACATTTACACGCCGTGGAATCACTGAACCTAAAAAAGTCTAACAATGATGTTTGCTCAGTAGTAAAAAAAGTTTCATCTGCTGTGACTGGATAGCATGTATCCTTAGCGCTTGGCATCACAGTTTATTGCAACTTGCACCTTTTCCAGAAGCTACTGTCATCTGAGCACTGATATTGATATTGCATGTGCTTATAGACAAAAACAAATAAGAGACGAAATTCAATTTATTATTCAACTAAACTGCAAATATATGATTATTTTTTTTAACATTTATGAAACACTTCATAAAAAACAAGGCCATAGGGTCACTGACCCTAAAGAGATTCCCTCCTTGGCACAGTGATCTATTTCTTTTTGTCTCTATCTCTAAAATTGTATATAATAATCATTAGATTATTAATATATAAACAAAAATAAATTTAAGAAATATTACAATTTGAAAACAAATGCACCCGAATGTGATGACAGCTGCAACTGCTTAATGCTAACTTTTAACATTGAAAATGCCATAGACATGCTAACGCATTAGCATTGGGATCCAGATCGTGATCCGGATCACCGCTAAAATTTAATCACTTGTTCCTCTTGTTATTTCCAACCACTCCACAAAATTTCATCAAAATCCGTTCAAAACCTTTTGAGTTATCCTGCTGACAGACAAACAAACGCGACCGAAAACATAACCTCCTTGGCGGAAGTAATAATAATAATAATAATAATAATAATCTGTAACAAATCTAAGAGCGTGGTATAAATATTTCTGCATAGTAAGAAGTCACCACTTGTCTGAACACATCAGTGACTTACAGCACTCTTGGCTCATATCCTGTGTGTGGAAAAAGTGTTCAGCATGCCAGCACAGAGGAATTCATCTGCTGCATGTCCAAGGGAGTGGCTCAGCTATATTGTCTTGTCTCAAGGCTATCTTTTCTCACTTCAAGTTAGCAAATATGACTTCAAGGAAATGTCAAATAAATATATTACTGATGCCTGATGTATGACCAATCTGTATAAAGACCTGAGAAATCTTGTTATGATGGCACTGACAGTTGGCAAGGAAACATTTGTTCGATGAAGGTATGAGCAGCTGTGATACCATATCTGATCTGGTGACCCTTGGTTCTAAATTACTCGTCTGTATTATCCCGATGACCCGGCTTCTTTGGCAGATCCTCCCCCACAATGTTGGTGTTCTGATGGCTGATCTGCCAATCAGCTGCAACCCCCCACATCTCGGTTTCAAAGGTGGTGAAACAGTTGAGAGTGCCAGGACTGAACATTTGCACTCTGCAGCAGATGCTTTTCTCATTTGGGAAGCTGTTACCATCCTGTCAGATTTTACAAAGGACTCCTTTTCCATCTGTGGAAAGTAAAGCGTTCTTGGATTGCACGACTACAGGGGGATTACAGGATCCAGAGGGACCTGCTTGCATCTCAGTAACCAGAGAGGCTTGCTTTCATGCACAAGACATCATCTACGAAATCCTAGCTCTGCAAATAACTTACGGACTAGAAGGTTGAATTCATGTATCACGTATCATCTTCTTTATGGCCTATGTTTGTAAAAAGTAAGTCCCTTCGGTTGCTCCCTTGTTTTCACTCTGGGTCACCACAGCAGATCCAACATGGATCTGCAAGCTGATTTGGCACAAGTTTTACACAGGATGCCCCTGACGTAATTCCACATTGCAAGGAGAAATGTGGCAGGGCTGGAGTTTGAACCGGGAACATTCTGCACTGAAACCAAGTGCAATAACCACTTGACCACTATATTGATTTTCACAATGCATTTGATATGGCTGTTTGGGCTATTCTATGGGAAAATTCATAGGATCCCCCCAAAATTGCTGGCCTATTCACAGACACTGTGCATGCTGTGATGAGTAGGGGATGAATCGCTGACTTCTTCCTAGGTAATTTTTTGTGAAAGATGTGTTCTGTCTCCTAATCAGTGCTTGCATGGACTGGATGTTGGGTGAGGTCATGGAGTCCAACAACCTGGGTCCCACAGTTGTGAGTAAAGGTTCTCTGATCTTGACATTGTTGACAATTCTGTGATCTTTGGGGAATCAATATATGCCCCGATTGCAACACTTGAGAAGCTGCTTGAAGAGTCATAGTGTTTGACGTGATACATTCACCGATCTCTCCAATGACATTCATGTGTCTGGAAGCTTGGTTTAAACTTGAGAGATGTCTGGGTAGAGCTTATTGCGTTATGGGATCACTACGGAAATGGGTTTGCGGGGTCCTGGTGCTTCCATTCGTACTGTATAGTTGATCGATGTAGATGATAACCATTTACTTTTATTTTAAAATAACTGATCAGTTTAAGATATTTTAAGCCATAAAGTTATGAATAATTGGAGCAGGGTCACTTTACTTGACAGGCAGTGTGTTTCAGTGTTAGACAGAAAAGTGACCCCCATGGAAAGAGTCACTTTTCAGTTAGACAATTCTGACTTAGGTTGAGTAAGTACTGCCAAGACAAGAGACATCAGGGCTGTGTATTACATCTGTGGCCTGGCTGTGTGAGTGTGTATGTAACAGATCTACATATGTCCCGCAGCTTGGCTGGAGTCTGTGGAATTCTGATTTGATTATTGATGTTTACGGCATTATGGCTTGGTTTGTGGTTGTATGAGTAAACATGGCTGTTGTGAATGTTCTGTTGTTTCTTTGGCAAAAACAATGATTTGGGAAGTATGCAATGTGTGATGCAACATCATGTGATATTGCAATTTATGATGAGACGATACCTCTGAAGGCCTAGGCGTACAATGCATGCCTTTGCGAGGAGTCAAAATGTCTGAGTTGGTCATTGTTCAGGATCAAGACTAAGATCAACGCTTATAAAGACTTTTGTACTCAGCTTTTAGTAGCGTAATTTGCATGTTGATAGTCTCAAACATGTTGACAGATTTACTCTGTAGTGACATTCATGTGTGTGGGAGGTCATCTTATGGGACCATTGCACATATAGGTTTTCAGGGTCCTGGTGCTTCCATTGCTTCTGTGTGGTAGATAGAGTTGGACTATACATAGGGAGACTCAGATGAGGATTACTACAAGCATTGTGAGGGAACATCAACTGTCATGCTATGGCTCTGTGGCATTGTCCCGTTATCTTGATCTAACCTGCGGGCATCTCAGTGCTGAGACCCCAGTGTCCCGACCGGACAACAGAAGAAACATTGCACCAGTAAAGAGGCAATGTTTTGAAAAAGGTAGTAGTTCATTATCACCAAGGTCAGGCAGGTGTGAACAGCTAAGCAGTGTTGTTGTTGTTCATTCGGCTGCTCCCGGTTTTTGTTCAGGGTCACCACAGCAGATACAACCAGATCTGCATTGGTAATTGGCACAAGTTTCACGCCAGATGCCCTTCCTGACGCAACTCCAGTTTTACCTGGAGAAACACACACAGCCGCTGGTGTTCCAAAGAGGTCTCCCATCCAAGTACTAACCAGATCCTGTTCTGCTTAGCTTGTGAGATCTGACAGGATCAGGCTGACACAGAGCAGACCAGCTGCATGAACAGCTAAGCAATGAATTGCACAAAAAACTCCTTGGAGTACTCCTGTAGAATCAGCAGTCTTATCAAAAACAGTCTGAAAAAAAAAGCTGGTGAGCTCAAAAACAGAATGAATGTAGGCAGCGGCCTTGTAAACAGTCTTATCACCTGAACAAAAATACACTCAACAAAAATATAAACGCAACACTTTTGGTTTTGCTCCCATTTTGTATGAGATGAACTCAAAGATCTAAAACTTTTTCCACATACACAATATCACCATTTCAATCAAATATTGTTCACAAACCAGTCTAAATCTGTGATAGTGAGCACTTCTCCTTTGCTGAGATAATCCATCCCACCTCACAGGTGTGCCTTAGACTGCCCACAATAAAAGGCCACTCTGAAAGGTGCAGTTTTATCACACAGCACAATGCCACAGATGTCGCAAGATTTGAGGGAGCGTGCAGTTGGCATGCTGACAGCAGGAATGTCAACCAGAGCTGTTGCTCGTGTATTGAATGTTCATTTCTCTACCATAAGCCGTCTCCAAAGGCATTTCAGAGAATTTGGCAGTACATCCAACCAGCCTCACAACCGCAGACCACGTGAAACCACACCAGCCCAGGACCTCCACATCCAGCATGTTCACCTCCAAGATCGTCTGAGACCAGCCACTCGGACAGCTGCTGAAACAATCGGTTTGCATAACCAAAGAATTACTGCACAAACTGTCAGAAACCGTCTCAGGGAAGCTCATCTGCATGCTCGTCGTCCTCATCGGGGTCTCGACCTGACTCCAGTTCGTCGTCGTAACTGACTTGAGTGGGAAAATGCTCACATTCGCTGGCGTTTGGCACGTTGGAGAGGTGTTCTCTTCACGGATGAATCCCGGTTCACACTGTTCAGGGCAGATGGCAGACAGCGTGTGTGGCGTCGCGTGGGTGAGCGGTTTTCTGATGTCAGTGTTGTGGATCGAGTGGCCCATGGTGGTGGTGGGGTTATGGTATGGGCAGGCGTCTGTTATGGACGAAGAACACAGGTGCATTTTATTGATTGCATTTTGAATGCACAGAGATACCGTGACAAGATCCTGAGGCCCATTGTTGTGCCATACATCCAAGAACATCACCTCATGTTGCAGCAGGATAATGCACGGCCCCATGTTGCAAGGATCTGTACACAATTCTTGGAAGCTGAAAATGTCCCAGTTCTTGCATGGCCGGCATACTCACTGGACATGTCACCCATTGAGCATGTTTGGGATGCTCTGGACCGGCGTATACGACAGCGTGTACCAGTTTCTGCCAATATCCAGCAGCTTCGCACAGCCATTGAAGAGGAGTGGACCAACATTCCACAGGCCACAATTGACAACCTGATCAACTCTATACGAAGGAGATGTGTTGCACTGCATGAGGCAAATGGTGGTCACACCAGATACTGACTGGTATCTCCCCCCCAATAAAACAAAACTGCACCTTTCAGAGTGGCCTTTTATTGTGGACAGTCTAAGGCACACCTGTGCACTAATCATGGTGTCTAATCAGCATCTTGATATGGCACACCTGTGAGGTGGGATGGATTATCTCAGCAAAGGAGAAGTGCTCACTATCACAGATTTAGACTGGTTTGTGAACAATATTTGAGGGAAATGGTGATATTGTGTATGTGGAAAAAGGTTTAGATCTTTGAGCTCATCTCATACAAAATGGGAGCAAAACCAAAAGTGTTGCGTTTATATTTTTGTTGAGTGTATGTTCCAGTAATGCAAAATGCTAATGCAAAAACAGGGTTGAAAAAGTACAGCCATCAACAAGTGGCTCTAAAATAGCAGTCCACAATGAAAACACTGAGCCAAGCACACAAAAATGAAAAAAGTGCACACAAGGCACTTAAATGGAGAGAAAAACACTAAAGGTATCCTAGAGACGAGACTGCATCAAAGTCAAAAGACAGGCACGGATCATAACACGAACCTGGAGACTCAAAAACAGAACGCACAAGGAGATACTAGAAATCAGGATGGAATCACAAAGTTCTGGTAGACAAAGTTGGAACAATCACCCACTTATTCAGGGCCCAGAGTAATTAGCTGCACTGCACAGGTGGAATGAAGACAGATATTGCGGTAATGAAACTCCATCTCATGAAGTAACAAACATGACAGAGAACGTTTCCATTCAACAGCTCTCAGCTGGTACAGCTAGCAACTATGACAAGCTGGAACCGAATGAGACCGAGTGGCTGCCCCATGTGATGATAAGACTCAGAAGAGTGAAACCATAAAGCTGTTCTAAGGGTAAGTGCAAAGTAATGGACTGTGAGGGAAAAAGAAAACAAAGGGGTGCAAAAATGCAATGATGGAGGAACCAGTGGAGGGGAGGTGATGGTCTAGTGGTTAATCTGTTGGGCTTCAGACTTGAGAATCCTTGGTTCAAATCACAGCCTGACCAGAAAATCAATAAGGGCCCTTGGGCAAGGTCCTTAATCCCCTAGTTGCTCCCGGTGTGTAGTGAGCGCCTTGTGTGGCAGTGCCCTGACATCGGGGTGAATGTGAGGCATTATTGTAAAGCGCTTTGAGTGTGTAATGCAGATGGAAATGTGCTATATAAATGCAGTCCATTTACCATTTAACCAGAAAGCCACAGAGAAAGGCCAGAGTGTCCAGTGATCAATGTGTGTCCAAGCCTGTGACATCCAGTAAATTGGAAACATCAAGGGGATACCCACATATCACCTGCCTATGGCACATAGATGGCTTCTTTTGGGATGGCCGATGGTCTTACTCAGTGGCTTCCTATAAGGACTGATAGTGTTTCCACACCAACACATGCTTCAACACTTACAGTGAGGCAAATAAGTATTTGATCCACTGTCCATTTTGCAAGTTTTCCCACCTACAAAGAATGTAGAGGTCTGTAATTTTTAGCGTTGGTACATTTCAACTATGAGAGACAGAATCTAAAAAAAAAAAAAAAAAAAAAAAATCAGAAATTCACATTGTATGATTTTTAAATACTTAATTTGCATTTTATTGCATGAAATAAGTATTTGGTCACCTACAAGCATGCAAGAATTCTGTCTTTCATAGACCTGTTTGTCTTTAAGAAGCCCTCCTATTCTGCACTCTTTACCTGTGTTAATTGCACCTGTTTGAACTGGTTACCTGTATTAAAGACACCTGTCCACACCCGCAATCAATCATACTCCAACCTATCTGCCATGGCCAAGACCAAAGAGCTGTCTTAGGACACCAGGGACAAAACTGTAGACCTACACAAGGCTGGGATGCACTACAGGACAACAGGCAAGCAGCTTGGTAGAAGACAACAACTGTTATGATTATTTATCAGAAAGTGGAAGAAACAAAAGATGACTGTCAATCTTCCTTGGTCTGGGGCTCCATGCAAGATCTCACCTTGTGGGGTAAGGATGATTCTGAGAAAGCCCAGAACTACACTGGAGGACCTGGTCAATGACCTGAAGAGAGCTGGGACTACAGTCAAAGATTACATTAGTAACACACAATGCCGTCATGGTTTAAAATCCTGCAGGACAGCAAGGTCCCCCTGCTCAAGCCAGCACATGTCCAGGCCTGTTTGAAGTTCACCGGTGACCATCTGGATGATCCAGAGGAGGCATGGGAGAGGGCCATGTGGTCAGATGAGACCAAAATAGAGCTTTTTGGTATCAACTCCACTCACCGTGTTTGGAGGATGAGAACAACCCAAAGAACACTGTCCCAGCTGTGAAGCATGGGGGTGGAAGCATCATTTTTGGGGGTGCTTTTCTGCAAAGGGGGCAGGATGACTGCACCGTATTGAAGGGACGATGGATGAGGTCATGTATCGTGAGATTTTAGCAAACAACCTCCTTCCCTCAGTAAGAGCATTGAAGATGGGTCATGGCTGGGTCTTCCAGCATGACAGTGACCCCAAACACACAGCCAGGGCAACTAAGGAGGGGCTCCGTAAGAAGCATTTCAAGGTCCTGGAGTGGCCTGGCCAGTCTCCAGACCTGAACTCAATAGAAAATCTTTGAAGGGAGCTGAAACTCCAAAACTGAAAGATCTGGAGAAGATCTGTATGGAGGAGTGGACCAAAATCCCTGCTGCAGTGTGCAAACTTGGTCAAAAACCACAGGAAACATCTGACCTCTGGAACTGCAAACAAAGGTTTCTGTACCAAATATTAAGATCTGTTTATCTATTGGATCAAATACTTATTTCATGCAATAAAATGCAAATTAATTATTTAGAAATCATGCAATGTGATTTTCTGATTTTTTTTCTTTTTTTTTTTTCTTTTGTCTGTCACAGCTGAAGTGTTCCTACGATAAAAATTACATACCTCTGCATTCTTTGTAGGTGGGAAAACCTACAAAATTGACAGTGGATCAAATACTTATTTTCCTCACTGTAAATGTGAACCTGTGCACTAATGGCTCTTTTATGAAGGCACCCCTAGTTGTAAATGTCAAGATTACTTATTTGACGTAGCCAGTATAGTTGCCAAATATTTCATAAGTCGGCATATGCTGGCTAAATCTTGAAAGTATGACAGGCCTATAAGGAAGCAATTGATTCATGGGTTTGCAGTGCCTGTGTGTTCATAAATCTTTTGTGTCATTACTAAAAAAGGAGTATGCAACATGATTCATGTGAATATAAGATTTGATTTGAAACAAGTCATGGAGAAATTTTTTAACTTCTACTTTAAATAATTTTCTTTTAAAAAATCATATCACTGAATTTCATGTAGCATTCAAAAAAAGAGGAAAAAGAAAAAAGGATACAACTGTAAATGTATAGTCTGAGTAAATCTTGAGAATATGCTCCACTGTAATGTGAACACTGCTCCATATCATCCTTTGCAGAGTGTAAAAAACCTGTATGTTTTTCATCAGTGTGAGTCACCACAACAAACCCACTGTGTAATGATTTTATTGCCCCATTAAAACCACTGATGCACTTTCCCAAAAACATTTTATGTTTTATACACTACTTAAACAAAAACACTTGCGTAAATATCCATAAAATATATGTACTTGTTAACCCCTTCTAAGCCTGTATATCCCAACAATGGGGAATTTCACTTTTTATTTGTGAGATACTGACAAGCCAAAATGAGGCGGGTGGTAGGGGGTTAAAACACTATCCAGTATCTCTATGGAATACACGAGGGATAGAGAAAATGATAATGAAGTCACTTTCTGCACTGTTTCAATCCACAGTAGGCCCCCCCAAAAAAACAAAACAAAACATTTGGACATAATAACACACACACACACACACACACACACACACACACACACACACACACACACACACACACACACACACACACACACACACACACACACACACACACACACACACACACACACACACACACACACACATCTACACTGTGTGAACAATTATTAGACAAGTGAGTATTTTGACCATATCATCATTTTTATACATATTTTCCAGCTCCAAGCTGTATGAACTTGAATACTTATTAGATTTAAGCATAACGGGTGATGTGTATTTCTTTGATGAGCGAGGGTGTGACCTAAAGAGATCAATACTCTATATCAAGATGTGCATAATTATGAGGCAGCTTCTTTTCCTCAGGCAAAATGGGCCCATTATCTTCCAGTGCTGTCATATTCCTGAAATGCAACCTACATAGTGTCCAGAAGTGCAAGATGTTCAGTGCTCAGAGAGAGACATGACCAAGGTAAGGAAGGCTGAAACCTGACCACGACTAAACAAGACACATAAGTTGAAATGTCAAGAGTGGGCCAAGAAATATCTGAAGACAGGTTTTCAAAGTTTTATGGACTGATGAGATGAGAGTGAGTCTTGACAGATGAGATGGATATGTCATGATCTGGACTTGTTTTATCATGTTTTGTCTGTTTAGTTTTGTTTAGTTTAGTATTGCTTGTTGTTTCAGTGTGTGATTTCTCTTGCTGGGTTTTTCCTGCTTGGGCTTTGTCTGTCCCTATCTCTCTTGTCCGTCTCTCTTGGTGCCTGGTAGTGGGCGTCACAGTTTGTTTGGGCCACACCCTGTTCTGGATCTTTCCACACACCTGTTTGTAATCTGCAGCTCATCACCTTGGTGTATTTAAGCTCCACTGGTTGCATTAGTTCCCCACCAGATCGTTGCGCCTTGTGCCTTCACTTCCAGCTCATTGTTCTATGTTTCCAAGTCCTGCTACCACATTGTGTTTCCACCACCTGTCTATTTGTACCAAACACACCTTACGCATGATATTTTGGATCTGTTTGCTCATCTTTGACTGCCTTGCTGTGTACCAGACCCCACGGAATCCTTGAGTAAATGTTTTTACTACCCAGACTGTGTTGAGTCCTGCAATTGTGTCCAGATGTTTCTGTCCGTCAAACCTGATAGGGTGGACCCATGGCTGGATCAGTAATGGGCACAGAGCTCCACTTTGACTCAGGTGCTAGCAAGATGGAGATGGGTTCTAGTATGGGCTGATATTATGAAAGATGACCTAGTTGGACCTTTTTCAGTTGAGGATGGTAGTAGAAAAAAAAGAATTCTATAAACAATTGTGTGTGTAAATGATTCATAGGATTTTTTTTGTTAAACCCTTTGAATTAAAGTTAAAACTCAACACTTCAGCCACATCTTGACTGATTAAATTTAATTCCATTGTGACAGTGTACAGAGGAAGAAGTATAAAATTGTCATGTTTCAAATACTTTTGGACCTGACTACAATTATTTTTTGTAGTAAACAACCAACATACATGCTATACTGACGACATTTAAAAAAAAAAAATCCAGAACAGCACCACATTAACTGAATGTTTCGAAATATTTGTTTTGAAATTATTCTTGAGACACTGAGACCTACCACAGCACCTGATGTCTTCCTTTTGATGCCGTTTCAAAATCCACCACACATAGCGGGTATCATCTTTGACTCTGCAGTTTCCATCTTAATAACTTGCACACTGTTCAGGAGGCAGACAAACTACATGTGAGTTCAACCACAGCTCTTTGTCATTTTTGATAATTTATTCAGTATCCACAAAGCATCCAGCATCTGATGGACACATCTATGGGATATTATAACACCAAAATGACTTTTTCAGTTGATCTAGTGCATTGCAGTTCCCCATCTGCAATAGAGTTTCTCCACATTATAGCTTTTGAATTTGGTAAATTCAGATAGATAGCATTTATTGTTTTTGAGTTTTGAGTTGTCTGCACAAGCTGGCTGGGATGGTGTAACTCACTCACCCACCCAGCTATATTTTTGCTGCTCAAGCCACATACCAGGACAGGTAACAATATATTTTTACATTAAAAATTTTAAAATAAAAGTTTAAAGTCCTCAACCTTCATAAAAATGTATTATCTACTCAAGCTGTTTCCTAAAAATTTAGAAAACCATTAAGATAAATATGGAACAATCTTTTGTCAACCCAAGTATTAAAGAACTTTGTTAAATTACAATTTGTAGGGTGAATGATGGCATTACAATCTAAATGAAAACTAAAGCTAAATATTGAATTAAACATTCAAGTACATAAACCACTTTTTTAATCCAAGTAGTAAACAAATTTGCTTACATTAAAAATGCATTAGAGGATGCATTTTTCAAAGTTATAGTCATGAAAAAATATTAATTTATTTAAATTACAAAGAAGTAATTACACTCAGTATCAATAACAACACATCAAATTCATGTAATTAAAAAAACAAAAAAAAACTTCAACTTTACATTTCTGGATCATGAACAGAATTATTATCTTCAAAAGAATCAGAATATGTTTGGTTCCTTTTTGATATAATACTGCAATGTTCCCAAAGAGTTACAAATCGCTGTGGAAGTCATCCCACAAGCCAGGACTCATAAAAATTTAAGATACTCACAGTGTTTGCGGATAATGAAAGGTATGGAACCTAAGGGTGATGAATGACTACAAAGATGAAAGATATGAAAAATGTATCCTCAAGTGTCCGCTTGTCAGCACGCAAGAGACGTCAGCTGTCAGGCTGTAATTCAGCATAGGCCATCAGGTCAGCTGCACAACAGCACAGTGGAAATGTACTCTGCTGGAAACAAAAAGCTAATCTTTAAATTATTACTGTGTCTGTAAGGATTTAGACAGAGGTGGGCTGTCAGGGCCAGCAACACAGATATCGTCAGAATCATTAACATTTGTTTTCATAAGTTAATATTTTCAATCATGTGACATGTATTTTAAAAATCTTTCCAGTTTAGTTCATTAGATGCAGGTGTACTTGCTTCCAGGACAGAAAATTCGTAGTTCAAGGCCACCTGTTCCCATTCTCCATATAATGTCGAGTTTCATCAGGAACACTCTGTTTCAGTACACAAAATCACAGAGAAGACTTGCTGATTTGACAGTTGTCCATAAGACACTCACTGATACCCTGGAAGAGAAAAGTGTGATTGGAAAAGATGCACAAGCAATAGGGATGACCGCAACCTTGCAGACTGTCAAACAAATTTGATTCAAGATTGTCAAAAAAATCTGATTCACAAACTTAGTAGTGCTTCGGAGTGGACTGAGGTTGGAGGCAGGGCATCAAGAGCCGCCACACACAGATGCCTCCAGGAAATGGGCTACAAGTGTCATATTCCTTCTGTCAAGTGGCTTGACTCAAGCCACTCCTACACCAGAGACAATGTCAGAAGTGTCTTACCCGGTGTTGGGTATTTTCTCCTCCAAACATTCTTAAAACCTTGATAAGACAAACAGAGTCAAGAAACACCAGTGAGACAGAAAGTCAAATTTATCTCGTGCGGAGTGCAGTCAGGCTGTACACCAAGGCTACACTAAAGTCTGGCCTGCTCTCCCGCTCTTTTTATTAGAGAAGCCCTCATCACATAAAAAAAAAACTTGTCCTAAGGGTGGGGGGATGACGCAAGACAAGTTTCTTCCCGTAACATAAACACATACGTCAATAAGTGCAGCTGTTGTTGTGTGGGCCGCTGAAGAGGAGGTACTGCTGGCTCACCACCACCGGATGGCGCCCTGCTTGGAGTGCGGGCTTCAAGCACAAGAGGGCGCCAGAACCACTGGGAGTGACAGCCGTCAATCATCCTCAACACCAGCTGTCACTCATCATCTCACCATCACCATAAAGGCCGGGTGGCGACTCCACCTCCTCGCCGAGAAATCTCCTACGATACAAGGTAATCTCTCTGCTGACTTATCCGTCAAATAATAATCTGATCTGTTTTGCAGCTGTTTTTTCCTGGTGGTATTTCCTTGACTGGATTTTCGGAGCTGCACGTGTGTATGATTGGAGGTGGAGGCTCTCCCTCCACAAGAATCAATAATCAAGGTTGCTGGGTGTGAGGATTCACACTCACTACCTTCTGTTTTTTCTGCCAGCAGTACCAGGGCCGACAACGGAGGACAGAGACCACCTGGGGACTCGGGGCTTGGCGGCTTCGGTGTTCTTCAGGCCGTTGGTGGTAGAAGCGGTGTGGGTCCCGGCTCTTCGTTCATCTGAGGTCTCCTATCTTCGAGCCTGCCCGCAATCCTCTTGTGTGTGATTGGCAGTACCTTTGTTTATTTTACGTTGTGTTCTTGTGCAACATTAAATTGTTACTCCTTCCCTTATCCATTGTCCGTTCATTAGCGCCCCCTGTTGTGGGTCCGTGTTACGACACCTTCCCAACAGGATTTCTCGGCCATTCGTCATGGATCCCGAGGGGCGTCAACCACAGCTTGAACAGCCAATGGGAGAACAGGGAGCGCAGGCGTCAGCAGGAGGCGTGGTAAGTGATCTGCAGCAAATCCTTACCGCTTTCACTGCTCAGTTACAGCTGGTAACTGAGCAAAATGCAAGCCTCAATCAGAGGATGGAGGCTCTCACCGCCAGAGTGGAAGCACGCGAGTCAAGCGTCGCTGCAGTGTCTCCTCCTGCTGGTCCGGGGCCTAATGTAGATGTTCCACTGGCCGTTCAACTACCCCCCCCACCGTCCCCTGAAGCTTACATAAGTCCTCCTGAACCGTACGGAGGCTGTGTGGAGACGTGCGCAGACTTCTTGATGCAGTGTTCGCTCGTTTTTGCACAGCGTCCAGTCATGTACGCGGCAGACGCCACCCGGGTGGCTTATGTAATTAATCTGCTTCGAGGTGAGGCACGCGCTTGGGCTACAGCGCTCTGGGAACAGCAGTCATGGCTTCTGACGTCATACGCTGGGTTTATACGGGAATTCAAACAGGTGTTTGATCATCCCAACAGAGGCGAGACCGCCTCGACCGTGCTGCTGTCACTGAGACAGGGGCGTCGGAGCACGGCCGATTACGCTGTCGACTTCCGCATCGCGGCTGCGAGGTCGGGTTGGAATGACGTCGCGCTCCGCGCCGCCTTCATAAGCGGACTGTCTCCAGTACTGAAGGAGCATTTACTGGCTAAGGACGAACCGCAGACTTTCGACGGGCTTGTCACTCTGGTTATACGCTTAGACAACCGTTTGAATGAACACCGTCGGGAGCAGGCCGGGGGGCGTGGCCGGGCACAAGCCGTCCCTCTCTCTTCCGGGTCTGACGGGGTGACGTCGTCCTCACGCTCCATTGCCGGTGGGCTCCGTGTGGCAACAGCTCCCCCTGCTGACGAAGCTATGGACACGAGCAGGGCTAAAGTGAGATCAGATATTAAACAAAGGAGACTGGCCCGCGGGGAATGTTTTTACTGTGGCTCATGTGAGCACCTGTTAAAAGACTGCCCCAAACGGTCAAACACCAACGCCCGTCCTTAGACACTGGGCTAAGGGTGGGCCATAACATGTGCACGGGAAGTTCCCGCAAATCAGCACGAATCCCAGTGGTAATCCTGAGTGGGGATTTAACCCTTCACGCCCCAGCACTGGTGGACACGGGGTCCGAAGGGAATCTGTTGGATAGCAGATGGGCAAAGGAAGTGGGGCTCCCCCTAGTGGCTCTGCCTTCGCCCTTGAAGGTACGGGCACTAGATGGCACTCTACTCCCGCTAATCACACACCGGACCCAGCCTGTGACCTTGGTTGTGTCTGGGAATCACCGGGAGGAGATAGTGTTTTACGTGACATCTTCTACCTCCCGAGTGATTTTGGGTTTTCCTTGGATGGTGAAGCACAATCCCCGGATCGATTGGCCGTCTGGGGTCGTGGTGCAGTGGAGCGAAACCTGCCACCGGGAGTGTTTAGGATCCTCGGTTCCCCCCGGAATGACGGCTAAGGAGGAGGTTAAAACCCCTCCCAATCTGACGGCGGTGCCAGGGGAGTACCATGATCTGGCTGACGTCTTCAGCAAAGATCTGGCGCTCGCCCTTCCACCACACCGACCGTACGATTGTGCCATCGATTTGGTTCCGGGCAGTGAGTTCCCGTCCAGTAGGCTGTACAATCTCTCACGTCCGGAACGCGAATCAATGGAAACCTACATCCGGGACTCCTTGGCCGCCGGGTTGATCCGGAACTCCACCTCCCCGATGGGTGCTGGTTTCTTTTTTGTGGGCAAGAAAGACGGCGGACTTCGTCCATGCATCGATTACAGGGGATTGAACGAGATCACGGTTCGCAATCGATACCCATTGCCCCTCTTGGATTCGGTGTTCACACCCCTGCATGGAGCCAAAATATTCACCAAACTCGATCTTAGGAATGCGTACCATCTAGTTCGGATCCGGAAGGGAGATGAATGGAAGACGGCATTTAACACCCCGTTGGGTCATTTTGAGTACCTGGTCATGCCGTTCGGTCTCACTAACGCCCCCGCGACGTTCCAAGCCTTGGTTAATGACGTCCTGCGGGACTTCCTGCACCGGTTTGTCTTCGTGTATCTGGATGATATACTCATCTTTTCCCCGGATCCTGAGACCCATGTCCGGCATGTACGTCAGGTCCTACAGCGGTTGTTAGAAAACCGGCTGTTTGTGAAGGGCGAGAAGTGTGAGTTTCACCGCACTTCTCTGTCCTTCTTGGGGTTTATCATCTCCTCCAACTCCGTCGCCCCGGATCCGGCCAAGGTTGCGGCGGTGAGGGATTGGCCCCAACCAACGAGCCGTAGGAAGCTGCAACAGTTCCTCGGCTTCGCAAACTTCTACAGGAGGTTCATTAAGGGTTACAGTCAGGTCGTTAGCCCCCTGACCGCCCTGACCTCCACCAAAGTCCCCTTCACCTGGTCGGACCGGTGCGAGGCCGCGTTTAGGGAGTTGAAACGCCGGTTTTCATCTGCTCCAGTTCTGGTGCAGCCTGATCCTACTCGCCAGTTTGTAGTAGAGGTGGACGCCTCAGACTCAGGAATAGGAGCCGTGCTGTCCCAGAGCGGGGAGTCCGATAAGGTTCTCCATCCTTGTGCCTACTTTTCCCGCAGGTTGACCCCCGCTGAACGGAACTATGACGTGGGCAATCGAGAACTCCTCGCGGTGAAGGAGGCTCTAGAAGAGTGGAGACACCTGTTGGAGGGGGCTACGGGGCCTTTCACGGTTTTTACGGACCACCGGAACCTGGAGTACATCCGGACCGCCAAGCGGCTGAACCCCAGGCAAGCCCGCTGGTCCCTGTTCTTCGCACGCTTTGACTTCCGGATCACCTACCGCCCCGGGACCAAAAATCAACGATCTGATGCATTGTCCCGGGTGCACGAAGAGGAAGCCAAGGTCGGGTTGTCGGACCCCATCGACACCATCCTTCCCGAGTCCACTGTCGTGGCTACCCTCACCTGGGACGTGGAGGAGATCGTCCGGGAGGCCCAGACTAAGAACCCGGACCCGGGAAACGGTCCGAAGAATAGACTCTACGTTCCACCAGAGGCTAGGGCTGCCGTCTTGGACTTCTGCCACGGATCCAAGCTCTCCTGTCATCCTGGAGTGCGTAGGACCGTGGCAGTAGTCCAGCAGCGCTTCTGGTGGGCGTCACTGGAAGCCGACGTCCGGGACTACGTCCAGGCCTGCACCACCTGTGCCAGGGGCAAGGCGGACCATCGCAAGACCAGGGGTCTCCTCCAACCCCTGCCTGTGCCTCATCGCCCCTGGTCCCACATCGGTCTGGACTTCGTCACGGGCCTCCCGCCGTCCCAGGGCAACACCGCCATACTGACGATAGTGGACCGGTTCTCCAAGGCGGCCCACTTCGTGGCCCTCCCGAAGCTCCCAACGGCCCAGGAGACGGCAGACCTCCTGGTTCACCACGTCGTGCGTCTGCATGGGATACCGTCGGACATCGTCTCGGATCGTGGTCCCCAGTTTTCCTCGCAGGTCTGGAGGAGTTTTTGTAAGGAACTGGGGGCCACCGTGCGTCTCTCGTCCGGGTACCACCCACAGACGAACGGCCAGGCAGAGCGGGCGAACCAGGAACTTGAACAGGCTCTTTGTTGTGTCACCTCCGCTCACCCGGCGGCCTGGAGTAACCATCTGGCCTGGATCGAGTACGCTCACAACAGCCAAGTATCCTCTGCCACCGGCCTCTCCCCCTTTGAAGCGTGTCTGGGCTACCAGCCCCCGTTGTTCCCACTTGTGGAGGGAGAGGTCGGGGTACCCTCGGTCCAGGCCCACCTGCGGAGGTGCCGCCGGGTGTGGCGGGCCGCCCGCTCTGCCCTGTTGCAGGCCCGGACGAGGGCCAAGGCCCATGCAGACCGCCGGCGTTCCCCGGCCCCTACATACCAACCAGGGCAGGAGGTGTGGCTATCCACCAAAGATATCCCGCTCCAGGTAACCTCCCACAAACTCAAGGACCGCTTCATTGGGCCGTTCCCCATCGCCAAGATCCTCAGTCCGGCCGCAGTGAAGCTAACTCTCCCGGCTTCACTGCGGATCCATCCGGTTTTTCATGTTTCCAAACTCAAGCCATACCACACCTCACCGCTCTGCTCCCCCGGACCCGACCCACCTCCTGCCCGGATCATCGACGGGGAGCCGGCATGGACCGTTCGTCGGCTCCTGGACGTCCGTCGGATGGGTCGGGGCTTTCAGTACTTGGTGGACTGGGAGGGTTACGGACCCGAGGAACGCTCCTGGGTGAAGAGGAGCTTCATCCTGGACCCGGCCCTTTTGGTCGATTTCTACCACCGACACCCAGACAAGCCTGGTCGGGCGCCAGGAGGCGCCCGTTGAGGGGGGGGTCCTGTTGTGTGGGCCGCTGAAGAGGAGGTACTGCTGGCTCACCACCACCGGATGGCGCCCTGCTTGGAGTGCGGGCTTCAAGCACAAGAGGGCGCCAGAACCACTGGGAGTGACAGCCGTCAATCATCCTCAACACCAGCTGTCACTCATCATCTCACCATCACCATAAAGGCCGGGTGGCGACTCCACCTCCTCGCCGAGAAATCTCCTACGATACAAGGTAATCTCTCTGCTGACTTATCCGTCAAATAATAATCTGATCTGTTTTGCAGCTGTTTTTTCCTGGTGGTATTTCCTTGACTGGATTTTCGGAGCTGCACGTGTGTATGATTGGAGGTGGAGGCTCTCCCTCCACAAGAATCAATAATCAAGGTTGCTGGGTGTGAGGATTCACACTCACTACCTTCTGTTTTTTCTGCCAGCAGTACCAGGGCCGACAACGGAGGACAGAGACCACCTGGGGACTCGGGGCTTGGCGGCTTCGGTGTTCTTCAGGCCGTTGGTGGTAGAAGCGGTGTGGGTCCCGGCTCTTCGTTCATCTGAGGTCTCCTATCTTCGAGCCTGCCCGCAATCCTCTTGTGTGTGATTGGCAGTACCTTTGTTTATTTTACGTTGTGTTCTTGTGCAACATTAAATTGTTACTCCTTCCCTTATCCATTGTCCGTTCATTAGCGCCCCCTGTTGTGGGTCCGTGTTACGACACCTTCCCAACAGCTGTAAGGAAAAACAGTTTCTTTCTTTTACTCTTATCGTCGAAGGTCAGCACATCTCGTTCGTCTGTTGCAGTTATCAGCTGTTCTGCATCTGCCTGGAACACTAAGCATCACATCACAACAGTCAAAACAACCTTCAGTTCTTTTACTCCCAGTTCAGCCTGACCCCGTCATGCTTCACTCCCAGTCGTTAGCGGCTACAAAAACAAGTTGTATAATAATAATAAGTACATCCAGCTCTTCATTCCCAGTTCAGATTGACCCCAGCATGCTAAAACAAGGTTGAATAACACGTACATTCTCAGGGTTACTTTTAAGACAGGTGCATAACAGCACAATAACGTTTTCATAAGAAAGAAGACAAAGGTACAAATGTTTAACAGTGATAACATATATATATATATATATATATATATATATATATATATATATATATATATATATATATATATATATATATAAATCCTTAACATTTCCCACCTGTTTATCGCCTGTTAAACATATAGTAGTAGTTATCACCTAGCTTAGCACTTCTTTCTTGAGATTTTCACTAAGAGGTTCATCATGGTACATAAAGCATCTATTTCAGTGTTTTGAGCTGCTACTATTTTTTCAGTTACATTCATGAACAGACCCAATCGATAATTCAGTGTTTCAATCATTAATTAATTTTTTTTCCCACTCCTATCCAGGGGAACAATGAATGTGCTATTTTATCTCCTACAGACCACAATTTTTGGTCCTTTGGTACATCCGAGCCCCACATGTGATCATGTGGTAACACATCTGGGTATATCAATCTCCTCCGTCTGGTGCTGCCATTCTTCTCTGTGGAGGTCCTTAGCACTACCACATATGTATGGTCAGTCACCTGGGTAGGTGCACACACACCACCCCAATTTGGTGGGAGACTCATGTACAGTCTGGAACCACAAAGCCAATAGATGTCATCATACACCGGAGTACCATTTACAGGTGGTAGCAAAAACTTACTAACATAAGCACATGATTCATCCGTTCCCCATGGACAGGAGCCTGTATAATTACATCCCCGTCCAATGTGATGAAGATAAGTACCATCCACATATTATGTTTTGGTTAGGCTTAAATTATTTGATAAAACATACGTTTGGGTACACAGACGTTTGTTAATTTTACCTACAGTTTTATTCCCTGTCCCGTAAAAGCAAATTGGGAATGGCCGTTGTGATGACAATTTAACGTGATGATATTTTTGCGTTTCCCTTCAGTCTAGTCAATGGAGCAGCACTTGGGCACGCTTGTACGTCCTCTGTTGAAATCCCTATCATATAAGTGGTTGCACTGAGGCAAGTGGTGTTAGAACTGCCCCCGAAATACAGTTTGATTATGCACCCGTATGATAAGACATTCTGTCACCCTAGCAGGGTACGGTTTAGCCGTCAGAGCTGGGTGTGTTGAGGATATAGGTATTTGCGAACAAACATAACAATTAGTAACGTAATTCCATAGCCAATAAATGAACATCTCTGTACCACAAATTAGTATGGTATATATGAGGGTGTCCATCTGTCTCATTCACATTATGAATAAACCTCTTCTGACGTTGCTTGCGTTGTTCTCTGGCTCGGTCCACAGTGAGCTGCAATTCTTGGGTCAACCACCAGGCCAGGAATCCAAGGAGCACGAAACACACTGAGATCACAACGCAACCGGCTGCCCTACCAGCAGTCCGGCAGCGGCGGCGCTGAGCACGCCGCTCCGGGGTCTGCTGTAGTTCAGTCATGATTGCTAGGATACAGTGTTGTTAACCACCTCACCTAATAGTGCAAGGATCTCCCTGCTTCACTGGCATTGAGACAATCTATTGCTAATTAAATAGACTCCCTTTGTAGCCAGACTTCCCCTTACACTGTGGAGGCAGCCAACACACGCTGTATCTTACAGTGATGTATCCACGTTGATCTCTCCGCTATCTTTACTGCAGTTGGTGTTGTTAACAGCACTTGGTATGGACCTTCCCAACGAGGACTGGACCAGTTCTTCCTCTTAATCACTCTGATGAACACCCAGTCTCCTGGCTAGACTACTGGAAGGCCGTCCTGTGGAAGATCAAAATTATTCGGCAGTAAATGTGTTTAAGTTATCTCTTTCTGTGTTAATGTCTTTTTCATAAAATTTGCTAATGTTTGTTCCTCATCTGCTGTTTTAGTATCCATGTCAAAATTGGTAGACGATATGGTCGTCCATAAAGTATCTCAAATGGTGTTAACCCTGATGGTGTTGGTATTATTCTCATATACAATTTTACTAGGTCCAAACATTCAATCCAGGTTCGTTTTGTCTCTTCTATACATTTCCTTAATCTTATTTTTATTGTGCCCTTTGTCCTTTCCACTAATCCTGCACTGTGTGGATGATGAGCACAATGATTTTTGAGATTAATCTGTAGCGCTTCTCCTACGTATTGCACTATTGTATTAACAAAATGCGCTCCATTATCTGAATAGACTGTTTCTGGTATTCCAAATCGTGGAATGATGTCTTTGCACAATGCTTTTAGCCACTGTAAGTGCATCTGCATGTTTTGTGGGGAACAATTCTACCCATTTTGAGAACGCATCAATTATGACTAAACAAAATTCTTTTCCTTCATGTTTACTCAGCTGTATATAATCCATATACTTGAAAGGGATATTGTGGTGTTGGAAATTTGCCTCTTTGGGGTCTCAAATGGCCTTGTGAGTTGTGTTTTGCACATGTCATGCATGCTCTACAATGCTGTTTTGCATATGCATCGAACCCATAAAGACAAAAAATAGATTGTAATTGCGATATCATACCCCCTCATGAGACATGCGTCATGCCATGGCTCATGATAGCTGCCCATTTAAACATATTTTTTGGCAATATGGGTTTCTTTTGTGGTCATAAGTACAAATCATTTGCATATGTAGCTCCTTTATTTAACCACATTTCTTTTTCTTTTTCAGTTGCCTGCTGTTGCATGTCAGCAAGCAGTGTATGACCTAAATGCAAATCCGGAGGGGTTTCCTGTACAACAAAAATAGAAGAAGCTGCTGCTGCTGCCGCCTTCGCAGCTCTGTCAGCAAATCATTTCCTTGTGAAACTATATCAGAGCCTTTGGTGTGAGCCGCACATTTGCATATAGCAATTTGTTTAGGCAATTTCACAGCTTTCAGTAGTGCAGTTAGGAGTGTGGCATGAGTCACTGGCTTTCCAGATGATGTCACCATTCCACGCTGTTCCCACAGTTTTGCAAACACATGCACTGTGCTGAAAGCGTACTGGCTGTCTGTATAAATTGTTACAGCCGTACCTTTAAACAGATAGCAAGCTGCAGTTAAAGCAACCAATTCAGCTGCTTGTGCTGAAAATAACGATGGTAATGAAGCAGAATCCAATACTTCTGAATTTGTGACAACAGCATATCCAGATTGTGTTTGTCCATAATCATTTTTATTGGACGAACCATCCACATACACAATTGTACTGTTTGGGATGGGTGTGTCCTGGAGGTCTGGGCGTGCTTTCATACAGGCTGTTGCTACATCAAGACAATTGTGCGGCTCGCCATCCTCAGGTAAAGGTATCAATGTGGATGGATTCAATGTTGTACAGCGCTCTACCGTAAGGTGTGGTTGTGATAATAGCAAGGACATGCACGAAAGATGTCTTGCTGGGGACAAAAGCTCATGTTTGTCTGCAACAGGAGTGCAGAAACTGCATGTGGAACTTTCAATGTCAGCTGATGGAACAGAACAACATTACTATTACTTTGAATAGCCATGGAGGCTGCAATTACAGCGCGTACACATGGTGGCAAAGCACGTGCTACTGCATCCAATTTAGATGAGTAGTAGGCAACTGGCCTTAATTTTGAGCCATACACTTGTACCAAAACACTAGTCATGAACTTATTCTTACAATCAACTGTTTGAATGAATGGTTTACTATAATCTGGTAGTGCCAAAACTGTGGATGACACTAATGTTTGTTTTACTTTTACAAAAGCTTCCTCAGCTTCTTTGTTCCATTCCAACACGGTTGACATTGAAATATCATCTTTGTACATCAAATCAGAAGGTGGACTAGTCAATTCTGCATAGCAGGGAATCCATGCCCTGCAGTAATTAGTCAGTCCAAGAAATGACATCATCTGTCTTTTAGTTTGTGGTTTCGGAGCATATAAAATCGCTTCCTTCCTGTCAGACAGGATAGTACGCCCTGTGGCTGATAATTCATGTCCTAAATATTTTACTTTATCCCTACACAACTGAACTTTGTTTTTACTCACTTTGTGGCCATTATCAAATAAGAAACACAATAATGCTACTGTGTCAGTTATGCAGTTTTCTCGTGTGTCAGAGGCAATCAGAATGTCATCAACATACACTAATAGTTGGCTATCTGCCGGTGGAACGAAATTGGCTAAACATGCTGACATGACTTGAGAATAAATAGTTGGACTCTCTGCGTAACCCTGCGGTAATCTGGTAAATGTATATCGTTGTCCTTTAAAGGTAAAAGCAAACCAGAATTGACTATCTGGGTGTACTGGCACAGAGAAAAAATGCATTACTTATGTCAATTACTGAGAAACTATTAGAATTTGGTCTCAGCGAATTTAACAAGGTGTGTGGATCTGGAACACATGGTGCTCTTTTAATTACAGCAGTATTTACTGCCTGCAGATCTTGAATCATTCTCCACCCCACTGAGGGCGGAGCCTTTTTTTACAGGAAATATGGGTGTGTTACATGGTGAATCTGGGCATGGCACTATTACTCCTGCTGTTAACAAATCCTCTATTACTGGCCTAATTCCTTCAATTGCATCAGGTTTCAATGGATATTGTCTTACACATGGTCTGTATTCTGTTTTTGGTCTTATAACTACAGGTTGTGCATTTTTAATCAGTCCTACGTCTGAAGGACCTGTTGTCCACAATCCTGATGGTACTGAAGAAAGAAGATCATCCTCTTCAGTACTCAACTGAAACACTCAGGATTGTGAAGTGGACACATCAATATGTGTTCCGGCTGTCAGCACCAATGAGACATTAACTGGCACTTTATACAATTTAGTTGATGGACTGAACTCCGTTCGTGGTCCAACTCTGCTCCAATCAGTGGCTGACAAAGCTGTTATGACTGTCAGTCCCAAATCTTGCCATTCTGTCAAATATGGTTTACAAAGTGACACATGTAATGGCATACCTGTGAATCTCAATTTTAAAACATCTTCAGTGGCACCTGTCACTGTTATGACAGCTGTTGAGTTGCCATCATGAATCAAATCTGTCATTGTCAGCTTCATAGGTGAGATGTCTTTCAATTTGTTTTTCATACACTGGTGTTCCTGGCATTATGCCACTGTGGACCTTAAATACACTCTCAATTCTGCATCTAAACTCTGTCCATGGCTCTCCTTCTTTCTGAGCTGTCCTGGTAATTTCAGTATAATTTATTTTTGGTCCTACTGCTAAGTCATAATGCTGTGGTTCGTCCTCTACCTGAGGATATAATGATTTTCCAGACGGTCCTGCCGCCTGTTTCTGAGGTTCTTGTGGTTCTTGTTGTACTATTACATTTTTCTCTGCTTTCCCTACTCCTTTCTCTTTCCTCATTTTTTCTAGTCTCCTTTTCTCTGCTTCCTCCTCCCAAAACGCCACTAAATCACCCCCTACTTGCTGTTTTTTTTTTTTTTCTTTTCTCATCACCTTTATGTTCTTTTTCTAACTTTTCCTTCAACTTCTGAATACTAGTCAGGTTCAGTCGTCCGTCAAAGTCATGTTTATTAATCCAGGTCTCCAATTTCTTAGTTGCTCTTGGATTTTTTGCTTCCATAAATTTCCAGTCGTCAGTTGATAAATTTCCCTTATTTTTAGACGTCTTACCCCCCATTTTTATTATCCCTTGTTATAATTTGGACTTCAGACGGGGGCACACCTAGGGTGTTCTAAATCTGAAGTTTTCACTTTCTTTGGACGTGACAATTAATTTGCCGTTGTGTGGTTGATTCCTTTCACCTCCCCGTAGGAAGCGGAATCACTTGCCTCTGCTTCCACACACGGTTGTCACTAACGTTGTCCAAAGTATTACACTTTCACACTTTTATTCCCAAAACCGGTATTACTTCGTATTTAAAACAGAGGAGTCCGTACCCTCCTTCCGGAATTTAACTACGTGCGCTCCTCGCAACCATAGAGGAGTCCGCCCTCCTCGCGGAGTTTAACTGCTTTACATTAACAGACGATTCCACGCCATCGCTTACGGAGTTTAACTGTTTATGTGATCACACTTTTATTCCCTACCGGTACGCGTATATCAATCAATCAATCAATCAATTTTTTTTTATATAGCGCCAAATCACAACAAACAGTTGCCCCAAGGCGCTTTATATTGTAAGGCAAGGCCATACAATAATTATGTAAAACCCCAACGGTCAAAACGACCCCCTGTGAGCAAGCACTTGGCTACAGTGGGAAGGAAAAACTCCCCTTTAACAGGAAGAAACCTCCAGCAGAACCAGGCTCAGGGAGGGGCAGTCCTCTGCTGGGACTGGTTGGGGCTGAGGGAGAGAACCAGGAAAAAGACATGCTGTGGAGGGGAGCAGAGATCGATCACTAATGATTAAATGCAGAGTGGTGCATACAGAGCAAAAAGAGAAAGAAACAGTGCATCATGGGAACCCCCCAGCAGTCTACGTCTATAGCAGCATAACTAAGGGATGGTTCAGGGTCACCTGATCCAGCCCTAACTATAAGCTTTAGCAAAAAGGAAAGTTTTAAGCCTAATCTTAAAAGTAGAGAGGGTGTCTGTCTCCCTGATCTGAATTGGGAGCTGGTTCCACAGGAGAGGAGCCTGAAAGCTGAAGGCTCTGCCTCCCATTCTACTCTTACAAACCCTAGGAACTACAAGTAAGCCTGCAGTCTGAGAGCGAAGCGCTCTATTGGGGTGATATGGTACTACGAGGTCCCTAAGATAAGATGGGACCTGATTATTCAAAACCTTATAAGTAAGAAGAAGAATTTTAAATTCTATTCTAGAATTAACAGGAAGCCAATGAAGAGAGGCCAATATGGGTGAGATATGCTCTCTCCTTCTAGTCCCCGTCAGTACTCTAGCTGCAGCATTTTGAATTAACTGAAGGCTTTTTAGGGAACTTTTAGGACAACCTGATAATAATTAATTACAATAGTCCAGCCTAGAGGAAATAAATGCATGAATTAGTTTTTCAGCATCACTCTGAGACAAGACCTTTCTGATTTTAGAGATATTGCGTAAATGCAAAAAAGCAGTCCTACATATTTGTTTAATATGCGCTTTGAATGACATATCCTGATCAAAAATGACTCCAAGATTTCTCACAGTATTACTAGAGGTCAGGGTAATGCCATTCAGAGTAAGGATCTGGTTAGACACCATGTTTCTAAGATTTGTGGGGCCAAGTACAATAACTTCAGTTTTATCTGAGTTTAAAAGCAGGAAATTAGAGGTCATCCATGTCTTTATGTCTGTAAGACAATCCTGCAGTTTAGCTAATTGGTGTGTGTCCTCTGGCTTCATGGATAGATAAAGCTGGGTATCATCTGCGTAACAATGAAAATTTAAGCAATACCGTCTAATAATACTGCCTAAGGGAAGCATGTATAAAGTGAATAAAATTGGTCCTAGCACAGAACCTTGTGGAACTCCATAATTAACTTTAGTCTGTGAAGAAGATTCCCCATTTACATGAACAAATTGTAATCTATTAGACAAATATGATTCAAACCACCGCAGCGCAGTGCCTTTAATACCTATGGCATGCTCTAATCTCTGTAATAAAATTTTATGGTCAACAGTATCAAAAGCAGCACTGAGGTCTAACAGAACAAGCACAGAGATGAGTCCACTGTCCGAGGCCATAAGAAGATCATTTGTAACCTTCACTAATGCTGTTTCTGTACTATGATGAATTCTAAAACCTGACTGAAACTCTTCAAATAGACCATTCCTCTGCAGATGATCAGTTAGCTGTTTTACAACTACCCTTTCAAGAATTTTTGAGAGAAAAGGAAGGTTGGAGATTGGCCTATAATTAGCTAAGATAGCTGGGTCAAGTGATGGCTTTTTAAGTAATGGTTTAATTACTGCCACCTTAAAAGCCTGTGGTACATAGCCAACTAACAAAGATAGATTGATCATATTTAAGATCAAAGCATTAAATAATGGTAGGGCTTCCTTGAGCAGCCTGGTAGGAATGGGGTCTAATAAACATGTTGATGGTTTGGATGAAGTAACTAATGAGAATAACTCAGACAGAACAATCGGAGAGAAAGAGTCTAACCAAATACCGGCATCACTGAAAGCAGCCAAAGATAACGATACGTCTTTGGGATGGTTATGAGTAATTTTTTCTCTAATAGTTAAAATTTTGTTAGCAAAGAAAGTCATGAAGTCATTACTAGTTAAAGTTAATGGAATACTCAGCTCAATAGAGCTCTGACTCTTTGTAAGCCTGGCTACAGTGCTGAAAAGAAACCTGGGGTTGTTCTTATTTTCTTCAATTAGTGATGAGTAGAAAGATGTCCTAGCTTTACGGAGGGCTTTTTTATAGAGCAACAGACTCTTTTTCCAGGCTAAGTGAAGATCTTCTAAATTAGTGAGACGCCATTTCCTCTCCAACTTACGGGTTATCTGCTTTAAGCTACGAGTTTGTGAGTTATACCACGGAGTCAGACACTTCTGATTTAAAGCTCTCTTTTTCAGAGGAGCTACAGCATCCAAAGTTGTCTTCAATGAGGATGTAAAACTATTGACGAGATACTCTATCTCCCTTACAGAGTTTAGGTAGCTACTCTGCACTGTGTTGGTATATGGCATTAGAGAACATAAAGAAGGAATCATATCCTTAAACCTAGTTACAGCGCTTTCTGAAAGACTTCTAGTGTAATGAAACTTATTCCCCACTGCTGGGTAGTCCATCAGAGTAAATGTAAATGTTATTAAGAAATGATCAGACAGAAGGGAGTTTTCAGGGAATACTGTTAAGTCTTCTATTTCCATACCATAAGTCAGAACAAGATCTAAGATATGATTAAAGTGGTGGGTGGACTCATTTACTTTTTGAGCAAATCCAATAGAGTCTAATAATAGATTAAATGCAGTGTTGAGGCTGTCATTCTCAGCATCTGTGTGGATGTTAAAATCGCCCACTATAATTATCTTATCTGAGCTAAGCACTAAGTCAGACAAAAGGTCTGAAAATTCACAGAGAAACTCACAGTAACGACCAGGTGGACGATAGATAATAACAAATAAAACTGGTTTTTGGGACTTCCAATTTGGATGGACAAGACTAAGAGACAAGCTTTCAAATGAATTAAAGCTCTGTCTGGGTTTTGGATTAATTAATAAGCTGGAATGGAAGATTGCTGCTAATCCTCCACCCCGGCCCGTGCTACGAGCATTCTGACAGTTAGTGTGACTCTGGGGTGTTGACTCATTTAAACTAACATATTCATCCTGCTGTAACCAGGTTTCTGTTAGGCAGAATAAATCAATATGTTGATCAATTATTATATCATTTACCAACAGGGACTTAGAAGAGAGAGACCTAATGTTTAATAGACCACATTTAACTGTTTTAGTCTGTGGTGCAGTTGAAGGTGCTATATTATTTTTTCTTTTTGAATTTTTATGCTTAAATAGATTTTTGCTGGTTATTGGTAGTCTGGGAGCAGGCACCGTCTCTACGGGGATGGGGTAATGAGGGGATGGCAGGGGGAGAGAAGCTGCAGAGAGGTGTGTAAGACTACAACTCTGCTTCCTGGTCCCAACCCTGGATAGTCACGGTTTGGAGGATTTAAGAAAATTGGCCAGATTTCTAGAAATGAGAGCTGCTCCATCCAAAGTGGGATGGATGCCGTCTCTCCTAACAAGACCAGGTTTTCCCCAGAAGCTTTGCCAATTATCTATGAAGCCCACCTCATTTTTTGGACACCACTCAGACAGCCAGCAATTCAAGGAGAACATGCAGGCTAAACATGTCACTCCCGGTCCGATTGGGGAGGGGCCCAGAGAAAACTACAGAGTCCGACATTGTTTTTGCAAAGTTACACACCGATTTAATGTTAATTTTAGTGACCTCCGATTGGCGTAACCGGGTGTCATTACTGCCGACGTGAATTACAATCTTACCAAATTTACGCTTAGCCTTAGCCAGCAGTTTCAAATTTCCTTCAATGTCGCCTGCTCTGGCCCCCGGAAGACAATTAACTATGGTTGCTGGTGTCGCTAACTTCACATTTCTCAAAACAGAGTCGCCAATAACCAGAGTTTGATCCTCGGCGGGTGTGTCGTCGAGTGGGGAACAACGGTTAGAGATGTGAACGGGTTGGCGGTGTACACGGGGCTTCTGTTTAGGGCTACGCTTCCTCCTCACAGTCACCCAGTCGGCCTGCTTTCCCGGCTGCTCGGGATCTGCCAGGGGGGAACTAACGGCGGCTAAGCTACCTTGGTCCGCACCGACTACAGGGGCCTTGCTAGCTGTAGAATTTTCCACGGTGCGGAGCCGAGTCTCCAATTCGCCCAGCCTGGCCTCCAAAGCTACGAATAAGCTACACTTATTACAAGTACCATTACTGCTAAAGGAGGCCGAGGAATAACTAAACATTTCACACCCAGAGCAGAAAAGTGCGGGAGAGACAGGAGAAGCCGCCATGCTAAATCGGCTAAGAGCTAGTAGCTACGCTAAGCTAGCGGATTCCTAAAAACACGCAAAGTGAATAATGTGTAAATAATTTAGAGGTGATTCAGCAGAAGGAGTGCTTTAGTTAAGGCACGTAAAGATTACACTGGGAAACAAATCGTAATCTAGATAACTAGATCAATCTAACTGCGCAGATTAAACAGCTAACAGATACAGAAAAACACCGCTGTGCTCCGGAACAGGAAGTGATACAATACCGCAGTGAGAGCCAACCACCAGTAGAGGCAAGCAACTCTTGCTAACTGTGTTTCATTAACAGACGATTCTGTATCATCGCTTGCGGAATTTAACTGTTTATGTGATCTGATCACCACTCACTCAGTACTGTTACAAAGAAATTTTACTCACTGACTCGACTTCCTGTCTGTCTTCTTCGGGAAAATCTCGTTAACCAGACGATGCCAACGGCGGTCGACAATTGCAGACACGATCAATCGATCGGACCTTGGCCAAGGATTTACGTCTGGACTTGGCGACCCCCGCCGGACACCTCCGGTATTGTTGAGCTCCCGGACTGAGCCCCCAGTCAATGTCAGAAGTGTCTTACCCGGTGTTGGGTATTTTCTCCTCCAAACATTCTTAAAACCTTGATAAGACAAACAGAGTCAAGAAACACCAGTGAGACAGAAAGTCAAATTTATCTCGCGCGGAGTGCAGTCAGGCTGTACACCAAGGCTACACTAAAGTCTGGCCTGCTCTCCCGCTCTTTTTATTAGAGAAGCCCTCATCACATAAAAAAAAACTTGTCCTAAGGGTGGGGGGATGACGCAAGACAAGTTTCTTCCCGTAACATAAACACATACGTCAATAAGTGCAGCTGTAAGGAAAAACAGTTTCTTTCTTTTACTCTTATCGTCGAAGGTCAGCACATCTCGTTCGTCTGTTGCAGTTATCAGCTGTTCTGCATCTGCCTGGAACACTAAGCATCACATCACAACAGTCAAAACAACCTTCAGTTCTTTTACTCCCAGTTCAGCCTGACCCCGTCATGCTTCACTCCCAGTCGTTAGCGGCTACAAAACAAGTTGTATAATAATAATAAGTACATCCAGCTCTTCATTCCCAGTTCAGATTGACCCCAGCATGCTAAAACAAGGTTGAATAACACGTACATTCTCAGGGTTACTTTTAAGACAGGTGCATAACAGCACAATAACGTTTTCATAAGAAAGAAGACAAAGGTACAAATGTTTAACAGTGATAACATATATATATATATATAAAATCCTTAACACCCGGGTTATAGAGTAAAAGAACTGGGTTGCTGCTCAGTGGACCAAAGTCTTCTTTTCAGATGAAAGTACATTTTGCATTTGATTTGGACATCAAGGAGTGAAAAAGCCAAGCTGCTTTAAGTCCAGCATGAAGTTTCCACAGTCAGTGATGATTTGCACTGAAAAAAGTGAAACATCAGTGCACTTCATTCAAAGTACTTATTTACATTGGTCTAATTGAAAATTGTGGTTTCCAGTTAAATCTGCTGGAATCACTTTACCAAATCATAAATATACATTGTGAAAAACTAAAAAAAATTAGCTGTACCAAATTACATAAATTTTTTTAGTTGATCCAAAGTATCATTTTTTTTCAGTGTGTGGTGCCAGGTCATCTGCTGATGCTGCTCCACTGTGTGTGTTTTATTAAGTCCAAAGTCAATGAAGCCGTCTATCTAAATTTGATCCAGACTCTGGATCCAGTGTCGCCGTCCGAACGGTCCCCTCTAAAAATTGCCTTCACTGCACGTGTCTGAGACTGACTGTGTCTGACTCTCTACACCCAATGTGATCAAAGGGAATAATGTGATTATTAACCATCAGATGACAAATTAAAAACTCTTAAATCATTCTAAAGTCCATTTTAAGCAGAAACGAGGTGATAAATCGGTGAATCGCTACTGATGCTCTGAAACGATTTAGGCGCAGCAGCACATCAGACTCAGATTGCTTTGGGTTACGTCGTTTGGCTGTGAAGGAAAAGAGAGAGGGTGTCAATAATACATCAGTGGTACCATTCTCATTGGTGTCAGAATGGTACAGTACCACTGAGACAAGCACTAAACACTTTCAAAGTCAGTTCACAGTCTTTGATCAAAGAACGTTCACTTTTAGATTGGAGACAATTCATTTGAATATCAGTTTTCATCTGTACAAAATTATCCAGTCTTTCTTTCCAACTGGTGATAAAAAGTAAGGCAAACATGATATTCAACTTTCAACCGTAACGTAACACTGCTCAACAAACACCGCAGTGTACACTCATTGGCCACTTTATTAGGTACCCCTGTTCAATTGCTTGTTAACACAAATAGCTAATCAGCCAATCACATGGCTGCAACTGAATGTATTTAGGCATGTAGACATAGTCAAGACACCATACTGAAATTCAAACTGAACATCAGAATGGAGAAGAAAAGGGGATTTAACTGACTTTGAATGTGGTATGGTTGTTTGTTCCAGACAGGCAGGTCTGAGTATTTCAGAAACTGCTGATCTGAGAGAATGATCTGAAAATGAAAAACTATCCAGCGAGTGCCAGTTGTGTGGATGAAAATGCCTTGTTGATGTGAGAGGTCAGAGGAGAATGAGCAGACTGGTTTGAGATGATAGAAAGGCAACAGTAACTGAAATAACTACGCGTTACAACCAAGGAATGCAGAATACCATCTCAGAACGTACAACACATCCAACCTTGACAATGATGGGCTACAGCAGCAGAAGACCACACCAAGTGCCACTCCTGTCAGCTAAGAACAGGAAACTGAGACTACAATTTACACAGGCCCACCAAAATTGGACAATAGAAGACTGGAAAAACGTGGTCTGGTCTGATGAGTCTTGATTTCAGCTCTGACATTCAGATGGTAGGGTGAGAATTTGGTGTAAACAACATGAAAGCATTGATCCATCCTGTCTTGTATCAATGGTTCACAATGGTTGTGGTGGTGTAATGTTGTGGGGGATATATTCTTGGCACACTTTGGGACCCTTAGTACCAATTGAGCATAATTTAAACGCCAAAGCCTACCTGAGTATTGTCAGTGACCATGTCCATCCCTTTATGACCACAATGCACCCATCTTCTGATGGCTAATCCCAGCAGATAAATGCACCATGTTACAAACCTCAAATCATCTCAAACTGGTTTCTTGAACATGACAATGAGTTCACTTGACTCCAGTGACCTCCACAGTCACCAGATCTCAATCCGATAGATAGCAGGAGGTGGTAATGGTAGAAAATATATATTTTTTCAAATATGCTTACACCCACTTCAGAGATTGTGCATTGTGTAATTTGGGAGATATTTCATATAAGAAGTGGGTGTCTACCATGACAAAAAAACCCACCCCATGCAAAAAAGAAAACTGCAATATATACAGTAATTTTAACATCTTTTGAAATATTAGAATGTAATTGTTTTGACTTCATGACTAGTTTTGATGAACCCTGCATTGAACACAACATTCAAGTTTATGATACTGTATATAATGCTCCTAACTTGGTAGTACTTGTTTTAGAGAAGTCACAAAAGCTACATAAGTACTGATATTATTACAGTGATCCAGCAATTACACATGTAATTTCAAGTCACAACATGGCAAGTTGTAGTAAATCAAGTGTCATGGCCAAGCCAAAAAGAAGATCTCAAGCTAAAAGAATTTGATAAAATTGACAATGGTTTATGTTTTTAAAGTTTTTGAAGAGCATGGCCTCCTCCTAAGTTCTGTTATTCACACAGTGTGACTGAAATAAAACCTTTGACAGTGGTTTATGTTTTTAAAGTTTTTGAAGAGCATGGCCTCCTCCTAAGTTCTGTTCTTCACAGTGTGACTGAAATAAAAGCTTTGACAATGGTTTATGTTTTTAAAGTTTTTGAAGAGCATGGCCTCCTCCTAAGTTCTGTTATTCACAGTGTGACTGAAATAAAACCTTTGACAATGGTTTATGTTTTTAAAGTTTTTGAAGAGCATGGCCTCCTCCTAAGTTCTGTTATTCACACAGTGCGACTGAAATAAAACCTTTGACAATGGTTTATGTTTTTAAAGTTTTTGAAGAGCATGGCCTCCTCCTAAGTTCTGTTATTCACAGTGTGACTGAAATAAAACCTTTGACAATGGTTTATGTTTTTAAAGTTTTTGAAGAGCATGGCCTCCTCCTAAGTTCTGTTATTCACACAGTGCGACTGAAATAAAACCTTTGACAATGGTTTATGTTTTTAAAGTTTTTGAAGAGCATGGCCTCCTCCTAAGTTCTGTTATTCACAGTGTGACTGAAATAAAACCTTTGACAATGGTTTATGTTTTTAAAGTTTTTGAAGATCATGGCCTCCTCCTAAGTTCTGTTATTCACAGTGTGACTGAAATAAAACCTTTGACAATGGTTTATGTTTTTAAAGTTTTTGAAGAGCATGGCCTCCTCCTAAGTTCTGTTATTCACACAGTGTTACTGAAATAAAACCTTTGTGAAAGAATTGTGTTTATAAAGTTTTTCAAGAGCATGGACAAATTTTACACATAGCGGAATAGCCAGATAATTGAAAATAGACCATACTTTGTTACATTCAAGGGGTGGGGGGTTATTTTCAAGATATAGGATTAATTTTGATGCCAAAATGCTGGTATTAATATTGTGAATCATTTCCCAAGTGGATGTATTGAAATTCTGACATGTGATTTTACCACCTCCTGCTACAATAGAGCACCTTTGGGATGTGTTGGAACGTGAGAATTGTATCACATGGTGCAGCCAACAAATCTGCAGCAACTGTGTGATGCTATCATGTGTGCCAAAATCTGAGTTATGGATCCAACACCTTGTTGAAAGTATGCCCAAATGTATTAAGGCACTTCTGAAGACAAAAGGAGGTTCAACCTTTTACTAGCAGGGTGTATCTAATATAGTGGCCGATGAGTGTAGATTCAGGAATAATGGGTATTTTTAAGTTATCAACCCATTATTATCAACCCATTACTTTTATTATATAAAGACAAATTATCACTCCTAATTATTCCTAGTCTGTCATATGAGTGATCACATATTAGTATGTTTTAGCATGTTAATTGACTACTTAATAGTCTAAGCTGAAGATGGATGCTCTGAATTTGTGCTTTAATTGTAACCAAAATTCAAAACCTTCACCACAATGAAAGAGAAAGTTTCAGGCTTGGAAGTTTTGAATGCAGTATTATTTCCATGAAGGCCTTGGTAATTCTTCAGCTGTTTAATAGGTTGTATTTACTGTCTATAATGAAGAAAAAAAAAATCTCAACTGACAGAACGAGATAGTGACTACGAGAAGATATCAACTTTCAACCGACTAAAAACAAAGACGTAACCCAAGCCAAACCAATACTTTTGTACAACCTACCACACCTGAGAGGAGGACTAGAAGAAGTTGTTGGAGGTGAAGATGTACTCTCTGGTTCATCATGGCTGGCTTCCTCTGTTGCCCCATGGCCATCTTCAACTCTTGCCTCAGTGGTCAAATTAGAATCATCTTCATCGCTGGACATGTCCTGATCTTGTGTATCAACTTTTTCTCAAGAGAAATTTTAAGTCTAGAGAAAATATAAACAGCCTTAACAACTGCATCTTTAAAACAACACAAAACAAGAACGCCATTCGGAAAAGATTTGCCATATCATTCCAGTGGCACATCAAAACAATTTCATTTAATGAATGTCTTGCACATAAGGACATACAACATTTTCTATTGGCAAAACTATGTAAGGAATACTTAACCTGATAAACTGTACATTTGTATTTCTCTAATTTGAAATAGACTGATATGATTCCTTACCTCTATAAATAAAGTTGTTCGTAAAAATACAAATATACACAAATAGAGGGCAATTCCACGGAAAATGTTATCTCAGGGGTGATTTTTTTTTTTTAAGAATGAACAATGATTGCCTACCTAGAACTACTATCTATTGGTATAGAGATCATGCTTCAATGATTTTGTATTGTTGTTCAAGACGATGTTTATCTGACAGTTGGGAAGATTAATATTAATTCTATAAATGTGAATGCTAGTCTGTTAACAGTGCATTTATTTCACTACTCATACTTCATAAATGGTTTATGCAGAAGACATTTGAATGACTGAATAGACTTAATAAGAGACATAAAAGCTGGGACGTATTTGGAATATAAGCAAACATTTAATGAGTGAATGTTGGGTTAAGCTAAAACCACTGTTGCATCAGGTACATTATATGTTGCATCAGTTATGCTATGTTTATGAATTAATAAAAATTTTGCAATGACCAGGTCTTTGATTGCATTACTATTATAAAATATCACAGGCTGTCTTAATATTTCTATAAATATGAAAAGGCTAGGTATTTTACTTTCAGAGATATGACTTGTAAAACAACGTGAAGTTTCACGTCCATTTTGCGTTGTCAGTTACACCATTCAATTGTATATATTGTGATTCTCAATTTACATTTACACATATTCTCTAAAGTCCTAGTTGTGGTATCACCTGTACTCTATAATCATACAGAAATTTTAAAAATCCATCAAATTAATTCTGAAGGATACAATAAAATATATAGCTAAAATTCTCTAAATGTTGCGTCAGTTACAGTGGAATTGCCCAATATCTGTACCTTCGGTGTCAATGTCGTCAAGACTTTGACCTTCATACTGCGAGAGACTGCCCTTCTCCACTGCCCGAAGCAATTTGCTCATTTTGGCTAGCTGAAGTGTTCCCTTGGGCAAGCGGTAATATTGCCTGTGTACACAAATGTCATGACCCAGAAAGTCAGCAAGTTGGTCTTCTTCATTTTCTTGCAGATTAAGCACCTGAGACATTGTGGCAATATGCTTCCGGAGCCTTGTTGAAGTTAACATCTCGGGATGCCTGGCACCACTCTCCATTGCAAACTTTTGGATGCATTCTCCTTCTGTGCACTGACAAAGCTCTTGGTCTAGCAAACATGTAGATGTTATCCTTTGAAACTCCACAAATGTCATGTGTCTCAGTAGCTCCATAGCTGAGACCATCGATGGTTTAAGTAGCACAGGTTCTCCTCTTGCATGTTTTCCTCTGATTTCCACTCTGGCCAAGAAATCACACATCTTGTACTCAAGTGTGGTAAGACATGCAGCCATGTCGTCATTGTATCCTTGTTTTCTTTTGCTTTGAAAGTGCCCATTGGCATTCTTGACACCTTTCCTTCTCTTATGTTGAAAATGATTACCTGAGCAAGTGTCACTTTGGCGAGTGTTGCATAGTTGTTCGCAGAGGGACATAATTTCAGTATTCTTTCAGCAATGACTTTTACATTCTCCATGTGAGAGTCCATGCATTTTACATCTTCAGTGGAAGGTAAAATCTGTGGTGTGTTCCACTTCAGCTCTTTCATAGTTGTTGTTGCACCTCTGGTGACCAAGGCTTTCCATCTGATATTTTAATGGTCTTGAATTGTCAAGCGAACTCTACAAGGCTCCAGTTTCTGTCCACTGTGGTCAAATCAAATCAAATCAATTTTATTTATATGGCGCCAAATCACAACAAGCAGTTGCCCCCAGGCGCTTTATATTGTAAGGCAAGGCCATACAATAATTACGGAAAAACTCCAACGGTCAAAACGACCCCCTGTGAGCAAGCACTTGGCGACAGTGGGAAGGAAAAACTCCCTTTTAACAGGAAGAAACCTCCAGCAGAACCAGGCTCAGGGAGGGGCAGTCTTCTGCTGGGACTGGTTGGGGTTGAGGGAGAGAACCAGGAAAAAGACATGCTGTGGAGGGGAGCAGAGATCAATCACTAATGATTAAATGCAGGGTGGTGCATACAGAGCAAAAAGAGAAAGAAACACTCAGTGCATCATGGGAAACCCCCCAGCAGTCTACGTCTATAGTAGCATAACTAAGGGATGGATCAGGGTACCTGATCTAGCCCTAACTATACGCTTTAGCAAAAAGGAAAGTTTTAAGCCTAATCTTAAAAGTAGAGAGGGTGTCTGTCTCCCTGATCCGAATTGGGAGCTGGTTACAGAGGAGAGGAGCCTGAAAGCTGAAGGCTCTGCCTCCCATTCTACTCTTACAAACCCTAGGAACTACAAGTAAGCCTGCAGTCTGAGAGCGAAGCGCTCTATTGGGGTGATATGGTACTATGAGGTCCCTAAGATAAGATGGGACCTGATTATTCAAAACCTTATAAGTAAGAAGAAGAATTTAACAGGAAGCCAATGAAGAGAGGCCAATATGGGTGAAATATGCTCTCTCCTTCTAGTCCCTGTCAGTACTCTAGCTGCAGCATTTTGAATTAACTGAAGGCTTTTCAGGGAACTTTTAGGACAACCTGATAATAATGAATTACAATAGTCCAGCCTAGAGGAAATAAATGCATGAATTAGTTTTTCAGCATCACTCTGAGACAAGACCTTTCTAATTTCAGAGATATTGCACAAATGCAAAAAAGCAGTCCTACATACATGCGCATTGAATGACATATCCTGATCAAAAATGGCTCCAAGATTTCTCACAGTATTACTAGAGGTCAGGGTAATGCCATCCAGAGTAAGGATCTGGTTAGACACCATGTTTCTAAGATTTGTGGGGCCAAGTACAATAACTTCAGTTTTATCTGAGTTTAAAAGCAGGAAATTAGAGGTCATCCATGTCTTTATGTCTGTAAGACAATCCTGCAGTTTAGCTAATTGGTGTGTGTCCTCTGGCTTCATGGATAGATAAAGCTGGGTATCATCTGCGTAACAATGAAAATTTAAGCAATGCTGTCTAATAATACTGCCTAAGGGAAACATGTATAAAGTGAATAAAATTGGTCCTAGCACAGAACCTTGTGGAACTCCATAATTAACCTGAGCCTGTGAAGAAGATTCCCCATTTACATGAACAAATTGTAATCTATTAGATAAATATGATTCAAACCACCGCAGCGCAGTGCCTTTAATACCTATGGCATGCTCTAATCTCTGTAATAAAATTTTATGGTCAACAGTATCAAAAGCAGCACTGAGGTCTAACAGAACAAGCACAGAGATGAGTCCACTGTCTGAGGCCATAAGAAGATCATTTGTAACCTTCACTAATGCTGTTTCTGTACTATGATGAATTCTAAAACCTGACTGAAACTCTTCAAATAGACCATTCCTCTGCAGATGATCAGTTAGCTGTTTTACAACTACCCTTTCAAGAATTTTTGAGAGAAAAGGAAGGTTGGAGATTTAATCAAATGAGATCAAATTATGAGTCTCTACAAGTTCACTGATTATACCCAGACTGTTGCCATTTTTGAGGGCTAATGTAGGTTTGCAGAACATGTTGTCTTCTGGCTTGTACCCAACCAACTCTTTCACTGTATCTATCATGTGCCTGAAGTTTGCAGGATAGATCAGGATCATGATGTACTTTATTATCCCAAAAAGGGAAATTCATCTTGGACTCATATACTGCATACAATGAACGATAAAAACAATAAAAAACACACCCAATATAAACACCCCACATAAATATGACTCAATATAACAAACACCACCCCCTCCCCCCTTTGCACCTATCCTATAACCATGGAGCCATCACACAGTTCTGCCGCCTTACGCAATCTTACTTAGAAGTTTGATAGATGTAGGCACAAATGACTTTTTTAAATGGTTCATCTTAAATTTTGGAACTCCATGTCAATGTTCATATTCTTTAAAAAGGATATGTGATGAGTCAGTCAATATCCTCTGAGCTTGGCTGAGAACAGCCTGGTCATATAAAGACTGCAGGCCCTGGTACTCCTTCCGTCCCATCGCCTTCATAGCAGTGTGGACCAGACGACTGAGTTTGGTTTTTAATTGCACAGTGAGGTTACCAACCACACTGATATTCCAAACCTTATCAAGCTCTCGAGGACAGCCTGGTAGAATATAAACATGATTCTCTAGTCCACACCAAAAACTCTGAGTCTGCGTAAAAAAATATAGTCTCTGCTGGATTCGCGAACACAGACCATCAACATGGACTTTCCCGCTAAAAGTATGATCTAAATGAATTCCTAGGTACTTGTATGTGTCAGGACGGGCGGCTGCCCAAGAACCATAGTGGCTGGACCCACAATGCAGACTCCCAGACTGGGCTTAGGTGTATGAGAAAATGTATGAGGATTGCGCCACCGTGCCGCTCATGGCGTGGCACAAAACCACCTCCGTGTTGGTCTCACAGGACTGCTTTCAGATGGCTTCCGGTTGCTCTTCAGTCGTGTGAGTATCCGAGAAATTGTGCATGAGCTGGACATGCCCCAACATGTCCTGTGAGGCTTCATCACGGCGTTGCTTTGCACCATGCGGTTCTGCCGCAACACGCAGAATTCCTCCGCATGTCTGTCTCAATGTGCCGAAAAAGTGCTGATGTCCACGTTTTCCTGCATTTCCTGTGCTAGTCAGATGACATACCGGATCAAGACAGCGTCCAGTTTAGAAATGAACGGCACATTCCACTGTTACAGGAGTTTTTGTCATGGAAAGAGGAGCGGAGGAATTCTGCACATCGCGGCGGAGCCGCATGGCGCAAAGCAACGCCATGATGAAGCCTCACAGGACATGTTGGGGCATGTCCAGCTCGTGCACAATTTCTTGGATACTCACACAACTGAAAAGCAACCGGAAGCCGTCTGAAAGCCACCTGAAAGCCGTCTTGTGAGACCAACACGGAGGTGGTTTTGTCCCGCGCCATGAGCGGCACGGTGACGCAATCCTCCACTTCTCTTTCCATGAAATAAACTCCTGTAACAGTAGAATGTGCCGAAAAAGGGCTGATGTCCACGCCTTCTGCCTTTTTTGTGAAAGTCAGACGACGTCCCGGATGAACAAAGCCTTCACGTTGGAAATGATCTGGTTGTTTCAGCGGGGTTTGAGCCTGTCGATCGGCACTCAGAGCGCGCCGCGCTCTCAGACGCTGTGGGCGGTCTTTAAACCGGCTGGAGCACTTCTTAATCTGTGTAATCCCCATAAAATCGTTGCTGAAAGCCATCTAAATCCGATCTAGGTCCGATACTTTTTGGACAGACCTCGTATGAATACTTTTGTGGTCATTCCACACACGCGCACACACACACACACACACACACACACACACGTCAGGGTGCTGCCATACAAGGCGCTCACTACACACCAAGAGCAACTTTGGTTTGAGCTGAGGGTCCTCACGTCTCAAGCCCACTGCTTAACCACTACACCATTACCTCCCCACATTCACTCTTACCCCCAATCTCAATTCTCTTTTGTACCCCTTCCCCTTCCCCTTGGCCCTACCCCTACCCCTACACCTACCCCTTTAAAACAAGGGGTAAGGCGAAGGGGTATGTCTCTAGCCCTATGAATTGAGACACCCCTCCACCTTAGGAGGAAAAAAACTGCCCGTGTCAATCTGCCGTCTTCACTGTTTGTTAACATGGCAACTGAAATGCAACTTGTTGCAGTAGCCTTACTCTTTTTATTTTCTCGCCTTTCTGCATAAATGCAAAGAAATAGAAGAATTCGAAGATTTCTGCAACACATCGCAATCATGTCATGTTAATTAATTTAATGAATTTGTAATTAATAATAATAATAATAATAATAATTAATAGTATTAATAATTAATTAGTAATAGGCTAATGTTAATAATACTAATAATAATCAATATTAGTAATAATTTATATTTTTGATTAATCATTGATTGATTAGTAATTAATTAATTAGTAATTAAAATAAATAAACACTTGAAATATATCAGTCTGTGTGCACTGAATGTATACAAGTTTCACTTTTTGAATGGAATTACTGAAATAAATCAATTTTTTCATGATATTCTAATTATATGGCTGCATCTAGTTCTGTTAACCTTATATATTTTTTCAAATTCTCCCATTTTTTTTGCATCCAGCCCTATTTCCTTTAGAAATTTCTTTGACAAATAACAGCAGTCTATTAGGACATCAGGTTATGTGTTACACATATACATGTGTGTGTATATATTTTCCAACTTATTCCCATTGGTGAAACTTCTCCTAATTTTCTGCCTGAAAGCTTATTAGGAGACGAGTGTGTTCAGGGCTCCCTGTTTGTTTACAAAATACACACACGTTACAGACCTTGAAATCCAACAGCAGGGATTGATATTATCCAAAGATTTATGAAGATACAAATTAACATGCTCATCCTTTATCATGGTTTTCTCCATTGTGAGATATAAAAGTGTCTTATCGTTCGTGTGTACGTGGTCTATTAGATAATAAACTGACCCTTTTATTTTTTTTTAACTATATGGATTTGAATGACGTGTGATTACACCAATCATGCTTGAACCCTCGTGCGCATGCCTGAGTTTTTTCACGCGTCGGTGACGTCATTTCCCTGTGGGCAGGCCTTGAGTGAGATGTGGTCCCGCCCTCTCGGCTGAATTCCTTTGTTTCACACGCTGCTCGAGACGGCGCGCGTTGCTTTATCAAAATTTTTTCTGGACCTGTGAGGAATATCCGAGTGGACACTATTCGAGAAATTAAGCTGGTTTTCGGTGAAAAGTTTAATGGCTGATGAGAGATTATGGGGTGTTTCTGTCGGTGTAAGGACTTCCCACGGAGCGGGACGTCCTGCAGCGCTTCCAGGCCTGTTTCGACCTGAAAACATCCTAATTTAAGGCTTAATTCACCCAGGACATCGTGAGAGAACAGAGAAGATTCAGAAGAGGCCGGCATGAGGACTTTATGCGGACATTCCACTGTTTAAGGACATTTTTTTAATGAAAGACGTGCGCGCAAATTCGCCGAGTCGTTTCCGTGACGACTCGGCAAATCTGTGTGCGCCGCGACAGGAAAAACACCTCTGTGTTGAAAACCATTTGTAAAATTCAGGCGGCTTTTGATGGCTTTCAACAAGTGAGTAACTGAGAAATTGTTTAACAGCTTGGGCATGTTCCAACTTGCCCGTTAAGGTTTCCAATGGAGGTGTTTTTCCTGTCGCGACCCCCCGCGGTCGGGTCCGGCCCGACATGCGACTCTGCCCGCACGTTCTTTCATTACAAAATGTCCGTTAACAATGGAATGTCCGAATAAACTCCTCATGCCGACTTCTTCTGAAAGTTCTCTGTTCTCTGACGACTTCCTGGGTCAACAGAGCCTGAAATGTGGACGTTTTCAACTTGAAACAGCGAGACGCTGCCGCCTCGAAGCGCAGATCGCCGTCAGGCGCCGTGGGCCGTCCTTAAAGCGACACTACCAGACCAAAATCTCTCATCAGCCGTTAAAATTTTTACCAAAAACCAGCTGAATTTATCGAATGGTGTCCACTCAGTTGTGCCTTACAGTTTTGAAAAAATTTTGATCAAACAAAGCAGCAGTCTCTGAGCCATTCCTAAACAATGAAAAAACGACGAGAGGGTGGGCCACTCCTCACTCAAAGACTGCCCACAGGCGAATGACGTAACCGACAGGCATGAAAAAACTCTTGCATGCCCACGAGGGTTCAAGCATGTCTGATGTAATCACACGTGATTCAAATCCATATGGTTTTTGAAAAAAATAATAAGATCGGATACTTTTCTAATAGACCTCGTATATGCATTATAACGCCTCACGAGCGAAGTTCCGATATTCCTCAGAACGACAATATACGCAACATGCATCCAGCAGCATACACGTTGCTGTCATAGGCAACTGCCTGTAAAGTTTTTTGGCAAGTTATAACTTTCAAAACAGCGTAATTTGTAATGAAAGCTGCTTCATTTGTGCGGCTCTTTCGGCGCCATGTTTGTTTTTTGGAGACAGCAGCAAGCTCCTCCTACCCCTCCAAACGGAGTGTGCATCCAGATTCACTCCAAACGGAGGGGTTTGTAGCCCTCCGCCTACACCTCCGCCTTGCTCCAAAAAGAGAATTGAGACACCCCTCTGTCTCTCATGCCCGCGCAAAACAGAGGGGAAGGGCCAAGGGGTAGAACTGAGATTCAGCCTTAGTAAATCACCCACCAGACTGTCTCCACCCAACACACAAAAGATTGGATTGCCCATGAAATTTAGCACTTGTTATCTGGGATCTTAGTAAATCAGGACCAAAATGTCAATTTTTCACCAGTAGCCAGAACATTTACTCTGAATATTAGGCTAAGTTGCAGGTTTCACAGTCTCCTAACAACCAGAGTCCAGGAAGACTTTGTTCTTAAAACTCTGGCCAATTATTTCTTCATATGGAACTCATCCACACATTTCCTCACATATTACTGAGGCGTTGTCACCTTATTGAACACTAGAGAAAGGGTGGATTAACTCTTCAAAGAAATATGGAGACATTTCTAGATTATTGTAGGGCTCATGTTGTGTACTGTCAAACTCGCCATAATATTTCATCCATCTGTTGTTTTTATAGTTCTTGCCTCAAGCCAAGCAAGCTTTGTTTTTGACCTGCATGGAGTGCTGTAAACATGTTTTTGTGGTTCTCACAGAAGAAGAATATCAACTCCATCTGAAGACAGTTTAAATGTTTGAACTGACAAATGCTCCTAATATGAATCTAGTCAACGCACAAACACATGTTATGAAAACTGTCTATCTGTTCTTGGGGCTCAGAGATGTTTTAACTGAAGAATATTTATCATCACATTATCTTGAACTGCTGGGATAGGTTGCAGACCCCACGTAACCCTTAGTTAAACAGGTGTAGGAAATAGATGGACATTATCTTGAATCAAATGACTTCATCTCAATTTGAATGGGGAATCAGGTTTATTGTCATATTCGTAATATGAAATTAATGTTTTAACATATAAAAATCACTGAAAAATTACTATTACTATGAATTCCAGTTTGTAATCATTTTGTTTTGATGGTTCAATAATATTTTTTTCTGCATTTGTTATTATTTTGCCAATACAAATTCAACATAGAGCCATACGTTGAATTTGTATTGAAACATAGGTATCAAACAAGTCAGGGAGCATAGACTGGTGCAGTGTGTCACCACATCCACCACATGACTGAACCAACTTCGGTCATGGACAGGAACGAACAACCAGTCCATCCCCACATCTCAAAATCAGTATAAAGATAAAGATCAACTTCATTTATTCCAAAGGAAATTATTTTGCCAGAGTACAGAAATGGTAAACAACAGTTACTTAAATACACTATTACAGAAAGTGTTAGTAGTTAAATGGAAATAATAATAATAATAAAAAAAACAACTAGAATACAAGTACAAAAAGCAAGTGTAGAACAGTGCCTAAATAGATAAAATAAAAAATTAAAATACAACTGCAACAAATTTATGTGAAATGGTGGAAAATATATTGCACAAGATGTTTGGTAATATTGCACATAAGTTGACTGTTCAGTATGTAATCATCCTGCAGAAGGCCGAAGAGTGATACCGTTTAATTGTCACAGGTAGAAAAGACCTGCTGTGGCATTCCTCGGTGGTCTCAGCATATGACTGAAGGTGCTCTGACAGGATGTCAGTGTGGCATGCAGGAGGTAGGTTGCAGTTTCCTCAGCAACATCCTCTCTGATGACTCCAGCTCAACACCCAGGACAGAGCCAACTCTCCTGACGAGCTTGCTGAGTCTGTTTGTGTCAGCTGCCTTCAGCCTGCTGCCCCAGCACACTACACCATAGAAGATGACACTGGACACCACAGAGTGATAAAACATCTGCAACATGTTTCTGCAGACATTGAAAGATCTGAGCCTCCTGAGGAAGTACATTCAGCTCTGACCTTTCTTATACACAGCATTTGTGTTTACAGTGTAGTCCAGTTTGTTGTCTATGTGGACACCTCTTTTCTATTGATGGTAACTGGCTCTGGATGAGTCTTATGTCTTCTGAAGCCCATCACCAGCTCCTTCGTCTTAGATACGTTGAGCTGCCGGTGGTTGAGTCCACACCACTCCACAAACCTGTCCACCACGCTCCTGTAGTCAGCCTCCTGGTCCATGCTGATGCAGCCCACAATGGCAGAGTTGTATGAGAACTGCTGTAGGTGGCAAGACTGCGACCAGAACATGAAGTCTGTGGTGTTGAGTGTGAACAGGAAGTTAGACAGGACCATCCCCTGTGGTGCCCCCGTTCTGCTCATGATGGTGTCTGATGTAATGTCCTGAAGCCTCACATACTGTGGGCCTTCATGTCCAGTAGCTTAACACTGAGCAGGGCAGGCCGGATGGTGCTGAATGAGCGTAAGCTCTCTGCAGCATGAAGATGATTACATCCTCCACTCCGCTATTGGGCTGGTATGCAAACTGCAGGGGGTCCAGTGATGATCTGGTTACTGTGTGGAGGTGTCTCAGGATGAGCCTCTCCAGTGACTTCATAACGTGTGATGTTGGCGCCACGCAAATTATTATTACACACAAGGTTCATTGCCATCTTCAATACATAATTAGGCCTACTAGCGTGGCTAATTTGCATGCAGACACATGGTGCAATGGCGTGCACCTCATCACTTAGTCACACTGGCCATGTTTACACCGAATTTCGTCAGCCTGTTGTAAGGTACAATTTTACGGGAACGTTTATTTCTGAATCAATTCAAATAGTCAGAAAATGAATGCTGCCCTTATGGTAGAATGCTGTAAACCTTTAGTTTTTAATCACAACTTTATATTTTATAACTTTAATTCCCTATCACTTGAATATGAAAAGGGCATACTCTGCATGGTATATAATGCAGTATACAAGTCTGAAAAGTATTTATTGTCAGCCTGACCTTGATTTCAGTATCACTAGGATTCCCGATAACATGTTGAAGAGAGCTAATGAAGCAATGATGGTAATCCTTTCAAAATCAGGTTTCCTTGTATCTCTTCAAACAATGTACTGCGAACACTATGGGCTGAACTCTAATACTGTGACCCTTTAAATGAGTTTTCAAATGAAGACCTGAAATGTAGGTTAAGATGAGTTACATTTACATATCCATTTGAAAAGTAAAATGGTGCCGATGTACATGTAAATAAAATGTAGTTTCCTGACTAGAACATCATTTTCCCTGAATTTGGGTATGTTAATTTAGAGTTAGTCAGAATACTGCTGATCTGAGTCACTTGGCTGTACTTTAAATACTGTCAAATATGCCTCTTTATTTTCATTGCGTTGGATGCACTGTTCAAGACTAAATGATATGTTTGATTGGCTTCAATAAAGAATTTTAACATAGTCTTACATCAATGCCTTTGAATTATTAAGTTCTTTAGAAAGATATATTTTCAAGCACGGATAAAACGGTAAAAGTTGATATTTCATCTAGAACACAGTGAGGCGAACTTCACTCCTATACTATGACCCTTGAAGGAAAATTGAGGATTGCGTTTTGCTTTTTTAATTTCCCTCCCAAATTTTCCTTTGAAATTCTCATTTATATCAATCAGTCAATCAATATCTTTATTGTCTCTATAAAACAAAGTTCATACAGTGAAATGCACTTTAATATAAATAAACAAGTACTTTTAAAAATACGTAATATAAAAAAGTGCATTTGCGTATACAGCAGAGCTGAAAAGTGGCTTCTGCAAATTTTAAAGAAATAGGAAGGTGTCTGGTTTATGAGCTGGGACATTGGATGGTGGATGGCAATGATGATGGGGATGGTTGGGTGTCACAGGGATTGGGGATGGGGTGATGGCTTTCACCGCCTGAGGGTAAAAGCTGTTTTTCAGTCTGTTGGTGTGGCACTTCATAGACTGGTATCTTTTACCTGAGGGAAGGGGAGAGAAAAAGCGGTGACCGGGGTGAGTGGGGCCCCCTGCGACAGAAGAGGCCTTCTTCTGGAGGCGGCTGATGTACATCTCATTTAAGGGGGTAGTGTGGTTCCGATGATCTTCTCAGCTGCTCTCACCACCTGCTGAAGGCTCTTTATGTCCTCTGCAGTGCAGCTGTTAAACCACATGTCAGAAGGCTCTCCATAGTGGCTCGGTAGAAATTAATCAGCAGCCGTTGGGGGAGTTGAGCCTGTTTCAGTTTCCGGAGGAAGTGGAGCCTCTGTTGGGCCTTCCCCACCTGGCAGGAGATATTTACAGCCCAGGTGAGGTCAGCTGAGATGTGCATGCCAAGAAATTTGAAGCTCTGTACTCTCTCTATATCCTCACCGTCAATGCAGATGGCATGGTGTTCTATGCGTGTAGATCTCCTGAAGACCAGAATCAGTTCCTTGGTCTTGCTGATGTTGAGATCCAGGTTATTATTGCAACACCACTGTTTTAGAAGCTGGACCTCCTCCCTGTAGGCTGTCTCATTGTTATTTGTGATGTGCCCTACAATAGTGGTGTCATCAGCAAATGTGATGATGGTGTTTGTGGTGTGCTTGTGGGTGCAGTCATGAGTGAAAAGGGAGTAGAGGAGAGGACTGAGGACACATCCCTGTGGTGGTCCCATGTTCAGGATGAGGGTGGAGGATGTGCAGCCCCCCATCGTGACATGTTGAGGTCTATTACTGAGAAAGTCCAAGATCCATGCACACAGTGAGCTGCTCAGGCCCAGGTTGCTCAGTTTTCCAACCAGCTTAAAGGGTATAACTGTACTGAAGGCAGAAGTGAAGTCCACGAATAGCATCCTTACATATGTGTTCTTATGGTCCAGGTGAGTAAGAGCTGTGTGGAGAGTTGTGATGACAGCATCTTCTGTTGACTTGTTTGCTTGGTAAGCAACTGGTGTTTGTCTAGGTCAGCAGGTATGACTGATCTAATGTGAGCGATAATGAGTTTCTCAAAACACTTCATGATAATTGGGTTTAGAGTAACTCAGCGTGAGTCATTTAGGCAGCTCACTGTTCTTTCTTGGGTATTGGGATGATGGTAGCTGTTTTGAGAAGGGTGGGGATCACAGACTGTTCATTTGAGAGGTTTAAGATGGTAGTGAAGACTTTTGCTAGTTGGTCTGCACAGTCCTTAAGGATTCTTCCAGAGACCCCATCTGGACCAGGAGCTTTCCTCATGTTTATTCGGTGCAGGGTTGTTCTGACCTGGTTCTGGTTCATCTTGATGGGGCTGTCCTCTGCTGTCAGTGTAGGCTGGGGGTGTCTCCAGGGTTGCTGCTCCGTTGGTCAAAGTGAGCAAAGAAGTGGTTCAGTGTGTCTGGGTGGGTGCTGCCTGTGAAGGGTGTGGTTGCAGTGTTGTCTTTATAACCAGTGCGAGATTTTATCCCCTGCCACAGGGATCTAAAGTTGTTGGTGTTAAAGTGCTCCTTAACACGTTGCTGGTATCTGCGCTTGGTCTCTTTGATGCCCCTCCTTAGGTTGCTTCTTGCCCTCTTGTAGGCCAGCTGATCCCCTGACCTAAAAGCAGTGTCATATGCTCTGAACAGGGCGGCTAGTTCTGTCATGATCCTACCCTTGTTGGGCATCCTGTCATAAGTTTCTACTGATTTCTGCTTTCTTGTTCAGTACTTCTGTATTTGTATTCTGGTCATGCTCATGTTATCATTGGTTTTGCTTTCTGTTCATCATTCATTTATTTGTGGTCTTCTGTCAGTGATTGTGTAGCTTTTGTCTTAGTAGCTGTTTTGTCATATTGTTTTCATTTATTGTTAAATTTTATTTTTTCACTCTTGGTCCCTTAGTCACTTCAGTCTTAGTTTGGTTCTGTTTATCTCATTTCTTGTATTATGCTTTAGTCACTGATTGCATTATTTGTTTGTTATGCTTTAGTCTGGTCTTTTCTGTGAAGTCTACTTTTGTCTCTGTTTTTGTTTTCAGTTTATCACTTATTTTTCTGTTCAGTCATTTTTGGCATTATCTGTTATTCTGTAGTCTGGGTTTGTTTTCTATTTATTCTGTAGGTTGTTTTGCCATTTTGTTATTGTTAGTTTTTATACTTTAGCCATGGTCAGTTTCTTTCTAGTTTAGTCTTTGCCTTTTATGCTCTGGCTAGTCTGTTCACCTTAACATTTATTGGTTTTTAGTCATTTCTTTCTGTTGGCATGTTATGTTGTTCACTGTTGGTTTTCTCTCTCTGTTTTCTTTTGTCTCTGTCTCATGGCACTAGTCTCTGTATTTTGTCCTTTCGGTTTTTCTTTCTTCATGAGGATTATCTTTTTGTTTTTGCTGTTCAGTCTTTTTGCACTTAGTCATGTCCACCTGATCTTTCCTGTTTCTTCTGTTTGCCACACCCCTTCCTGATTCTTCTGACACACCTGTTCTCACTTTCCTCATTTCCACCCTTGTTATTTCAGCCCTCTGTTTTCACTTGAGCCTCGCCAGTTCATTGATTTTCACAATCCGCGTACCAGCCTTTTTCATAGCTCTGTCTTATCTTGCCATGTACCAACCCTGTTCTGTTTTTGTGACCTCTCCTTGCTTCTGCCCACGTACTTTGTCTGCTTCTGTAAAGATCTGAGCTTGCCTTTTTGGCAACCCCTTTGCCTGCCAACGACCTGTATCTCTGCATCATTGACTAACTGTGTACCAAATCCCAGCTCATTTTGACCGATAAAGCTTTTCTATTTCTAGTTCTTGCATTTGGGTCCCACAACCTTCTGTGCCATGTCACCTCGAGCTCATGACAAGTTCTCTGTTGAACCACGGCTTTTGATTGGGCAGCACTTTAACAATTTTTCTCTCAGTCACACACTAAGCACAGAAGTTGATGTAGTCCAGCATAGTTGATGTGTGACCTTCCAGGTTTGTCACCTCAGCAAAAACCTCCCAATCTGTGACTTCAAAACAGTCCTGCAGCACTGAGGTCGCTTCCTCGGTCCACACTCTGACTGACTTGGTAGTTGGTTTCTGTCTACAAATGAGTGGTTTATATGCTGGTGTCAGGGACAGGGACATATGGTCAGAAAGACCCAGATGAGGCAGGGGTCGGGACTTTACAGGCGTAAGGGATTTGACAGTAGACCTGATCCAGTGTGTTTTTCTCTCTTGTTGGAAAGTTTAAATATTTGTGGAATTTAGGCAGGACAGACTTCAGGTTGGAGTGATTAAAGTCCCCTGCCACTAGTGCTATCAGGTTGAGCTGCTCTGTGTTGGCTAATGGAGGAGTGTAGCTTCTCCTTAGTTAGCTTAGCATTAGCTTGCAGTGGCACATAAACAGCAATTATAGCCACTGATGTAAACTCTGTACACATGTAGAACGGTCTACCCTTCAGCATCATGTATTCAATGTCCGGGGAGGAAAAAGACTCTTTAATGCCAAAGTTGGTACACCATCTTTGGTCAATGTAAAGACACAAGCCCCCACCTCTGCTCTTGCCTGAGTCCATGGTCCTGTCTGCTCTGAAGATGGTACAGCCTGCTAGTTCGATCCTAGCGTCAGGAATGTTCTTGTCTAACCAGGACTCTGTGATGATCGTCACACAGTAATCCAACTTATGAGAGGTGATCCACAGTCGCAGTTCATCCATCTTATTACTAAGCAAATGGGAGTTAGCAAGGAAAAGACTTGGGATCTCTGGTTTGAAGGGATTAGCTTTTCTCTTGCCCCGCTTTTGTCTCCTCTCTTGTCGCCGTCTGTGCCACTTCACCGGTGGGGTAATGATGTTAAGTTCAGCGGGGTCGCGCCGTATCTCCAGTGGGATCAAACCCCAGTTATTGTAGTCCGGGTAGCCTTGCAGGTTGGTATATAAAGCCAGCAGGTCCGCTTTGCTGTACTGTCGTCTTGTAGACTGGTTAATACGCACTAGGCGAACTAGCAACTAGTCGCGCTGCCATCTTTTTTCTATATTGAGTCATCCATGATAAACAAGGACAGTTCTGTTTTAATTTTTACAAAAAATTATATTTTACTTTTAAGATTTTAATATTTGTAGGCCTATTGGAGTTCAAAATGCTCCTGCCCCAACTTTTTATATTTCATCATAAATGAACAATCAGTCGCTCCCAGCAATGTTTAGTTATGTTTTATTAGTTTATTCAAGGCAAGAATCAAACACTTCCTCTGAGAAAATCAAATTAGGTGGGATTTTTTTAGAGAACACAAAATATAAATTGTCCTTCCCAAGGAAAAAAGGTTCAGTTATTCACCTTTTTTGCAACAAAAAGTAATAAATATAAAACATAAATCTCCCCCTTCCTGGCATTTCGAAACATTAGTGATGATAAACAATTTTTTTTATTTGGCCTACCATAATTTCCAGACTACTATTTTCACACGCTTTGAACACTGTAGCTTAAACAATGATGCGGCTAATTTATGGATTTTTACAGGCTTTCTCATAAGTCGAAATACGTCATTTGATGCTGTGCATTGATTGGCTGAAAGCTGTGGTCCTGCAGAGATGAGAGTATTCTGTGTGATTGTTCAATGTTCACGTCTAGTGCACATGATGATTGCCTGGCACCACAGAGGTTAATCGTGAATACTAGAGTCAGCACTCTCACAGTCTCACTGAGCAGTGTCCCGGGAAGGAGACTTGGTCACCATTTTGGATCTGGGCAACTCAGTGGGCAGCGCGCATAGATACTCAATTAGTCTCGTCAAGAAATGGGTGGAATATGCCGGAAAGCTGCATATGTTGGCAATGCCACAAACGGAGGAAGAAGGCAGACAACATTTCCATAAGTAAGTGGTTTTTGTTATTCTTGTCACTTTGTCTGTGACATTTGATTGATAAACAGGTGTATGTTGCTTGCCATACCTGTGTCATTCGAGGAAATGGACCATTAACTCTTCACTTATGTCTAGTTGATATTTTCCCCTGCTAGACAGATGTCTAGTTAAAATACTTGTCATTGGTGATTAAAATTGTTTGACAAGACCTACGATTTTTTTTATTTTGTGCCTTAAATAACTGAGCCAGCCAATCACATAGCCACTGATTCATGACATCCTAAGGACCACCCACATGGGGGCCAGCCTTGACTCAAGAACAAAAGTTAGTGCGGGGAGAATTAAGGGCTTTTTGTTCAAACGGTGTTTGAAGACCCCAGCACTGCTTACATGACTCTGTTATCAGTGTAGGCACCTTTCAATACAACATCTAAACTTTAAAGTCTGTTTCCTGTCCAGTTCTTTATGAGATCACTCACCACATAAAAGAACACTAACAAATTGGTGTTTTCACCTGGCTGTGGCTCTGAGTGATATTTGGTGAAATCCGCGGCCTTTTTACCAATTTGGAATGGCAAATTCGTCATCACTGAACTTCGTGGCCACATTTTAAGGTAAGCAGAAAACCTTTTCTAAATTTCTGTCGGGTTAAGGCTTGTACATTGTTGTTCAGTGTGAGACAAATCTGCGGTCGTGATTCTGGTATGATAAATTAATGGACTGATGAATGAATATTGCTGATCACAGTTTTTCACTGAAAGGAGAGTCATCGTTATCCGGCCTTGGAGGTATCGCCGTATACGCTCCTAAAAGTTAAAGGTACGAGACCTTGAGAAAGGCGAAATTCCTTTTCAGAAAAGGGGGATTCTCGCTCTCTCTAAATTCTGGGTTTAAGTCCCTGGGTGTTACCGGCATGTACCCCTAAACATGGGGGTTTGACACCCCTGCAGATGGCAGTTCTGCCAAGTGCCTACCAGTGTCTAATTTTTTTGTTGTATATATTGTAAATATTGGGTTTAAGTCCCTGGGCGGTCACTGGCACGTACCCCCTCAACATGGGGATTTGGCACTCCTCCAGACAGCGATCTGTTAAATGCCAACTGGTGTCTGATTTTAATGCTAAATGTACCCCTTTCCCACCCGTCAAATGAGTGTGGAGCTGTCGAATGAATGGAAAACCTGATGTTTCTTTGTTCATCGAGTGAGTGAGTGGGACCACATGGTGTATCCTTTGTTCATCTGTGTGCATGGAGGTGTTTCAGTAGCTAAGCAGCGGTTGAGGGAAGCCTGAGCTAACAGAGCTCCGCTAATCAGTTATAAACTGCTGAAATCCTTATTTTTTCTGATTATTTGTTTTGAGGGATATTCTGTGCCGGGAGCTGATATGGTGGTGCTTGACGATGAATGCTGGTTCATTTGTTGTGGAATGTGAGAGTGATTCGGTCTTTGTTCGGTCGGATGCAACGTTGATTTACAACCAGTTGTGAGCGTATGCCATTAGCCAAGCCGCATTAACCGTAGCGGTAGCTGCTAATCAGCAAACTAGTCTTAAATAACTAACATGGAATACATCCGTCAGCATAAATTCACATCGATCAAGCGGATAGCCTCTAGCAGACAGAAACAATGTGTCTGTTTGATGATTTTCAAATTTAGAATATGTTAAACAGTTAGATTTGGTGCAGTAATGCTTGGGCTAATGCTGCTTTAGCTTAGCTTTCACTAACGCATCGTCACTGATTACACATTGTTTTTGTTAAGGTGTCTGCTGGTAGTGTGGGTGACTGCCGCTAATTCAGCAATATTATTCCATACAGTTCAAAAAGGATTAAGAATAGTTTTTTCATGTTTATTCTTTTTGTCTTCTCTTTGGAGTTAGACAAGAAACTACGTAAGACATCTTTCTCACCTTTTTAATTCTCTGAGTTTTGTGTGAGCTGCTGCCATCTGTCGGTGAGGTAAGTAAGATCACGTCTTATTTGGTTTGAAAAAAAAGGTAAGAGTTACACTTCTTGGTTTCCTTTTTCATTCTATCCTTGTGTATATTCCTATAAATGATTGGGTGCTAAAAATTTAAATTAAGAAATTTAATTAATTACAAAAAAAAACAATAAGAAATAAAGGAATCGCACTGGAAAAAAGGGGCATGAGCAGTATGAGGACCTCCTTAACCGGAGGTTGAAACAATGGTATGGATTGCAGGAGGGGAGTACAGGGTGGATGATGATGAAAGTGGCCCATGTGCTGACTGAGACAACGCTAGCAAAAGAAGCAGTGGTGGGCGCAGATAACCAAAAAATTAACTTTGATAACAGATAATCAGATAACTGAAAAGTTATCTTTGATAAAGTTAAAACGATAAACCACCCAAAAATGTGTCGTAAGTTACAGATAACTAATCAATTCCAGTATTGTCAGGTACACTTGCAACTACTAACAAGCTGATTTTGAGTTTAACACCACAATCACTTCTGAAAGCATCAAAGGTGACGACAGACTCAATCAATGACTACGTTTACATGCAGCCAATAACCCTTTCATAACCGGAATATTAGCAATAACCCGGTTGTGCACGGCCATGTAAACACCCGCAAAAACCCAAATATGCTCATATTCCGGTTTTTAAAAACCTGAATAAGACCCCTGGGTTACTCCTTTTCTAACCCGAATATCAGGTCATATAAACACGCATCGGGATATCCCCATAGAAAGGAACATTATTTTGTGTTCTGCGCATGATTTGCAAGGAATCTTGGTCTTTTGAGTACAGCAACTACTTGTATGCGGCGCGCGCAACCCACCGGACACCACAGAAGCAGAGATAAACAGCGCATTGTGTTCTACGTCCTTATCAAGTGGGCCGGTCACGGCACCGGTCGGCATATGTATCACCGCGATTGCTCTGCCTCCGATGCGCTTACCGTCTGCGGGTTCGGTAAACGCAGCAGCGGGCCACTCACACCGCCCCCCTCTCTTCTGTGCGTAGCTGTGCCAAATCTGGCAACAGGTCCAGAGACTACGCTCGCTGTTTTGATGCGGAGGCAGCGTGCAAGAGAGAAATGAGAAAATGTTAATGCCTGTTTGAGAAAAGTGTGTAGTGAGGGGTTTTACACGAAGCAGGATTACACAAAGCAGGATTTGCACGAACGCCAGACCAAATCAAGCACCGGTGGATGACGTGCATCGCTGTTTAGATGGGGATATTCCAAATGATACCAATGACCATATACAGGAGTAACTCTTTCTGCTTAAGCATGTAAACGGGTTATTCCTAATGATTCAGAAACCGGAATATTGAGCTTAACCCGAATATTAACGGCATGTAAACATAGTCAATGAGTCAGCACTTCTGTCTTTGAGCGCCCTGCCCCCTGCTGGAAGCTCCAGTTTACTACAAGGCTTCCAGCACAAACGCAACTGAGAGGAGCAACAAAGCTCAACTCTCTACTCAATCACAATGCTGCCGTCAGGCAGAGGTCTTGGAAAATAAAGCAATGCTGACTTATGGTTTGGTGTAAATAAAATGAATACTGATAGAATAACTCCATTAATGTCAATTCTGTCATTTGTGCAAAGTTAAGATATAACATATATCTTCTAATGTTGAATAATGCACTAATTCTGAAGTTTTGTAACAAACACAGACAGATGGCATTCTGGGTAAAATGTGCCTCCGGGGTGAATACTGCCATGAACACTACTGGCCAGTAGATGGCAGTAGAGACCTTGAAAACTTGCCAAAACAAAATTCCCGATAATCTGTGTCTGCTACTCTGCTACGTTTAAGATGCGTGGAATTTAATAAACGCAAACACAATAACAATGTCTATAAACCCAGAGAATATATTCATGAGAGTTTTTGGCACTAGAGTTTAATGCGGTTGTCCGTGGAGCCTGATCAGAGTGTCTCTAATGCATTTCTCATGTCGTGAACGTACTGAGATCACCCTATACCCATAATGCACCTGGACACAGCATGTCCACACTAAAATAATAAACGCAAACACAATAACAACGTCTATAAACCCAGAGAATATATTCACGAGATTTTTAGGCACTAGAGTTTAATGCTGTTGTCCGTGGAGCCTGATCAGAGTGTCTCAAATGCATTTCTCATGTCATGAACGTACTGAGATTACCCTATACCGATAATGCACCTGGACACAGCATTTCCACACTAAGACCTTAAAAATTAGCTTATTACTTTAAAACTAAAACATATATCTGATATTTTCACTTTATAAAACTTCAGACGTGACGTTAATTTAAATAACTTGTCCGAAATTAGTTTGGTTAAAATTTGAACCATAAGTTAAAAATGTATGCCTCTGGATGACTTGGGTGATATTGCCGTCGTATCAGTATGGGGTTAAAAGAAATGAGGTTTTTTTTGGTGACCAGTTCTCCTTTGCCTGCAGAGGATAGAGTGGCTTCTTCTAGAAGCAGCTCTCCTCTTTTTGCAGAGGGTAGAGCTACACATCTGCTACAAAACAATTAACAGGTAGGTGCTCAACTGATTTTAAATTTTAGAAGAGTTTGTAGCTGTTAAGCTTTGTTTACCACGTTAACGGTCTAAAAATTATCAGACAAAAATTTATCGGAAGATAATTAGTCCGATAATGGTTTTCAAAGTTATCTGAAAAGATAATCCGATAATGAAAACATTATCTTCGATAATTATCGGTTACTGGATTATCGGAACTGTGCCCACCACTAAAAAGAAGTGGGCCCAATCATTGAGGACATTATAATGTGGTTATATCAAGTGCAAGCAGTTTTTGGAAACTGGGATGAGCCATTTCCTCTGAAAGCAAGGTTGACTGAATATCACAAACAAAATCAACAAAAATTGATGAATGCGGCTGCAGTACAGCCAAATCTATTTATTAAATACAAACATCGCAAAGATGTGATGATAAAAGATGAGTATCATAAATGGACGGGGCGAGCCTGGAACCATATTGTAACTCAGGCTCAAACCAGTTTAATGCCTGCAGGAAAATATCTGAAAATAAATCAGACAAAAAACAAGATCTGGCCCTAACGTTACACCAGGGACTGAATCCCAGCCCTGAGGGAACACATCCGCCACCATATGCTTCTGAGCCACATAACACTCCACCCACATCACACATTCCAGACTGCTATGATGATTTGGCTCATTCTGGGGAGAAAAAGAGACAGATGGTATAAGGAAGTCAGAACCAGATGACCCTGATGAGAATGACTGGTGTGATGGACGTGGAGGTCCCCGATGGTGACAGTGAAGGATTGGTGGAGCTAAGAAAAGAGTGGGATGATATGAAGGTGGGATTTGAGAGAGCCAAAAAGGCTTTAGAACTGGCAAAAGAGGAAAGAGTTACAGAGCAGGCAGCAGCTAGATTACCCGAACAGCAAGAACAGATGGAGCTAGAGGATGATCAAATATTAGGTGCAGAGAGAAGTTGTTATGAGAAGGACAGAACTGATTAGGAAATCCCACTTATGTGGGATGATCTTAATTCACTGTGGGAAGAGGCCAAAATGAGAGGGAAAACACGCAAGGTGACAATAAGGGAACCATTACATGACAGAAGGTTGACTCATAACTTGTATACTCTTATGAGACGGGGGATTTTTAGAATTACCTCCACACTGATGTGTTGTAATGATAACACACTAACACATTCTCTGCTTGAGTCTCCAGATGATGCTGAAACTGACTTGCCCGAAGAATTGGACACTGGCGCCAATGGACTGTCCGCTGGGGAGTTGAGATACCCGAAAGTAATCACCTCCTTTTGCCTGATATAAAAAGAATAGGGTCTACGATTAGGGTCTACACAGACTGATCCCACCTTCTTGCTAAAGCTACCACATGACAGTATCACCCTAATATAAAAACAGCTGGCGGTTTTGGGGTCATACTCAGACCAGTTCGCTTTCTTCAGCTCCATGAAAAATGTGCTTAACAGATCGTCTGGTTGTTAGCTGGTAATTCTCAATCTGTGTGTTTTTTCTGATGCTGTTTAGATATTTATGGAGTATGTTCATGTCTGACTTGGATTTTCTTGTAATTTGGCTGCTTTAGGTGTTGAATTTGGGCATCTATGACAACAATCTATATAATACTTGTTTTCTGTATTTTTTTTGTCTGAGAATTAATATGTTGCATTGTTTGTATGGTTAAAGGTCTGTAGAGCCCATACAGGCCACAGACATTTACGTTTATTTGACATAATTACGAAATCACATTTATTTCTGTCTTTTTCAAGGATGCAAGTATGGGTTGCTAATATGAGTACTCGTTCTGTAATTTTGATTCTGGTAATTTATGTGTATGTGATTGTACCCACTAATAAAATATCTTTTTGAGATGTGCTTGGCAGGATTGTTGAGAAAGAATATTGATGAATTACATAGACTGGTGGTGGTGCTTAATAGTGAACCTGCGTAAGATATATGTACCAATTCATTACTGTGTTAAAAATGGATAATAGCAACTAGGAACCATGCTGTCTTCGTCAGATAAAAATAAACAGAGAGGAAGGCCTTCTAACACGATAAGTCTGAATGACTTTAAGGAAATCAATGGTGTTCCTTCTGGAATTATAGTCCCCTTTGATCAGCTGAATGATGGGTTAGAGGGATAGGTTAGGGTTAGGATCAGGGATGGCAGCACACAGATCCCAAAGCATGATTGGAACAGTGGTTTCCTCAAAAATCAGGATAACAAAAAGGAGCTAGTCAAGAAAGATGTGGATGGGAGGCTCCTCCTCAGCACAAAGTTTGAGAATGTGCTCTCCTACAGACTCTGATGTGTGAGCTCCCCAACCCTGTAACCACTCTGAGGCAGATACAAGGGTATTCCTTAATCTGGCCCGTGCTGTAGCACAGAGTCACAGGACAGCCTATGTTCGTATCGTTGACAGCGATGTGGTGGTTCTTGCCATATGCTTCTTCACCACACTTGGTCTTCCACAGCTGTGGGCGGGCTTTGGTAGTGGAAAAATTTTGTGATACAGTGGTCCCTCGTTTATCGCGGGAGTTACATTCTAAAAATAGCCGGCAATAGACGAAATCCGCGAAGTAGTCAGCGTTATTTTTTACAATTATTATAGACATTGTAATGCTGTAAAACCCCTCACTACACACTTTATACACTTTTCTCAAACAGGCATTAACATTTTCTCACTTTTCTCTCGTGTGTAAACACTCTCAAAGTTCAAACCTTAGTAGAAAAATAAGACCAACCTGTTTTCAGGCCCAAACATTTGTTTGAGAAATAAAAATAGAACATTTTCCTATAAATAGTTATGATGGCTTTTAGGACTAACAAATTTAATTTTAACCATCAACCCACGAGGTTGGACACATAAGAAATTATTAATAGTGACTGATCAGTATTTCACAGTTCCTCTGACCGCGCCTCTTCGTCCTGGCGCCGCTGCGCTGTCGCGTCTTTTTCCACTGAGTCATATCTCGGTGCAGGTGTCTTTTTCCGAGTGAAGAACACAGTTATGGGTAGTTGTTGGTGCTCTTTTTTCTTTTGGGCGAGAAGATTCTTATAAACAGACACGCAGAACACAATGCGCGTGCTCTCCCTTCGTGGTGCTGCGACCGGCCTGCTTGATGAGGACGCAGAACACAATGCGCTGTAAAAAAAAAAGCGTAAAATTGGACTAAAAAAATCCGCAAAACTGCGAGGCCGCGAAAGGTAAACTGCATTATAATGAGGTACCACTGTATTACCATCCATTATATCTGCTTTCATCTTGGACTCTCTAAGTCTCTGGCATTGCCACTCTTCCATGCCCACACACGATGTGACATGACATCACAGTTCCTTGGATGTGGCAACAAGACTGCCTGGGCATCTTGGCAAAGCACCCCAGGACTCACTGAAACACTGATGGCCATCACCCATGAGCCAAAACTTTTCAGCCTTGAGTCTCTTCACATGCATAAGATGGAACAATTGATGGTAATCATGTACAGTAAGGGATGTGGTTTTGCCAAGGTCAATGAAGCCAGGCACGGTCTTTTTACAAGCGGTACAAAATCGCTGGTAAACATACCACCCACTCAAGCAGCGCTGTTTGAGCAAATTTCATGCTTGTACACAAATCTGCATTATAATTTAATCCCTAAGGGGGGCCTGGACTATTTTGGAAGTTGTACATTAAATTATTTAAAAAAAACTGTTTACTTGGCTTAGTTTTCATCTCAACTGTCAACTCTCTTATGATCTAAAATGATGTGAAAAATAAATTTGATTTGGAAATGCCACACGTTTAACCACTAAATCAGCCCTTGGGGGGTTACCCTGACTGTGAATCAAAAACAGGGATTAAATTTGGAATCCTTGATGTCAAAATCGTATGAAAAAGAGTATTCATTCATGATCCTACGGCTTTCGGTTATGAAGTTATGATATAATCATGTCAGTCGGTGGCCATCTTGGATTCGGACAATATGGCGACCCCCAGTGAGCGCCCAGCTTGGCGCCCTCCAAAAATGAAAAAAAGGTATGTTCTGGACTACACCTGGGCTAAATTTCCTGCTTGTACACAAAACTGCACAATACCCCACTCATGACTCCCTAAGGGCCTGGACTATTTGTTAGGTGATACAAGGTGGCTTCATATATTTGTTTATATTTGTCATTATATGCAATTCTTCCTTCGTGCGCTAGTTGGCTTCATTTGTGTTATGTGTGAAGAGGCCATAAAGATGAATAAATCTTAATATTTAAATTCATTACATTTTTAGTCCATCCATTTCATGCAATGGATGGACAGATCTCTTGCTTGCCTCTACTGGTGGTTGGCTCTCACTGCGGTATTGTATCACTTCCTGTTCCGGAGCACAGCGGTGTTTTTCTGTATCTGTTAGCTGTTTAATCTGCGCAGTTAGATTGATCTAGTTATCTAGATTACGATTTGTTTCCCAGTGTAATCTTTACGTGCCTTAACTAAAGCACTCCTTCTGCTGAATCACCTCTAAATTATTTACACATTATTCACTTTGCGTGTTTTTAGGAATCCGCTAGCTTAGCGTAGCTACTAGCTCTTAGCCGATTTAGCATGGCGGCTTCTCCTGTCTCTCCCGCACTTTTCTGCTCTGGGTGTAAAATGTTTAGTTATTCCTCGGCCTCCTTTAGCAGTAACGGTACTTGTAATAAGTGTAGCTTATTCGTAGCATTGGAGGCCAGGCTGGGCGAATTGGAGACTCGGCTCCGCACCGTGGAAAATTCTACAGCTAGCCAGGCCCCTGTAGTCGGTGTGGACCAAGGTAGCTTAGCCGCCGTTAGTTCCCCCCTGGCAGATCCCGAGCAGCCAGGAAAGCAGGCCGACTGGGTGACTGTGAGGAGGAAGCGTAGCCCTAAACAGAAGCCCCGTGTACACCGCCAACCCGTTCACATCTCTAACCGTTTTTCCCCACTCGACGACACACCCGCCGAGGATCAAACTCTGGTTATTGGCGACTCTGTTTTGAGAAATGTGAAGTTAGCGACACCAGCAACCATAGTTAATTGTCTTCCGGGGGCCAGAGCAGGCGACATTGAAGGAAATTTGAAACTGCTGGCTAAGGCTAAGCGTAAATTTGGTAAGATTGTAATTCACGTCGGCAGTAATGACACCCGGTTACGCCAATCGGAGGTCACTAAAATTAACATTAAATCGGTGTGTAACTTTGCAAAAACAATGTCGGACTCTGTAGTTTTCTCTGGGCCCCTCCCCAATCGGACCGGGAGTGACATGTTTAGCTGCATGTTCTCCTTGAATTGCTGGCTGTCTGAGTGGTGTCCAAAAAATGAGGTGGGCTTCATAGATAATTGGCAAAGCTTCTGGGGAAAACCTGGTCTTGTTAGGAGAGACGGCATCCATCCCACTTTGGATGGAGCAGCTCTCATTTCTAGAAATCTGGCCAATTTTCTTAAATCCTCCAAACCGTGACTATCCAGGGTTGGGACCAGGAAGCAGAGTTGTAGTCTTACACACCTCTCTGCAGCTTCTCTCCCCCTGCCATCCCCTCATTACCCCATCCCCATAGAGACGGTGCCTGCTCCCAGACTACCAATAACCAGAAAAAATCTATTTAAGCATAAAAATTCAAAAAGAAAAAATAATATAGCACCTTCAACTGCACCACAGACTAAAACAGTTAAATGTGGTCTGTTAAACATTAGGTCTCTCTCTTCTAAGTCCCTGTTAGTAAATGATATAATAATTGATCAACATATTGATTTATTCTGCCTTACAGAAACCTGGTTACAGCAGGATGAATATGTTAGTTTAAATGAGTCAACACCCCCGAGTCACACTAACTGTCAGAATGCTCGTAGCACGGGCCGGGGCGGAGGATTAGCAGCAATCTTCCATTCCATCTTATTAATTAATCCAAAACCCAGACAGAGCTTTAATTCATTTGAAAGCTTGTCTCGTAGTCTTGTCCATCCAAATTGGAAGTCCCAAAAACCAGTTTTATTTGTTATTATCTATCGTCCACCTGGTCGTTACTGTGAGTTTCTCTGTGAATTTTCAGACCTTTTGTCTGACTTAGTGCTTAGCTCAGATAAGATAATTATAGTGGGCGATTTTAACATCCACACAGATGCTGAGAATGACAGCCTCAACACTGAATTTAATCTATTATTAGACTCTATTGGCTTTGCTCAAAAAGTAAATGAGTCCACCCACCACTTTAATCATATCTTAGATCTTGTTCTGACTTATGGTATGGAAATAGAAGACTTAACAGTATTCCCTGAAAACTCCCTTCTGTCTGATCATTTCTTAATAACATTTACATTTACTCTGATGGACTACCCAGCAGTGGGGAATAAGTTTCATTACACTAGAAGTCTTTCAGAAAGCGCTGTAACTAGGTTTAAGGATATGATTCCTTCTTTATGTTCTCTAATGCCATATACCAACACAGTGCAGAGTAGCTACCTAAACTCTGTAAGGGAGATAGAGTATCTCGTCAATAGTTTTACATCCTCATTGAAGACAACTTTGGATGCTGTAGCTCCTCTGAAAAAGAGAGCTTTAAATCAGAAGTGTCTGACTCCGTGGTATAACTCACAAACACGTAGCTTAAAGCAGATAACCCGGTAAGTTGGAGAGGAAATGGCGTCTCACTAATTTAGAAGATCTTCACTTAGCCTGGAAAAAGAGTCTGTTGCTCTATAAAAAAGCCCTCCGTAAAGCTAGGACATCTTTCTACTCATCACTAATTGAAGAAAATAAGAACAACCCCAGGTTTCTTTTCAGCACTGTAGCCAGGCTGACAAAGAGTCAGAGCTCTATTGAGCTGAGTATTCCATTAACTTTAACTAGTAATGACTTCATGACTTTCTTTGCTAACAAAATTTTAACTATTAGAGAAAAAATTACTCATAACCATCCCAAAGACGTATCGTTATCTTTGGCTGCTGTCAGTGATGCCGGTATTTTGGTTAGACTCTTTCTCTCCGATTGTTCTGTCTGAGTTATTTTCATTAGTTACTTCATCCAAACCATCAACATGTTTATTAGACCCCCATTCCTACCAGGCTGCTCAAGGAAGCCCTACCATTATTTAATGCTTCGATCTTAAATATGATCAATCTATCTTTGTTAGTTGGCTATGTACCACAGGCTTTTAAGGTGGCAGTAATTAAACCATTACTTAAAAAGCCATCACTTGACCCAGCTATTTTAGCTAATTATAGGCCAATCTCCAACCTTCCTTTTCTCTCAAAAAGTCTTGAAAGGTTAGTTGTAAAACAGCTAACTGATCATCTGCAGAGGAATGGTCTATTTGAAGAGTTTCAGTCAGGTTTTAGAATTCATCATAGTACAGAAACAGCATTAGTGAAGGTTACAAATGATCTTCTTATGGCCTCGGACAGTGGACTCATCTCTGTGCTTGTTCTGTTAGACCTCAGTGCTGCTTTTGATACTGTTGACCATAAAATTTTATTACAGAGATTAGAGCACGCCATAGGTATTAAAGGCACTGCGCTGCGGTGGTTTGAATCATATTTGTCTAATAGATTACAATTTGTTCATGTAAATGGGGAATCTTCTTCACAGACTAAAGTTAATTATGGAGTTCCACAAGGTTCTGTGCTAGGACCAATTTTATTCACTTATACATGCTTCCCTTAGGCAGTATTATTAGACGGTATTGCTTAAATTTTCATTGTTACGCAGATGATACCCAGCTTTATCTATCCATGAAGCCAGAGGACACACACCAATTAGCTAAACTGCAGGATTGTCTTACAGACATAAAGACATGGATGACCTCTAATTTCCTGCTTTTAAACTCAGATAAAACTGAAGTTATTGTACTTGGCCCCACAAATCTTAGAAACATGGTGTCTAACCAGATCCTTACTCTGGATGGCATTACCCTGACCTCTAGTAATACTGTGAGAAATCTTGGAGTCATTTTTGATCAGGATATGTCATTCAAAGCGCATATTAAACAAATATGTAGGACTGCTTTTTTGCATTTACGCAATATCTCTAAAATCAGAAAGGTCTTGTCTCAGAGTGATGCTGAAAAACTAATTCATGCATTTATTTCCTCTAGGCTGGACTATTGTAATTAATTATTATCAGGTTGTCCTAAAGTTCCCTAAAAAGCCTTCAGTTAATTCAAAATGCTGCAGCTAGAGTACTGACGGGGACTAGAAGGAGAGAGCATATCTCACCCATATTGGCCTCTCTTCATTGGCTTCCTGTTAATTCTAGAATAGAATTTAAAATTCTTCTTCTTACTTATAAGGTTTTGAATAATCAGGTCCCATCTTATCTTAGGGACCTCGTAGTACCATATCACCCCAATAGAGCGCTTCGCTCTCAGACTGCAGGCTTACTTGTAGTTCCTAGGGTTTGTAAGAGTAGAATGGGAGGCAGAGCCTTCAGCTTTCAGGCTCCTCTCCTGTGGAACCAGCTCCCAATTCAGATCAGGGAGACAGACACCCTCTCTACTTTTAAGATTAGGCTTAAACTTTCCTTTTTGCTAAAGCTTATAGTTAGGGCTGGATCAGGTGACCCTGAACCATCCCTTAGTTATGCTGCTATAGACGTAGACTGCTGGGGGGTTCCCATGATGCACTGTTTCTTTCTCTTTTTGCTCTGTATGCACCACTCTGCATTTAATCATTAGTGATCGATCTCTGCTCCCCTCCACAGCATGTCTTTTTCCTGGTTCTCTCCCTCAGCCCCAACCAGTCCCAGCAGAAGACTGCCCCTCCCTGAGCCTGGTTCTGCTGGAGGTTTCTTCCTGTTAAAAGGGAGTTTTTCCTTCCCACTGTAGCCAAGTGCTTGCTCACAGGGGGTCGTTTTGACCATTGGGGTTTTACATAATTATTGTATGGCCTTGCCTTACAATATAAAGCACCTTGGGGCAACTGTTTGTTGTGATTTGGCGCTATATAAAAAAATTGATTGATTGATTGATTGAAATAATTATTAAATCTTAAAATTGTTAATTATGTTGGTGCCCTGTTGGGGAGGCCCCTTACAATTTTGGATCTTAATAATTATTAAATATTTAAACTTGCTACATCTTGTGTTGCCACTGTGTGTGGCCAAAGTTTAATAACTATTAATGATTTTTAATTGTGCTACAATTTTAATAGTAGGCAAGTCTAAGCCACCCATCAAACTTGGTAAATGTAAAACTGCCATCTTAAGCCTTCCATTTTTGCCCTTCAACATCCTTTTAGAAAATACAATGGGAATCAATTGGATGGAATATAATAGACTGGGCAACACATTCATTTTGACCACATACAGCCTAACCAAGAAACAGGAAATGACATCCATCGTTCTAGGTCCTGTTTAATTTTATGAAATAAAGGTGCAAAGTTACCTTTAGATAGTTGATCAAAGGCTGGGGTTATAAAGATTCCCATTGGGAGGCCATTTAAAAGGAAAGGAAGGTACAGTACTTGGTATTATTAAAAGAGTACCAGGTGGCATAGCCTGTGATTTAGCCAAATTGATCTTATAACCAGAAAAAACAAACAAATCTGTCAATCACATCAATAAGATGTGGTACGGATATTTCAGGGTTCGTCATGAGGATCAGAACATCATCTGCATATAATGTTATTGTGTGGCACAGCTATCCATTCTCTAAACTACGTGTTGAAGTATTCAGACTGGAATCTATTAGTCAAGACTGCTACTTGTGGTCTAGTATCTATAATTTTAAACCATTTTATGAAGTTCTCTCCAAAACCAAATTTACTGTTGGGAAAGTGTAGGAACACGGACCCACAACAGGGGGCGCAAATGAACGGACAATGGAGTAAGTCAAAATAACAACGCTTTACTGTTGTGAATGTGCACAACGAATACAACCAATCACAGCAATGGACAACAGTCAATTCACAAAAGTGTCGTGTGGGCAGGCTCGAAGATAGGAGACGCCTCTCCAAGGTAAGACCGGAACCACACGGCTTCCTCCGCCACAGGACCCCGGGAATACTGGAGCCGCCAAGTCCCGAACTCCCAGGTGGCCACTGCCTCCGCGTGTCGGACCTGGTACTGCTGGCGAGGAGCAAAGAACAGTTAGATGGGGGCGCGTATGCACCCAGGACTCCGAACAGCAGAAAAGGTACCTCCACCTCTCGTTGGAACAGTAATCCAAAAAACTAGCTCAATCCAAAAGATACACTCTATTTGCTTTGATACGTTACCTCTCTGGTAGAAACGATATCTCGGCAATGAGGTGGAGATGCCGTCCTGCTGATATACCCTACTGATGATTGCCGTCAGCTGTCTCAGGTGATGGGTGACAGCTGTCACCGAGGCTCCCGTGAGGCGGCGGCGCCCTCTGGTGCCTGGAGCCCGCACTCCAGGCAGGGCGCCCTCTGGTGGTGGTGGGCCAGCAGTACCTCCTCTTCAGCGGCCCACACAACAGGACCCCCCCCTCAACGGGCGCCTCCTGGCGCCCGACCGGGCTTGTCCGGGTGGCGACGGTAGAAGTCGGCCAGGAGGGCCGGGTCCAGGATAAAGCTCTTCTTCACCCAGGAGCGTTCTTCGGGACCGTACCCCTCCCAGTCCACCAGATATTGAAAGCCCCGGCCCATCCGTCGGACGTCCAACAACCGGCGCACTGTCCAAGCCGGCTCGCCATCGATGATCCGGGCAGGAGGTGGTGCCGGACCGGGTGTACAGAGGGGCGAAGTGTGATGGGGCTTGATTTTTGACACATGAAATACTGGATGGATCCGCAGTGAGGCTGGAAGCCGAAGCCTCACTGCGGCGGGATTGATGACCTTGAGAATTTTAAACGGACCTATGTACCTGTCTTGCAGTTTTGGGGAGGCCACTTGCAGTGGAATGTCCTTAGTGGACAACCACACTTCCTGCCCGGGGCGATACGTAGGGGCCGGGGTCCGCCGCCGGTCTGCATGGGTCTTCGCCCTCATCCGGGCCTTCAGCAAAGCAGAACGGGTGGCACGCCACACCCGACGGCACTTCCGCAGGTGGGCCTGGACCGAGGGCACACCGACCTCTCCCTCAACCACCGGGAATAATGGGGGCTGATACCCCAAACACACCTCAAAGGGGGAGAGGCCGGTGGCTGATGACACTTGACTGTTGTGGGCGTACTCGATCCAGGCCAAATGAGTACTCCAGGCCGCCGGATGCGCGGCTGTCACACAACGTAGCATTTGCTCCATTTCTTGATTGGCCCGCTCTGCTTGCCCGTTGGTCTGGGGGTGATACCCGGATGAGAGACTGACCGTGGCCCCCAGTTCCCGGCAAAAGCTCCTCCAGACATGCGAGGAGAACTGGGGACCGCGATCGGAGATGATGTCTGATGGTATTCCATGCAGGCGGACGACGTGGTGGACCAGGAGGTCCGCTGTCTCCTGGGCCGTTGGGAGCTTCGGGAGGGCCACGAAGTGGGCCGCCTTGGAGAATCGGTCCACTATCGTGAGGAAGACGGTGTTTCCCTGGGACGGCGGGAGGCCCGTGACAAAATCCAGGCCGATGTGGGACCAGGGGCGATGAGGCACGGGCAGTGGCTGTAGCAGTCCCGGAGCCTTGCGATGGTCGGCCTTGCCCCTGGCGCAGGTGGTACAGGCCTGGATATAGTCCCGGACGTCGGCCTCCAGGGACGCCCACCAGAAGCGCTGCCGGACGACTGCCACGGTTCTTCGCACCCCTGGATGACAGGAGAGCTTAGAGCCGTGACAGAAGTCCAGGACTGCAGCCCTTGCCTCTGGTGGGACGTAAAGTCTGTTCTTTGGTCCAGTCCCGGGGTCCGGGCTTCGTGCCAGGGCCTCCCGGACGGTTCTCTCTACGTCCCAGGTGAGGGTAGCCACGATAGTGGACTCCGGGATGATGGGTTCCGGTGGATCCGACAACTCCGTTTTGACCTCGTCTTCGTGTACCCGGGACAAGGCATCCGATTTCTGGTTCTTGTTCCCGGGCCGGTAGGTGATGCGGAAGTCAAAACGGCCGAAGAACAGTGACCAGCGGGCTTGCCTGGGATTCAGCCGCTTGGCGGTCCTGATATACTCCAGGTTCTGGTGGTCAGTGAAAACCGTGAATGGCACGGACGTTCCCTCCAACAGATGTCTCCACTCTTCAAGAGCCTCTTTCACCGCAAGGAGTTCTCGGTTGCCGACGTCATAGTTCCGTTCAGCCGGGGTCAACCTGCGGGCAAAATAGGCACACGGATGAAGGACCTTATCGGTCTTCCCACTCTGGGACAGCACAGCTCCTATCCCTGAGTCCGAGGCGTCCACTTCAACCACTAACTGGCGACTAGGATCGGGCTGCACCAGAACGGGTGCAGACGAGAAGCGCCGTTTCAACTCCTTGAACGCGGCATCGCAACGATCCGACCAGGTGAAGGGGACTTTTGGTGAGATCAGGGCTGTCAGGGGGCTAACAACCTGACTGTAGCCCTTAATGAACCTCCTGTAGAAATTCGCAAAGCCGAGGAACTGTTGCAGCTTCCTACGGCTTGTGGGTTGGGGCCAGTCTCTCACCGCCGCAACCTTGGCCGGATCAGGAGCGACGGAGTTGGGGGAGATGATGAACCCCAGCAAGGACAAAGAGGTGCGGTGAAACTCACACTTCTCGCCCTTAACAAACAGCCGGTTCTCCAATAACCGCTGCAGGACCTGACGTACATGTCGGACATGGGTCTCAGGATCCGGAGAAAAGATGAGTATGTCGTCTAGATATACGAAGACGAATCGGTGCAGGAAGTCCCGCAAGACGTCATTAACTAATGCTTGGAACGTCGCGGGAGCGTTTGTAAGACCGAAAGGTATGACCAGGTACTCAAAATGACCTAACGGGGTGTTAAATGCCGTCTTCCACTCGTCTCCCTTCCGGATCCGAACCAGGTGATACGCATTCCTAAGATCAAGCTTGGTGAATATCTTGGCTCCATGCAGGGGCGTGAACACCGAATCCAACAAGGGTAAGGGGTATTGGTTATGAACCGTGATTTCGTTCAGCCCCCTGTAATCAATGCATGGACGTAATCCGCCATCCTTTTTCCCCACAAAAAAGAAACCCGCACCCATCGGGGAGGTGGAATTCCGGATCAACCCGGCAGCCAAAGAGTCCCGGATGTAGGTCTCCATTGATTCGCGTTCAGGTCGTGAGAGGTTGTACAGCCTACTGGACGGGAACTCAACGCCTGGAACCAAATCAATGGCACAATCATACGGGCGGTGCGGGGGAAGGGTGAGCGCCAGATCCTTGCTAAACACCTCCGCAAGGTCATGGTACTGCACCGGTACCGTCCCTAGATTGGGCGGGGCTCTGACCTCCTCTCTGGCCTGGGAACCGGGAGGAACCGAGGAACCTAAACATACCCGATGGCAGGTCTCGCTCCACTGAACCACTACCCCGGACGGCCAATCGATCCGGGGATTGTGTTTCAACATCCAGGGAAAACCTAAAATCACACGGGAGGTGGCCGGAGTCACGAAAAACTCGATCTCCTCCCGGTGATTCCCCGACACCACCAGAGTTACTGGTGGTGTCTTGTGAGTGATTGGAGGGAGTAGGGAGCCATCTAGCGCCCGTACCTGCACAGGCGAGGTAAGCGCCACCAGAGGGAACCCTATCTCCCTGGCCCATTTGCTGTCTAGCAAATTCCCTTCTGAGCCCGTGTCCACCAGTGCTGGGGCCTTCAGGGTTAAATCCTCATAAAGGATTGTAACTGGGAGTCGTGTGGCGATGTGGGTGTGTCCCACGTGAACGTCTCGGCCCCCCCCTAGCCCAGTTTCTAGGGGCGGGCGTTGGTGTTTAACCGCTCGGGGCAGTCTCTTACCTGATGCTCAATCGAGCCACAAACAAAACACGCCCCGCGGGCCAGCCTCCTTTGTGTGACCGGTGCCCTAAATGTTGCCCTACTCGTGTCCATAGCTTCGTCAGCAGGGGGGGCTGTAACCGCACGGAGCGCAGGGGCCGTGGAGCGTGGGGAGGGCGGAACGCGGTCGGAACCGGAAGGGAGAGGGACGACGCGTGCCTGGCCACGCCCTTCATCTCGTTCCCGACGGCGCTCATTTAACCGATTGTCTAATCGTATGACAAGATCGATAAGCCCATCTAAATCCCGCGGTTCGTCCTTAGCCACCAGGTGCTCCTTGAGGACCAACGACAGTCCGTTTACGAAGGCGGCGCGGAGGGCAGTGCTATTCCAGCCGGACCTCGCAGCCGCGATGCGGAAGTCGACTGCATAGGCAGCTGCGCTCCGGCGCCCCTGTCTCATTGACAGCAGCACGGCTGAAGCGGTCTCTCCTCTATTAGGGTGATCGAACACCGTTCTGAGCTCCCTCACAAACCCATCATATGTCAGAAGGAGCCGTGAACTTTGCTCCCAGAGCGCTGTAGCCCAAGCGCGTGCCTCACCACGAAGCAGATTTATCACATAAGCTACTTTGCTAGCGTCGGTCGCGTACATGACGGGACGCTGTGCGAAGACGAGCGAACACTGCATAAGAAAATCCGCGCACGTCTCCACACAGCCTCCGTACGGCTCTGGGGGGCTTATGTATGCTTCAGGGGAAGGTGGGAGGGGTCGTTGGACAACCAGTGGAACGTCGCTGTCACGCACAGGGTCGACGGGAGGGAGAGCCGCAGCGGCGCCCGGAGGGCGCGCTTCCACCTGCGCGGCGAGAGCCTCCACCCTGCGGTTCAGGAGGACGTTCTGCTCGGTCATCAAGTCCAACCGAGTCGTGAAAGCGGTGAGGATCCGCTGCAACTCACCGATTACCCCTCCTGCGGACGCCTGTGCGCCTTGTTCTTCCATTGGCCGTTCAACAGCCGGTTGACGCCCCTCGGGATCCATGACGCTGGCCGAGATATCCTGTTGGGAAAGTGTAGGAACACGGACCCACAACAGGGGGCGCAAATGAACGGACAATGGAGTAAGTCAAAATAACAACGCTTTACTGTTGTGAATGTGCACAACGAATACAACCAATCACAGCAATGGACAACAATTCACAAAGTGTCGTGTGGGCAGGCTCGAAGATAGGAGACGCCTCTCCAAGGTAAGACCGGAAACCACACGGCTTCCTCCGCCACAGGACCCCGGGAATACTGGAGCCGCCAAGTCCCGAACTCCCAGGTGGCCACTGCCTCCGCGTGTCGGACCTGGTACTGCTGACGAGGAGCAAAGAACAGTTAGATGGGGGCGCGTATGCACCCAGGACTCCGAACAGCAGAAAAGGTACCTCCACCTCTCGTTGGAACAGTAATCCAAAAAACTAGCTCAATCCAAAAGATGCACTCTATTTGCTTTGATACGTTACCTCTCTGGTAGAAACGATATCTCGGCAATGAGGTGGAGATGCCGTCCTGCTGATATACCCCACTGATGATTGCCGTCAGCTGTCTCAGGTGATGGGTGACAGCTGTCACCGAGGCTGCTCCCGTGAGGCGGCGGCGCCCTCTGGTGCCTGGAGCCCGCACTCCAGGCAGGGCGCCCTCTGGTGGTGGTGGGCCAGCAGTACCTCCTCTTCAGCGGCCCACACAACATTTACTCAGTGTCATGGGCAAGTCAGAGCTGGCTCACACCTGCACACATGATTGGAACTTTGTGCTGCGGTCTTGGCCACTGATTACAGACAACGTGGACATAGACATCCACAAGATGACATTCTACACAGACAGTCAGATTGTTTTGGGCTACATCCACAACACAAGCAGAGGGTTTTATGTGTGTGTAGCTGTGAGAAAACGTACTAACCACTAAGTCACCTTGCTTCATCTATTTTATTATAAAACCTCTGAACATGTTCAAAGTCATACAATGTGGTCTGAGTCATATTTTATCATAAGGCACATGATAAGGTGTTATACACATGTAATATCCTGCACATACACTGGGGCACACGCACAGACAAGTACACAGACACAACACAATGGCATTTGACCATCGATTTCTATTTAATACACTAGATGGCTGTTGCCAGGCAGCCGCAACCTTGCTAAGCATTACTGCACGTCGTCAGGCATTACATTAAATAAAAATCGATGATGCGCTGATTTCAACTTGGGTTAAAGTGATCTGAAAATGCCATTTTGTGCAGCATTCAGGTGCAGCAACAAGCTGACAAAGGATTGTGGAGTGGGGTTTCATAAGTGAGTATTATATATAATATTAATAATGTGGGGATATTACTAAAATGACTGCAAAAAGATTAGAAAATTATTTTTGTGTCGATCTGTATTCTGTAAAGTAGCGACTTTAGTTTTATTACCTGAATGCTTTGTTGTGTGAAATATTGCACCATTCATTTAACGATTCAATAAGAAATCTCACTTTCACATCAGGTTTTTCATCCTGAGATATTCTGTAAGAGCAAATTCATGGAATGGCATTTTTTTCTCTCAGTTTGGTAGGTGACATGACAGTCGCTAACCATCTTTGACATTATATATTCTGATATAAGAATATACACGAGTGAGATTAACTAAGCCAGAACGCAGCAGTACAGTGTACAGGGACGAGATGTAGAGTCCTCTACAGGTGGTACACAGGAGTACACCCCTGCAGCATCAAGTGCTGTGTTTGACTGTGACACAAAACAAGTTAAAAAGAAAAAAATAAATAAATAAAAGATGACAGGTTGAATTTGCACCCCACTGAGGAAGAGGAGACTTGAGGGTGAAAAGGGGGCCATGTGTGCTCTAGACTCTGTTTCAAAATTTTTGAAAACATTTCAAAATGCTGACACACACACAGATTGGCTCCCGCTGGAGTGGTGCACACACAATCAGAGTTAACGCGCACTTAAATACCGACAAAACTGGCCGGTGTGGCTTTTTATTTATTTTATTTGAAATTTGCAGAGAAAAGCTGTATGAAAGCAGCGCCGCAGGTGGGTTAAGAGCAGTCTTTAATATTAAAATCTTTAATATGATGTGAGCATGTGAAGCTCTTACTTTCACCCCTGATTATTTCCCATCTTTAACTTAACTTCATAATGAAATTAATTTAGGATCAGACGAGTATCTCATGTGGTGGCGGACATAATGTATGTGTGTGTGTACAAATGTGGGACTGAGCTTGAATAAAATATAAATGTAACAGCACAGTAATAGAACAAAAAATGCAGATCGTGAAACTTTCTTAAAAATATTGATCATGCCCATTGATTTCTATTTATGCCTGGTTGTTGGACACTAACCAAGATGACGGCACTCTGGCAACAACCAGCGAACGAGTGGCTCGCCCCGGTCCTCCATTGAGTGATTCAATAGAAATCGATGTATTTGACTCAGACCTGCACACATGACACACTCCCACATCAACAAATACCACAGTTTGTAAGAGCGCTCTCTAGAATATGGGCATCATAAAGTCATAGGTCCTATAGGTCTATAACAAATTCAGGTGAGGTGGAGATAGTTGCTCCATCTCAAAAAGCAGACAAAACTCAAGCAAAACACAAGTATGTTCACACTGCAGCACCAGTAATTACTACCTGCAGCATTACTGCAATAACATTGCAGTCATGTTTATTAAATGCAAACCACTGTCACATGTCAAGGCATGTGTGAATATGATGGAGTTGAGGCTTACTTTTTGTCTGACAGCTGATCTGGTGCAGATCCACTTTTGGGATTTGGCACAAGTTTTAAACCAGATCCCCTTTCTGATGCAGCTCCAGTGCTACAAGGAGAAACATGCTTATGGTGCAATAACTATTTCCACACAACACATTTGGACCAGCAGTGTGCCTGATCACGCCACATTTTCACATGGCTGACAGATAAGCAAACTAATCATATTGTGTAAACAAATTCTATCTTGTGCACAAGCAGTAGCATTTCAAGCACTCACAGTGGAGTAAACTGTTGCAGTGTTAGATTTTTTTCTCTCAGTCACACTGGAACTACATGGACAACAGATGGGGCCAAACTGTTAGCCCATGGGTAAAGCAGGGTTTTGATGTCACTTAATAGTAAGTCCCTTCGACTGCTCCCTTGTTTGTACTCGGGGTCGCCACAGCAAATCCAAGGTGGATCTGCATGTTGAATTGGCACAGGTTTTACACCGGATGCCCTTCCTGACGCAGCTCCACATTACATGGAGAAATGTGGCAGGGGTGGGATTTGAACCCAGAGCCTTCTGAACTGAAACCAAGTGTATTAACCACTTGGCCACCACCCTGATTTGATGTTACTTAATACCCCTTACAATTCAATCTCTGCGTATCACGGCCTGCACAAAATTGTATGATACTCATCCTAGGGTGGCAGCAACACCCACCATGGGATTAAAAAAAGGAATAGTTTGGGCCCTCTTGTCATGCTTAGTTGTCACTTTAAGGGGGGACATATGTCATATGTGAGTGAATCCAATGGATGTTTTCATCATTACATTTTCGACCAAGCAGTCAACACAGTCAGAACTATTCCATGTATTAATCCTATTAGGTCAACCAGTAATGTGCAACTTGGAGCAACTTTAATTGTTGACCAATGAACAATCTGAACTTGATCTTTTACAACACGTTTACCCCAAACTCTATAAATGCAGTCATGCCCAAAAGTTTTCGCAATGACTCAAATTTTGTGTTTCTCAAACTTTGCTCCTTTATTTATTTTGTTCATGTTTTGTATGGTGTAAAGAACAAAAATTCTAAGCATTTGATAAGTTTTAAATATTTTTATTGGCTAATTAATGAAATTTCTGAAAAGAGTCAATATTTTCAGTGTTGACCTTCTTCTACAAGACGTGCAGTTTGTTCAGCCATGCTGGATATCAGCTTCTGCGCCAAATCCTGGCTGATGGCTGTCCATTCTTGCCTTATCAATATTCAAAGCTGATCACAGTTTGTGGTCTTTTACCTGTTTGCTCAGGTTTTTTGAGGATCAACCATATGTTCTCAATACGATTAAGATCTGGGGAGTTTCCTGACCATTCGATATGAAATTTCAATATGACAATCTCTGAGCCACTTTGCTATCACTTTTGCCTTGTGGCATGGTGTAAATGCACAGATCTTAATAAATTCTTCCTGAATTATTACGGAACATCAAGTGAGGTGGAATGCTTATAATGGCGGGGTGGGTGTGAAGCTCCCCAGAAACTGAAGGATTTTAGCCATGCTAATCCTCCCCAGAACCATTTTACTGAAAAAATCTTGAGGACCTAAAGGACATTGTGGGGAGCTTTGCTCATTAAATGTCGACGACATACAAGGTCTGTGAGAAAAGTATCCGACCTTTTTATTTTATGCAAAAAATATATGGATTTGATTCATATGTTTTTATGTCAGCCAAGCTTGAACCTTTGTGTGCATGCGTGAGTTTTTTCACGCCTGTCGGTTGCATCATTCGCCTGTGGGCAGGCTTTGAGTGAGCACTGGTCCACCCCTCTTGTCGTTTTTTCATTGCGAGGAAATGGCGGAATGATTTGGGCTTTGTTCCATCATGAGGGGGAGGTGATGGTCTAGTGGTTAAGGTGTTGGGCTTGAGTCCAGAAGATCATGGGTTCAAATCCTCGCCTGACTGGAAAATCACTAAGGGCCCTTGGGCAAGGCCTTTAATCCCCTATTGCTCCCGGTGTGTAGTGAGCACCTTGTATGGCAGCACCCTGACATCGGGGTGAATGTGAGGCATTATTGCAAAGCACTTTGAGCGTCTGATGCAGATGGAAAAGTGCTATATATATGCAGTCCATTCACCATTTACCATCAGAATTTTTTCAGAAACTGTTAGAGACAGGCAGCTGGAAACCATTCGGAAAATTCACATGGCTTTCGGTGAAAATTTTATGGGCTTCACGGAGATTAAGGCAGTGATTCTCAACCGGGGTGCCGCGGCACCCTAGGGTGCCGTGATTGATCGTCAGGGGTGCCGTGGGTATTTTTCATATTCGCGATTATTTTTCATATTCGCGATTACCGTGAATTATTTATTTTATCCACAAAGCATAAAACGACTCAGAATCTGACGTCATTGTGCTGCAGCCTCGCTCTCGTCTTAAGGCGGGACAATAACAAGGAGGCTGACGGCTGATTAAAACAGTGCCATCTTCTTCAAAAGCCGTCTAAAATGCGGAGCTGTTGGTGTGTGTGTGTGTGCCTGTGTGTGCGCATGCGGAGTTAACAGGCTGCAGACTGCGAGGGAGGGAGTGGGTGAGGGAGATTCCTGAATGCAGGCGCGACACGTTCAGTGCGCAGCGAGCGCGGAGCAGAGAGAGGATTTTAACCCGAGTGAACATTAACAAAACGGAAACGTGAAGCTGCCTTTACTTCTCTCTGAACTTTCTCTAAAGGTGTGATTCTGCTGTTACCGTCCTGTTCACACCATGTGCGCGTCGTATGCTGAATTTATCATGAGATGAAATAAACGGTCAAATATCTTTAAAAACATATTTAAAAAATGAGAATATATGAATGAACTGAGCCACAAAAAAAAAAAAAAAAAAAACAATGTTCAGATGCACAGATCACAAAAAGCAGGTGAGAACTCTGAACTTTAACGGCTGTTATTTTCCAAAGGTATTTATTTGTTCATTCTTGAGCTTAATGCAGTGTTTAAGCACAAAACGTGACTGATGAGGAGAAACAATTTCAGAAATGCAACAGAAACAACCACAAATCAGAAAAAGTTGGGACTGTATGTAAATGAAGATAAAAATAAAAATGTTGCACTATTCCCAGTTTCTCCACTCACAGAAGCCAAACATTCTTCCAGAGTTGTGTAATTATACTACAATAGTAGAATATAAAGAAGGGGAAAAAAAGAAAAAAAAATAGACAATATATTCGTCAATCGCAATTATTTGTCTGACAATTAATTGTCTCCAGAAATTCCTAATCGTGACAGCCCTACTTGAGATCAGAGCGCAAAATGCTTGAGGATTTTCGAAATGCGGTGTTTTCTGTATCGATTTTCTATTAATAATAATAATAATAATAATGATATTTGGGTTTTGTGCAAAACCAGAGGTAATAGTATTATAATATTATTTTGGTTGGTGGTGTGCTGCAGGATTTTGTAAATATAAAAAGGGTGCCGCGGCTCAAAAAAGGTTGAAAATCACTGGATTAAGGAGTGTTACTACCGCTTTAAGGACGGCCCACAATGGTGCACGGAGAAGTTGCCAGTGTTATGTTAGTACTAGTCTTTATTCATGGCAGTGTTTTGGGGGCACAATAGTGAGTGAGCTCGTTCAGATTCGGTGCTAGGTGCATATGCAGGCTTTTTTCTTCACACAATGGAGCCACTCATGGTCCACCTCATTATCCATTTGTAAATTCGTAGTGATGTAGGCAGAGTTAGCGCTGCCAACACTGTCATCACAGTGACAACCAAATATAGGCTTCATATCAACTCTTACAGGTCTGTGTAAGAACAAAAACTTATGGCTGACATCACACAGGTCACACATATACAGTCTATGTGTGGCACAAGTGTCCCTGTCATCAACATGCGTTTCTGTCCTAATTATTCTGACACAAGTAGAAAGAGCCATTACTGCAGCACAGTCACTGTGCATGCACCCTTGTATCGCTATGCAGTGCACATATTCGTTTTACCTTTTAAATTGCTGGAGTGGTAAAAGTCCAAAGTGGAGTTACGTACGTGAGCTCACTTGGCGGTTTTAGAAGGTGGGCTGGGACGCAACACGCCTCCCTGGGTTTTAGAATTTAGAATCAATAAATGAGAGCATAAACACATTACTTGCTTTGAAAAAAGCAAAGTAATTGAGAGCCACTGGTGGTGGCTCTCACTGTGGTATTGTATCACTTCCTGTTCTGGAGCACAGCGGTGTTTTGCTGTATCTGTTAGCTGTTTAATCTGCGCAGTTAGATTGATCTAGTTACCGAGATAACGATTTGTTATCACAGTGTAATCTTCACGTGCCTTATCTAAAGCACTCCCTCTGCTGAATCACCTCTAAATTATTTACACATTATTCACTTTGTGTGTTTTTAGGAATCGGCTAGCTTAGCGCAGCTACTAGCTCTTAGCCAGTTTAGCATGGCAGCTTCTCCTGTCTCTCCTGCACTTTTCTGCTCTGGGTGTGAAATGTTTAGTTATTCCTCAGCCTCCTTTAGCAATAATGGTACTTGTAATAAGTGTAGCTTATTCGTAGCTTTGGAGGCCAGGCTGGGCGAATTGGAGACTCGGCTCCGCACCGTGGAAAATTCTACAGCTAGCCAGGTCCCTGTAGTCGGTGCGGACCAAGGTAGCTTAGCCGCCGTTAGTTTCCCTCTGGCAGATCCCGAGCAGCCGGGAAAGCAGGCCGACTGGGTGACTGTGAGGAGGAAGCGTAGTTCTAAACAGAAGCTCCGTGTACACCGCCAACCCGTTCACATTTCTAACCATTTTTCCCCACTCGATGACACACCCGCCGAGGATCAAACTCTGGTTATTGGCGACTCTGTTTTGAGAAATGTGAAGTTAGCGACACCAGCAACCATAGTCAGTTGTCTTCCGGGGGCCAGAGCAGGCGACATTGAAGGAAATTTGAAACTAAGGCTAAGCGTAAATTTGGTAAGATTGTAATTCACGTTGGCAGTAATGACACCCGGTTACGCCAATCGGAGGTCACTAAAATTAACATTGAATCGGTGTGTAACTTTGCCAAAACAATATCGGACTCTGTAGTTTTCTCTGGGCCCCTCCCCAATCGGACCGGGAGTGACATGTTTAGCCGCATGTTCTCCTTGAATTGCTGGCTGTCTGAGTGGTGTCCAAAAAATGAAGTGGGCTTCATAGATAATTGGCAAAGCTTCTGGGGAAAACCTGGTCTTGTTAGGAGAGACGGAATCCATCCCACTTTGGATGGAGCAGCTCTCATTTCTAGAAATCTGGCCAATTTTCTTAAATCCTCCAAACCGTGACTATCCAGGGTTGACCCCCTGCCATCCCCTCATTACCCCATCCCCGTAGAGACGGTGCCTGCTCCCAGACCACCAATAACCAGCAAAAATCTTCTTTAAGCATAAAAATTCAATAAGAAAAAAATAATATAGCATCTTCAACTGCACCACAGACTAAAACAGTTAAATGTGGTCTATTAAACATTAGATCTCTCTCTTCTAAGTCCCTGTTAGTAAATGATATAATAATTGATCAACATATTGATTTATTCTGCCTTACAGAAACCTGGTTACAGCAGGATGAATATGTTAGTTTAAATGAGTCAACACCCCCGAGTCACACTAACTGCTAGAACGCTCATAGCACGGGCCGAGGCGGAGGATTAGCAGCAATCTTCCACTCCATCTTATTAATTAATCCAAAACCCAGACAGAAGTCCCAAAAACCAGTTTTATTTGTTATTATCTATCGTCCACCTGGTCGTTACTGTGAGTTTCTCTGTGAATTTTCAGACCTTTTGTCTGACTTAGTGCTTAGCTCAGATAAGATAATTATAGTGGACGATTTTAACATCCACACAGATGCTGAGAATGACAGCCTCAACACTGCATTTAATCTATTATTAGACTCAACTGGCTTTGCTCAAAATGTAAATGAGTCCACCCACCACTTTAATCATATCTTAGAATCTGTTCTGACTTATGGTATGGAAATTGAAGACTTAACAGTATTCCCTGAAAACTCCCTTCTGTCTGATCATTTCTTAATTACATTTACATTTACTCTGATGGACTACCCAGCAGTGGGGAATAAGTTTCATTACACTAGAAGTCTTTCAGAAAGCGCTGTAACTAGGTTTAAGGATATGATTCCTTCTTTATGTTCTCTAATGCCATATACCAACACAGTGCAGAGTAGCTACCTAAACTCTGTAAGTGAGATAGAGTATCTCGTCAATAGTTTTACATCCTCATTGAAGACAACTTTGGATGCTGTAGCTCCTCTGAAAAAGAGAGCTTTAAATCAGAAGTGCCTGACTCCGTGGTATAACTCACAAACTTGCAGCTTAAAGCAGATAACCCGTAAGTTGGAGAGGAAATGGCGTCTGACTAATTTAGAAGATCTTCACTTAGCCTGGAAAAAGAGTCTGTTGCTCTATAAAAAAGCCCTCCGTAAAGCTAGGACATCTTACTACTCATCACTAATTGAAGAAAATAAGAACAACCCCAGGTTTCTTTTCAGCACTGTAGCCAGGCTGACAAAGAGTCAGAGCTCTATTGAGCCGAGTATTCCTTTAACTTTAACTAGTAATGACTTCATGACTTTCTTTGCTAATAAAATTTTAACTATTAGAGAAAAAATTACTCATAACCATCCCAAAGACATTATCGTTATCTTTGGCTGCTTTCAGTGATGCCGGTATTTGGTTAGACTCTTTCTCTCCGATTGTTCTGTCTGAGTTATTTTCATTAGTTACTTCCTCCAAACCATCAACATGTCTATTTGACCCCATTTCTACCAGGCTGCTCAAGGAAGCCCTACCATTAATTAATGCTTCGATCTTAAATATGATCAATCTATCTTTATTAGTTGGCTATGTACCACAGGCTTTTAAGGTGGCAGTAATTAAACCATTACTTAAAAAGCCATCACTTGACCCAGCTATCTTAGCTAATTATAGGCCAATCTCCAACCTTCCTTTTCTCTCAAAAATTCTTGAAAGGGTAGTTGTAAAACAGCTAACTGATCATCTGCAGAGGAATGGTCTATTTGAAGAGTTTCAGTCAGGTTTTAGAATTCATCATAGTACAGAAACAGTATTAGTGAAGGTTACAAATGATCTTCTTATGGCCTCAGACAGTGGACTCATCTCTGTGCTTGTTCTGTTAGACCTCAGTGCTGCTTCTGATACTGTTGACCATAAAATTTTATTACAGAGATTAGAGCATGCCATAGGTATTAAAGGCACTGCGCTGCGGTGGTTTGAATCATATTTGTCTAATAGATTACAATTTGTTCATGTAAATGGGGAATCTTCTTCACAGACTAAGGTTAATTATGGAGTTCCACAAGGTTCTGTGCTAGGACCAATTTTATTCACTTTATACATGCTTCCCTTAGGCAGTATTATTAGACGGCATTGCTTAAATTTCATTGTTATGTAGATGATACCCAGCTTTATCTATCCATGAAGCCAGAGGACACACACCAATTAGCTAATTGCAGGATTGTCTTACAGACATAAAGACATGGATGACCTCTAATTTCCTGCTGTTAAACTCAGATAAAACTGAAGTTATTGTACTTGGCCCCACAAATCTTAGAAACATGGTGTCTAACCAGATCCTTACTCTGGATGGCATTACCCTGACCTTTAGTAATACTGTGAGAAATCTTGGAGTCATTTTTGATCAGGATATGTCATTCAAAGCGCATATAAACAAATATGTAGGACTGCTTTTTTGCATTTACGCAATATCTCTAAAATCAGAAAGGTCTTGTCTCAGAGTGATGCTGAAAACTAATTCCTGCATTTATTTCCTCTAGGCTGGACTATTGTAATTCATTATTATCAGGTTGTCCTAAAAGTTCCCTGAAAGCCTTCAGTTAATTCAAAATGCTGCAGCTAGAGTACTGACAGGGACTAGAAGGAGAGAGCCTAGTTCACCCATATTGGCCTCTCTTCATTGGCTTCCTGTTAATTCTAGAATAGAATTTAAAATTCTTCTTCTTACTTATAAGGTTTTGAATAATCAGGTCCCATCTTATCTTATGGACCTCATAGTACCATATCACCCCAATAGAGCGCTTCGCTCTCAGACTGCAGGCTTACTTGTAGTTCCTAGGGTTTGTAAGAGTAGAATGGGAGGCAGAGCCTTCAGCTTTCAGGCTCCTCTCCTGTGGAACCAGCTCCCAATTCAGATCAGGGAGACAGACACCCTCTCTACTTTTAAGATTAGGCTTAAAACTTTCCTTTTTGCTAAAGCTATAGTTAGGGCTGGATCAGGTGACCCTGAACCATCCCTTAGTTATGCTGCTATAGACTTAGACTGCTGGGGGGTTCCCATGATGCACTGAGTGTTTCTTTCTCTTTTTGCTCTGTATACACCACTCTGCATTTAATCATTAGTGATCGATCTCTGCTCCCCTCCACAGCATGTCTTTTTCCTGGTTCTTTCCCTCAGCCCCAACCAGTCCCAGCAGAAGACTGCCCCTCCCTGAGCCTGGTTCTGCTGGAGGTTTCTTCCTGTTAAAAGGGAGTTTTTCCTTCCCACTGTCGCCAAGTGCTTGCTCACAGCGGGTCGTTTTGACCGTTGGGGTTTTTACGTAATTATTGTATGGCCTTGCCTTACAATATAAAGCGCCTTGGGGCAACTGTTTGTTGTGATTTGGCGCTATATAAATAAAATTGATTTGATTTGATTTGAAAAAAGAAATCCTGCATAGAAAAAAGATGCATCAAGATGCATTGTTAATCATTTTATAGTAGGAATCACAGCCCTCTAATTGAATTGTAATGTGCCCACAGATTCTCACCTCCAGATATTTTACATGTAATTAGAGGGGCTCATGTTAATAAATATAAGTGTTGTGTTTATTATTAGTTTCTTGCTATGCTGTTACATAGGACAACTGTGTTCATTCTTACTGAAATAACAAATATTAGAGCTAAACCTTCAGTCATTAGATATCCCACATTAGACATGAACTTACAGTTTAAGCAGAAAGGTGTTTTCTGTTTTCTTTAGAGGGATCTGTGTGTGTGTGTGTGTGTGGGGGGGGGCAATGAAGGGGTTGTTTGCTCGGGGCATCATACAACCTAGAATCAAAATGAGGCAATAATCTGCGAAGCTTTGAAATGACCTATACGCAGTGAATGCAGCAGCTAGCAGCTCGTGCTGCTGTGGTGCTCTGATCGCTTCCTCCATCTTTTATTCCGATGCACAGAAATGATGCATGCAGTGAAGGCAGGCCGGACTGATTTTTAGGAGGGACTGTCGGTCCTGCGACACCGGACCAATTATCATTGGTAAGAGGCTGAGATGGGAAATCATCATACCAGAAATCAGCCAATCAGAGTGCACATAGTATTGTAGCTATATAATAAAATGTTTTATTATATGGCTGCAACACTAAGCGCGCTCTGATTGGCTGATTACCGGTCATATATTTTCCCATATCGGACCGGTTTCCATGACAATCAGTCCAAAACCCGTATTTTCTTTACAAACCAGAAGCTGAAAATGTGATTAGAAAAGCAGTCGGACATGAACGTACTCCATAAATATCATAAACAGCATCTGAAAAAAACACACAGACTGAAAGCTTTTACCAGCTAACAAGTGGACCATGTGTTAGCAAGTTCTTCATGGAGGTGACGCGGACAAGTCGGACTACGAGCCATCAGCAGCTTTCATATTCGGGCGATACTGTAAGTTTGCATGTTTATATATAATAGCCATATAATAAAGGAATCCACTAACCTCACTTGCTCGGTCTGTATGGGATATCAGACCTCTGTGTTTTTCGCAACACATAATAATCCTTTATTATTACATTTGGATTTACTAAAGGCTTTTGTATGTAAAAAGATGACACTGTCAAAATAACAAAAAAAAAAAGAAGAAAACAGTGTAAATTAGTAACAGAGTGTGAAGGGAGACCAGCAGGAGTCGCTGTGCATGTGGTAGTCAACAGGGCCTTGCTCCACTGGCAGCCAAAGGATACTTGGCCACTCAGGCCAGAGCCTGGATTAGCTGACTGCACAGAGCATCCGCCTCCCATGCTGGATATCGTGAGTTTGTGTCCCGAGAGGGTGAGCGAGTGAAAGGAGTCATAACAGAAAGCACAAAGCAAAGCAGAGAGAGTACTAGCTGTTACATTGGCACCCTATTTTTTGTATCTTACAATGTGCGACATATAATACAACCCCAATTCCAATGAAGTTGGATGTGTAAAATGTAAATAAACAGAATACAATGATTTGCCAATCCTGTTCAACTGATATCATTGAATACACCACAAAGACAAGATATTTAATGTTCAAACCGATAGACTTTATTGTTTTTGTCCAAATATTTGCTCATTTTGAAATGGATGCCTGCAATACATTTCAAAAAAGCTGGGACAGTGGTATGTTGCCACTGTGTACATCACCTTTCCTTCTAACAACACTCACTAAGCGTTTGGGACACTGAGGGACACTAATTGTTGAAGCTTTGTAGGTGAATTCTTTCCCATTCTGCTTGATGTACTACTTCAGTTGTTCAACGTCCGGGGTCTCCGTTGTCATATTTTGCGCTTCTAATGCGCCACACATTTTCACTGGGCAACAGGTCTGGATGCAGGCAGGCCAGTTCGTATCCGCACTCTTTTATTATGAAGCCACGCTGTTGTAACGTGCAGAATGTGGCTTGGCATTGTCTTGCTGAAATAAGCAGGGACAATCCTGAAAAAGACGCTTGGATGGCAGCATGTGTTGCTGCAAACCTGGATGCACCTTTCAGCATTGATGGTGCCTCACAGATGTGTAAGTTGCCCATTCCATGGGCACTAACACACCCCCATACCATCACAGATGCTGGCTTTTGAACTTAGCGCTGGTAACAATCTGGATTGGATCTGGTCTTTTGTCCAAGGACATGACGTCCATGATTTCCAAAAATAATTTGAAATGTGGACTCATCAGACCACAGCACACAAAATAGATTGAAGAGGATGGCTCGCGCATCTTTTCCGGATGCCCCCTGGACACCTCGCCGGAGAGGTGTTCTGGGCACGTCCCATTGGGAGGAGGCCCCGGGGAAGAACCAGGATAAGCTGGAGGGACTACGTCTCTCGGCTCCTCCCCCAGCTCCTCCGGGGGATCGGGAGGTCTGGGCAGCTTTGTTGAGCTGCTGCCCCTGTGACACAACTCCGGATGAAGCGGAAGAAAATGGATGGATGGATGTATTCTGTTTTACATTTTACACAACGTCCCAACCTCATTGGAATTGGGGTTGTAAGTGCCACACGACTGTGGAGTTGTAAAAAGCCACACACATGTGGTGCATGTGTCTCACACGTGTGCGCATGTGTCGCCCTCCCTGCTTGCCCAAACACATTTGGTATGCCAGGGGAGGGGGGCACACCTGCATAAAATGCTTATATGTATGTACAGATCTGATCACAGGCAGGTCTGACTGCACACCGCACGGGGAGGGGCCTGTCAGCTGATCACAGCACACATTACAAACACAGAAACCACCACCAGGACAGGTATATAAATAATTACGACAATACCTATATACGCAATTACATAACAAATAACGAAAATGAATGGGCACATAAAACAGAGTGACATGTTGGTCTAGGGCGCTGCCCGGACAGGGGGAGTGTCCGCTCACAGCCGCAGCTGTAAAGATCTCTGCTCCTGGACGTCCCAGCTGGAGGACACATTCCGTGTTTGGAAGGACATGAACTTACAATATTCGTCTGTGAGGTGTGTGTCTCTGCCTCCTGTCCTCACATGGAAATATGTAAAACATCATTCGCCTTTGCACCGGGCTGCAGTGATCAGACACAGTGCACCTCGTCCATGTCTTTGTTGGTTTCAGGCATTTTTCTGCACTGATTACAGGCCAGCGATGGTAGCGCAGTGGTAAAGCTTCCGTCTGGTAATCAGAGCTTACGGGTTTCAATCCTGTGAATGTTGTGTTCTGTATTGCATCCTCTTTTATGTATTATTTATAGTAACCCAGTGATATTCACTAATTACACAGCTGCTTTTTATTTTATTGTTCTCCACATCAGCAGTGTGATGTCATGCAGCTGCTCGCACTGTGTTCCTGCTCGAAAGACACCGTCGCATGCACAAACCATCGCACCGGGATTGTGCACGCCTGCCTGTTGGCAAGATGTTTTCGTGGTTTGCTTATACGAGCTGTTTCACCGTGAGTTGCCCTGAGTTGTACTTACTTGTACTATTTGGGAAGGTGCCCAAAATCTTGGATGTTATGATTGCGTCCGTGTATTGGACTTTCAAACCTGGGTGTTAACTTTCAGTGCTTGACGGACTACTATTTCAGCAGCTGATATGCTGCCACGAATTCAGTAAAAAAAAAAAACAAAACAAAAAAAAAAACCCGAAATCATTCATTGTAAACGTTGGGCATATTTAAAGAGTTTAAAGAGATTTACATTGTGCTTGTTTCATTGAGAACAAATGTCTCCATGCATAACATATGTTTGCAGTTTTCTCCACTCAGCACAAAGTACATTTTAGTGTAACTTGATCATTACTGTTATTGGTGTATTTCAAAGTCATGTTCACATGAAAGGGTGCATGAATTTCATGAAAAACTGGTATAAAAACATGTTTGTGAACAGTGTTATAGTTTTATTGCGCATTGAACAAAAAGAAAGCCACAACAAATTTCAAACTATTTAATTATGTACTGTCTCACAGTCTATCCGCAACACAAACAGAACAAAACAATCGCAGACACACATCTGTCTGTCTCATGATTTTGTATGGTTTGAGCCCAGCTGATATGATGTTCTCTGAGCTTGAAGGGCACAGGAAAAACAGTTCTGTGAGCCAACTGTCTGTACATTCCACCAGCAGAGCACAATCAATTATTTAGGAGTTTGTTTAAATAACCTCCGCGGACAATAATTAAATGTCTGAATAGCAGAATGTTCTTTTTCGTGGAATTGCCAGTGCACAAACATGCACAAACATGCTCAGTTATGTGGTAGAGTTTGTGCAAAACTGACCACAGGCACACTGCTGCAAGTGGTTGATGGAATTCACTTGTGCACATGGTAGTTAAGATATGCAAAACCTTTATTTACATACTACTGTATGTCATGTTCCCACCAGCTGGCTGTTATGTGCCCAGTTATTCTTATGCAGTTTGTATAAAGTACCCTCAAAGTGATGCGTGAGTGAAAGTACAAGTATATTACCACAAAATTACTTTGGTAAAAGTTAAAGTCCTCCTTTAAAAATATTACTTGTGTAAAAGTCTTAAAGTATCTGACATTTACTGTACTTAAGTATCAAAAGTAAATTTCTCATGTAAATGTACTTTAACTAAGCTATACAGATTCTTGCAAGCTAGAACAGCTTCGTAGCTCAGTGGAGATAAATGTTACGGGCACTCCAGATGAGTTTAGTGTTGGGCTGGCTAGCGTGTCCATTAGCATCAGCCCAGAAACGCCGGCTGTGGATGACTTTCGGACCGTGGTGAGGCAGAGGAAGTCACGTAGCGCTTGGTGCCTGGTTGCGGTACCCTGATCACACTCACCACTGTGAACTGTGAACCAATTTTCTCCCTTGGATATGCCTGTTGTTAGTTCTTTGAGCCCACGGATGACTTCCATTACTATCTCCAGGCTTTAGTGATAGGGGATTCCATCACTCACAAAGTTAGGTTACAGACACTGGCTGACGTTAAATGTATTCTGGGGCCATAGCTCTAACATTGCCTCTCATCTTAGGGGCTGACACCAGAAGAGTAGACAGACAAGGAACATGACAGTAGATACAGCCACATACTGTAGTTAGTCATGTCAGCACCAATGATGTCAGAATGAAGCACTCTGAGGTCACAAAAATGGACATAGAGGGGACTTGACCTTGTCAGAAAGATGTGTCGGCATCAATTAATAGTCTCTGGTTGCCTCCTCTCCATGGGTAATGATGAGGCATTGAATAGGCTGACATTGTTAAATAGGTGGCTGCCACAATTTTGTAGACAGCAAGACTTTATTTTTATTGATAACTGGATTTTGTTTTGGGGCCGCCAAGGCTTGCTGATGCCAGTGGCCTTCACCCTACTGGGGAAGCACCGCCATCATCTACCTACAACCCACTTGGTATGTCTCAAACCTAAACCTACTTCTGGGCATCTTATATTGCTACTCTGGAACCACCCCTAAATCCAAACAGTCCAACTGTCAACCCCACTGAGGTCCTTATTCTGGGTCTCATTAACATAAGATCATTGTCCTCAAAATCATTGCTGATTAATGATCTAATTATGGATCATCACTTAGATATCATTAGGGTTATGTGAAACATGGCTTAACCTATAGCTGTCCTCCCCCTTAAATGAGGCCTTCCCACCGGTGTACACATTTAATCACGTCCGTCCTGATGCGATGCAGGCAGGGGTGTTGCTGTTATGTATAAATCCAGGTTGAGTCTATCAGCTCTATCAGCTCTTAGGGGTCATAACCTATAATTCATTTGGAACATCTGATTCTCCTCTCTACCCACAGTGCTATGTACTGCCAAGGTCAGAAGAATAAAAATCAGCCGTATTACTTTGTCACTATATATTAGGCCCCCTGGTCCATACTCTGAATTCTTAGATGAATTTGGTGAGTTCATCTCTAACGTCAACTAGTGCAGATAACATTCTGATTATTGATGACTTCAACAATTCATATAAATAACCCTTCTGATCCCCTCTGCAAATCACACACACACACCCACACACACACACACACACACACACACACACACACACACACACACACACACACACACACACAACACACAACACACACACACACACACACCACACACACACACACACTCTTCTTCAAACCGTGTAGCGCAATTAAGGTTCGGGGGGTCTGGAGCCTATCCCAGCAGTCAGGATTCAAGTACATTAGTGGAAAATACCCTGGATTTGGTTCTCGCACGTGGTATGCTGTCACAATATTGACATCATGCCTCTTGCATCAATGGTCTCTGATCACTCGCTTATTAGGTTTACAGTTTCGCTGCCATGTTTAGAGGAACAACAACCTTATGTATCATTGCAGTGAGACATGAACTCCTCAAATATAACTGAACTCAAAGCTAGACTGGCCTGATATCTTAGCTTCATGTTTGAAAAAATGCCAGTCAGTAGACAGTCTTGTGGATAGTTTACTCTCAGCTCCTCAAAACTACAACCCCAATTCCAGTGAAGTTGGGACGTTGTGTAAAATGTAAATAAAAACAGAAATTGTTGTGTGGGCCGCTGAAGAGGAGGTACTGCTGGCCCACTACCAAAGGGCGGCCCTGTCTGAAGTGCGGGCTTCAGGCACGAGAGGGTGCTGCCGCCTCACAGGAAACAGCCGGGGTGACAGCTGTCACTCATCAACTTTGACAGCTGTCACCAATCACCAGGTCTTCAACCACGCACACAAAAGCCGGACGACATCTCCACCTCATCGCCGAGATATCGTCTACCTCTATGGTAAATTCTCAGCCGTTTTGACTGTGCCGTTACGCACGTGATTCCTTTTTTGAGTGTTTGCAGGAGTTGCTGTAGCTGCTGTCTGCTGGATGCAGCGTTTTGTGGTTCCGTGAAAGTGACGTTCTTCACCCTCACGCCAAAACGCTAAGTAGCTCTTTGGCTCTGCTTGCCTGTGTTCTGTGTTAAAGGTGGAGGTGTTGTTTCCCACCTGGAATAACGAATTGCTGACTGTTTACTGAGTGTATTGTCACACACTCATCACATCGGTTCTTCTGCCAGCAGTACCAGATCCGACAGTTGGAGATGGTGACCACCTGGGGACTCGGGACTTGGCGGCTCTGGTATCCTTCAGGTTCGGTGGCAGCGGTAATCGTGTGGGATCCGGTTCTTCTCGGGACAGACGTCTTCTATCCTCGAGCCTAACCACACATCACCTTGTACAGTTTGATTGTGATCCAAATTCTGCATTTGTCTGTATTCTCGTTGTGCGTTTTTCACAACAGTAAAGTGTTGTATTTTTGGCTCATCTATTGTCCGCTCATTTACGCCCCCTGTTGTGGGTCCGTGTCACTACACTTTCCCAACAGGATATCTCGGCCATCGTTACGGATCCCGAGGGCGTCAACCATCTGTTGAACGGCCAATGGGAAGAGCAAGGTGCACAGGCGTCTGCAGGAGGCGTGTTAGGTGAGTTGCAGCAAATCCTCACCGCCTTTACTGCTCGGTTGGATCTAATGACCGAGCAGAACGTCATCCTCAATCGCTGGATGGAGACTCTCACCGCGCAGGTGGAAGCGCGCGCTCGGGGCGCTGCTGCAGCTCCTCCTGCTGACCTGGTGCCAAATATAGACATTCCACTGGTCATTCAGCGAACCCCCCCACCATCCCCTGAAGCATACATAAGTCCCCCAGAGCCATACGGAGGTGTGTGGAGACATGCGCAGACTTTTTAATGCAGTGTTCACTCGTCTTTTCACAGCGTCCCGTGATGTACGCGTCCGAAGCCAGTAGGGGTTCTTATGTGATTAATCTGCTTCGAGGTGAGGCACGCGCCTGTGCTAATGCGCTCTGGAGCAGAATTCACGGCTCCTTACCTCTTATACTGGGTTTGTGAGGGAGTTCAGAACAGTATTTGATCACCCAAACAGAGGCGAGACTGCTTCAACAGCACTGCTGTCAATGAGAGAGGGGCGTCGGAGTGCAGCAGAGTATGCGGTTGACTTCCGCATTGCGGCTGCGAGGTCCGGCTGGAATACCGCTGCACTCCACGCCGCCTTCGTAAACGGACTGTCGTCAGTCCTGAAGGAGCATCTGGTGGCTAAGGATGAGCCGCGGGATTTAGATCGGCTTATTCATCTAGTTATACGATTAGACAGTCGGTTAGAGGAACTCCGTTGGGAGCGAGATGAAGGGCGTGGTCGGGTACGCGCCGTCCCTCTCCCTTCCGGATCCGAAAAGGTACCGCCCTCCCCACGCTCCACTGCCTCAGCGCTCCGTTTGGCGACAGCTCCCCCTGCTGACGATGCTATGGACACGAGCAGGGCTAAAGTCAGAGCCACTAACAGACAAAGGAGACTGGTCCGCGGAGAGTGCTTTATCTGCGGCTCAAACGAGCATCAGTAGAGAGACTGCCCCAAACGGTTAAACACCAACGCCCGCTCTTAGAAACTGGGCTAAGGGTGGGCCAAGAAATACACGTGGGACAAACCCGTCTTTCTGCACGACTCCCAGTTATGATCCTGAGTGGGGATCTAACCCTTCAGGCCCCCGCACTGGTGGACACGGGGTCAGAAGGGAATCTGCTGGACAGCAGATGGGCAAGGGAGGTAGGGCTCCCTCTGGTGGCGCTTCCTTCGCCATTGAAGGTGCGGGCACTAGATGGCACCCTTCTCCCTTTAATCACACACAAGACACTGCCAGTAACTTTAGGAGTGTCTGGGAATCATCGGGAGGAGATTGAGTTCTATGTGACTCCTTGGGCTTCCCTTGGATGATCAAACACAACCCCCGGATTGATTGGCCGTCTGGGGTTGTGGCTCAGTGGAGCGAAACCTGTCACCGGGAATGTCTAGGATCCTCAGTTCCGCCCGGTTTGACCGCTAACGAGGAGGTTAAAGTCCCCCCCAATCTTGCGGCGGTGCCTGAGGAGTACTACGATCCCGCTGACGTCTTCAGCAAAGATCTGGCACTCACTTTTCCCCCACACCGTCCTTACGATTGCGCCATTGATTTATCCCGGGCACTGAGTATCCGTCCAGCAGGCTGTACAACCTCTCACGTCCTGAGCGCGAATCAAAGGAGACCTACATCCGGGACTCATTAGCTGCCGGGTTGATCCGGAACTCCACCTCCCCGATGGGTGCAGGTTTCTTTTTTGTGGGCAAGAAAGATGGCGGTCTCCGTCCATGCATTGACTATAGGGGACTGAACGAGATCACGGTGCGCAACCTGTACCCTCTACCCCTGTTAGATTCGGTGTTCACGCCCCTGCATGGAGCCCAAATATTCACAAAACTCGATCTTAGGAATGCGTACCACCTGGTTCGGATCCGGAAGGGAGACGAGTGGAAGACGGCATTCAACACCCCATTAGGTCACTTTGAGTACCTGGTCATGCCGTTCCGCCTCACCAATGCCCCCGTGACGTTTCAGGCTTTGGTAAATGACATCTTGCGGGACTTCCTGCATGATTAATCTTCGTATACCTAGACGATATTCTCATTTTTTCCCCGGATCCTGAGACCCATGTCCAGCATGTACATCAGGTCCTGCAGCGGTTGTTGGAGAACCGGCTGTTTGTGAAGGGCGAGAAGTGTGAGTTCCACCGCACTTCTTTGTCCTTCCTGGGGTTCATAATCTCCTCCAACTCCGTCGCCCCTGATCCGGCCAAGGTCGCGGCGGTGAGAGACTGGCCCCAACTGACAAGCCGTGGGAAGCTGCAACAGTTCCTCGGCTTTGCAAATTTCTACAGGAGGTTCATAAAGGGCTACAGTCAGGTAGTTAGCCCCCTGACAGCTCTGACATCCTCCAAAGTACCATTTACTTGGTCGGATTGGTGCAAGGCCGCGTTTAGGGAGTTGAAACGCCGGTTTTCAACTGCACCAGTTCTCGTGCAGCCCAATCCTAGCCGCCAGTTTGTGGTTGAAGTGGATGCCTCGGACTCAGAGATAGGAGCCGTGCTGTCCCAGAGTGGGGAGTCCGATCAGATTCTCCATCCTTGTGCCTATTTCTCACGCAGGTTGACCCCAGCTGAGCGGAACTATGACGTGAACAATCGGCAACTCCTCGCGGTGAAGGAGGCTCTTGAGGAGTGGAGACATCTGTTAGAGGGAGCCACGGTACCATTTGCGGTTTTCACGGACCAACGGAACCTGGAGTATATCAGGACCGCCAAGCGACTGAACCCCAGGCAAGCCCGCTGGTCATTGTTCTTCGGGCGTTTTGACTTCCGGATCACCTACCGCCCCGGGACCAAGAACCAAAGATCGGATGCTCTGTCCCGGGTTCACGAAGTCGAAGTCAAAACCGAGCTGTCGGATCCGCCGGAATCCATTCTACCTGAGTCCACTATCGTGGCCACCCTCACCTGGGACGTGGAGAAGACCGTCCGGGAGGCCCTGGCACGGAAACCGGACCTAGGTAAAGGACCGAAGAACCGCCTGTACGTCCCACCAGAGGCCAGAGCTGCTGTCCTGGACTTCTGTCACGGTTCCACGGTTCCTGCACCACCCCTGCGCCAGGGGGAAAAGCTGACCACCAACGGGCACAGGGACTCCTCCAAACCGTTACCTGTATACCCCATCGCCCCTGGTCCCACATCGGCCTGGACTTCGTCACGGGCTCCCGCCGTCCCGGGACATGACTACCATCCTCACGATAGTGGACCCGATTCTCCAAGGCGGCCCACTTCGTGGCCCTCCCGAAGCTCCCTACGGCCCAGGAGACAGCAGACCTCTTGGTCCAATACGTCGTGCGTCTGCATGGGATACCAACAGACATTGTCTCAGATCGTGGTCCCCAGTTCTCCTCTCAAGTCTGGAGGAGTTTCTGCAGAGAACTGGGGGCCACCGTGAGCCTCTCATCCGGGTATCACCCGCAGACCAACGGACAGGCAGAACGGGCCAACCAAGAACTGGAGCAAGCCCTGCGCTGTGTGACGTCTACACACCCGATGGCCTGGAGTGAACATCTGGCCTGGATCGAGTATCAAATCAAATCAAATCAATTTTATTTATATAGTGAGCTGCGATTGCTTCCTGTTCATGTCATTCTGGTGGAAAGTGAAGTTTTCTCTTTAACGTCCTTATTATTGTCCTTTACAGCACTGTCTGCATTGTTTGTTCCAGAGTAATATATATAAGATGTCTGAACTTCGGCTTGTGTTTATTAAATTCCACAAAGGTTGAAGATAGCAAATCAAATCAAATCAAATCAATTTTATTTATATAGCGCCAAATCACAACAAACAGTTGCCCCAAGGCGCTTTATATTGTAAGGCAAAAGCCATACAATAATTACGGAAAAACCCCAACGGTCAAAACGACCCCCTGTGAGCAAGCACTTGGCAACAGTGGGAAGGAAAAACTCCCTTTTAACAGGAAGAAACCTCCAGCAGAACCAGGCTCAGGGAGGGGCAGTCTTCTGCTGGGACTGGTTGGGGCTGAGGGAGAGAATCAGGAAAAAGACATGCTGTGGAGGGGAGCAGAGATCAATCACTATGATTAAATGTAGAGTGGTGCAAACAGAGCAAAAAGAGAAAGAAACATTCAGTGCATCATGGGAACCCCCCAGCAGTCTAAGTCTATAGCAGCATAACTAAGGGATGGTTCAGGGTCACCTGATCCAGCCCTAACTATAAGCTTTAGTAAAAAGGAACGTTTTAAGCCTAGTCTTAAAAGTAGAGAGGGTGTCTGTCTCCCTGATCTGAATTGGGAGCTGGTTCCACAGGAGAGGAGCCTGAAAGCTGAAGGCTCTGCCTCCCATTCTACTCTTACAAACCCTAGGAACTACAAGTAAGCCTGCAGTCTGAGAGCGAAGCGCTCTATTGGGGTGATATGGTACTATGAGGTCCCGAAGTTAAGATGGGACCTGATTATTCAAACCTTATAAGTAAGAAGAAGAATTTTTAATTCTATTCTAGAATTAACAGGAAGCCATTGAAGAGAGGCCAATATGGGTGAGATACACTCTCTCCTTCTAGTCCCTGTCAGCACTCTAGCTGCAGCATTTTGAATTAACTGAAGGCTTTTCAGGGAACTTTTAGGACAACCTGATAATAATGAATTATTACCTGATAAATGCATGAATTAGTTTTTCAGCATCACTCTGAGACAAGACCTTTCTAATTTTAGAGATATTGCGCAAATGCAAAAAAAGCAGTCCTACATATTTGTTTAATATGCGCATTGAATGACATATCCTGATCAAAAATGACTCCAGGATTTCTCACAGTATTACTAGAGGTCAGGGTAATGCCATCCAGAGTAAGCATCTGGTTAGACACCATGTTTATAAGATTTGTGGGGCCAAGTACAATAACTTCAGTTTTATCTGAATTTAAAAGCAGGAAATTAGAGGTCATCCATGTCTTTATGTCTATAAGACAATCCTGCAGTTTAGCTAATTGGTGTGTGTCCTCTGGCTTCATGGATAGATAAAGCTGGGTATCATCTGCGTAACAATGAAAATTTAAGCAATGCCGTCTAATAATACTGCCTAAGGGAAACGTATAAAGTGAATAAAATTGGTCCTAGCACAGAACCTTGTGGAACTCCATAATTAACCTTAGTCTGTGAAGAAGATTCCCCATTTACATGAACAAATTGTAATCTATTAGATAAATATGATTCAAACCACCGCAGTGCAGTGCCTTTAATACCTATGGCATGCTCTAATCTCTGTAATAAAATTTTATGGTCAACAGTATGAAAAGCAGCACTGAGGTCTAACAGAACAAGCACAGAGATGAGTCCACTGTCTGAGGCCATAAGAAGATCATTTGTAACCTTCACTAACGCTGTTTCTGTACTATGATGAATTCTAAAACCTGACTGAAACTCTTCAAATAGACCATTCCTCTGCAGATGATCGGTTAGCTGTTTTACAACTACCCTTTCAAGAATTTTTGAGAGAAAAGGAAGGTTGGAGATTGGCCTATAATTAGCTAAGATAGCTAGGTCAAGTGATGGCTTTTTAAGTAATGGTTTAATTACTGCCACCCTAAAAGCCTGTGGTACATAGCCAACTAATAAAGATAGATTGATCATATTTAAGATTGAACCATTAAATAATGGTAGGGCTTCCTTGAGCAGCCTGGTAGGAATGGGGTCTAATAGACATGTTGATGGTTTGGATGAAGTAACTAATGAAAATAACTCAGACAGAACAATCTGAGAGAAAGAGTCTAACCAAATACCGGCATCACTGAAAGCAGCCAAAGATAACGATACATCTTTGGGATGGTTATGAGTAATTTTTCTCTAATATTTAAAATTTTATTAGCAAAGAAAGTCATGAAGTCATTACTAGTTAAAGTTAAAGGAATACTTGGCTCAATAGAGCTCTGACTCTTTGTCAGCCTGGCTACAGTGCTGAAAAGAAACCTGGGGTTGTTCTTATTTTCTTCAATTAGTGATGAGTAGTAAGATGTCCTAGCTTTACGGAGGGCTTTTTTATAGAGCAACAGACTCTTTTTCCAGGCTAAGTGAAGATCTTCTAAATTAGTGAGACGCCATTTCCTCTCCAACTTACGGGTTATCTGCTTTAAGCTGCGAGTTTGTCAGTTATACCACGGAGTCAGGCACTTCTGATTTAAAGCTCTCTTTTTCAGAGGAGCTACAGCATCCAAAGTTGTCTTCAATGAGGATGTAAAACTATTGACGAGATACTCTATCTCACTCAAAGAGTTAGGTAGCTACTCTGCACTGTGTTGGTATATGGCATTAGGGAACATAAAGAAGGAAACATATCCTTAAACCTAGTTACAGCACTTTCTGAAAGGCTTGTAGTGTAATGAAACTTATTCCCCACTGCTGGGTAGTCCATCAGAGTAAATGTAAATGTTATTAAGAAATGATCAGACAGAAGGGAGTTTTCAGGGAATACTGTTAAGTCTTCAATTTCCATACCATAAGTCAGAACAAGGTCTAAGATATGATTAAAGTGGTGGGTGGACTCATTTACATTTTGAGCAAAGCCAATTGAGTCTAGTAATAGATTAAATGCAGTGTTGAGGCTGTCATTCTCAGCATCTGTGTGGATGTTAAAATCGCCCACTATAATTATCTTATCTGAGCTAAGCACTAAGTCAGACAAAAGGTCTGAAAATTCACAGAGAAACTCACAGTAACGACCAGGTGGACGATAGATGATAACAAATAAAACTGGTTTTTGGGACTACCAATTTGGATGGACAAGACTAAGAGTCAAGCTTTCAAATGAATTAAAGCTCTGTCTGGGTTTTTAATTAATTAATAAGCTGGAATGGAAGATTGCTGCTAATCCTCCGCCTCGGCCCGTGCTACGAGCATTCTGGCAGTTAGTGTGACTCGGGCGTGTTGACTCATTTAAACTAACATATTCATCCTGCTGTAACCAGGTTTCTTTAAGGCAGAATAAATCAATATGTTGATCAATTATTATATCATTTACTAACAGGGACTTAGAAGAGAGAGACCTAATGTTTAATAGACCACATTTAACTGTTTTAGTCTGTGGTGCAGTTGAAGGTGCTATATTATTTTTTCTTTTTGAATTTTTATGCTTACACAGCAGACATAGCAGACACAGAATATTTAGTATATTTGGTTTCGCAGGTTTTCAGGATCTCATGCATGTAGTTCTAGAAGTTCATGCCTCATGTCGTGGGGCACCAGTGTAATGGCTCACATCGGGAGTGCCAATGTGGAAGTTGTGGATTGCCAGTGAGGAGCTCTGGAGCCAGGCCCCTGGTAGCCGGCAGCGTGCCGTTGAGCAAGACCTCTACATTACAGATTAAACATAGCAGACACGGATTAATTGGAATATTTGTTTTAGCAGGTTTTCAGGGTCTGGTGCATGCAGCCTCTTATTAATGTGATGAAAATAATAAAAATGTACATCTTAGTAGTATAATGTTCCTCTACAATTGTCATCTAGATTCAACTCTCTCACGCGCAAAGGATTATGGCATATCTCAATAGGGCAAATTCGCTAAAAGTGCTGAATCCACTTAGCAAACACAATTTGCAGTTTTCAAATTGCCTTTTTATACAAATGAAAAAATTACACATTTTTAAATACAGATTTATTTGTTAAACCCACCACACATTTCAGTAAGTTGTCTGTGTTATACCGACCAACCAACCACTTATGTCTGTCAGGAAACTAATTTACCCATAATGCACTGTGGCATGTGTGTCTAAATGCTAAAACCTTCAAAATTAGTACATTATTATATTATTATATTTTCATTTTATAAAATGACAGAAGTGCCATTAATATTGCAGCCTATGTGTACATTTGTGTACATTTACATTCTTATTTTTTTCTTTTGAAAACAAAATGTTAATTCATGTACATTGTCCCTGATTTAAAAAAATAAAAAAATAAATAAAAAACTTGTCTGGAATTAGTTTGTTCAAAATTTTAACCGTAAGTTAAAATTGTCTGGCTGTGCATGACTTGGGTGATATGCTGGCCAGTCTGTATGGTGTGAGAAATTGTCTTTATTCTCCCTCTCTCTCTTTCACTACTCTTTCTCTCTGGTCACCAGGGCTCTTTTTCTAAGAGAAGGCTGATCTGATACAGAAGCACTGGCTCGTTGTTGTGTCAGTAGCTGCAAGTGTACTGAAGTCAATACTAAAAGTTATTGGTTTAGCTTTTATCTGTAACTTCCGCTAAATTTTTTTGGGGTTTATGGTTTAGCTTTATAAAAGTTAACTTTTCAGTTAGCGAATTAACAGTTATTGAAGCTAACTTTTTGGTTAGCTGTGCCCACCACTGGATTTGGTCAACAAAAACAAGCATAACTCAAAGTTCTTGTTCGACACGGTGACAACCACCTATAAGTTGCTCTCCTTTTACAGCACAAGATTGCTTGGATTCCTTTGAGAAGAAAATAGACAACATTAGGTTAAACATATCCCAGCATCCCTTACCAAAAAATAGTACTGATAAGTATATAAAAAGTAAACTAGAAGTATACTTGAAACATACTTGCATATACTACTTTTTGGTAAGGGATGCCTTAACCCAGCCACTACACCCTGCTATTGAGGTGGGTGCCATTACTGAGGTATTACCTAGATTTACAGAATTTGATATTATCTCACTTGGCGTGCTGACAAAACTCGTAACGTCACAACCTGCTTATTTGATCCCATACCACCAAAACTGTTTAAGGACCTGCGGCCCACTCTTGGGCAGACTGTGCTGGAAATGATTAATCTTTCATGAACCTCTGGACCTGTTTCTAAATGTTCTGCAGTGATTAAACCATTACTTAAGAAAGCTAATCTTGACCCTAGTATATTGAAAAACTATAGGCCGATATCAAATCTATCATTTTACTCAAAAATTCTGGAAAAGGTGGTTTCATGGCAGCTTGTGGACCACCTTATTGAGAAGAATCTTTTTGAGCCAGTGCAGTCTGCTTTTAGAAAATATTATTCCACAGAGACAGCTTTCACTAAAGTGGTGAATGATCTTCTGCTTGCAATGGATTCAGACACACTACAGTTTGGTTGGTTAGTTCTGTTAGATCTTAGTGCTGCATTTGATACCGTGGATCATATTCTGTTCGACAAGATGGAGAATCATTTTAGGATTACTGGGAATGCCCTTGCATGGTTGACATCATACCTGACCAGTCGTTCTCACTGTGTTTTGTACAGTAACACTACCTCTAACCTTACTGACATGAACTTTGGGGTTCCACATGGGTCCGTCTTAGGCCCCCTGCTTTTCTCCCTTTATACAGCAACCCATGGGCACATATTGCAGCATTTTGGGATTACCTTTTATTGCTATGCTGATGATACTCAGTTATACATGCCGGTAACTGTTAGTAATCTCATCCACATAAAATCCTTAGAATATTGCCTTGCATCAGTGAAAAGCTGGATGTTTAGCAGTTTACTACTTTTAAACTCTGATAAGACTGAAATGATGGTTCTTGGTCCAGTGAGGCATCGGCATCATTTTGACCAGCTAACACTTAGCCTAGGCTCGTGTGTCATACATCACACTGACAAAATGAGGAACCTTGGGGTAATTTTTGATCCTATGTTGTCCTTTGACCTCCACATTAGAGATATTACAAGGACTGCTTTCTTCCACCTGCGAAATACAGCGAAGATTCATCCCATCCTGTCTATGGCTGATGCTGATACCCTGATTCATGCATTTGTCTCTTCTAGATTGGACTACTGCAATGTTCTATTTTTTGGTTTACTGCAGTCCAGCATTAGGGGTCTCCAATTGGTTCAAAATGCTCCTGCCAGACTTTTGACACGAAGCAGAAAGTTTGACCACATTACACCCATTTGGCATCTCTTCACTGGCTTCCTGTCCCAGTGAGATCAGATTTTAAAGTTCTGCTACTAACCTATAAAACTGTTCACGGACGAACACCTCCCTACTTAGCAGACCTACTTAAACCCTACGTACCGGCCTGGGCTCTGCATTCTCAGGGTGCAGGACTACTTTGTGTCCCTTGGGTGAATAAAAAGGCTGCGGGTCACAGAGCTTTCTCTTATCGTGCCCCCGCTTTGTGGAATGATCTCCCTGCATCAATAAAACAGTCAAATTCTGTAGAGACTTTCGTCCAGACCTAACACGCACTTATTTTACTATTCTTTTAACCCTTTTAAATTCATTTTATTAGTAAACAGAGTGGGCCGTGGCCTCTACTTTGTCTAAAGTCTTGGTATGTTAGTGAAGCTTAGGGCTGGTGGACGGCGATCACTTTAGCATTTCTTCTGTTTTCTTGTTGCTTAATGCTGACAAATTATACTCTGTTTGTTGTCTTTTTGCCACCTGATTCTGTTTTTTTTCCCCCTATGTTTGAGGTGCGGCTCCATCCAGAGATGGGAGAGAGTGTCTTCTTCTGCGGGCTTCCCATCCTGTGCATCAGCATGGACTCCCAAAACTTTGCAAAATTTCCTGTGTATTCATATTGTCAATTGTGTTGGTAGCATGGTGCAAGCAGAGGGTCACCCCTTTGAGTCTGGTCTGCTTGAGGTTTCGTCTTCAAATCATCAGAGGGAATTTTTCCTTACCACTGTCACCTGTGTGCTTGCTCTGGGGGTTGGTAAGGTTAGATCTTACTTGTGTGACACACCTTGAGGAAACTTTGTTGTGATTTGGCGCAATGTAAATGAAGTGAACGGAAATAAATTAAGTAAAAGTATTGAGTAAAAGTAAAATCCAAAATGAGTGGAGAGTGAAATGGTGACAGAAACGGTGTCTGGATAAACGAGGAGGGGGCCTCAGCTCCTTTAAAAGGCCGTATCTGCCTCTGGCAGAGCAGTTGGTGTTGGTGACAGGATGAGTGAGCAATAGGTGGATGGAAATGGCTGTAAATAAAGTTGCCGTTCTTTTTCTGAAGACGCACAATATTTTTCCTCGAAGACCCACACACACTTTTCTGTTAAACGCCTTCTAGTCTCCTCTTCATCAGTGGGGGGTGCAGATTCAACCAGTCCTCTTTTTTTTTTTTTTTTTTTTTTGTCTTTTAAACTTGCTTTATATATCAAACACGGCACTGATGCTGCAGGGTGCATACCCCTGTGCTGCGGCTGAAGAGGACGTCTCTTCCCAGTATGGTGCACCGCTGCTTTCACCTCTGCAAACAGGCATTGCCCAATCAAATTTCTTCTACTTTTATATTGTAGTAACGAGTAACAAATATGATTCAGGGAAATTTATCGGAGTAAAAGTATACATTTTATTGAGGAAATGTAGTGCAGAAAAAGTGAAAGTCGCTAGAAATGCAACTCATGAAGTAAAGTACCACTATATCAAAATTCTACTTAAGTACAGTAATGAAGCATTTCTACTTCATTACAACACTGTTCTTATGCTGTGTTTACACATACTGATGACACATTACAATTCCACAAAGTATACATTATTGGCCGCTGATCACGAATGTGGTGATTTGGGGCAGAGGCATCAGGTGTCCTCAGGAACTTTTGCAACCTGTTACCATGCGTTACAATTAATGGCACGTATCGCTGGAGAATTACCACGAATCATTACGCATGGCCAATAATAATGTTCTGTGCTGTTGCGCACTATTGCATGTAACAGCGGATCGTTACGTTCTGTCATGTTGTGAATCAGGCAAATTGTCTCCACACACACCCCATATTCATCCTACCGTCAGCTGCTGAATAGTTCACATAGTTCCTGATTGCTCCTCAACATGAATCCACAGCAGAAGAACTTTGTGACTGCATGTTTAGTTGGGTTCTATGCCATGGATTTGTGCAGAAAGGAGGAGGAGGAGATGGAGAGAGCCAGATGTCTGGCTGCATGTGGCTCTCTGGCTCAGACTCGTTCTCCCGAACATAAGGCACGACAGCGGGTGGAACATCTGCAGGAGAGCACTGAGGATTGGAACAAGACTTAAGGGCCTTTCACACCGGAGGCGTTAGCACGACGCATCAACGCCTCCCAACGCATCAGTGATGTCAGGTCGGACAAAGCAAGGGGGTGGAGATTTTCACTGTGATTTTTTCCAAAGCCCAAGAAAGCTGAGCATTTCCCATCTTGAATATGCATCTGCCAAACCACAAAAAAGCTTAAAAAACAGCAGTAGAATGATTCTCCCATCACCCTGCTGGGAGAAGCTTTTTTTAGCTACTTTTTGGAGTGACGTCGAGCTGAGGGACTTGGTGGAGTATTGATCGAACCACGACAGCAGGCAGACCCGCACGGAGCAGCCGGGGTTCAGGCCTCATCCCTGGGCAGAGTGAGGCAGGCAGCTGGGATGATGGAGCAGACACACTCAGTCCAAAATTCCTCACTTTTGGATATATAAAAACACCCAGTTTAAGCAACGGGGCTTACTTATGCAAATTTGTCTGAGGTGAGAATAATTTAAAAATAAATTGTGACGTGCACTTCTGAAGGTTTAATGTTCAGCTAACGTTAGCTTAGCCTTTTAGCTGCAGAATCACAGAAAGTAAATAATTAACTAATAATTAACTTGTAAATAATTCTATTTTTTTACCAAATAAAGCTGCATCATTTTTGTTAATTCTGAGACCATAAAAAACTCAACTTTAAATAACTTTTTTTCATGTTTTTAATAATTGATCAACATATTGATTTATTCTGCCTTACAGAAACCTGGTTACAGCAGGATGAATATGTTAGTTTAAATGAGTCAACACCCCCAAGTCACACTAACTGCCAGAATGCTCGTAGCACGGGCCGAGGTGGAGGATTAGCAGCAATCTTCCATTCCAGCTTATTAATTAATCAAAAACCCAGACAGAGCTTTAATTCATTTGAAAGCTTGACTCTTAGTCTTGTCCATCCAAATTGGAAGTCCCAAAAACCAGTTTTATTTGTTATTATCTATCGTCCACCTGGTCGTTACTGTGAGTTTCTCTGTAAATTTTCAGACCTTTTGTCTGACTTAGTGTTTAGCTCAGATAAGATAATTATAGTGGGCGATTTTAACATCCACACAGATGCTGAGAATGACAGCCTCAACACTGCATTTAATCTATTATTAGACTCAACTGGCTTTGCTCAAAATGTAAATGAGTCCACCCACCACTTTAATCTTATCTTAGATCTTGTTCTGACTTATGGTATGGAAATTGAAGACTTAACAGTATTCCCTGAAAACTCCCTTCTGTCTGATCATTTCTTAATAACATTTACATTTACTCTGATGGACTACCCAGCAGTGGGGAATAACTTTCATTACACTAGAAGTCTTTCAGAAAGCGCTGTAACTAGGTTTAAGGATATGATTCCTTCTTTATGTTCTCTAATGCCATATACCAACACAGTGCAGAGTAGCTACCTAAACTCTGTAAGGGAGATAGAGTATCTCGTCAATAGTTTTACATCCTCATTGAAGACAACTTTGGATGCTGTAGCTCCTCTGAAAAAGAGAGCTTTAAATCAGAAGTGCCTGACTCCATGGTATAACTCACAAACTTGCAGCTTAAAGCAGATAACCCGTAAGTTGGAGAGGAAATGGCGTCTCACTAATTTAGAAGATCTTCACTTACCCTGGAAAAAGAGTCTGTTGCTCTATAAAAAAAGCCCTCCGTAAAGCTAGGACATCTTACTACTCATCACTAATTGAAGAAAATAAGAACAACCCCAGGTTTCTTTTCAGCACTGTAGCCAGGCTGACAAAGAGTCAGAGCTCTATTGAGCCGAGTATTCCTTTAACTTTAACTAGTAATGACTTCATGACTTTCTTTGCTAATAAAATTTTAACTATTAGAGAAAAATTACTCATAACCATCCCAAAGACGTATCGTTATCTTTGGCTGCTTTCAGTGATGCCGGTATTTGGTTAGACTCTTTCTCTCAGATTGTTCTGTCTGAGTTATTTTCATTAGTTACTTCATCCAAACCATCAACATGTCTATTAGACCCCATTCCTACCAGGCTGCCCAAGGAAGCCCTACCATTATTTAATGCTTCGATCTTAAATATGATCAATCTATCTTTATTAGTTGGCTATGTACCACAGGCTTTTAAGGTGGCAGTAATTAAACCATTACTTAAAAAGCCATCACTTGACCCAACTATCTTAGCTAATTAAAGGCCAATCTCCAACCTTCCTTTTCTCTCAAAAATTCTTGAAAGGGTAGTTGTAAAACAGCTAACCGATCATCTGCAGAGGAATGGTCTATTTGAAGAGTTTCAGTCAGGTTTTAGAATTCATCATAGTACAGAAACAGCGTTAGTGAAGGTTACAAATGATCTTCTTATGGCCTCAGACAGTGGACTCATCTCTGTGCTTGTTCTGTTAGACCTCAGTGCTGCTTTTCATACTGTTGACCATAAAATTTTATTACAGAGATTAGAGCATGCCATAGGTATTAAAGGCACTGCACTGCGGTGGTTTGAATCATATTTATCTAATAGATTACAATTTGTTCATGTAAATGGGGAATCTTCTTTACAGACTAAGGTTAATTATGGAGTTCCACAAGGTTCTGTGCTAGGACCAATTTTATTCACTTTATACATGCTTCCCTTAGGCAGTATTATTAGATGGCATTGCTTAAATTTTCATTGTTATGCAGATGATACCCAGCTTTATCTATCCATGAAGCCAGAGGACATACACCAACGGGGACTAGAAGGAGAGAGCATATCTCACCCATATTGGCCTCTCTTCATTGGCTTCCTGTTAATTCTAGAATAGAATTTAAAATTCTTCTTCTTACTTATAAGGTTTTGAATAATCAGGTCCCATCTTATCTTAGGGACCTCATAGTACCATATCACCCCAATAGAACGCTTCGCTCTCAGACTGCAGGCTTACTTGTAGTTCCTAGGGTTTGTATGAGTAGAATGGGAGGCAGAGCCTTCAGCTTTCAGGCTCCTCTCCTGTGGAACCAGCTCACAATTCAGATCAGGGAGACAGACACCGTCTCTACTTTTAAGATTAGGCTTAAAACTTTCCTTTTTGCTAAAGCTTATAGTTAGGGCTGGATCAGGTGACCCTGAACCATCCCTTAGTTATGCTGCTATAGAGTTAGACTGCTGGGGGGTTCCCATGATGCACTGAGTGTTTCTTTTTCTTTTTGCTCTGTATGCACCACTTTGCATTTAATCATTAGTGATTAATCTCTGCTCCCCTCCACAGCATGTCTTTTTCCTGGTTCTCTCCCTCAGCCCCAACCAGTCCCAGCAGAAGACTGCCCCTCCCTGAGCCTGGTTCTGCTGGAGGTTTCTTCCTGTTAAAAGGGAGTTTTTCCTTCCCACTGTCGCCAAGTGCTTGCTCACAGCGGGTCGTTTTGACCATTGGGGTTTTTACGTAATTATTGTATGGCCTTGCCTTACAATATGAAGCGCCTTGGGACAAGTGTTTGTTGTGATTTGGTGCTATATAAATAAAATTGATTGAATTGATTGATTGATTGATGTTTTTTAAAATTTCTTTTCATTATTTTTCACTGTTTAGTGTTTCTTTATGCAGCCGGTCTGCTCTGTGTCAGCCTGATCCCGTCAGATCTCAGAAGCTTGCACTGTGCACAATTTCTCTAATCACAGCCACATAAGCCCATAAGTTATCCTGGGTTGTCTGGGTGTCTTGGTGGCTTTCCTCACTCTTCTACTTCTTGCACAGTCACTCAGTTTTTGAAAGCTGTCTACTCCATGCAGATTTACCATAAAGTACCATATTGTTTGTATTTATTTGTAACTGATGTAAATAAAGTCCAAAACATAGTCAGTGGCAGCTTTACCATCAGAGAGCCTGGTCCACAACTACCACAAAAGACTCCAAGCTGTCATTGATGTTAAAGGGAGCAACACACGGTATTAAGAAAAGGAGTATGTAAACTTTTGATCAGGGTCATTTGGGTAGTTTGTCTTGTCATTATGATTTCAAAAGAGTAAACACAGTTGTTTGACAATAAATGGCTTCACCCAACCACTAACCATGAGTGAAAAAAGTCAAAAGTGTTATCATTCATATTTTCTGAAAAATGGCCAAAAAAAAAATAAATAAATAAAAAAAAATCTAAACTTCTGCCAGGGTATGTAAACTTTTGGCCCCAACTGGGTGTGATCCCCCACTGATTTTGAAAGTTTGCACACTGACAAATAATTAAACAGTCTATTATTTTATGGTAGCTTTATTTTAACAGTGATAGAAAGAATATCAAAAAAGAGAAAATTACATAAAAAAATGAAAAATAAAAATCAATTTGCATTTCATTGAGGGAAATAAGTAGTTGATCCCCTACCAACCATGAGCAATGTTGGCTCCCACAGACCATTGACATACTCCTAATCTCAGTGAAGTCGTTACCTGCATGAGATTGTTACCTGTATAAAAAGCCAACTGCCCACAGACTCAGTGACACTCCGACATCTCCACCATGGGCAAAACCAAAGAGCTGTCTAAAGATGTCAGGGACAAAAGTGTTGACCTACACAAGGCTGGGATGGGCTACAAAACCATAAGTAAGAAGCTGAATGAGAAGGTGACAACTGTTGGTGCAATTATTCGGAAGTGGAAGAAATACAACATGACTGTCAGTCGACCTAGGCTGGGGGCTCCATGCAAGATATCAACTTGTGGGGTCTCAATGATCATGAGAAAGGTTAGAGATCAGCCTAGAACTACACGGGGGGAGCCGGTTAATGATGTCAAGGCAACTGAGACCACAGTCACCAATAAAGCCTTTGGTAATACACTGAGACACAATGGTTTAAAATCCTGCAGTGCATGCAAGGTCCCTCTGCTCAAGAAGGCTCACATCCAGGACCACCTCAAGTTTGCCATTGAACATATTAATGACTCCGAGAGAGTGGGAGAAGGTGCTGCCATCAGATGAAACCAAAATCGAGCTCTTTGGCCTCAACTCAACTCGACATGTTTGGAGGAAGAGAAATGTTGAATATGACCCCAAGAACACCTTCCCCTCCATCAAGCATGGCGGTGGAACCATTATGCTTTGGGTGTGTTTCTCTTCTAAGGGGACAGGTCGACTTCAGCGCATCAATAGGAAGATGAATGGGGTCATGTATTGCAAAATCCTGGGTGACAACATCCTTGCCTCCGCCAGGACAATGAAAATGGGCTGTGGATGGGTCTTCCAGCACGACAACGACCCAAAACATACAGCCAAGGTAACAAAGGAGTGGCTCCATAAGAAGCACATCAAGGTCATGGAATGGCCTAGCCAGTCTCCTGACCTTAATCCTATAGAAAATCTATTGAGAGAGCTGAAGCTTTGAGTTTCCAAACGCCAGCCTCAAAACCTCCATGATTTGGAGATGATCTGCAGAGAGGAGTGGACTAAAATTACTCCTGATATATGTGCCAACCTAGAAAGCAACTACAAGAAACGTCTGACTGCTGTGCTTGCCAACAAGGGTTTTGCCACCAAATATTAAATCATGGGGGTGTCAAATACTCATTTCCATTAATGAAATGCAAATTAATTTTTATTTTTCATTTCATGTAATTTTCTCTATTTTTTTTAAATATTTTTTTCTATTTCAATTTTCAGTTTCAATTTATTTTCATTCATATAGCACCAATTCACAACAAGGTTGCCGCAAGGCACTTCACACAGGTAAGGTCTAACCTTACCAACTCCCAGCAATAGTGGTAAGGAAAAACTCCCTCTGAGGAAGAAACCTCAAGAAGACCAGACTCACAGGGGTGAACCTCTGCTTGGGCCATGATACAGACACAAATTACAAAACAATTCACAAAACGAACATACAGGAAATGTTGCCGGTGCACAGGACGTTTTCTGGAACAGATACCACACCCATCTCTGGATGAAGCCACACCTCAGACAGAGAGAAAAGAAAAAAGCAGAATCAAGCATCAGAAAGACAAAACACAGTGCAACATGTCAGCATTAAGCAACAAGAAAAACAGAAAGAAATACTAAGGTGATCGCCAGCCACTAGCCCTAATGTTGCACACTTGAACAAAATAAACGGGACTTTTCAAGCGTGCGTTGGTTTTTAAAAACAACACAACTTTATTTCTTTGTAACACTTGCTGCTGCGCTCTCAGCTGCCCTACAGGTGCCTGTCTCATTAACTTATGGCAACTACCGTGCCTACCCAAAAATACATCAGAAAGCTGCTGCCACTGTGCACCAACAGACAATAAGTGACAGTAAATATTACATCATCACAATAAAAATAAATGAGAAATGAGGGTGACAAAATAACAAATGAAAATGAGGGGTATGAAAATGAGGGGTGTCCTCTATTCACACATCTGTTCACATATTCACATCTACTGTGGTTCCCACACTCTCCCCTCCAAGATAAATGTTGTCCCGACATTACGGATTTCCCCGACAGTTCATGTCTTCAACCTGTGACTTAAAGGTGCAAGGTGTTTGGGAGTCAGTCTTTGAGATACTTCCTGTGTACCAACAGTTTTTGACATGACATCCATCTCCCTCTTTATGTCATGTGCCCACAACAGACACCACTGGCCAGGCGATATCTGAGGTGCTACTCCGCTCCTTTAGTGGGGTAGCTAAACGAGTAGTAGCGGGGTAGTTCTAAGTGTCTCAGACTGAAAGGTTTGACCCTAATTCTGCCCCTTAACTCTATCTACAGACCCACAAATAATACTGCATGTGTCACATGTGTCCCAGTACAATTCAATGTGTCAGTGGTCTGAATTCTGGTACTCTCCTCATTAACAAACAAAAAAATCAAAGCATTTGTCATGCTTAACTTTGCCTTTTAAAACAAATCTAAGATGTTATGAACTATGAACTCATTTTTTCCCTTCGTTAAAGTCACAACAATACATTCAACATGCGACTATGAACTCATATCTTCTACTTTAGCTGTAACCATTACTTGTGTCTGTACGTGAATGATGGTTGACATAAGGTGTTATATGTGAGTGTTTTGGGTGGATTTCTTTGTCGGAAAGGATACATTCTTGTGTCAGATGACTGCGCCTCAGGCTGCCTCTTGTCTGCTTCATCAGATGACGTCTCCTGCTCATCCTCTGCTGTTTTGTCATCCTCCACTTCTGGTTCTATTCCGCCTTGCTCTGGACACTCCTCTTTGTCACTTCCTTGCTCCAGGTGTCTGTCAGGTGCTTGGGGTCTGAATTCCTCTGCTTCCACTCTCAGCCACCTGTTGACCTGGTTGAATGACTCTGCTGGTCGTGTGGTGATGAACCTCCAATCACTTTCATCCTCTGAACTACTGTCAGAGTCTCTTTCTTTGTGTTTTTCCTGCCTTCTCCTCTTCCTGTCTGTGGCAGGTTTTCTCATTACAGTTGTCTTTGTCGCCTGTATTTCCTCTTCCATAGGCAAGAAGTCACAGGGCAGTAACAGGTTCCTGTGCAGGACTCTGTTCTTTCCTGGGCCCGTCTCAGGTCGTACCACATAGACAGGACCGTCTTTGTATTTTCTCTCAGTTATAATGTGAATTTGCTCCTCCCAGTAGGACCTGAGCTTCCCTGGTCCTCCCTTGTCCCTGACATTTCGTACCAACACTCTGCACCCTGGCTGTAGTTCAGCTCCATAGGTCTTTCGGTCATAGTGCTTCTTTGCCCTCTTTTGCTCTCTTTGAGCAGTCTCTGATGCCAACCTGTATGCCTCTTGCATACACTTTCTCCACTTGCTTGCGTACTCACTATGTGAAGTACTGTCATCACTTGGTGTCAGGCTGAACATAAGATCTACAGGTAGTCGGGGATTTCTGCCATAGAGAAGGTAGTATGGGGCATAACCGGTCGCTTCACTGCACGTACAGTTGTATGCATGCACAACTTTGGCTAAAGAGCTCTTCCAATCTGACTTGGCTTCCTGTGTCAGGTTTCTCAGCATTGACAGGAGGGTCCGATTAAATCTCTCAACCTGACTGTTTCCAGCTGCATGATAGGGTGTTGTATATGTGACCCCTGGATCCCAGAATACTGTTCCAGCCTGGAAAACAGCTTGTTTTCGAACTTTTTGCCCTGGTCATGATGCAACTTAGCAAGAAAGCCAAACCTTAGCACAAAGTCTCCAAAGATCTTTTCAGCAGCTGTTTTTGCTGACTTGTTGGTACATGCATACGCCTGAGCAAAGCGAGTGAAGTGATCCATGACCACTAGAATATACTCATATCCTCCTTTGCAACTTTCTAGGTGTAGGAAGTCGATCGACACCATCTCAAATGGGTATGTAGTGACTATATTAACTAGTGGTGCCTTGGTCGGCTTGTTTGGTCGCTTTCGTTTCAGACAGCTGCACTCTTTTGTTACATAGTGGTCCACATCCCTTTGCATATGAGGCCAATAGAATCGATCACGAATCAAGCTGAGTGTCCGCTCAACTCCAAGATGTCCCATCTCATCATGTAACTCCCTGAAGATGAGCTAATGGAATGTTTTTGGTAACACTAACTGATCCCGAACTGCTGTTTTCCTGTACAGGACACCCTCTTTATTGACATATAGCTTGTTTTTCTCCCTTGCTAGGAGAGACATATCATCACGACGATCTTTTCCTCTTATTTGGGGCCACTGTCCTGACATGACATATTCACAAACTTTGCCAATGACTGGATCATCTTTTTGTGCTTTCTTTAACTTGTCTGTGGAGATTTGTGGCACTGGGGATGTCACTCGTTCTTGTTCTACATCAGCACAAGCTGCAGCGATAGTGATTGGACACATCCAGGGCTCATGTTCCTGAGATTGAAGTTGGAGTGTCTGTGTGACAGCTGTGATTACCTCTGGATCCATTTCCTGTGAGCATGTGTGCATGTACTGTTCCATGTCGAGCAGCATCCGTGAGAGGCCATCTGCATCTCCATTGACTTTTCCAGGCCGATACTTGATAGAGAAGTTGAAGTCTGCTAACAGCAATCCACCTGTGTGTCATTGCATTTAGTTTGGCTGTGGTCAAACCATAGGTTAAAGGGTTATTGTCCGTGTAGACTGTGAATGCAGGTGCATAATACAAATACTCACGAAACATCTCACAGATTGCCCACTTCATTGCCAAGAACTCCAACTTCCCAGAATGAAGGTGGTAGTTCTAATTTCCTGCTTTTAAACTCAGATAAAACTGAAGTTATTGTACTTGGCCCCACAAATCTTAGAAACATGGTGTCTAACCAGATCCTTACTCTGGATGGCATTACCCTGACCTCTAGTAATACTGTGAGAAATCTTGGAGTCATTTTTGATCAGGATATGTCATTCAAAGCGCATATTAAACAAATATGTAGGACTGCTTTTTTGCATTTACGCAATATCTCTAAAATCAGAAAGGTCTTGTCTCAGAGTGATGCTGAAAAACTAATTCATGCATTTATTTCCTCTAGGCTGGACTATTGTAATTCATTATTATCAGGTTGTCCTAAAAGTTCCCTAAAAAGCCTTCAGTTAATTCAAAATGCTGCAGCTAGAGTACTGACGGGGACTAGAAGGAGAGAGCATATCTCACCCATATTGGCCTCTCTTCATTGGCTTCCTGTTAATTCTAGAATAGAATTTAAAATTTTTCTTCTTACTTATAAGGTTTTGAATAATCAGGTCCCATCTTATCTTAGGGACCTCATAGTACCATATCACCCCAATAGAGCGCTTCGCTCTCAGACTGCAGGCTTACTTGTAGTTCCTACGGTTTGTAAGAGTAGAATGGGAGGCAGAGCCTTCAGCTTTCAGGCTCCTCTCCTGTGGAACCAGCTCCCAATTCAGATCAGGGAGACAGACACCCTCTCTACTTTTAAGATTAGGCTTAAAACTTTCCTTTTTGCTAAAGCTTATAGTTAGGGCTGGATCAGGTGACCCTGAACCATCCCTTAGTTATGCTGCTATAGACGTAGACTGCTGGGGGGTTCCCATGATGCACTGTTTCTTTCTCTTTTTGCTCTGTATGCACCACTCTGCATTTAATCATTAGTGATCGATCTCTGCTCCCCTCCACAGCATGTCTTTTTCCTGGTTCTCTCCCTCAGCCCCAACCAGTCCCAGCAGAAGACTGCCCCTCCCTGAGCCTGGTTCGGCTGGATGTTTCTTCCTGTTAAAAGGGAGTTTTTCCTTCCCACTGTAGCCAAGTGCTTGCTCACAGGGGGTCGTTTTGACCGTTGGGGTTTTACATAATTATTGTATGGCCTTGCCTTACAATATAAAGCGCCTTGGGGCAACTGTTTGTTGTGATTTGGCGCTATATAAAAAAATTGATTGATTGATTGATTGATTGATTCGCTCCACCAATTTCAACATTGTCCTCAGATGATGTGATGCAATGTCCTGCTCTTCATCACTAATCACACTGTCAATAGATTCAGTAATTATTCTGATTAATGCTCGTCTTGTTGTGACATTTCCCAGTTGGATCTTAGGTTCAACACACACCTCCTTCAGTTGAGCCAGTTGCAGAAGCCAAAGTCTCTGAAATACAGTCTCTGCCAACTCCTCTAAATCCATTGTGTGTGATGTAGCTGCGCCCCCGACACTGCGTGTCCCCACTGTCAATCAAAAGCAGTGCCCGTCTGCACTGAAGTCACACAGAGCCCGACGTTAATCATCCCAGTGGTGCCTCCAAGTTTGTTGCACACTTGAACAAAATAAACGGGACTTTTCAAGCGTGCGTTGATTTTTAAAAACAACAAAACTTTATTTCTTCATAACACTTGCTGCTGCGCTTCTCGCTTCTCTCCGCAGGATCCCTCTGCAACTATCGTGCCTACCCAAAAATACATCAGAAAGGTGCTGCCAACGTGCACCAACAGACAATAAGTGACAGTAAATATTACATCATCACAATAAAAATAAATGAGAAATGAGGGTGACAAAACAACAAATGAAAATGAGGGGTATGAAAATGAGGGGTGTTCTCTATTCACGGTATGAAAATGAGGTGTGTTCCCACACTAAGCTTCACTAAAAGACCCAGAATTTAGATTAAGTTGAGGCTGCAGCCCATACTGTTTCCTAATAAAATGAATTAAAAGAGTAAAAAGCATAGAAACATACTATGCCAGTATGCTAGTCATACGAAAGGGAAAATATGTCTGGACTTGAAAATCTCCACAGAATCTGACTGTTTTATTGATGCAGGGAGATCATTCCACAGAACAGGTGCATGATAAGAGAAAGCTCTATGACCCGCAGACTTTTTATTCACCCTAGGGACACAAAGTAGTCCTGCACCCTGAGAATGCAAAGCCTGGGCTGGTACGTAAGGTTTAATTAGGTCAGCTAGGTAGGGAGGTGGCAGTCCGTGAAGAATTTTATGGGCTAGTAGTAGAACCTTAAAACCTGATCTCACTGGGACAGGAAGCCAGTGAAGAGATTCCAAAATGGGTTTAATGTGGTCAAACTTCCTGATTCATGTCAAAACTCTGGCAGCAGCATTTTGAACCAATTAGAGACCCCGAATGCTGGACTGTGGTAAAACAGAAAATAGAACATTGTAGTAGTCCAATCTAGAAGAGACAAATGTATGAATCAGGGTCTCAGAAATCAGCCATAGACAGGATGGGACAAATCTTCCTTATATTTTGCAGGTGGAAGAAAACAGTCCTCATATTATCTCTAATGTGGAGGTCAAAGGACAACGTAGGATCAAAAATTACCCCAAGGTTGCTCACTTTGTCATTGTCATGAATGACACACAAGCCTAGGCCAAGCGTTAGGTGGTCAAATTGATGCTGATGTCACACTGGACCAAGACCCATCATTTCAGTCTTATCAGAGTTTAAAAGTAGGAAGTTGCCAGACATCCAGCTTCTCATTGATGCAAGGTAGTCTTCTAAGGATTTTATGTAGATGAGATTACCAGCAGTTATTGGCATGTATAACTGAGTACCATCAGCATAGCAGTGAAAGGTAACCCGGGGCCAGAAGCACAGAAGGCCCCCCCAAGTCCCAAGACTCCCCCAGGACAATTTTTTTTAAAATTTATTTTCATTTATATAGCGCCAAATCACAACAGAGTTGCCTCAAAGCACTTCACACAGGTAAGGTCTAACCTTACCAACCCCCAGAGCAACAGTGGTAAGGAAAAACTCCCTCTGAGGAAGAAACCTCAAGCAGACCAGACTCAAAGGGGTGACCCTCTGCTTGGGCCATGCTACAAACATAAATTATAGAACACTTCACAGAACAATTCACGGACGAATATACAAGAAATGCTATTGGTGCACAGGACAGGAGGATTGCCAACACGAATACAATTCCCATCTCTGGATGGAGCTGCACCTTAAACAGAGAAAAAACATAATCAGGCATTAGAAAGACAAAAAATACTGTATAATTTGCCAGCATTAAACAACAAGAAAAACAGAAATACTAAGGTGATCGCCGGCCACTAGCCCTAAACTTCACTAAAAGACCCAGAATTTAGGTAAAGTTGAGGCCGCAGCCTGCTCCAATTACTAATAAATGAATTAAAAGAGTAAAAAGCATAAAACAAAACTGTACCAGTATGCTAGCCATATGAAAGGGAAAATAAGTGCGTCTTAAGTCTGGACTTGAAAATCTCCACAGAATCTGACTGTTTTATTGACACGGAGATCATTCCACAGAACAGGGGCACGATAAGAGAAAGCTCTGTGACCCGCAGACTTCTTATTCACCCTAGGGACACAAAGTAGTTCTGCACCCTGATAACGTAAAGCCCGGGCCGGTACGTAAGGTTTAATTAGGTCAGCTAGGTATGGAGGTGCCAGTCCATGAATAATTTTATAGGTTAGTAGCAGAACCTTAAAATCTGATCTCAATGGGACAGGAAACCAGTGAAGGGATGCCAAAATGGGTGTAATATGGTTGTACTTTCTGCTTCCTGTCAAAAGTCTGGCTGCAGCATTTTGAACCAATTGGAGACCCCTAATGCTAGACTGCTGTAGGGAAAAAACCACAGGATGAATATATTAATGTTTTGGAATATTGAAAATGATCACTTATGGATAATTTTACACCGGGGGCACCACCTAGTTCAAAGGATAGGTCCTTCTGAGTTTAAACATTCATTAATTGATTAGCCTCAATTTAATTAATCAGTCTCAGTTTAATTAATCAGTCTCAGTTTCCAAAGGATAAGCCCCGCAGGTCAGATCCGACACCCTCTGTAAAACCATACAAAAATCACAGACAACTTCACACGTTTAAGATATTTATTTAACTCTAGCAGGAGTTAAACAACAGGACATATCATGGTGATCAATTTATGACAACCTTCGAGGAGTAATGATTATGTGATGTTCAGATAATTTGGTTTCGTAGCGTGAGCTTTAGGAGTAAGATTCATCCTAATTTAACAGGTAATTTACTTTGGTATTGTTAACCTGAGAGAAGATTAATGATTTTGAATAGAGTTAAATAAAGCCACTCTGTTTATCTGACAACATAGCCCGGTCTTACTTGCACAGTGCAGCGAGTCTCTGTGAGGTCCGATGCTGGAATCGTCTGGTTCAGTTGACGCTCTGTCTGCCACACAGCTTCGCCAGGGACCTTGAAAAATAGGCTCTGCCGGTCCGACCCGCTTGGTCTCGTCAGTGGTGGGAATGATTTCTGTTATTACGGTGCTGTGATTTTGCGGTGGCAGTTCAAGTCGCTGTGGACGTCTCAGCTGACCTGGATGTTTTTCCTCTGCAGCGCTCGGGAGTATGGCTCGTCAGAATAAAGGATTGAGCATCTTTATTCTCTATCAAAAATCAAAAATTTGTCTTTCATCATCATCTTTTTGGAAGCTTGGTTGATTCAGAATTCAATGCAAAATTAGCTGACTTTAGAAGAAAAATGTTCGTGAAAGTAATTTGGAGTTTGAAAAAGAAAAAAGGTTTTAATTTGAAAATTCCAAAAAGGAAGTTAAATGCGCTGGCGCATTTACTTGACAAAGGTTGCAAAAGTTATCTGTCGGAAAAATGAAGTTCTTGTTGGTACGCCGAACAAGAATGAGTCTTAAGTAGCACGTGGCTTTAGACAAACAGTCATAAATCTTGACGGCTTTCTGCGCGTCTTTAGACTCAAGGAAAAGAAGAGAGAGGAGAAGAGTAAAGAGGTAAGCGAAGCAGGAGAAGCAAGCAAATGTAAAAAGCATAATATTTAGTCAATTTCAACCAGCAAAACTTTGCCATAATCGGTGAATCAAGAGTACTCCTTCAGTGAGCTGTTTTCCTTTGAGTTTAGTGTGAAAAACATCTTTTCAGGACTTTTGCTGAAGAAGGTGTCTTTCTGTGGAGGTTTTTTTTATGTGAGAGGGGAGTTGAGTTGCATCTGGTTTGGGGAGCTGATAAGAATTCACAGCTCGTGTGGAATGCTTTTTGGGCAATCTTAAATCTTGAAAGTGTTGGGTTTTGTTGACAGATCCAAGCCGTGTATTGCTTAAAATGTCTCCTCTTTGACACCTGGAGATATACCAGGCCTTGCTGTATGGGGTTTATCTTTTCTTTGAAGGAATCCAATGGCCCCATCTTAATGCAAGTTTAAGATGTTGGCTGTTTGATCACAGCTTTAAGCGGTAAACCAGAAAATACAACATTGCAGTAGTCCAATCTAGAAGAGATAAATGCATGGATCAGGGTGTCAGCATCAGCCATAGACAGGATGGGATGAATCTTCGCTATATTTTGCAGGTGGAAGAAAGCAGTCCTAGTAATATTTCTAATGTGGAGGCCAAAGGACAATGAAGGATCAATAATTACCCCAAGGTTCCTCACTCTGTCAGTGTGATGTATGACACACGAGCCGAGGCTGAGCGTTAACTGCTCAAATTGATGCTGATGTCTCACTGGACCAAGAACCATCATTTCAGTCTTATCAGAGTTTAAAAGAAGGAAGTTTCGAGACATCCAACTTCTCACTCCTGCAAGGCAATCTTCTAAGGATTTTATGTGAACGAAATTACCAGCAGTTATTGGCATGTATAACTGAGTATCATCTGCATAGCAGTGAAAGGTAATCCCTAAACGCCACAGTATGTGCCCAAGGGGTGCAATATAAAGGGAGTAAAGCAGAGGGCCTAAGACAGACCCCTGTGGAACCCCAAATTTCATGTCACTAAGGTTAGAGGTAGTGTTACTGTACAAAACACACTGAGAACGACTGGTCAAGTATGACGTCAGCCATGCAAGGGCACTCCCAGTAATCCCAAAATGATTTTCCAGCCTATCAAATAGAATATGATGATCCACAGTATCAAATGCAGCACTGAGATCTAACAGTAACAGAACTGTAGTGGTGTCCAAATCCATTGTAAGCAGAAGGTCATTCACCACTTTAGTGAGAGCCGTCTCTGTGGAATGATATTTTCTAAAAGCAGACTGCAGTGGTTCAAGAATAATTGATCAACAATGATTTTGCGGACAGTGATCTTATGTTAATGAGACCCAGTCTAAGGACCTCAGTGGTGTTGACAGTTGAACTGTTTGGGTTTAGGGGTGGTTCCAGAGTAGCATATATAAGATGCCTAGAAGTAGGTTTAGGTTTGGGACATTCCACGCGCGTTGTAGGTAGAAGACACGAAATCTTTGCTATTGCTGGAACAACCACTGGGCCATCCTCAATTTCAACATCATCCAATATAGTAATGGGTATTAACTTTGGAAAGCATATCCCACTATGATTTTTATGGACACAACTACGGAAGCAGGCCACAGTCTCAACTTGTTGAAACTCCCTCCCTGGCAAATAAACTGCACTATCACCATGGTGGATTTTCTGCACTAAATTCCCCGCTAAGCTAATGGATTCCATACGCACATTTGTCATAAGCCTTGCAGGGTCTCTAATCACCTGCTGCGTGGCCTGCTGTAGATTCCTAATGTTACCCTCCCTGTAGAGCTCTATCTATGTTCACAGATAAGATGGTGGCGCCTTCCCCAGTAGGGTGGAGGCCATCCGGCATCAGCAAGCCACGGCGGCCCCAGAACGAAGGCCAGTTATCAATAAAGCTAAAGCCTTGCTGTCTACAAAACTGTGCCAGGGACCTATTTAACAATGTCAGCCTGCTAAACACCTCATCAGTACCCCGGGAGGGGAGGGGACAAGAGACTATTAATCACAGCCAGCAAGACTCCCCCAAACTCCCCCCAGCCCCCAATCCACCCCCACACCCCGGACCCCACCACAAACACCAAAGCCCAAGATTGGGAGACCACCCAAATGAGAGCGGTGCAACACCTCACCCCACGGAGACCATGGCCACATCAACCCAGCAGCCCTCCACCCCCTAGCATCAACACCCGCACTCCCCACAACCACCCACCCCCCCAACAGGCCACGGGACCCTGGGCCCCACATGCCCCAGAGTATGACCCTGAGACCACGGCAGAAATGGTGAGGCAGACCACCCCCCCAGCCCAGAGTCCCCGACATCCCCAGCTACCTGGGGCCAGCCCCACGTACCATACTCACCCCTCCTACCAACCCCACCATAGTTGTTATAACTCATCTCCCTTGATGTGTACAACCCCCTAAGTGAGCAAGATAAAGAGTTGCATTAAAGGCAGGGCAGATAACGGCAGACTGCCAGGGGAGGACATGAGACACTGCTGCACCACAGCCTGCCCTGCAAACCCACTGCCGCCTAGTGACCTTACTCTAAATTAGTGAATGTGTTTGCTAAGTGTGTAGAAATAAAGTGTGCGCATTAAAATAGCAGGGCAGGAGTGGCGGAAGGAGATCACTGTGGGAGGCTGCAGTGCACAGCTGTGCCACAGACTGCCCTGCAAACCCATCTTCAACACCTGTCTGCAAATCTATATTAACCCTATAATATGCTAGTTAAAACCCAATATGATGTGCGTGCATGTACTAAGCTGGTGAAGTGCATTAAAAGGGTGTGACATGTGAGTCCCAACCTCAAGCAGCCGGCGGAAGGGAGAGGCGCTGTGCATGGAGCGGGCCACATTTCCACTGATGTGCATCGAGTCCTGAATGCATTGCTGAAATCCTAATGCATCCACAATTTCCATAAATGATTTGCAGAAGGGATCAGAAGGGTTATTTATATGAATGTTAAAGTCAACAATAATCAGAATGTTATCTGCACTCGTTGACAAGTTAGAGATGAATGCACCAAATTCATCTAAGAATTCAGAGTATGGGCCAGGTGGCCTATATACAGTGACAAAATAATACGGCTGATTTTTATTCTTCTGACCTTGGCAACACGTAGCATCATGGGCAGAGCAGAGAATCGGATGCTCAAATGAGTTATATTTGTGACCCCAAACAGCTAAGAAGCTAAACCTAGATTTATAAATAAGAGCAACACCTCTGCCTTGCTTTGCATCACGAGGTGACTAAATGTGTATGCCGGTGGGCAGGCCTCATTTAAGGGGAGGACAGCTCTAGGTTTAAGCCAGATTTCACATAACCCAATCATATCTAAGTGATGATCCATAATTAGATCATTAATCAGCAATAATTTTGAGGACAGTGATCTGTTTTAGTGATCTGTTTTAAAACCTCTGTGGGGTTGACGGATGGACAGTTTGAGTTTAGGGGTGGTTCCAGAGTAGCATATATAAGATGCCTAGAAGTAGGTTGAGCTTTGAGACATTCCACATGGGTTGTAGGTTGCAGACATGAAATCTTTGATATTGTTTGAACAGCCAACAGGCCATCCTCAATTTCAACATCATCCAATGTAGTAATGGTATTAAGTTTGCAAAGCATATCCCTTTATGATATTTTGGACACATCTACGGAAGCAGGCCACAGTCTCAACTTGTTTCTATCACTGTTACAAGCTATCATAAAAATCATAGACTGTTTATTTGTCAGTGTGCAAATTTTTAAAAGCAGCGGGGGTTCACATACTTATTTCCTCCACTGTATTTCTGTGATCCTTGTTAAGATTGTCACGTTAACTTTGGTTCGAAGAGACCCACTACATAATTCTAATTCTATAACTTTAACATTGTTTATCTTTTTTATTCTTTTGTTGTTTATCCTGTGTTATATTTTGGACTTTGATTGCATCGTGTTTTGTGGTTGCACCACAAGGTGGCACATTTACCCAGGTAATTTAACAAGTCACTGAAGAAGACATAATGTGTTGCGTGGTTGGTTACCCAGGTAATGTAAGGAAAACAGTAACAGAAGAAGATGTAGTGAATGGAGAGGCATGGTGAGGAGGGATTTGAAGCACCAGATCAGTAAATACCACAGCCAGAGAAGTACACTGCAGTAAAAGTTGGAGAAGCTAATGGAACAGCTGTTTGTGAGTGTCAAAATAAAAACAAGTAAAACATTTTGCAGTGTCTGCCTGAGTTCGTGGGTGCAACATATCTTGGTGAGCCAGAGCCAGGGGGACAGTTCAAATAAAAGAGTGCCGCCAGGCATTACCGTGGAGGTAAAGAACTTTTCTCCTACAACGAACCTACAACAAACTGAATAAAGCTGAAATGGATGATTTAGAGACTCTTCTTGACCGCACCAGCACAACCCTTTGTCAGCTAAGCAGGGACCGGATAATGGAGGTGTTTAAAATACCTTAAATACATTAAGGATGATGAAACTATTGCCACCAAAAGACTATCGAAAAGCCACTTGGATGTTGTTGAACGTAAAGCAGAGCTTGACGAAGCATTGCGCATTGTTAAAGGACTGTTAATGTTCACGGAAGACAAAATGTCGGACGGCAGCACTAGGGGAGAGCGTGAAGTGAGTGACGCAGCTGAGATGAGGTTAAAATATTTGGAGCTTCAGCAGTCCTGCAAAGCCCTGAATGCGGAAATAAGGTGCACTGAGGAAAAGCTGAACATTTTGGACATGCCCACAGTCAGTCCCATCTTAGAACTGGCATTAGCTAAGCTTCCAGAAGTGACTATCTGCCGAAAGTTTTGGATCTGGGGTCAGGTCGGTGAGGGAGGGCAGGGTGATAAGCTGTCCTTCACAAATCTCATGCACCAGATAGAGAGTGGACTCCACAAGGGCCATGGTGAGTCTGAGGTCATCGAAGCAGTAATTAAAGTCATAAGTCCAGGCTTGAAGCTGCGTGATATGCTGGAAATAAAGAGTGATCTGACACTGTCACAGCTAAAAATAATATTAAAGGGACATTACATTACAAGATGATCCATCAAATCTGTACCAAAAGCTAATCAGCATCGCTCAAGAACCAAAAGAGCCAGCACAAGACTTTCTGTTCAGAGCTATTGAACTAAATGACAGACTCTTTTTTGCATCCAAGGACAGAGTCTGAGGAATATTACAGTCTTGACCTTGTGAAAAAGAAATTTCTTAGATCAGTTGGAACATGACTACTCATTGACAATATCAAATACCAGATAGACTGTTAGACAACCCAGATATAACTAATGAAACCTTGATTAAAAAAAAACAAAAAACAGAAGCAGCTAACCTTGAGGCAGAAAGGCTCAATAAGTTAAAGAGGATCAGCACAAAAACTCCAAGGGTGAGTGATTTACAGACAGCCAACAACAGTTGGGACACTCCATCAGACCCCAAGTAGGGCAAAAGTTCAAAACCTGAGAAGAACAGCACAGAACTTCTCGCAGGGCAGCTCACCTCCCCCCTGACCTAACCGCAAATGAAAAACCTAATTTACCTACGGGTACGAATAAAGGAACCTGACCTGACCTGACCTGAGCCTGAAGTGCAGTCTTTGGTGAAGGAGCTTCAATCAGAAGTGGCTGAAATCAAACACTTGATCTTTACTTCCTTGACCACTGGAAAGCCACAGTACACCAAGCAAATGAGAGAGACTAAGGACAGCCACAAAAGAGGCTGCCGAACCTGTCAGAAAAAAGGAGAAGGAGAAAACTGCAGCCACCGCTTTAAGTGTGATCAGCTAGGCCATGTTTCCAGGGGATGCAGAGCTCTGCGGCTGTTGCAGGGAAACTCCAGAGGGCCACTGCCATGGGACCAGCAGTGACCCAGTCTACACCAACAGAGTCCCACCACTGTCACTACTGTCTAAAGAAGGAGTGCACAGGAGGAAAGCTCCAAACATGCGCAGGTTGTTCAGTCACAACATACTGCTCCAAAACATGTCAGAAGTGCCAGTGGAAGGAACACATACCCCTTTGCAAGGCAGTCAGAGTAGTTGAGCAACACTTTGTAGAGGGGGGAATGCAAAAGCAAAAGCTGCCCTAAATATCCCAAGTTGATTATCTCACAGCAAAACAAGGTAGAAGACTGATCAAGCTGATAGTCCAAAGGAAAATGGTGAAATGTATATTTAATGGGGTGCCAGTTACAGCACTCTGGGACACAGGTGCTCAAGCAACAGTAATAAATGACAAGTGGCGAGCAGAGCACTTACCTGACAGCTCCATAAGACCCATACAAGAACTATGAGGGCCAGAGCCATTATATGGACATACAACCATTCAGACCAAGATAACCTTTGTGGGATGGGATGGGTACCAATGGGTCATAGGCCTCCAGTGTTAATCTGCTAGTCCCAGTGCTTGTTTCCAGTGATCCTAATGTGGCAAAAGATGCTATCATAGACTTTAACATCATAGAAGACGTGATCAATGAACAGCTTAAACAACAGAAAGGTGTTGCATCCGGTGATAGTGCTACAGAAATGATTAGTGTGGCTTTTGATATTGACCCTGGTGCTGCCAAGACTTTTGTTCAGCTGATACACACCCACCAATCAACACGTGAGGAAGTAACAGTAAGAAAAGGCAAGAAAACAGCTGTCATACACCCAGGTGAAGTCGCCACAGTTAAATGTCACAAGGTCAAAATGACACAAGAAATCTGGACTTTCATTGACTTTCATTGGCATTGTGTAACCTACGCACAACCTTTGTTCCTGCAGCTGGCGCTGCGTCAGGATTTTTAAACTGCTGAAAAATTTGAATGAATGCCGCCAAAAACCTCAATTCGTTCGTATTTCCTTTTGCTGTCGTTCTTGGCAGTTATTTATCGTTTGCTTAGTTTTTGTAACATTAGCGTTTAGTTTGACTTCGTTCGACCTGCTGAATGTTTTCACACAGTACAGAAGGCGGTTTGTGAGTGTTGTTGTGGAGGAGAGATGCAGCTGCTTCCTCCAGGGCGGAGCTGGTGTACGGTGTGGGGCTTCTGCCGCTGTGTGTGTGAGTGGGGCTGCTGTCATGCCATGATGCTGGTCGGCCAGGAAGAATTTGTCAGCCTCCTCCTCCAGTGCGCAGCAGTCCATGGTGTTGTTCCAGTGCTGCACGCACCTGAGGAGAGAGTTGCTGCACAAAAAGTCTGACTGGCGTCCTGTCAGGAGCTGCACCACTCTGTCCATGAACTCTGAATGGCGTGCTGTCCTGCAGCCTGTGCAGAGAGAAGAGACTGCTGGCCCTTTCAGTCTGACAGTTCAAACGTTTTGAGGAAGTGATCCTTGATCACTGCGTATTTGTTTGCAGCAGGGTGGGGGGAGCTTTGCAGGAGCGTGATTAGCCTTGTTTCTGTTGCACTGCTGAGTGCCGACACGATCCTTGGTCGCTGTGTATTTGTTCGCAGCAGGGAGGCTTTGCAGGAGCATGATCAGCCTCGTTTCCATGTAGCTGAGTGCCGACATGACGTAATAATATTTTGTGTCATCTGCGGTGATCAGAGCGAACTGCAGCTCAGGTTGTGCAAGCCAAGCAGCAGTTTACAGAAGCATCACTTTAAGCATCAAGTGTGGAAAAAGTTTCAGCTCGTTGCCTTGGAGCTGAGGGCCATGACAATGTAATAATATTTTGTGTCATCTGCGGTGATCTCTCAGTGCGAACTGCGCGGCGGTTTGTGCAATCCTGGTGGCGGTTTACAGAAGCATGACTTTGAGCATTAAGTGTGGAAGAAGTTCCAGCAGCAGCAGACATTCTCATGTGAACAGCTTTGATCCACAAAGATGTGACATATAAAAAACAGAAAACCCAGTGTGATTGCAAATGGCTGCTTTTCAGTCGCTGAATCATGTACGAGGCAGTCCTTTTGTGCGCGCACGTGTGCACTACAACACATCCAAACACTGGATGCATTCATCCAGAGTGAATCACCTGGAGAGAAGGTGAACCGCGTGTATGTGTGTGTGTCTGGTCCACGTACACAGCGTCTGTGCGTGCGTGATCGGAACAGGTAATCCAACCTTCTCATGCGTGTGACTGACTGCTTGATCACACAGCTGTAGCGCTGGTGATCAGAAACACCAGGGTTTTGAAAAAAAGCAGAGAGAGAGACAGCACGATCCCCCCCCCCCACCACTCTGTCTCACTTACAGTGCTGAAACAAGAAACGGTAAGTTTTAAGTTTGCTTGTGACTTTAAATGGCAATATTTTCTACTTTTTTTAGAGATGACACAGAAGGACTCTGAACTTTCCGATCTGATGTTCCCAGCCCTGACAAGGAAGCAGTCTGTCCCGCTGTACATCTGGAAACCTGACTGCCGCTTGCTTTAGGGCCCCTTCACACATACTGCAAATTTGGTCGAATTGTGCATTAAGTGCGGATGAAGCAGGAATCGTATACAAACCGTGTAATTTTGTAGCTGCCTCTAATGCCTCGTACACCTGTTGCTACAACTATTTGCACACATCAGCAGATGAAAGACAGAGTGTGTGTTGTGCGAGCCCATCAAACCCTCTCGCGGCAGGTGTCGGCCAAATTCCAGCTGACACGCACGAACATCTAATACCACTCGCATGGCACTTAGAAAATGTGTGGCCATTCACACTCTTGGCACGACAACAGAAAGCAGACAATCACTGTCATACTCGCAGTGAAATTTGTCTAAGTGCCCCACGAGTTTGGCTTTGGTGTGTGCGCTGAACTGACAGGAGGTGTGGCTATAACAGAAGCGGCTGTGGAGATTTGTCATTCTGGACATCCCAGCTGAACAGTACTGTGTTTGGACAGACATGGACTAACAACTGACCACTGTGACGTGCGTGTGTCTGTTTGCTGTCATCAAGTGGACATAAATAAAAACATATATCACTGTGGTGACGGGCTGCAGCAAGCAAGTGAGCGTGCGCACGGCGCGCACATGAACAGGCTGCCCCCAGGTTGAAATGGGCCGTCAGCTCATAACACGCAACAGACAATCTTACTGTCACATCACCCACATGAGCTCTGTTTCACATGATGCGGTGTCCTGCTGAGCACCATCCACAAGACACGCATGTCAGCAAGACATGCGCGGGCTGGCAGGACACGTGCCAGCAGATGTGGACATGAATGAGACAAGCGAACTGCTTCTCATTCATGTCATTTTATGACTGTACGTCAGTGACAATGGGTCATCTACAGAGGAACAGATGGATCATATTTGTATTGCCCGCTTGATGAGAGGGATTTATGCAATGTTTTTAAATATTGCGCTGTTTTTATTTTTTTAAATACATCCATGTGCTTCCTGATATGACACAGTATTCAGCACCTTTTACAGGACAGTGATGGTAGCTCACTTGGTAAAGTTTCTGACTGCAATCAGAGCTTTTGGAAGGCGGGGGTTCAAATCCCATGGGTGACATGTATTTTTTTTTCCAGCTGCACTAGCTGCTGGGGAAAAGCTGCTGTGTTTCCATGTGCACAGAACCGTCATAGCATGTATTTTTTTTCTTTGTTATTTATTTTTTACTTCACACCAGCTGCATGATGTGGTTACACTGGTGGTGCTGTATTCCTGCATGCATGAACCGTCACACCAGCATGGTGCAAGCCTGGAGTTGTACATATTCACACTATGTGTGAAGGGGCCTTTACTGTTTTGAGAATGGAGGGCATTTCTGCAATGCAAAAAAAAAAAAAAAAAAAAACCCGAAGGCAGAAGTGCGGCAAGCGCTACACACAACTGTACACATACATTAAAAGCAAACATACGTAGTTGCAAGCAACAACACGTGAAAAATGCTGACTATGTGCGCATTTCAGGTGTACAGACAGCAATTAGAGGTTTGGTATTTCAGAGATTTGAGAAATATTTGGCATGTATGGAGTGTGCATTTTTTGTTGGAGTATTTAGCGTGTGTGGTTAGTGTGGTGGTGTTTTTGTTTTGTAAAAAATGAGGCGACTTATGAATGTTGAGCAAGTGCTTCAGTTTTTTTATTTTAATTAGAGCAAAACAGAGTGTGCAGTGCATTGTTAGAGTCTGAACCAGACAATGAGGATTCTGATGATGAAGGAGATGATCCCTCTGTTGTTCTGGACAAGGAACCACAGCAGGTGGATCCACCGACATGTGCACAGATCTCCACAGTGGATCGGCTGGGGCGTCTCTCCTTCCAGCTTCTCTAGGACTCAGGTGCTACAGAGCTCCATCCCAGCGCCAAGTCCTGGAAGGCAGAGAAGGATGCAGATACACACACTGCTCCAGCAGTGGCTCCAGGTGCGTTTCGTTTAAAGCGTGGAGATTAACGTTAGCGTTGGATTTGTTTTGTTCCTCTTTCATTCCTTTTGCGCTCTTGATTCGCAGGCTCTTCAGTGATGGGAAAAGTCAAAAGCTTATTCGTCCAACTTTTCTCAACGGTTTCTGAATTTTTTTACTTTTTATCTTCATTCAGGAATGGCCGTATGCCGTGTGACCGGGCCATTAATTCACCTAACCCTCACATGTATGGAGGAAGCCAGAGTGAACCCACAGAAACAGGAGGAGAACATGCAAACTCCACACATCCCAGGACCTTCTTGCTGTGACAGATGCAGTTCATACAGATGTGATATTTAGTCTGTAATTTCTGGACCTTGAAAAGTAAGTCCCTTGTTTTCACTCAGGGTCACCACAGCAGATCCAATGTGGATCTGCAAGTTGTTTTAGCACAACTTTCATGCCAGATTGCCTTCCTGCCGCAACACGACATTACTGAGAGGGGTGGGGTTTGAGCCAGGAACCTTCCCAAGCACACTAACCTTTTTTTCACCACCCCTGGACTTTCTTGTGACAGAAGAATTCAAGCTTTTGTGTCTCAGTGTGATCAACTGACATGCTGCACTGTCTGACTTATTAATTTTAAACACTATGTGTGCTGCAGCCAAAGTGGACAGAAAACAAAGTGAAGCTGAAAAAGTGCAGCTTCACTGCTCTGACAGCATATGTCTTGCTTGCATAGTTTCACTGAAGGATGAGCAGACTGCTGTCTGTTGTTGGGGAATTACTGAAACTGCCAAAGCAAATGAAATTTGAATCTGCTGTTGGAGATATATCAGCAGTCTCGTAAATGACTTAATTTATTTGGCTATCGTGGCCGAGCACAGTGTGGAAAATCCCAAAACAAATGGAAAAGCAAAGGATCCAGCAGCAACTGGTTTCTCAGGTCTCACCGAATGTTGTAATTGTGTCAAATACTCTTACTGCTGAATGAATTCACTTTTTGTGACAATATTTGTATGTTATTTCTTCACTTTTTCAGATGGAAAATGTAACATTAAATAAGATATGTAATGTCAGACAACTACACATCACTGAATCAATTCTTTATGCCTTTCGTCAAAGAAAATTAAATTCATGAATCCACGTAGAATATGATTCTGAAGAAAATATAGTAAAGCAAAAGTTGAATCATTTGTTCTTATGGCCACGGTGAAATAATTATCAACCTAAAACAAAAGAATACAAACCAAATATTCTCATAATGTAGCGATTTGCAGTGCGTCCAAAAAGTATTCACAGCGCTTCACTTTATCCATATTTTATGTTACAGCCTTATACCAAAATGGAGTAAATTCATTTTTTTTCCCCCTCAAAATTATATGTGCGAAGCGTCGCGTAGCGGCGTGAAGCTCACTCATGGTACAGGAAGTCCCAGACAGGAAGTGACAAAATTTGAGTCCACAGTGAGACAGGAAATATCAAACACTTCCTTGATCGACACTTCTGAGACTGACAGATGAGATCCCATGGAATCTCGCGGGAACTCAGTGGCAAGTTCACACTCAAACAGAAAGTGCCAAATTTTGAGCCCACAGCGAAACAGAAAATGTCAGATGTTGAACACTTACTGGCATGGGTGGAGCTAGATCAGAGGCCAGGGTTGCACTGGAATCTCATGAAATCTGATTGGACACAGATGATTGATATGTCATGGCACCGTATGTCTAGTTGAAAAGAGCTGCATTTTGAAATCAGTGAGTCATTTTGACTACTAGGTTCATCCTGTCCAATAGTTGGTGCTGTGTTCTGAAAGAGGAACTGCCAAATTTTGAGCCCACAGTGAAACAGGAAATGTCAAATATTGAACCCTTCCTGGCATGAGCTGAGCTAGGGTGGCACTGGACACCCTGAAATCTGATTGGACACCCCAGGTGCCACCCCAGATAATTGACATATCACGGCACTGGACATCTGGTTGAAAAAAGCCAGCTGCTTTTTGAAATCGGTGACACATATTGACTACTAGGTCCCTCTTGGATAGTAGTTGGTGCAGTGTACCACAAAAAGTTTTAATCAACCTTAGTAGAAGAAAAATCTTTGAGCCAGAGCTATATTTTTATTTAATTTATATCATGGTGTAGAGATTTGCTTTCAGTTTGAGTTTAAGGAAGATCATTTTAGAAATTTTTATTTTTTATATTTTTTGTATTTGAAATGGCATAATTAAAATGTGTGAAATACCACGTGTTCCAATACTTTCGGAAAGCACTGTATCCTAACCTTATGATGAGTGCAAAATGGGTGTGGTATTATTACTGTTTTGTTTAAGAATGTTTAATTTTCCTTGTTGCTGCACATTGTGTGAAATCACAGTCATGTAGATCATATCAAGAGAGATATAATATTTGGCTTCAGTATTGAGATAGGATCATTTGGCTATATTGTGCAGCCCTGTTGCCAACTAGCTGAAAAGTCTGAATATTAATTTACATTTTTTAGGCTGGAAGTGGGGATTTAATAACATTGTATCATTGTACGTCATGCTGGGAGTACAAACACTGGCTTATTTTTTCATAGTGTCAGTTGAGAATGAAAAGACAGGGCGATAAGATATATGACTTCTTTGGAAAGAGAAGCAAATCAGGCACAGATCAGGCAAAGACAGAACTCAGAGATGGTGAGAACTTTCCAGGCATGTGAGATGCAAATCAAGAAAAATGCTTGAAATGGCAGGGGGATAAGAGGGCTGTAGTTGGGGGGTCTTGGAGCTGAATGTTTTTAGCCATGCTAATGCTCCACAGAAGTATTTACTGAAAATAAAGTGTGAAGGACCTAAATGAGATGGTGAGGACTTTCCAGGCATGTGAGATGCAAAAAAAGAAAAATACTTAAAATGGCGGGGGTTTAAGAGGGCTGTAGTTGGGAGGTCTGGGAGTTGAAGGTTTTTAGCCATGCTAATGCTACCCAGAAACATTTCCTGAAGAAAAGTTTCGCCAGGCACTCATTGATCTCAAACTTTCTCACGAACTGATTCTACGGAACAGTTTTGGGGACCAAACATCCAGACTCCCTCCTCCCTTGAGCTCTGTACCTGCTTACCTGCTGCACTCACCTGTCTTCACACGGAGGAAGTGACCCAGAAAGCGCGGGAAACGCGGAGGTGTCCTTGTAAAAATTAAGGCTCACTGGAGGTCCAACCGTGGAATTGTCCCTCTCTTCAGGACTCCTGGATTCCCAGTAATTAGAAGATCGTAGGGTTACGATGGATCCAGCCCGTGTTCCCTGCACGTTTGGACACTGGCCTGCGTCATCTACCGCTTGCAGCACCTCAGCTCAAACGTTGGGCGAAGCGCCGCAGGGTGGATTTTGGCGCCCTCCGGCCGCTGTGCCGCTGCTCCTCGCGGGTCTGTGAAACTGTGTCATTACGCCTTGGCCTGTTGAATGCTAGATCGCTAGCTAACAAAACGTTTTTATTGAAAGACTTCTTTACATCGCGCAAACTGGATATAATGCTGCTCACAGAGACCTGGCTCCAAGTAGGTGAGTCTTCACCTTTCTCCGAGCTTTTACCCCCTCTTTACTTTAGTATGCCTCGGATGACTGGCAGAGCCGGTGGGCTCGCTACTGTATATAAAGAAAGCTACACCTGTCGGAAGGTACCGGCAGATCTGTTTTCCAGCTTTGAACTGCAGACTTTTGTGATAAGCTCTGATACTCCAGTCCTGTGCGCACTGGTGTATCGCCCTCCATAACCAAATAAAGACTTCATTCAGGACTTTACTGCCTTTGTGGCCAGCTTATCATTGAATTCCGATCACTTTCTGATTGTTGGGGATTTTAATATCCACGTCTGTTGCGAATCCAAGCCGATGGTTAAAGACTTCTTGGATTTGATTGACTCTTTTAATTTGACTCAGTCTGTGTCAAGCTGTACGCACGAGAAGGGGCATATTTTGGATATTGTGCTCTCTTTTGGTCTTAATCCTAATATAATTGAGATTTGTGAACCCCACTTCTCTGATCACTTTACTGTTTTATTCTCTGTAGCGTTGTCTCGGAGCGTGGTCAGTCCGTGTGCCACGGCGTGCCGGGTGCGCACATTCAATAGTGAATCAGCCACCCTGTTTTCTGATGCTTTTCATGAAACGTATAGAAATGACTCAGATAACGCAACTCCCGATGAACTCCTTTCTTAGTTTAATGGTGCATGCACAAAGGCTTTGGACTCTGTGGCTCCTTTACGGCTGAAGCACTTAAAGCCCACGGCACAGCCTTGGCGAAACGAGCGCACTCGTGAACTGAGGCGCTCTTGTAGGCGTGCTGAGCGACAATGGAAAAAAGATCATCTTCACATTTCCTTGCAAATACTGAGGGACAGACTGTCTGAGTATCAGAGTGCAGCTAAAGTGCAGCTGGTATTTGAATTTGAAAAGTTGGAAGGGCCTAAATGACATGGTGAGATGCTGAAGAGCTTTGCTTGTTCATGTCTGCGACATACATACAGTATTATACAAGGAAACTCATATGTCTAGAATTTTTAAAAAATTGTTATTGTGTCCTACTTCCTCTGTAAGTTCCATCTTTATGTTCAATTTTAATTTAATTTTTTCAAATTATTTTAATTTATATAGCGCAAACTCACAAGAGGGTTACCTCAAGGCGCTTCACACAAGTAAAGTCTAACCTTACTAACCCCCAGAGCAGCAGTGGTAAAGAAAAACACCCTCTGAGGAAGAAACCTCAAGCAGACCAGACTCAAAAGGGGTGACCCTCTGCTTGGGCCATGCTACAGACATAAATTACAGAACTATTCACAAAACTAATATATAGGAAATGCTGTTGGTGCACAAGACAGGAGGGTCTCCAGCACAAATACCACACCCATCTGTGGATGGAGCTGCACCTTAAACAGAGAGAATAAACAGATCAGGCATCAGAAAGACACAAAATACAGTATAATTTGTCAGCATTAAACGACAAGAAAACCAGGAATGACTAAGGTGATCACCGGCCACTAGCCCTAAGCTTCACTAAAAGACCCAGAATTTAGGTACAGCTGAGACCGCGGCATGCTCCATTTCCTAATAAAATGAATTAAAAGAGTAAAAAGCGTAGAACTATACTATGCCAGTAAGCTAGCCATAAGAAAGGGAAAAGAAGTGCATCTTAAGTCTTGACTTGAAAGTCTCCACAGAATCTGACTGTTTTATTGACGCAGGGAGATCATTCCAGAGAACAGCGGTATGATAAGAGAAAGCTCTATTAGTGTTGCGGTTCAGGGACCTTCATTTTGGGGTACCTTGCATAAATTTAGAACAAGACAAAATGGGTATCAATTTGTTCCTTGAGATGTGCACTAATAGAATATTGAGGTTGTACTCGTGGAATATACTTTTTACATGATGAATTAACCCCTTGTTTGCGGCTCCCGTGAAAAACATGGTAATTACCAGAAAACACTGGGGCTGACATTTTCTGCTTTCATTTGGTGGATAAACATTCTTTTATCAATATATGGATTTATTTATAACCATTTTGTTGTGTGGGCCGCCGGAAGAGGAGGTACTGCTGGCCCACCACCAGAGGGCGCCCTGCCTGAAGTGCGGGCTTCAGGCACGAGAGGGCGCAGTCGCAGCACAGGAGCAGCCAGGGTGACAGCTGTCACGCATCACCTGCAACAGCTGTTACCACTCATCTGATCAGCAGGGGAATATCAGCAGGACGACGTCTCCACCTCTTTGCCGAGATATCGTTCTACCTGGAAGGTAACGTACTCAGCTAACTGTGTGACAGTAAACCTTCTTGTGACTTTGTGCGTTGTAACAGACTTCTTTTCCAACGAGAGGTGGAGGTAGTTTTCCCTGCCGTGCGGATTGCTGGGTGCAAACGCGCCCTCGTTTAATTGTCTCTTTGTTCCTCGCCAGCAGTATCAGGTCCGACACGCGGAGGCAGTGGCCACCTGGGAATTCGGGACTTGGCGGCTCCAGTATTCCCGGGGTCTGGTGGCGGAGGAAATCGTGTGGTTCCGGTTCTACTTTGGACGGACGTCTCCTATCTTCGAGCCTGCCCACACGACACCTTTTGTGATTTGGCTTTTTGTCCATTATTGTAATCTGTTGTATTTGTTGTGCCCATTCACAACAGTAAAGTGTTGTTATTTGACTTCCTCCATTGTCCGTTCATTTGCGCCCCCTGTTGTGGGTCCGTGTACCGACACTTTCCCAACACATTTGCCGTTTTTTTACTCATATTTATGATTTTATGATGTACTCTGGCATCATCTGCACCATTTTTTTTTATCCCTTTTTGGTTATAAAGGGACTCATAACAAATATTGCCATTTTAGTTCTGAAAATGGCAACTTACTGATAGACTGTTATGATATTTTATTCCTTGGGATATCTACCTGAAAGAAATGAAATGTTTTGATAAATGTGATTATTCTTTAAAATGGTGCATTAACCCCTTATTTATTGTAGCCACATACATAGTGAAAATCCGGAGCAATGGCCCTGCAAACTAAAATCAGAAAATTGAAGAACAACTGGATATATTGTTCAATTTACCTTCTTTAATTATCAAAAATTATCAAAAAGATTTTGATGTTGTGGAATGCACATTGGTACTGACGTGATCATTAACCCTTTCACTGCTGTAGTTGCTTATATATGGTCAACAAAATGCTTTACTAAATATCATCAATGTAAGCAAATATGACATTTTTAAAATTCAAGACCCCATCCAGAAAAATGCCAATAGCCATTTACCTTTTCGAATCTGGCACCAAATGTAAGTTTTAGTGCTACACTGATATGGTAGTTAGAGAGGGCTAGATTTGAGACGTTACCTATAAATGCGGATTTCTCTGTAAAGGAGTAAATATCAATACTAAGTATCTTGATTAAATCTGACTGTGTTTTGGGTTACCTGTCACCTTCCTTCCTCATCAAATATTACAAAAAACTTATAGTGCTCAATTATATCATCGTAGATGAAGAGTCTTTATCACTGATTTACATCAAGTTAGTATCTGTTACTTCATCCCCATCATCCACCTCATGCAAATTCTTTCTATTATTTGGATTTTGGCATTCTGAGCTACAGGAGCAGATCTCAATGCATTGAAGACCAGCCTGCAAGCATTGCCACTTCTGACCATTGCAACTTTTGTCTGTGCAGTACAAATGTGTAACATCCCTAACTTCGACTGGAGCCGACTCATTTTTGTACATAGTTGGTTGAAGTATATTGACATGGTTAGTATGCCATCCATGATCAATTGGGCTGACAGTCTCTGGTTTAGCAATGTGACTTTGACACCATATTCTGACCTAGTACAGGGAACGTAGAGCATGTTGTTCATAGGCATCTTCTGTTGGTGGAAGTTGAGAGGCTGGTTTGTCAGTTGTAGATGCAAGCTGAAACCTCAACTCATTCAATGTTGTAACGGTTCTGGCTTTTTTCCCATGCATTAAAAGGACAAACTCCCCTGCAGATTTAAGGAACAATTTTTCATCCTGAAGCGCACCTAGACCTATCAATGTCCCTGCATATTTCCTAAGGACAGTGAAGGCAGTCCGTTTTCCCAAACAAAACATTGCACTAGTACTGTCACATCCTGACAGTGCACGGACAGCTGGAAGGATTTTGCATACATCTTGGCCAAGATTGCTTGCTATCTCATGGACAGGGATGAAGCGTTCTCTGGTGATGTCCTGCCCTGAATGTCCACAATGCATGTAAACCTCAGATGTCAGCATATTCTGGCTCCAATAGTGCAGAAGTAATACCAATACATCGGTGTCATCACATCTCACAATGATTCTTGAATGCTGGTCAGACTGATGGACTGCATGCAGCAGAAGGCGGGTGTCTGCTTCTTCGTGTGTACATCTTAGCTCACTGACATCTGACACACCATTTCCACTCACAATTCTCACTTGCTCTCCATCTTTGAAACCTCTTGCAAGAATAATAGATTTCTCAGCTGGCAACAGTTCGCTTCCGTTTGAGCAAATATAATTAGAAATAAATTCAGCAAGGCTTGCCTTATTTGCTGATGATTTTAAGAAGCATCAATAGTTTGGTACATTCCTGTTTCCTTGAATGAGAACAGCAATGCCAGCATCTGTGTTTCCACGGCGGTCTCTCTCACATGATTTGATGCTCAGCTCCTTGTCATACTTGTGAAAAACTACTGTAACGACAGAAACCTCCATTTAATTTTAAGACGTAAGACCTACAAACTGTCATCTATTTCATGAATTTTCCTGTTTGTAGCACTTGAAATTCACCTGATATGACCACTACAAATTCCACTTTTAGGTCAAATTCTGTCAAATGTTACTTTAAATTGAGACTTCAAGGTCATCATGGCTTCACCTCATTGAATAAGAAACAAAAGACAGACAGTACAGCCATCTATATTTAATTGGTTACTCTATAATCATTATCCATTGAAGGCCATTTCAAGAAGAGCTGAAACTAGCTCTTGATGTGTACTTTGTCCTGTGAAATAAAGGGTTAATATTGAGTAGAAACCTATGAAAATGTTTCAAATCAGCAGGAAGGGGTGTACATGTCTGAAACTAAAGCAGAGGAAACATTAGATATGATTTATTTCCACCTGTTGGTGCAAAGTAGCAAACACAAACAAATGACATAAATTTTCAGAGTTTTCATGGTTGCCACATGTAAGGGGTTAATAAACATTGTAGAAAGTAGATTTGATGAGTACAACCTCAATTTCCTTATAGTAAACATCCCAACGAACAAAATGATACCTAATTTGTTTTGTTCTAAAGTTGTGCAAGCTAAATCCATTTTTAAGGCTCTTTTTGGGTCATAGCCGCAGCACTATATGACCCGCAGACTTCTTATTCACCCTAGGGACACAAAGTAGTCCTGCACCCTGAGAATGCAAAGCCTGGGTCGGTATGTAAAGTTTAATTAGGTCAGCTAGGTAGGGAGGTGCCAGTCCGTGAACAATTTTATAGACTAGTAGCACAACCTTAAAATCTGATCTCACTGGGACAGGAAGCCAGTGAAGAGATGCCAAAATGGGTGTAATGTGGTCAAACTTTCTGCTTTGTGTCAAAATTCTGGCTGCAGCATTTTGAACCAATTGGAAACCCCTAATGCTGGACTGCGGTAAACCAGAAAATGGAACATTGCAGTAGTCCAACCTAGAAGAGATAAATGCATGGATCAGAGTCTCAGCATCAGCCATAGACAGGATGGGACGAATCTTCATGATATTTTGCAGGTGGAAGAAAGCAGTCCTCGTAATATTTCTAATGTGAAGGTCAAAGGACAATGTCGGATCAAAAATTACCCCAAGGTTCCTCACTTTGTCAGTGTGATGTATGACACATGAGCCTAGGTTAAGCGTTAATTGGTGAAATTGGTGCCAATGTCTGACTGGACCAAGAACCATCATTTCAGTCTTATCAGAGTTTAAAAGTAGGAAGTTTATAGACATCCAACTTCTCACTGTTATAAGGCATTCTTCTAAGGATTTTATGTTAATGAGATAATCTAACATGGTTTTCTATGGATTAATTTATTGTGACCAGTTCAAGGCACATCTGTGCAATAATCATGCTTTTTATTCAGCATCTTGATGTTCCACATAATGGATGATCCTGGTAAAGGTAAAATGCTTGCTAACATGGATTTTAACAAATCTGTGAATGAAATTTGTGAGAAATATGTTTTTTGTGGTCAATCCAGTCATTCAGCAATCGTGGGAGAATAGTGGCTTTTAGAGGCAGAATATTCAGCTAACGAGGCTCATCTCTGAGCATGGTGCTAATTTCAAGAAGTTCAATATTTAGCAACAACAGCGTGGGGCAGTTTGTGTACAAGGTACTACTAGGACAAAGATTTTAGAGGCATGTTTGTAGTGAGGACGAGGCTGTTAAAAGCCCATTATCCGAGCACCTAGCAAGTACGAGGACAAGGCAGGCTATTTTGGACAGGCTATTTTGGCTCAGCCCTTTCACGCACTTCATTGTGACAATTCCACCTGCTTTGTGCGCAGGACACTGTGTAAAAAATAATTATTTTGTAGTGGATTCATTATTTTCTATCAGAGCTTGGCAGTTGAAAACATCTCTAATCGCTTCTGGAATCACAGAGGACTGTTTCATCTGGACCTTTTTTCCTCTCTCTTGCGCTGAGCTGGACAATGTATTTGGAATAGCTTAGAAGGCAAGTATTTTTATTGTAATAGCTTGGTAAAACAGTTGCATGTTCATTCCTTCTTTATAAGCAGCTATAAAAGGATTCAAAGGATTCAAAAGCAGTTTATTGTCATATGCACATAGGAACATGTTACCTGCACAATGAAATGTGTTTACTGCATTTTTACCCATTCTAATTGCCAGTTATGAGCAGAGGTTGCCTTTTTTGGTGCCCGGGGACCCAGCTCCAGATGTATATCCCTGCTCTGGGTCACGAGCAGGGATATACAAACCTTGACCGGCCTCATGACACACTTAAACAACAACACACATAAGCCGGTCCGGTACATGAACACATATAAAAGCACACACAAGGAAAGAATTGGGAAAAGAAAAACCTCCATTGCTGCTGTGTTGAACTCAAGCAGCACCACTGGAGAGCAAAAAAAAAAAAACCCATAGCACAGAAAAACAGTCATAACAAAAAACAAATCACAACAGACGACAGCCGACAGCCGAGACTTGGATGTGTCCAGTGTCCAGACAGACAGCCCGGAAGGCTGCACGTGTGGTGCCATCGACAGGCCTTATCTGTCCATCCTGGTGGGGGATCCCAGTCCTGAATCAGTCCACCAGAGTCTCAAGGTCCCACAGTCAACATCTCAGGACTGGGACGGGAGGGAGGGAGGGAGGGGAAGACGAAGAGGCGGGGGAGACGAGGAGCGAGGCTATCAGGAGTGTTCCTCGGGGGGAGGATTTTATCCCAGTGGCCTTGTTATGTGTCGGACGCAGCCTGGAGAACCGACCAGCGTTTGAAGGACCCAGTATAAAATAAGCAGAGCACGGTACAAAGGATAACAGAGTTTAATGAACATAACAGTGCTGTGAAAAAATATAAAAGTGCGCGGTCTGGCGTGGTGGTTTTGCGGTGCGCTCCCAGCAGCGCTAACGGTCCAGAGCCAGAACCAATTCGTACCCAAGGACCCCGCCGACACCCCCCAGGTGGCCGCGACAAACCGAGTCTGTGAAAGAAGGAATCATTATGTGAGTCCACACTCAACACACAGAGAGAACGCTCAAAGGTGCACAAACAGCAAACACTTCCTGGCTTAATTACTAATCAGCTTCCCACCCTGCAGGCATGGAACACCCAGTTCACAAAACTCCACTGCAGTGGAAGCCGATTACATGACCAACATACAGCTCAATATAATAAGGTGTGAGGGACACCACATTTACTGACTGTATAAATGTTAGTCACAAAATCTAACGTACCTCAGGAAGTGTGCTGACGAGCGTGAGACCTCACCCCCTCCTCTTTCACAGACCATGCATCAAACCTGGACGTTCTCTGCATCCACTGATGATGAGATGGCTCCCGAGACGACAATCTCACCCGTCTGGTCACAAGGTTGAGTCTCTGGCAAATACACACTGTGTACTCCAGTCTTAAATGCCACCATGTTCCAATCCATGTAGATGCACCACAGCTGTGAGTCCTGAGGAGCCGCAGGTGATCAGCCTCAGGTGATCAGGGTGAGGTCCTGATAAACTCAGCTACACAGCCACTCAGTCCCAAATGCAAGCCACCTGGAAGGAAAAACAAAAGACAAGACAAAAGACAGAAACAAAAAGGCAGCCAGGCCCCCCCAGCCATACAACAGGCCTTGAAGGACAGCTGGTGTTTGGAAACCAAAAGTATGTTTATCATAGATTTAACATCTTGTTATAATGGATCAGATGAGCTCTGCTGTGTGTACGCACTGAAGCAATGACTTACACCCAAGACGAGCATTTACACAGAACACGAGAACGCAAAAGAGTGATTTTGGAGACAATAACAGAAGAACACAAAGTTAAAAGTTGGTTCACCAGTGTCAAAATGAAATTGAGCATTTACGCAGAACACAAGTGTGCAAAAGAGCGATTTTGCAGACAATGACGGATGAACACAATGTTAAAAGTTGGATCACCAATGAGCCATGGAAGAAATAAAGCCAGTGAGAAGAAGCACATTTATTAACTCTGGAACCAGTGGTGGGCACAGCTAGCCAAAAAGTTAGCTTCAATAACAGTTAACCCGCCAACTGAAAAGTTAACTTTTATAAGGCTAAACTGATAAACCCCTAACAAATTTTGCAGAAGTTACAGTGAAAAGCTAAACCAGTAACTTTTAGTGTTGACTCCAGTACACTGGCAGCTGCTGATATTTCTGAATAAATTCAAAGGCAGTCACAAATAACAGCGAGCCAGTGCTTTTGTCTAAAATCAGCCTTCTCTCAGCTAAAGAAATCTGTTGACCAGAGAGGAGGAAAAAACAAACAAACAAACGAACAAAAAAACATAATTTACTTTCACAGCCATAGTCTTACAGACGTGTCACAGGAGTCATGCACAACAAGTTTTGACTTATGGTTAAGATTTTAAACAAACTAATTCCGGACAAGTTATCAAAATTAACGTCATTTCGGTCGATTTTACAAAGTGAAAATATCAGCTATATGTTTTAAAGTATTGCACGAATTCTTAAGGTTTGACATTAAACAGACACACGTACCGAAAGGCATTATGAGAAAATTCAAATGACCTGCTCTCATCACCCTCCCCCATCAAAATGCACAGAACGCTGCCATCTACTGGATGGGAGTGTAAATAAACCAACATATTCAGAATGTCTCAATATAAGTGGATCACAGATCACATCATATGTGGGTTGACGTGGATCATATGCGGCGACAGGGACAATTCGAAGCTGGACGGGGCTCAAATGACAGGTCAGGTGGCTGATTAGAGGCTGATACCTGGCACGTGTGAGGTACTTAGAGGGACATAGAGGCTTCTTCATAGTGGATATGTGATAGATTTAGATGTGGATCATTATTTAAATAACCACTGAAATTTCTGACAAATCCGTGCGTGGCTCATTATTCATGGCTTTATTATTCGGTGCGCTTTACGTTTATATTTATGTTTCATTTAAATGTTGTTTTGGTTCATTTCCTATCCAGGAGAGCTTGCTTTTTGTACAACTGAACTTGGCTGTATTTAGTTTACATTTCTGTCAACAGAAGCTTTATTTCACATAGCTACAGATGAAGACATGGGACATTTTGTCCGTCTATTCTTTTCTGCTTATAGCATTTGGAGTGTTGCAGGGACAGCTGGAGCCTCCCCCAGCACACACTGGGCAGAGACAGGACAGGAATTATTGTTGAAGCATTGAATTAATAAAGTGTAACCCTGTGGACACATACCACCCCAAGGAACTCTGAAATTTATGTTGAAGTTACATACAGTATGATAAAAAAAACAAACAAACAAACAAACAAAACAAGCTCATTACATTCTATGTAATTTGCAACTGTTTCTGTTTATACCTTGGCACAGTTACACTCAGACATTTATATATTTTTTATTTTAACTCATTCCATCCAAGAAGCAATAAATCTGTCAGTGAAGGGTTTTCACGATCCAAACAACAGAAATGTTGGACCTGACTCAGATGTCTATACACAGTTCCATATGCAACATCAGGCAAGTATTTTAACTGGGGGGCCTTGGAACAAACTCCAGTTTCAACATGATTTCACAATCCTTCTGATTTGCCATCACAATTTGCCCTTAAATGCACAGCAATAATGTTGCTTATTTCACAAGAGGCACTGGAGTTACTATTGCACAATTACTGATTCAGTTTGAGTCAAAATTCAGCTTCTTTTCAATAAGGCCCCATATAAAACACATTATTTTATCATCCTTGACATCAGGAAAAAAGTCATGAAGGAGGGCAGATTTTTATTTTTTGTCTGATACAACAAGAGAGAAGGATTTTCTTCAAAAGAAGATGTGCAGCTCCATTGTGCAGCATACCACATGCATACTGGTTGTAAATATCGCTCATGGTCGCCTCGGGGGAACGCTCATCTCATACCATGGCTTCAGCTTCTTGGCTTTATCAGCAATCATTCTTGTGTGTGTGATTGTCAGTGACGAGTGGCAAGTTCCCTTGGCTGTCTTTGGCCAAAGCATACTCACCACCTAACAGACGTGCTGGTTCTTACACCAGCTGTATTACTGTCAATTAAATTTTCCAAAATAATAAATACAAAAAATTGATGCGGGCCGATATTGGCATGTGGGCAGGGATGATAATCTAATGTTTTTTTTTAATGAGGCCTAAATGTAATCTATAAAGCAAGAAGCGTCTGTGTGAGTGCAAGTATGTGGCATGCATATCTCTCTGTTTGTCAGATCAACCTCAGCTTTTCGGATATGGCTTGCCCATAGCATGATGATGCACATCCTTTATTATGAAAATTTTGGGAATTAATTTTCAAAACCTTTATTTTGAAATGTTTATTTTGATTAACATTGTAACATCTGTACTTCCAAGATGGCGTGGCTCGCTGATGGTGATACTGGTAGCAAAGTTACACAACATCAGAAAGTTCACGTTGCTTACACAATTTCACAATAAACTGTTTAATGCCAGCATTCCAGCAAATACTTTTACTGTGAAAGGCATGCTGTCAGTGTTTCTTGCGACTGAGTTTAAATTGACAACACTGAGGAGACATTAGCTAAAATCCATTTTTTTGCTAACAACAACAAATTTCCCACAATTTGTACAAAGTTTCAGGAAGTACGTAAGCTGAATGCTGCGAGTTTAAGTTTAAATAAACTGTGTTCAGGAGGTGAGGGTACTGAGAATTTGCTGTTTTAAATATTCTAAATGTTCTGTTTAATTATATATGAGTCTCTTCCAATAACCTGCTTCATAGCAATCCTTATATTTTCATACAATTGATAATAAAACTGATTTTTGAAAACAATATGATATACTATATTCATAATATGTATATGTCGCGGACATAACGAGCAAAGCTCTTCGGCATCTCACCATGTCATTTAGATCCTTCAGACTTTTTTTTTGAGTAAATGCTTCAGTGGAGCATGAGCATGGCTAAAACCTTTCAGCTATTATGTTAGAAAGATTAAAAAGAAAATAAGATTATAAAATTAAACCTTCACTGTGCCTTGTGATAGAATCACTACGATGAACACTCCAAGATGGCGGCCGCATTTCTTGCGGCTCAGCAACCAACGCCGCCTCTGCTCCTCTTTACAATGTCTATGTTTGTCTACCGACTTTTTACAGCTTTTTACGACAACATCGTCCGCCAGTTTGTGGCCTTTTCTCCACAGGGGCTGAATTTTGTGCCATTTCTGGTTTGTGCCTCCGTCTACCACAGGACAAGCTTCGCGCCGCTGCCTGAGAATGTAACATATCATTCAAAACATAGACCCAAATGACATAAAAAGTGCTTATTATCAACTGCATGTCGATCAAATATCTTTAAATTGTGTCAAGTGGCTTTTGAATGTTTGTATTGGATAAAAATGTATATTCTTTCTCCCTCAAATGTTAGAATGTAATTTGTTGGCTCACATGTGGCTCACATATCAATCCACACATTTCACAATAAACCTAAATGTCCCTGACTCATATGTATTATCAATAATAACTACTGTATTCACATCCATATGTTTGTGCTTGATGTACACTGTGTTCATTCTTTCCTATATCTCTATGTGTGTATATATGTCTGACCATGTTAGATGAATGTCAGTCTTTTAAATAACTGTCTGAAATGTTTTAACAAAATAACTGTATTTGCATGTCTCTTTGTATCTCAATGTCAACCATGTCTTAACAATATACTTTGTCTGTTAAAACTATATAAAGAGTAAGTACACCTCCTTATACATCCTACCTTCAAACACTCGTATGACCATCCATAAAAAATCTATTTGAGCTCCCAATTTTCTATAGCAATACAAACTTCCTACGGGCAGTGCACTAGTTTATTTAATTTGGTTGACTACCGTGAAATTCATGTATTATTTCAACTACATTTTCTCGGTTTGAGTGCCCATGGTAAGATGTTTTTAAAAAGGTTCAAATTACACTCTTTCCCCCCAAACATACAAATTCCAATGACCATAAAAATGATCTGTTTAAAGACCTTGCACTTTAAAGACTAAGATACAGATGTAATAATGAGATTTGTTGATATGTTAGACTCTCTTTGTGAGCCAAATCTGAGTGCATAATAGCCTTACAAGGACATGAGAAATCATTCAAAACCAGCCATCTCTTCAGATACCCTGCACAAAGCCGTATCATGAGACAGAGGAATGCACTTTATTGGTAAATATGTGGAAAATAGAAAGTTAAGAGATCTACAGTTGCATAAACAGGTTCAAATGATTCAAGGGTTGGCAAAGTCACATGAACAAAATTAAACAACATTACAGATAAAGCCTGAAAGGAAATCATCCAAGTTTTTCAATGTTTATCATGCTGAGTTTTACAAAGAAATCTTCCCAAGTAGCACAAAATCTTCTTTAAACCTTGAGAAAAGGCATACAAGAGTTTTGGATGAACAACTTTTTATTGCTACTCTAATGGCTTGGATTTTAAAAAGTTTATTGCTACCCCGCCCCCCGATTCTGCGCCTCTAAAGTCATGACAGAGAGTTCATTTGAATAGTTTACATATGTCAAACACACAAACTCTTCTGAGACATTGCACGGCGATGTTAGATATACATTCAAAGCACCATTAAATTGTTTAAGAGAAAGGTTTTATTTCTCAGTTATACGTCTTACAGTATATTTACCAGTGCTGAGGTTTTATTTGTATCTTCAGGATAAAAGCCAATGGGTTGGGTGTGTCAAGGCTGATATTCCCAGCTGTCCCTGCTCACTGATTGGCCTTAACATGAGCAAGTCTTGTCCTCCTCCTACCAGCTGGTTATAGAAGAAAAAAGGAAGAACACATGATCAAATGCAATTCTAACACAATGTTTGCTTTCCATAAAAGTGCTGAATCATCTCTTTACCTGTAACCTTTCGGGTGGGGACTTTTCTTGTGCTACCTCCTACAAAGACAATACATACATAATATTCAGCATTTATAGATTTTGATAGTCATTGAGATGTACAGGTGAAGAAAACTCACCCTGGATCACTTTGCTAATTTTTTCAGTAGGGAGGTTGAGGAGCTCTGGGTTTGGTTCAATGGTGGTAATTTTTGAAAAGTCAGCTCCTTAAGGAGAAAGGGCACAAACCACAGTGAAGTGAATAGTTCTGTATTTGACACAAACTGTAACAATTATTTATTGTCAATGACAATTAGAGTTGAAAGTATGAATTCTAAAAAGATGAGTCAGTTGTACAGATGAGAAATGGGAATAAAGCAGTGGTGGGCACAGCTAGCCAAAAATTTAGCTTCGATAACAGCTAATCAGTTAACTGAAAATTTATCTTTTATGAAGCTAAACCGATAAACCATGCAAAGAAAATTATCGGAAGCTACAGCTAACCGATAACTTTCAGTATTGTCTCCGGTACTCTTGCAACTACTAACAAGCCGATTTGAGTTTTAACACCACGAGCGATCACAAACACAAACAACGAATCAGTACATCTGTCTTTGTGCACCCTGCCCACTGCTGGAAGCTCCTATTTACTGCATATTTTGTAGCAGTGAAGCAGCTAAGAGGAGCTACGCTCAACTCTAAACACACAAAAACCAAGATGTCATTATTCCTTAACAACATATAGCTGTCCCACCATGAGGCAGAGGTCTTGGAAAATAAAGCAGTTTTGACTTATGGTTTTGATTTATAAATCAATCCAGATAGAATAACTGCATTAATGTCAATTCTGTCATTTGTACAAAGTTAAAACACACATCTTTTAATTTTAAATAATGCACTAATTCTGAAGTTTTGTAACAGACACAGACAGATGCCAAAGGTATTATGGGTAAAATGAGCCTCCACTAACACTGATTGGTTGACTCATTCATTCTATGTAAAAACCAACACCTTAATGTGAGGTGTGTGTTGCTGTTTATATTTAAATGTGCTTTTGTAAAATATGCCATTTTTTTATTTGTAAAAATAGCCATTTGCAAAAGCCAAAAGTCAAGTTGTGATTAGACAACCGTCTGATATAACTGGGGTCAAAATACATAGAACACTGCCATTTACTGGTGCCCAGAAACTAAGACCTTAACCCATAATCCTTTGCACACCAGAGAGTTGCTGCAGTTTAAACAGCATAGAGAGAAAACACGGCAATAATTGTAAATTAATATTATACAACCAAATTGTACATTTCTATGCTTTTCATCCGCTGTAGCAAGAGGCTGCAGCAACTCTCTGGCATGCAAAGAATTATGGGATATCTCAATACTTAGGGCGAATACAGCATTATTCCAAAATGATTACATTTATTTTTTCCTCAAAATTCTACACACAATACCCCATAATGTCAATATGAAAAAGTTTTTTTGTTTTTAAGATTTTTGTAAACTTATTAAAAATAAAAAATCACATGTACATAAAGATTCACAACCATTGGCATGAAGCTCAAAATTGAGCTCAGGTGCATCCTGTTTTCACTGATCATCCTTGAGATGTTTCTACAGTTTAATTGGAGTCCACATGGGGTAAAATCAGTTGATTGGATATGATTTGGAAAGGTACACACATGTCTACATAAAAGGTCCCACAGTTGACTGTACATGTCAGAGCACAAACCAAGCATGAAGTCAAAGGAATTGTCTGTAGACCTCCGGGACAGTATTGTCTCAAGGCATCAATCTGGGGAAGGGTAAAGAAACATTTCTGCTGCTTTGCAGGTCCCAATGAGCACAGTGGCCTCCATCATCCATAAATGGAAGGAGTTTGGATACACTAGGACTCTTCCTCCTGGAGCTGTGCTTTAGAGGTGGATTTTTGGCTAGTCCAAGATCCAAACACTTTCTTGTGATGGACGATAGAAACACATCAGCTCTGCACTCAACTACACCTTTTTAGGCAGATACCCACAAAAACATAAGGCTGTGGGCACTGGGTGTAAAAATGACATCCGCATCAAGTAGAAACTAGCAATGACAGTAGTATTATGCTGTGTGTTGCATTGCACCGGGTGCGAGATGAGTCTGAGTAGCACTCACAGACCTTGTGTATACAGTAGGTGAGCTATTATACCAAGCACCTTATTGAGGATTCTACAAACTCTCAGGATGTCCCAAAAATCAACCCAACTAACCAACTGTGTGACAACCAACGCAAGATTTAAAATAGCCCTGTTAATGTTCATTGAGCACCCACAGAGGTAGGATGTGCACATTCATAGTGTATAGTGCACAAGTGTTTGCACATTACAAAAAAAAAAACAAACAAAAAAACTCCTTCTCACACTCACACACACCGGGTGCAGTTTCTCGTTCAAACATTTTAAACAAAGACTTATCAAACCAGAATGTCTGTGGGATTGTGCTGTCCAGTTAGGCTTTTAGGCCTCACAATCTCATGGCGACTTTTCTCTCTCCACCTATCTGACAATGCTTATATTAACATACCTCCTGTCGTAACATGTGCAACAATTTTCATTAACTTCTGTGGTGAGATGAAAGATGATTTTCACTGACCATCAAGGTTTACATTGGTGGTTCCCCTGCTGATGGAATACTGAGGACCTGCAGGGAACATTTGTTAGTACTTAAGGTAGCAGGTGTTGTACTTTAAATATACTTGCACTGATTCAAGTAAAATATTTTACCTGAGACTACCCTGGTGACTTTGGTGAAGACAGGGTCACCTTCAATCACTCTGGTGACCTTTGTGAAAGATGGATCCCCTTCAATGACCCGGGTAACCTTGGTGACAGATGGATCCCCTTCAATGACCCTGGTAACCTTGGTGACAGATGGATCCCCTTCAATGACCCTGGTAACCTTGATGGGCTCTCGTTGGATAAACCTTTTTGCTTTGGGCACATAAGGAAAAGAAGGCAGCAATCATTATGTGACAAAATAATGGCACTGCCCTTTGACACAGTGAACATACCATTTGCATGCAAGTGTAATGACAAATGGACCTTTCAATTATTGACATTAAGAATGGCATCTATGAGTTGAAACTACAGTGATATAAAGAATACTAAGGTAGCAACTTACTCATAAATGTAAGGGGGACTTCTTGATATCTGAATCCTGAAATGTACTGTAAACACACACACACAAAGCATTACTTAAACTGTATGGTCATATGATTACAAACACAGCCCATAATTAACTAGAGTTTCACAGAGTAAAGGGCTGACCCCTCTTAGGTCCATTTGTTGATTTCTATCAAATTTGGTAGGTCAAGGCTGACTCGAAAATTGCCCTGAAAGATGTCATTTTGGCAAAGTTCAAGGTTAAGGAATTTGATTTTCACCCTAATTTGGCCGAAATGTGGCACCGATTTGCCCTGGCAAGGTCAGCCCGATATCAAGGATTTAGGTGGTGATGTCCTAGTGGTTAAAGCATTGGGCTTGAGACCAGAAGATCCTCGGTTCAAACCCCAGCCTGACGGGAAAATCACAAAAGGCCCTTAGGCAAGGTCCTTAATCCCTAAGTTGCTCCTGGTGTGTAGTGACAGCCTTGCATGGCAGCACCCTGACATCGGTGTGTGAGTGTGTTTGTGTGAATGGGAGAATGTGAGGCTTAATTTTAAAGCGCTTTGAGCATCTGATGCAGATGGAAAAGTGCAGCAGAAATGCAGTTCATTTACCATTTGGGTAACGGTCAGGGTTATGGGGTCAAATGTCAGATTCCCATAGCCCTTACTGTCTTCTTGCCCATCTGTGCTGCTGCCGAGTTAAGAAAGACACCTGTACCTACATGAATTGCATGTCCAATCCTGCCCTTTATAAAGCCCTGCGGCTTTAATAATAAGAAGTTAATTTTGATTATGACACCTTGATCTGCATGTAAGTGATGAGCCGCTTCAAAAGTGTGAGAAGGTTCTGGCTGCCAACGGGGATATCTGGAAGAGAGTGAAGCATGTCAGCCAAACGCCATGGCAGAGTTACAAAAGAAAGGGATTATTAGCAATGTTCACTGGCTGAAAGTTGTACCTCCGGGATACAAGAGACTGTTGACAAAGTGAATAACTCCATTTGTGGCCATGGTATCAGAGTCAGGCACTTTGACAGAATTCACCAGCATGGAGTCATTTGCCTGAGGGATATGGTTAAAAGAATTAGGGACAGGAGAACAGCAACATGAAAGACTCACATGAACTTGCCTTTGGAAATATCAAATAAAATATCAATGGTGCATTATTTATTTTTAACATGAACATTGAGTTAGCAATCAAAAGCAAACAAGCAAATTAAAATTCTTGTACCAGGCACAAAAACCTCAGAAGCTTCTTGTGACCACTGAATAGACTATCATAGGTGAGATAAACACGTGCATGTTTACCTCATTAAATGTAATCAAATGTTTGAAAGCTACTCTGTAAAACATTTTGAAAACATAATAGTCTTACTTGAGCTTAGGCTATCTGTTCTGCTCATTGCTGTGCTTGATTCCTCACACAGTCCAAAGATGTGGTTTATTAAGGTTATGTTACCTCTTTTTATTTCAAGATCATGATCTTTCAGTTTGAGAAAATGATTTATTAATTTTACTCATTCCATAAGACACACAATTTATCACTCAGATCTTCTATTTCTTGTTTTTCTTCTTCTTGTTCTTCTTTTATGACTGATGGTATCCAGCTTCATGGGGCATTACCACTGTCTGCTCTGGTGTGTGAATCACAATACCTCATTCACGATACAGGAGCAGCTTATGGAGCATGTAGAATCATGTCCTCTTGTGGCCATAGATGTGATATATATATATATATATATATATATATATATTCTCTCCCAGAACCCGGGGGAGCAATCCCTAACCTGGTGGTGGACGCCGGAAGTAAGGGATGCCGTCAAGCTGAAGAAGTACTCCTACTTGTCTTTGTTGGTAAGTGGGACCCCGGAGGCAGCTGACAGGTACCGGCAGGCCAAGCGTGCTGCAGCCTGTGCGGTCGCAGAGGCATAAACTCGGGTCTGGGAGGAGTTCGGGGAGGCCATGGAGGAGGACTATCGGTTGGCCTCAAAGAAATTCTGGCAAACCGTCCAATGCCTCATTAGGTGGAAGCAGCTCTCCACCAACAGCTTGCACCTTATTTCTTGGTTTTTGTTTTGTATATTTATTCTGCTGTGTTTTTATGAACTTGTATGATGTGTTTTTATGAATGCAATTTTTACTGCTGACTGCACCTGAATTGCCCCCATGGGGACTAAATAAACGATCAAATCAAATCAAATCAAACCAACACTGTCTATAGTGCAGGTTGGGAGCTGTTGACCCTGACTGGGGATGTTGTCGGGCAGTGGAAGGAATACTTTGAGGATCTCCTCAATCTCAACGTCACGTCTTCCGAAGAGGAAGCAGAGACTGGGGACTCAGAGGCGGACTCATCCATCACCCAGGCCGAAGTCACCAAGGTGGTCAGAAAGCTCCTTGCTGGCAAGGCTCCTGGGGTGGATGAAATCTGTCCTGAGTACCTTAAGTCTCTGGATGTTGTCTATTCCAGAGTGCTGGAGAGGAGAATTCGACCGATGGTCAAACCTCAGATTCAGGAGGAGCAGTGTGGTTTTCGTCCTGGTCGCGGCACACTGGACCAGCTCTACAACGTCCATCGGGTGCTCGAGGGTTCATGGGAGTTCGCCCAACCAGTCCACATGTGCTTTGTGGATCTGGAGAAGGCGTTCGACCGTGTCCCTTGAGGCGCCCTGTGGGGGGGTGCTCCGGTGGTCCGGAGTCTGGGTCCTTTGCTAAGGGCTGCTTCTTCGCATCAAAAGCAGCCACCTGAGGTGGTTCGGGTGTCTGGTGAGGATGCCCCCTTGTCATCTCCCTATAGGGAGGGTTTCCAGGCAAGTCCAGCTGGGAAGAATCTCAAGGGTGACCAAGGACATCCTGGAGGGATTATATACCCCAGTCAGCTTGGTAACACCTCAGAATTCTCCAGGAATAATTGAAGGACTTGACCAAGGACAAGCAAGTGTGAGTTGAGCTCCTTTGTCTGCTGCCACTGAACTTGGATAAGCGACAGGATATGAATGAATGAATGTATATTACACAGGGAATATGGGGAATAAGTTAACTAAAGTATTGTAAGGTTAGAATAGTTTTTAGGTTTATAAATGAAAATAATCACTTGATTCCTTTGTTTGCCTTTGCATTTATTATTTAGGTTGGATGGTCTGTTGGTCCTTCTGTCTTTCTTTATTAATGTCATGATTGCAATAATTACAGTAGCTACAGGGAGCCTGGTCTCATTCCCAGCTGTCGTTGTAGATTTTTTTTTTTTTTTTTTTTTTTTTTTTGGTGTTTTCTTGCCAGGACCATTTGACGTGTTCAGAGGAATGCATGCAGTTTGGCATTCTGCAAGGGGAGGAATGCATCTGACAGTGTCAAGTGTTGAGTCTTACTATAAATACTTACATATATCACTTTGATGTTGCTTCCTTGAAGAGACTTGAGGAGGTTTGTCACTCCAGTTTCCAAACCACCACCAATGAAGACTCCATTACTGATGTGATACAGAAGGATGGTTCTGAGAGCATTTATGTCACCTAAAATACAATCCAGTAGTACAGTTCAATGCATCATCATCATCATTATTATTATTATTTGCACTACTAGCACTGCAACATTGACTTTTAGGGGTAAATGTTAGGTTAGTTGAATGTAATTTGTAATAACCAATGCATTTGAATAAATTTACAGAAAAAAAGAGTATCACTAGCTGAATAATTTTCCTTGATATTTCATGACATTCAATTTTGATGCACATTCTACCAAAGCTACTTTAGTCATCTGAAATATCCAAAGAGAAGGGGGCAGTTAGACTTTCCCATTCAATTGAGAGGGAAAATGTGTCCACACATATGACTAGTACTGCATGCAATTTAAAGTTTGTCCACCCGAGTGAGCAAAGTTCTGAATGGGAACATGCAAATAGGTGAGGTTTGCATATACAACATGATTTATCAAGGTCATTAGTAAATCTAGTGGGTGCTGATAGCATCTGAATTTGGTAAATTTGAAACCGTGGCATTAACTTGCACATAATTTAAAAAAATGATATATTTAACTTTACTTAATGTTGTTTCTTTAAGAACAACTGTCTCTATGTGTTGCAAGTGAACCACACACAGATACATATTGGAGTCTGTGTGGGACATCACAGGATGCACAGTACGTGAACATGCTCATGTGCTGGCTTTACAAGAAACAAAAAACAAAAAAAATCCCAAAACAATCTCCTTTTTTAGAAATGTAATTTTTGTTCCATCTATATTAGGGCCCTGTCCCACTGGCGTTTAGGAGGATTTGCGGATGGAATGCGCACAAAAGTGGCCCACATCCGCCAAACAACCGCAATAACCGTGTAACATTCCTGTATGAGTCGGCCGCCATCCGAACACGTCCGTGATCATCCGCAGAGGCACGCATGTCCGCAGCCAGGATTTTTGAGTGGCTCAAAAATTCTGCTGCGGATGAGATCCGCATCACTGCCTGAACACATACTGAAGACATATGCAGGACATACACAACCAACGTGCCGCATATCCCCTGTCGTTCGCTGATATCCGCAACCGACGGGTTGGCGTGGCTTGGCGGCGGACCAGGACAGCGTGCAAAACAGATATGATGCGTGCCCAGCACGGCCACATCACGGTCACAAATGGTATGTCGCGCATGCAGACAGAGTGGGCACGGATGAAGCGAGTGCATCACGGCTGCTGTGCCCCTCATGGGGGCGCCTCCGCGGTCGCCTTCGCTTCTGTTCCCTGTTATATCTGCTTTTCTTCCTCATGTATTCGCTGATCCACCCCGGGACATTTGTCATTTCCGCCCACCTTTGTTGCGGACGCTCAGCTTTTGTCTCCTCATTTCATGTGCAAATCCTCCTAAACGCCAGTGGGACAGGGCCCTTAGTTAAACAAACTGGTCAGTAATTATGCTGCATTCTGCCAGTGGAATGCAGATAACCATGTACACAGTTATACTTATTCACTCATTCTTGACTCTGTTTTTTTTTTTAAGTTAACAGTCTGTGAACATGCTCGTAGTAAATGAGGGCCGAACTGTCTTTACCCACAGTACTACATGCTTCCAAACCCGTTTGTTTCACTCAAGCACACAGTGAACGTTTGCTGTTCTCATCACAAGTAAGACTGTGACATAACTTCTGGCTTAAAAAATGATGTGTGTGTGAGACCTACTCTTCAACAAGCTCAAGTCGCTGTCACTCAGGCTTGCAAAAGCTTGGTCGCTTGGGGCAAACAAAGTAAAGTCTCCTTCCTGTTCTAACAAGTCAGTCAAGCCAGCAGCTTCCATGAGAGACAAAAAGATCCTAGGGGACAGAGAAGGAAACAGTTGCTTGGCTGTCCCAGAAACCACTGCAGCAACAGCACTTAATCATTCCCATATATTCCATGCAGATTTAATGGAAAGAAATAGAAAGATGCGGTTTGAAAATTCTGCTGTGTTTTAATACCACAACCCACTTCCACTCATTGATCTGCACTTACCTGAAACCTCCATCTTCTGTCAGAATCTCAAACATATTTTTTTCTGCTGGTTTCATCAGAGTCCTCATAAGATGAACGGCACCATTGCTTCCTTCTTTACTGCCTCTCACCAGACAGGAATTCTCAATGCACACAGCCTGCAGAAATAAGCCACAAATCAAAGTCAGATGATTAAAGCTATCTCTCAGAATTATGAATTGAGACAAATAAAAGAATCACAAATATAGAATGTTTTGTGGACACCAGCTGCAATTTTTGGGCACTGACATCAAAAAGGAAGACATACTGTGCGATAGATAAAGACCCGAAGAAGTTTTCCTCCAATGGTTTCCAGCCGTTGGCCATTGTACAGCTGTCCCAACATGATTTTTTTCTTCAAGATGTGGTTCTGCAAGATAATCCTGAGCAACCTCTGATCCATGGACATTACTTTATCTGAAAAAGAAATACAAATACATGCAGCGTAATTTTGAGAACAAATTTACAAGCTTTATTTGAGGTACGTCACAAGAGGTGTAGCTGCAACACTGGGTGATTACCTGCTTTCTGTAACTTCAATTACTGCACTGTTCAGAACATTAAATAACTCACAAATCACTCTTTACAATATAAAATTTATAGACAGACCTGCACATCCAGCTGTGACAGGTACAATCTTGTAAATTTGTAACCCCATATCCTTCAAACATCAATGTTTCATGGTTTGATTGTGGTCTCTGGGTTTTGCAAATATGTATTAAGATTATTTCTGATGGTTTCATTAGTGCAGCAGATGGAAGAATATTTACAGAGGGATCCTGCAAATGGTGAAAGAAGCACAAAGCAAAAAAAAAATAAAATACTCTTTTGGGAAAAAAAAAAAAACCTGATTGGCCACTTGGGTTTTCAATAGGAAGCCAGGTAGGGGTCAACTGAATAATTACACAGAGGTCAAAATTAAAAGATGCTCTAATCATATTGAAAAATAAACCACATTATTTATCTGATCACAAAGATTCCAAAAATGCATAGTTTGGACTATCTGTGACTGAATGTTATGGAGTTATAGGGTAAAAACTGCAAGAATGCTGACAAAGGTCAATTTTAGTTTGTACAGGGGTGAAAAGTTAAAGTTGCTCAAATCTGGTAAAAAGTGATGCAAATTATTGATTGAGTTAATAGGGTTTTAAAAAGGAATAGTTTTCACCATGTGTCATGCCATGTCATCACTACCATCCTCTGTTCACTTCACTGGCTTACTGTTTCTGCCCAGATCACATACAAAATTTCACTGCTTACTTTTCTTTGTTTATACGGTAACGCCCCATCATACCTAACAGAACTCCTCACCCCTCACAGTCCTGCACGTTCTCTTCACTCCTCCAACACCCATCTTCTTCTCATTCCTAGGACTAAATCCCACACCATAGGAGACCGTCATCTGTGGAATGCCCTGCCTCTTCATCTGAGGACGCCACGGACTGTTGAATCTTTGAAAAAGGGCCTTAAAACGTTTCTTTTTACCCAATGCTTTAACTGACATTTGAATTTTTGCTTCCCCTATTGTTCTATTGATTGTTTTAATAATTTGCCTACTTTTTGTTTCTGTTTTTATCAATCTTTCCTTTTAAGTGCTGTAGCACTTTGAGATTTATTGCAAATGTACAGTGCATTAGAAATTAAATGTATTATTATTATTATTATTATTATTATCATGCGTAGTTATCACGTTATGGTGGAACATATGTTATAGAATCCAATGGATGTCGACATTGTTTGACCTTTACTTTGCAGACCAAGCTTTCAACACAGTCAAAACTATTCCATTAGCTCAACCAATAATTTGCACCACTATACCAAAATTGGAGCAACTTTAACTTTTTATCCCTGTACAAACTGAAACTGACCTTTGTCACCATTCTAAGACCCTCATCACACATAACAAGAATGCGCAGGAACCAGGATGACTGAGGCCAACATGGAAAAAATGGCCATAATCCGGATGCAGTCAAGAGGGAAAGAGGCGTGTAGACTGTGGGCGGATCCCGTCCAGACTGCCTCGTCTGGGCGGCGCTGCTGTCAGCGGCGTGCACAGCAAGCACAAAGACTAAGCACAAAGTCATATGTGATTTCACTGTTTGTTTCTGCCTGCAACATATCCTATGCAAATTAACATCTACCCTCAGAGCTTCTGTTAATGCCTTTTTCATGTCCCATGTCTGGCAGCAGGTAACACATCGAGGTGCAACGTGTATTTGATCCAGACATTAAATGTCTCCTTCACATCCCCTACGAACCGCTGGTGGCAGTGACCACCTGTTCTCCATCAGATACAAATGATCAACGGCACAAATCAAAGCCTGTCGCCTGAGTCTCACTGTCCATCCTGTGTTGATGAAAACAATTTCCTGCTTCATTGTTTGTATCTTGTATAAATGCTGTACATCTGGAAAATAAAGAGAGTCTATTCACTTCTAAGCTCATTCAGTGTGTGGACTAATTTTTCTCTCACGCTCACCTTCCACAGCACTGAGATATGTAGAGGTCTTGCTCAACGGGACGCTGCCAGCCTCCAGCAGTCTGGCTCCAAACCTCCAAAGCTCCACACTGGCAACCCACAACTTCTACAGTGGCGCTCCAGATGTGAGCCACTACACTGGTACCCCACGACGTGAGGCGTGAACCTCTACAAGTGCATGCATGAGACCAAATATTCCAAATATTCTGTGTCTGCTACCTTCAACCTGCATGGAATTTAATAAACACAAACCGAAGTTCAGACATCTAATATATACATTCAGTAGCCAGCAGCCAGCTCAACCTGAAGGTTCCTAGATGTCGAACTCAGGTTGGGATTCGAGCTTTCACACATGCTGTGCCACATGTGTGGAACTCTCTTCCCAGTGACATTAAAATCCTAGATTTGGACAATTTTAAGAGACACTTAAAGTTATATTATTTTAAACAAGCATTTTAAGCTAATATTATATTTTATCATTTTAATTATATCTGAGTTTTACTTTTATTTTTATTTAATTTATTATAAGTGCATTGAGATGTTTATTATTATGCACTAAACAAATAAACTGTTAAACAGTATTACTCTGGAATAAACAGGACAAACAATGTTGTAAAGGACAATAATCAGGACGTTACAGAGCAAACTTCACTTTCCACCAGAATGACATGAACAGGAAGTGATCACAGCTCACAGCATTTCCCATTGAAAATAACAGAGAAACAACTAGACATTCTCGCATGTTTACATAAAACAAATACAATAACAACGTCTACAAACCCACATAATATATTGATGAGAGTTTTAGGCACAATATACAAAGAGTTTTACCTTGCGATGTTAATACTGTTGTCTGTGTGCAGCAGTTAAACTGCATCATTATTGGACTGTCTCAGTGCATTTCTCAATGTTACTGACATCTCTCAGACCGGCAACCTTGTTGAGATTTTGCGGGATTTGAAATCTCAATAGGGCAAACGGTAGAACAGTGTTGGGAGTAACATATTACAAAAGTAATGTAATTACAGTAATGTGTTCCTCTTTGCTGTAATGCAGTAATGTATGGCAAAACTAAAAATTTCAGTAAAGTTACACTTGTTACATATTGCTGTGTAGTGCATTACAACACACTTCCAGCCTGAAAACAGCCTTGTGGGGCTGTGGAGTGCTGCTTTTCTGCATTCATTTCCTCAAAACCTACATTGATAAATCCACTATGTGCCCTATTGACGAACAGATCTAAACTCTGATTGAATCTGATAAAAAATCAGGATGTTAAACTTGTTTTATTGTAAAATTGTGCATGCATCACCAGGGGGAGGTGATGGTCTAGTGATTAAAGAGTTGGGCTTCAGACTGGACAAATCACTAAGGGCCCTGGGCAAGGTCCTTAATCCCGTAGTTGCTCCTGGTGTGTAGTGAGTACCTTGTATGGCAGCACCCTCACATCGGGGTGAATGTGAGCCATTATTGTAAAGTGCTTTGAGCAGCTAATGTAGATGGAAAGCTATATATATACATATACATATATACATATATATATATATATATATATATATATGTATATATACATATATATATATATATATATATATATATATATATATATATATATATATATATATATATATATATATATATATATACACACACACATTTTTGAAGACATTTTAAAACAGTTGCACATAATAATAACAACAACCAAACTGCACTACTTTGGAAAAAAAATAATATTATATTATATTATTATTATCAACAACAGAGCAGTTTGGCATCATATTTTTCACCTGCCAAGAGGAAAGCCTATGTATGTAATGATGTAATTGGTACAATGTGACTCACCACTGAAGGCGGCATTGAGAGGAGCTAGTAAAGTGTAGTCAGTCTCTGGCTGCATCTCAGCACTCAGGCCCATATCTGACACCATGTCAGTAAAAGTCGACTGAGAGCTTCCCAAGAGCTCCATCACCTGTTTAGCTTCAATGCCACAGGAAATAACACTGCTATTAAATTACAGGTTACACGAAAAATATTCAGAACCTAAAAGAGCACTCATTACAGAACACACCTCATTACCACCTCAACAACAACAACAACAACACAAAAACCCTATTTAAAAACTGTATGATTCATGGAGTTTCCTCATTCAGTTTTAACTTTCAATTAATAGATTTTAAAATAGAAATAAATCCAGATTAAAATGTTCTTTAAATAAAACAATTATTTAAGGGATAATATTGTACAAAATAGCTTTTAATGTATCTTTCACAGTTTAATGTGCTTGAGAAATCTTGTTAAATAACCCCAATGTCCAAAAAACTGTCTCACTGAAAATCTCCTGTTGTAAACATTAATTGGAGGACGCATCTCATTTCAGGCTTCTGTGACGTGTAATAAACATACACATAAACTGTAATTTTAACTCAGATTCTCAACAGACTACCCCACCCTCAGCATCATGGGATTGCCAGTATGAAAAAGTCATACTGAAATTATTTTGGAATAAATCATTCAGCCCTAGGTTCCACAGACACGGCTGCTTTCACAATTTGAAATAATTTCAATTTATTTTGAACGTATTGAGTTCACCTCTTTATAAAATGTCACTTCAGTGATATTGGAGACTGAACATCTCCAGCAACATAAAAAAACAATTCTGATAACATGCTGTATATGTATTATTGTTTTTACTGCTACAACAACAACAACAACTACTGAATCAATTTATTTTTGGGATGTTGAACTCCGAAACTTTGCTGCTGCAGTTCCAACTAAAAATATAATGGCCTCATTCTAGAACAGGTCCAACACTGCTGTTAAGTTTTAGTGGTAAAGTAATTTATTTTGCACTGCTAATGTTATTTCATAAAACAGCCTGACAGTACATCCAGAAGTGCCACAAATTTAATGGCATCTATTTCTGGACAGAGTCAACCTTGTCTTCAAATCTCATGAAAAATGGATGTGTGGATGCAGATCCAGAATAATTTGTGAATCTGTAATATCTCCCATTAATTTTGATTGTATTTGTATGTGGAAAAGATTAATGTTAATTAAATTAGGTGGTGAGGTAGCTCTTGAGTCAAAGATTTACTTGAATAAATAATTAACCAAAAGTAGATCAACAATGAATTTATATTTTTATAATGTGTCCCATTAACTTCCATATTATTTGTACTTTGGTCTTAGCTATTAGTTACAGGAAGAACAAACAAAAGGCTGTTGGATCTTGGAATGTGCACTCCAATTTATAATACAATCAGTTTTAAATTTCTTGTCCTCATTCATTTTTTTTTTGAGTAAGCTTCTGAACATTTTTGCCAACAGAGGCAGGTGTCAACACAACATGAAGGTTAAAATCATTAACCCTAAAAGGTGGAGCTGGGAGTCTAACCTGAGTCAGGCATGAGAACTTGGTCAATAAGGTGGATGACACCGTTGGTGGTGACGATGTCCTTCTTGCGCACCATTTTGATGCCGTTAACTGTGAGACTGTCGCCATCACAGCCGATCTCAATGCTGTTACCCTCCAGAGTCTCATAAGAGCTGCCAGACATGATGGCCTCAGAACACTGCACGGAGCCCAGCAAGTGGAAATTCACGAAGGCTAAAAAGGTGTGAGACAGTGTTTCAAATTAGTATTTGGTGTTTAGGTAGATGCATATTTCACTGCTTATAATGTCGTCTGGCTGCATGGGGTCTGTTCTTTCTCATGATGCACTGCAGCTGACTATATGAAGCCTTGGGAACCTGAAGACCCTTTGGATCCCTTGGGTTCTTGAGTGAAGGGGGCATGGGATTTTTTTGGTATTTTTCTTTAACTGTGTGTAACATGTTCTGATCACATATCATAGGGTAAGCTGCAGGGTAATAAAATGTTTTGGGGCAGTGCTAATTTGTCCAGCTTGCTCAAGTAAGCAGCTGTTTCCTACATCTCAGTGTTGACGCCAAAAAAAAAAAAAAAAAAAAAAAAGTGGAGATGGTATGGTCTTTTGTTGTTTTTTTCCCCCCCCCACATGAACTCTCGTGACTTAAACAAAAATAAATAAATAAATACAAAAATCTTTGCACTATACACTGCAAATAAATAAACAAAACAAAACATGAAAATACTGTTTTTACACACACACACACACACACACACACACACACACACACACACACACACACACACACACACACACACACACACACACACACACACACACACACATTAAAAGTACAGTAAAACATGTAAATACCTTTACAGAAAATACTGTAAATTGTAGAGTATAAAACCTTTCTAATATGCAAAATAAATAATAAAAAAAAATAATAAAAGAATGCGGTAGGGTTAGCCTTGAATCAGGGATGATGTTTTTGGGAAGCAAGTACACAAATTGTGTGTACCACATTTTGCTGCATACTGTGATTTATTGTGGTCTGAAATAGCAGACTGTTTCCATCCTATTGGTATTTACCCTGCTCTAAACAGATGGGTTTTTTCCTCAGAAAACCTAATTTTAACATAATTTGTGCAAATACAGTAAAAATATATACCATGGCAATATGACATGCAATTAATTGTATTTTCAGAGTAGTTCCTATTGTGTGACAGCACAATGGCACAGACTGTAAGCATGATTGTCTCCTAAGTGAATTATCCCAGGTTCAAGGTTGCCTGATGCCAGTTCTCCTTATATGGCTGGAGCTGTGTTAAGAAAACCCAAATCAACATGTGACTCCCATAACAAACCTGCTGTGGTGACCAGGAGCGAAATGGGAGCAGCATAATAAAATCTCATTGAATGGAATTCAGTGTAAAATAAGTAACAGCTGCATTTAAATTCTACAGAAATAATTAGTTTTAAAAACAGCAGATAATGTTAATTTACCTATATAGATATACAGTGGTCACTCGTTTATCGCGGGAGTTACGTTCTAAAAATAACCCGCGATAAGCGAAATAGTAGTCAGCGTTAGTTTTTACAATTATTATAGATGTTTTAAGGCTGTGAAACCCCTCACTACACACTCTATACACTTTTCTCAAACAGGCATTAACATTTTCTGACTTTTCTCTTGTGTGTAAACACTCTCTTTTTTCTTCTGGGTGAGAAGATTATAAACAAACACACGCAGACCTCTCCCTTCGCTCACTGCCTCCGGGGTATGGATACGGGACCCGTAAAGAATCCAAGTCCTCTCTCGGTGGCTATCGAGCTCTGCGGCTGCGGTCAACATCCGCATCAAAACAGCGAGTGTAGTCTCTGGACCTGTTGCCAGAGTTGGTCACAGCTCCGCACAGTAGAGAGGGGGGCGGTGTGAGTGGCCCGCTGCGGCGCTTACCGAGCCCGCAGACTCAGTAAGCGCATCGGAGGCAGTGAGAGCAACCCATGCTTACTCCAGTCAAGGGGCTTCTGGAGCCTATCCCCGCAGTCATAGGGCACAATGTGGGGTGCACCCTGGACAGGATGCCAGTCTCTCACAGGGCCAGACAAACACATCCACACACACACACACACCTATGGCCATTTTAATGTTTCCAATTCACCTAACCTGCATATCTTTGGAAGAAGGAGGAAGCAAGATCACCTGGAGCCGGAGGGAACAACCCACGCAAGCATGAGGAGACCATGAAAACTCCACACAGAAAGGCCCCAGGTGGGAAGCGATCCCACGACCTTCTTGTTGTTAGGCAACAGTGGTAACCACTGCTGCCTTATTTATTTTATTTTATTTTTACACTGTATCAATCTGTGCAAATGTCTAGGAATAAAAGTATCTGCAATGGACTGACCTGACCTACTCAACCATTAACATGGCATAAGTGTTAAATGTTTTTATGCTTGTTCAGACTTTCCAGACACAATTTTATATATATGTATTGAAACTGGAGAGTTCGTTTCATTACTCATTGCAAAGTAATGTGATGGACAGCTTGCCAACTGAGCACAGGCTCCATATCAATTGTTTAAATGATTGTGGTTTCATCTGTTTTGTATTCAAAAAGGTTCAACAAGGAAAAAAATAATCTCTTGTGGGCGACATGAACCGAGCAAACATGGCACAAGGGAAACATTTTTATTTTCCTGTATCTGCATCACTGAATATGAATATAATTCTGTTTTACTGCAGTTCATATGAAGCCAAAAAGTCAAAGAAATAAGATTTAATTTGAACCATAGGAGAGGAGAGACACACATCTATGCATTAAAGTCTGATTGACCTTGAAGTACTTCCTTGTCGCTCTGAAGTCTCTCCAGCACACCGGAGCCCAACTTCTCAAAGGCTTCGTTTGTGGGGGCAAAGAGCGTGTAGTGTCCTGGCTGACCCAATTTTTCCAGTAAACCACTAGCAAGAGCAACTTCCTATAGAGATATGAATAGAATAGAATAGAAGAGAATGAGTGCAAAGGCAAAAATATTTGCATGAGTTGAAAAATGAAATGTTAAAAAAATTAATCATTAAATGCAATATTTTCACCAGTGCTAATATGAATCATATCTACAGTTTTAGTTAGAAAATGCACAAACTATTAAAACACAGCTCCGCTAACTGTGCTAAGTCTGAAGGGAGTATCTTGCTCTGCCATGTCACTTTAATTTCTTCTGACACTTCTTTTGCAATGAACATATTTCTTTGTACTTACACTGAAGGTTGAGAGGTCATCCTCAACCTCAACAGCATCCTGGATGGTTCTTCCAACCGCACTGACGACACGGTCAATCACGTGCACCACTCCATTGGTGGCAACCTGATTGCCATAGATAATCCTGGCACAGTTGACAGTCACCACCTGCACATAACATCATCAAAACAATTACACCAGTGAAAAACACTGACTTTAACACAAACAGAAAGTGACTGATTATGTTACCACTTACTCCATTGGGGTAGTGGTTGACGTGGAGGCCCAGGTCACTGTACATGGAGGTGACGGTCATGCCATTCCTCAAATCTTTGGTCAAGAGTCGTTTGTTGGCCATGTGGTATTGAAGAGCGTTGTACATTTCAAGGTTGACGTTGCTGACCAATGCGTTCCTAACTGACTGTATATATGAAAACAAGACGTAAACACGCATAATGTAGATTAGGAACATTGAAGTTTTAGGCATCCACAATTCATTTATGAGGAGCAAATGTTCCAAATTCTCCATCCAGAGATGGGTGTGGTGTCTTCTTCTGCAACCCTCCTGTCCTCTGTACCGGCAAAATTTCCTGTATATTCGTTTTGGAATTTGTTTTGTAAATTGTGTCAGTAGCAAGGCCCAAGCAGAGGGTCACCCCTTTGAGTCTGGTCTGGTTGAGGTTTCTTCCTCAAATCATCAGAGGGAGTTTTTCCTTACCACTCTTGCCTGTGTGCTTGCTCTGGGGGTTGGCAAGGTTAGACCTTACTTGTGTGAAGCGCCTTGAGGCAACTTTGTTGTGATTTGGCGCTATATACTGTAATTGAAATAAATTGAATTAAATTGAATTGAAGTGAAGTATTACAATAGAGATGCAGGAACTATGGCAGCAGCAAGAAACCAACTGTAAAGGAGGGAAACTACAATGACTGCAACTTTGCATACAGCAAAGAGCGTTAGTGTCAGTAATGAACAGCAAGTCACAAATTAAGTTACTGCAAAATACAAACTACATCTTGTTCACTTTAGTTACACAGGGACATGTAACCTCATACTGCCTCCAGTCAAGCATTTTAGTTCTGTACATTACATCTCAGCCAGGAGACAAGACTGCATGGACTTCATAAAAGCTACCACACATGAGTGCCACATGGCAAAAAGCCTAGGTTAGTGTCCATATTGGGCAGGGCTAAGTAGAGTTCCCTGTAATTCAGTTTTGACCATAGACTCTATGTACTCTACAAACACAAGGTGGCTTCTCCCATTGCTCTGAAAAGCGGTTTCAAAGGTAAAATGGGGTTGTTCCAAATGTTGTCATTTTTTCAGTGCTGAACTCCTCCTAAGTCCCACTCAGGTCATGCCCACGCTCCATGTCCTTACTCAATAATACGTTGGCTAAGAGTTAGGCATAGCCAAGCTGGTGACTTTTGGAGCCACCCCATTTGAGTATAAACTGTTATGTGTCGGACGCAGCTCGGAGAACCGACCAGCGTTTGAAGGACCCAGTATGAAATAAGCAGAGCACGGTACAAAGGCTAACTGAATTTAATACATAACAGTGATACAAAAATAACAGAAAGTGCGGTCTGGCGTGGTGCGCTCCCAGCAGCGCTAACGGTCCGGAGCCAGAAGCTGTTCGGACCCAAGGACCCCGCCGACACCCCCCAGGTGGCCGCAACAAACCGAGTCTGTGAAAGAAGGAACCATTATGTGAGTCCACACTCTACACACAGAGAGAACACTTAAGGTGTACAAACAGCAAACACTTCCTGGCTTGATTACTAATCAGCTTCCCAACCTGCAGGCATGGAACATCCAGTTCACAAAACTCCACTGCAGTGGAAGCCGATACATGACTAACATACAGCTCAATATAAAAAGGTGTGAGGGACACCACATTTACTGACTGTATAAATGTTAGTCACAAAATCTAACGTACCTCAGGAAGTGTGCTGACGAGCGTGAGACCTCACCCCCTCCTCTTTCACAGACCGTGCATCAAACCCTGGACGTTCTCTGCATCCACTGATGATGAGATGGCTCCCGAGACGACGATCTCACCCGTCTGGTCACAAGGTCGAGTCTCTGGCAAATACACACTGTATACTCCAGTCTTAAATGTCACCATGTTCCAATCCATATAGATGCACCACAGCTGTGAGTCCTGACGAGCCGCAGGTGATCAGGGTGAGGTCCTGATTACCTCAGCAACACAGCCACTCAGTCCCAAATGCAAGCCACCTGGAAGGAAAAACAAAAGACAGAAACAAAAAGGCAGCCAGGCCCCCCAGCCATACAACAATAAACCCCCTTTTTCAGAAAACCTACAAGTGATGTCATGAAGAGTTTGTCCAGTATATATAGTACCAACTCTATGGGATAATACAACACCTCTTATGTGTCTCTTCATCTGGATATCAAGCCTTATCATTTGACAGCTTGGTGGAATTACATTAGAAACATGAAATGTTACGTTAATATTGCTACCGCTTTGTGTTGGACCCTTTACTCACATCCTCCAAAAGGTCCCAGGCCTCATTGCTGGGGGCAAAGAAGGTGTAGGATCCAGGTCCTTCTATCTCAGGCCTCAGCTTAGAAAGGTCTGAGTAATTTTTGGTGACAGTTGCCTTCACCAGACCCAAAGTGTTATAAACATTGTCAATGGGGGCCACTGAGGAAAAAACAAAAAACAAACTTATCAACCTCATTACATATGAAAACAATATGAAAACATTTTTAGTTACAGAAGACAGAATGCATCCTCTACTTTCATTGGTCTGATTTCAAACACTAAGGCTTCTGTACATCTGGAGGATATAGGACAACAATAGCTTATTGTACCTGCAGGGCAACCACGCATGCCATCCAGTTTCATGTAGCCTGGGCAGCACTCATAAAGCACAGTCCTGCAGGCACAGACATCACAAATATCAGTTTTACTCCAGTTTCCCTGCAATTAATGGAGATAGTGAGTGAGTGGATTAAAAAAATTCTACAGGAAACTCCATAAAAATGATGCATAATCAGGTCTGAAATTTGGTCTTCTGATCGAGACAGTGTATCTGTAAAGTATTCATAATGCTTCACTTTTTCCACATTTTGTTGTGTTACAACCTCATTCCAAAATGGAGTAAATTCATTTTTTCCCCACAAAATTCTACCCACAACACCCAATAATGACAATATAAAAAAGTTTTTTTTAGATTTTTTTGGCAAATTTATTATTATTATTAGTAGTAGTAGTATTGTTGTTATAATAATAATAATAATAATAATAATAATAATAATAAAAACTAAGAAATCACATGTACATAATAATAAGTATTAATCACACCCTTTGCTCAATACTTTGTTGAGGCACCTTTGGCAGCAATTACAGCTTCACGTCTTCTTGAATATGATGCCACAGGCTTGGTGCACCTATCTTTGGGCAGTTTTGCCCATTCCTCTTTGCAGCACCTCTCAAACTCCATCAGGTTGGATGGGGCGCGTCGGTGCACAGCCACTTTCAGACCTCTGCAGAGATGTTCAATGGGATTCAGGTCTGGGTTCTGGCTGGGCCACTCAAGGATGTTCACTGAGAAGAAGACTTGAAGCTGTAATTGCTGCTAAAGGTGCATCAACAAAGTATGTAGCAAAGGGTGTGAATACGTATGTGCATGTGATTTCTTAGTTTTTATTATTATTATTTTTAATAAATTCCCCCCCCCCCCCCTCCAAAAAAAAAAAAAAGAAAAATCTAAAAAACATTTTTTCACATTATCATTATGGGGTGCTGTGAGTAGAATTCTGGGGGAAAAAATGAAATTAATCCATTTTTGAATAAGGCTGTAACATAGCAGAATGTGGACAAAGTGAAGTGCTGTGAATACTTTACAGGCAAAAACCAGTACACCTCCTATTTTTGGCTATGTTAACATCTTTCAATGACCACATAATAAAACAAGGACAGACCGGCCTATCACATTTCTTGTGAAGTTTGTTGCTAATCACAGGGAACTGGTGACCGCAAAAACCACTGTTGCTTGTTAATAACACATCTTCAAAAATTAAAATACCAGTGTGATTAATGTGTGTATGTGTTTTTTCACTGGCTGCCGTCCTTGCAGCTGAATCATTGTTCAGTGTTGGTCTTGTGTGTTCCTCATTTCCAGATGAAACTTATTATCTCCTTCATTACCTAAACAGGCCATGTGATTGCTGTCCTGAGCCAAAACCGAATGGAAATGCTGCCTCAAGGGTTACAGCAGTAGCTTTCTTTTACCAAGGCGTCCGATATGAAAGTAAACAATCACTTTGTCAGCATTTGGTTAACCTCAGAGACATTATGTCTTTGGTTTTTCAAAACTTCAGTTTTAGGAAATGTTGGTTAAGAAAATCAGTTTTGCAAGAGTCTGATGTTCTGTATGGAAACCTTGGATCAGAAGAACATTATTCTATTTTTACCAGAGATTTTTGGAGGTTTTTTTTTTACTTTTAGGATATGGATGATGTCCACTGTGACACAAAAGAGATGTTAGTCTTTTCTTAAAGTTGGACAAAAATGTGAGCATAGTCTCCTTTGTGCTTGAATAGCCCAAGGAGTCCTGAAAACCAAAGTGCAGCTGGTAGATATTGTGTCTATGTGTTTTGCAGGTTTTAACATGTTTGAACTTTAAGCCCCTTCATTAACTCTTAGAAGACCCAAATACTTGAAGGTATACCATTCTCTCTTGACTAACTATAAGGTATGTGATAATAAAAACATCATCAAACAACAGATAAAGCACAGAAGATGAATTAATTCCATAAGTGCACAGTCGTCACAGCACATTTTCAACTTCACAAAACACTTAGGAGAGCACTCAATAGAAGGAAACCACCAAGGCCCAAAATATTACACATTGCAATTTAAAAATATTATTAACCCAAAATCAAAATTACTTCTCTCCATATATTCTACAACAACTGTATGGTAATGAAAAAGACATGGTTTTAAGGTTTGATTCATAAACAGTTATGGACGACATCAAGTGGGAGATCATTCCAAAATCTTCCTGCAAATATAGCAAAGGAATGGACTATTTTTTTTTGCGTAAGATGGAACCATAGGACAACCAAAAGTAATGGGGGGTTTTCAAGTTGCAGTAGAGCAGCACCTACAGTAGTGTTCAGAATAATAGTAGTGCTATGTGACTAAAAATTTTAATCCAGGTTTTGAGTATATTTCTTATTGTTACATGGGAAACAAGGTACCAGTAGATTCAGTAGATTCTCACAAATCCAACAAGACCAAGCATTCATGATATGCACACTCTTAAGTCTATGAAATTGGGCTATTATTTAAAAAAAAGTAGAAAAGGGGGTGTTAGTGAGGTTTTGGTCAACAACAGGAACAAGAAACTTTCAAGATTCAAGAAACTTTCTTGTCGCTATTTGGAGTTGTGTGGTGGTAGGAATAGCTTTTTGAACACTTGAATAATGATGTCAGTTTCACAAAGAATTCAAATAATAGTGAAAACATGTTCATTGTGCCTATTGGTCATTGAACTTTCCTAGCAACAAATGTAAAGCCCCGGTCACACGGCACTAACGAAGGACACCAAAGCCAAAACGAAACAAGAAATCTGAACTTAAGCTGACTTCTGAAGACATCATTTAACCGGCGTCCAGTTTCGATTAGTCATGCGCTCCATGAGGCATCATAACATCCGATCAGTCAGCCGCTCAGTGAGGTGTCATAACAACCGATCGGTCAGCCACTCCATGAGGCGTCATAACATCCAATCAGTTAGCCGCTCTGTGAGGCGTCATAACAACTGTTTAGTCAGCCGCTCTGTGAGGCGTCATAACAACCGATCAGTTAGCCGCTCCGTGAGGCATCATAACAACCGATCAGTTAGCCGCTCCGTGAGGTGTCATAACATCCAATCGGTTAGCTGCTCCGTGAGGCGTCATAACAACCGATCAGTTAGCCGCTCCGTGAGGTGTCATAACATCCCTTGCATGACATGTGTGTTGCTTGGTAATGGCACATTCATGGGGCACTTAGAACACGTGGGGCCATTTGCACAGCCAGGTCGAAAGTGGTCACCTGCTCTCTACTCTCGTGCTGGCAGCATGAATGGCCCAGCCTTTTCTAAGTGCCCCACGCTTGGTGTTGGATGTTCATGGGTGGCACCTGGACTTCAGCCGAGACTGGGTCGACTGGCCATTCCTCTGGCATTCGACGACTTTCGACCGCTGGTGTGAAGGCTACTTCGATCGCGGCATTCAGCCATGGTTCGACATAGTCGATGATTTCGTGCAGTTGCTCGGCCACGGTACAATATGTCCAACCTACGTACGACATTCCATTCAAATGCTGTGAACACAAGCAGATGGCAGTGGAACCTCATCTTACCCGCCGTTCGAATGGGTTTCCAGCACGAGCGGCATGCAAACATAGAGCGCATGTACCGTGCCCAAATGAATGTGGCAACTGCTGTATGAGGCGTTCGAATGCTGCTCTGATCTCCCACGAGTGCCATTTGCCTCCTCCTTCGTGCACTATTCTGCTTCAATCGTGTTATGTGTGAAGGGGCCCTTAATATTGTTCTGTGAATAGTCACTACTATTAATTCTTCATTTGGCCATTTATTAGCTGAATAGTGTGATTCACAGAACTGCCAAACACTAATCAGCTCCACAATCACTTTAACTACTGTCAATAGTAAGTCCCTTCGGCTGCTCCCTTGTTTGCAAGCAAATAACTGCATTTTAATAAATGTTTTCACCACAACCAGTACAGCAACAATCAATGCCACATGGAATGAAGCACAGCCACCAGCATGAATTGGTGTGATATGTATTTCAAATTAAGTTCAGCTATTTTAATTTTCTTGTTCAAACAATTCAGAATACCAACTATGCTGAATAGTTTTGTTTGTTTTTTTTTTACAGCTTTGTGCTGAGTGTAAGCTCGGGCCTAATGCGTTTTAGCAGCACATCTAACTTCTCTCTCTCTCTTTCTTTTTTGTAAGAAAATCTATTTAATCAAAGTACCCAAGATATTGCCCTATTTTTAAAATCAAATCCTTGCATTTGTAAAACAGTTGTTTATACCCTGCCTAAAAACTATATATGCAAAGCCAACATTTTCCACAAAACTTTCATCAAATTTGGCTCCACTAATATTGCGTATTTTGTGATTTTTCCACAAACATATGTTTAAGTCCTTGGCTCCGCCCAGTTTTGCAGCTGTGCTCCAAAATTTAATGACATCTCTCATAGCCAGACCCAACCGTTCCCAAAGGTTTCAAGACAACTGGCTCATTAGTTTTGGAGTAATCCTGTTAAAGAAAAACAGCCGGACTTAACCAAACCAACAAATCAACTCCTTATGTTTCACAAAGTTGAACACTTACAAATGTTACAGGGAGACAAGTAGCAGTAGACATGGGAGTGAACTACAAACCACTGAAGTGACCCAGCTGTAAACAACACTAACACCATCAGCAGAGAAACGTGCACACCAGAAAAGCTTGTGTGTTCAGTGGACCACAGTCAGCACGGTAAATACTGTTTAATTATCTTCATGTGATCGTGGTCAACATTAATAAGATTCAGATTTCTATTTGTAAACTGAATATAATCACGAGCAATACAGGACTAATCTTCTCTTCAAGATGGACTCGACTCTAAGCAGAGACTCGTTTTGTGGTCTGGGTCTCCTGGGTCATGACTAACTGTTCCTGACTTACAGCTGCATTTGAATCAAAGCTGAATGGAGCTGGAGGAAGTGGGATGAGATCATAATATGCCCCATTTGGGTACAGTCAGCAAAAGCCTCGCTGTACTGCTCCCCCACACAGACCGACAGTCGGAAACTTCGGACTTGCCGTCACCATGTCTGTGAAACGTGTTTCAGCTGAATTTATGTTACCATTTTCAAACACACATGCCCCCCCACTCCTTTACCTCAGTTTGATCCATCGCTAATGCTAAGTTTGGTTTTTGATTGACCGAACAGTTCTTGGAACTCTGGAAGCACAAATAATCTCAGTGGTTGAATTAAACCTCAGTGGGTGAAGACAAAATTTCCTGGCTCTGTAAAGATTGATTACCAGTGAAACATAAAGCTGAACTCATGCAATGGAGATAAATTAGATAATGTTTCCTCACAGTTTTTTTTACCCGTGGCCAAAATATGGCCATCGGGTATTATGAAGACTTTGCGTTTCTGTTTATCTATCTGTTCTCAGCATCACTCCAGTTCTATTACTGCCAGGGTCTTCAAATTCACAGGGAACATTCTTGGGACACAGACCTTGGACAAGTTCAGATGGCTAACTTTGACCTATTTTAAAGGGGTCAACAGGTCACATTCTGTTTCTGTAAAACAAAACAAATGAAAGTCATGATGAAAGTCAGGGGCAAAACATGAGGTGTTTTTAAGACTATACAAAGTAAATTCTACTGAGTAAAACAGACTTGCCTGGTCTATATCTGATCCCACTCCAAATAATGTCAAATAAACTCACATTGTTAAATCATCTCTGTCACAGAATAAATGACACTTATTAGAATTAGTGTTAAACAACTTCATTTAATAATGTGACCATGCAGTTAACTTGGCACTATATGGAGTCCCGGTAGAGTATCTTTTATTCTGCCAAATATATTGTGGAGTGAGATTTCATGGCATTTTAGTGAAGTCATCATGACATCACTCATGCCACATAATAATAAATGAGACGTTGGCCAAGCCCTCTCAGTTGAAGCTATATCCTGGAAATAACGTTTTTAAAAAGACTGGAACATTATTTCATAATGTCTTTTTGACATCAAAGTGGCATCACTAAGGGCCCCTTCACACATAGTGCGAAGTTTAGACGAAGTGCACACTTAGTGCGCATGACGTAGGAATTGTGTACAAACCGTGTAATGTCGTCCCTGTCGCCAACGCCTCGTATACCTGTTGCTACAACTATTTACGCACAAAGCATCTGAAAGACAAAGTGTGCACTGTGAAAACCCATCGCACCCTCTCGCGGCAGGTGCCGGCCAAATTTCAGGTGACACACACGAACATCTAACACCACTCACATGGCACTTAGAAAATGTGTGGCCAGTTGCATTCTTGGCACGATAGACTGCAGACAATCACTTTCGTATTCACAGAGAAATCTGTCTAAGTCCAACACGAGTGTGGCTTTGGTGTGTGCACTGAGATGACAGGTGTGTCCTCCCACAGAAGCGGCTGTGGAAATCTGTGGATTGGAACAGTCCAGCTGGACACCACGTACTGTGTTTGGATGGACATGGACAAACAACTGCCCAGTGTGATGCACGTGTGTCTTTTTGCTGTTATCAAGTAGACATAAATAAAAGCCTGTGGTGATGTACTGCAGTGAGCGCGCGCACATGGCGCGCACTTGGACAGGCTCCTCCCAGGTTGAAACGGACCCTCAGATCAGAACAACAGGCGTCTCACTGACACGTCACCCACGTGAGCTCTGTTCCACGATGCAGTTTCCTGCAGCGTGTCGTCCACAAGACACATGCACGCGGCTGGTTGGAGACGGGCCAGCAGATGTGGATATGAATGAGACGAGTGAACTGCTTCTCATTCATGAACAGAACGGTAACATATTTGTATTGCTCATTTGATAAATTCTGTGTTTTCATATAGTGTGTGATTTTAATTTTTTTTGTAATACTTCCATGTCCTTCCTGATATGAGGCAGATTCCCACAGCTTTCAAAGAACAGCTCCGTAGCTCAGTGGTATGCTTTTGAAAGGCCTGAGTTCGCGTCCAGTGAGTGGTGTGTTTTTCTCTTTTTTGTTGTAAATTATTCCACATAAGCGGCACGATGTGGTTCCACAGGTACCAGCTGGTTTTTATTTTTACCACATAAGCAGCACGATGTGGTTCCACAGGTAAAGGCTGGTTTTTATTTGTACCTCATAAGTGGTGCGATGTGGTTCCACACGTACCTGCTGGTTTTTATTATTTTTATTTCTACCACATGGGCAGCGCCATGTGCTGCACCTGGCAATGTTCCTGCTTGAAAGACACCAGCAGGTTTGTGCAGGCCTGCCCGTCGGCGCGATGTTTCGTGCGCTAATTTCGAACTGTGTCGCCGTTTTTGTCCAAACACCATCCAAACTTCGCACTATGTGTGAAGGGGCCATAACCAGTGTTATAACCGATAACATCACAATGATTAATTATTGGAAATTGATTATTAACTCCTGCTTGTTGACTGCGGGGAATCATGAATTTGTCTGTTTTTCACAATCTGTAAAAGTCAGTTACATTCTTTAATATGCTATTTCTTTTAATAAAATACAAAAAGTCCTCTGCAACATTACATTTTTGCTTGAAAATGAACATCTTGAAATTTCTAATTTGGTATTTTACTAACAGACATGCAGAAATCCAAAAACATATTTGTACAGAAACACTGATGTGTTACTTTTTCACGCTACTGTATATATAAATTATTCTTTAAAAATTGCAAAACCCACTTGGATCTGCACTAATGCTTTAGTTTTTTATTCAATTTGCAAAATATATAAAAAAAACAACTTTTTCACATTGTCATTATGGGGTATTGTGTATAGAACTTTGAGGAAAAATGAATTTATTCCATTTTGGAATAAGGCTGTAACATAAAATGTGGAAAAAGTGAAGCACTGTACATACTCTCCAGATGCACTATATGTCTGGACTTTTTTGTTTGTTTTTTTTTTTTTGCTGTCATGTTTGATATTATTCCTAAAATTCATAAATCCTGAATAGAATTCTAAAGTAAATGACACAGAACTATATATATATTTATCAGCACAGAAAATAAATAATAATGCTCAAAAATGTAATCAAATTATTACAGAGGGCAAACTTTAGCTGGCTCTAGTCCATGTTTAAACATTAAAGTGCTGAGAAGACTGTAAGAAGAAGAAGAAGAAGAGAAGAAGAAGAAGAAAAAACAGAACACACTCTGTGACATGATTGAGCAGAACATTTTTCCAGTTGGCTTACTGGAGCCACATCACATCTTGGAATCAACAGCTCACCGCCGGCATCCCGCGATGGCTGAGCTCCTTCTGTAACTCACAATTTATAGCTCTGAACAGGACATTCTCCTACACAAAGACCCCCAAATGTGGTTTTCATTTTACATGCTATTAAGAAAGCAGATGTTGGTCACCATGGAAAAATTTTCGTTTTCATGAAATCCTCAGAAGAATAAAAGTAGATGGAAACACTGAATGCTGCAAATCAGACTCAGGTTTGTTTGTGATATCCATCTTCACATACAGGAAACAAGTTGGACTTCTGAAAATATGAAAGCACACTCACGCTTTCTTTCCACAGATGGCCCCTCGGTACCAATTACGACATGTGCTAAAGTATTTCTTCTTGGTCCCCATGACTTGCTGGAGCGCGCACACATTGGGTCTGATGAGCAGCGAGGGTGAGATGGAAAGAGAACATTAATCATTACAAGAAAACTACGACAGCCAATCAGCACATACTGCATGAATTATTAGGTGATAAGTCCTGCTGATAAACATGAATAATGAATGATCTCACATGTTCATCTGAATAAAACAGGACTGCAACATTTAAGAAGTTTCAACAGCAACAACAACAAAAAGCTGTGCAATCCCTTCCTCCCTTTTTTTTATAATACATGTTATATTATTTCATATCTGATATAATGCAGGTTTTTTATAAAATGTGACATAAATGTGTTACCATCCTCAAAAGGTTCATTTTCCTGGATAAAAATTTGAAGTACTTCTCACTGATTCCCACATGCTCTAAAATACACCGTATGTGTAACACTGAAAAATGAATTGTGCACTTACCCTTCTTTTCTTGCTCTGATGCGACTATGGGCAACGATTTTGTCATAAGCTGATGATTCAGCCTCGTCAAAGGTAGAGAGCACAAAGAGTGCAAAGGCAACCACAAAAAGGAACTTCATCTTCGGATTACCATCCAGCTATTCCCAGCCCAGAGTGATGGGAGCAGGCTCAGGGTGGGAGTTTATATAGCATGAGGATCACCCTCCACTCATGGAGGATGACAGCGCTTCATGTCTGGACCAGCCAGAGTCTCCAAAACAAAACTGTGCTACACTGGGACTCATTATGTAGTGGTGGGTTTTTAAATGATGATGCACACATTTATAGAAACAGTCAGAAAAGATTAACTGTCATACATATTATTTTCTGTAAATTAAGGAAGGTAGCGTTTTAGAAAATTTTCAAATTTCACATATTCACATTTGAATTTTATCCACCATCATGAGTTTACACATGCTGAAGTGCTTGGATGGAAACTAACAAAAACATTTATTATTAAAGACAAATTATAGATTGTAAACATGTTGAAATAAAGACACACTGGACATTAGGTGTTTTATTTCAATCTTGCACTCACTCATTCATCTTCAACAGTTTATCCAGGGCCAGGTCAAGGGGGCAACAGCTCCAGCAGGGGACCCCAAACGGTATGACAATTCTACACGTCAGATTTGGAAATAATGACGATAAAGTAAAAAAAAATAATAATAATTTGAAAATTGCTTTGAAAATTGCTGTAAAATAATCATTTGAAAATAGTAATGTCAGTGAAAGAACAAACCTGTAGTTAGTGTGCTTGATGCAGAAGGCTCCTGGGTCAAATCCCACCCCTGCCACATTTCTCTATGTAATGTGGAGTTGTGTCAGGAAGGGCATCCGGCGTAAAACTTGTGCCAAATCGACATGCATCCACCTTAGATATGCTGTCGTGACACTGAGTGAAAACAAGGGAGCAGCCAAAGGGACTTACTTTTAGTGAAAGAACAAACACATGCGCTTGTTCTTTCACACACACACGTGCATTTGAACAATTCCATGAGTACTTTTTGTGCACAAAAGTTAAGGAACAAATAATATCTGCACAATGAGCAGCCAGATGAAGAGGCAGGTATATTCTCAAGAAAGGTTTCTTATTTGGCCTGAAAAAAAGAAAGAAAGAAAAAAAGCATTCCACAACCTGTGCTTTGAACAAATGCTTAAGTGCTGAATGCCACAATACTTCAGAAAGCAGTTTGCCCCACCTAGTGGTGAGTAAGAGAAACGTCTCATTCTGCCGCACTGATACAGCCAACATTGTGTGTGTGTGTGTGTGTGTGTGTGTGTATGAATCTCGGGGGGGGGGGGGGTAGTTTAGAGTTTCTCAAAGTTTTTCAGAACAAGGGTCACTTAACCAATTAAAATACAATCCTGAGGACTGCCTAACTCCCAAATATCCAACCAGAAGTGCACTACAAATTACAACCTAATTTTAAGCCTGGGGTTTTGTGTTATGTAGTTTGAATTTTTGGATTTGTGTGTAAGATTTTGAGAAAATGAGTGGAGATTTCAACAAATGTGTTTTAGCAATTGGAAGAAACTGTAATCTTGAAAAGCCCTTTTGAACTTAGTTTGGATTATATTTTAGCTTATGAAAATCCACTTCTAACAGGACTTTGACCTTGAAAAATTTTCCAAGTTAAAAATTTGTGGAATTGGAAACTAGTGTTGGCGGAGGCTTGCGCTCTAGGAGCAACAGTGCTTTAGTTTAAATTATGGCAGTTTACAATATATTCACACTGACCACTGGGGGTCACTCACATACTACCATGTGAACAACCAACCAGTCTTTCTCAAACAGTGGTATGTGGACCACTGTCTGAGAAAGACTGGTGTGTACAAATGAAAAAGAAGTTTTTTACCTCCACCAATGAAATTGGAGGAAGTTATGTTTTTGCCCATTTGTTTGTTTGGCTGTTTGTTTGTTAACAACCTGGAACCAAAATTTTGTTCATATATCATTATGAAATTTTTTTACTGAAGATTCAGGCAAGAACTGATTCAGTTTTCAAGGTCATAGGTCAAAGTCAGGAAAAATCCATATCTTTAACACTGAATGAATTTTCAAAAATTCATAACTCTGTCAAAAAAAAAAGAAAAAAAAGATCAAAGCTCTTTCATATTTGAGAGTGAAATTTTTTTCCAAGGTAAAAATTTGTGGAATTGGAAAGTAGTGTTGGCGGAGGATTGCACTCTGTGAGCACGGTGCTCTAGTTGATTAATGTGTTAATTATTTTCTGGATTAATCCTTGAGTTGACATGTAACAATTGACATGTAACCTTGCTGCCTGTTTTGGCCAGGATCCTCTTGTAAAAGAGATTTTTTTTTATCTCAATGAGACTTTTTTCCTGGTTAAATAAAGGTAAAGAAAAGAAAGAAAGAGTTGTTAAGTCCCTAAAATGTCAGAAAATGGTGAAAAATGTTGACAGCTGATGAGAGATTTTGAGGTGATACTGTCACTTTAAGGACTTCCCACGGAGCGAGACGTCGTGCAGCACTCCCAGGCGCCGTCGTCAGCCTGTTTCAAGCTGAAAACCTCCACATTTCAGGCTCTATTGATCCAGGACGTCGTGAGAGAACAGAGAAGTTTCAGAAGAAATCGGTTTCATTTATCCGGATATTCCACTGTTAAAGGAGATTTTTTTAATGAAAGACATGCGGGCGGGTCCGCGCGTCGGTACGCAGCCGGCGCGGTGCGGCGGCACAGGAAAAACACCTCCGTGTTGATAACCATTTGTAAAATCCAGGCGGCTTTTGATGGCTTTCAGTGGAGTGAGTATATGAGAAATTGTTTAACAGCTGGACATGTTCCAACTTGTCCTTAAGGCTTCCAACGGAGGTGTTTTTCCCGTGGCGGAGCGTCGCGGCGGCTGCGAGCCGACGCTGCAATCCGTCTGCACGTCTTTCATTAAAAAAATCTCCTTTAACAGTGGAATATCTGGATAAAATGCTGAAACCGACAGGCGAATGACGTCACCGACAGGTGTGGAAAAACTCACGCATGCGCACGAGGGTTCAAGCATGTCTGATGTAAAAACATATGAATGAAATCCATATAGTTTTTGAAAAAAATAAAAAGGACCTATACTTTATGGACAGCCCTCGTACTTCATGATGCCTTATGTTCTTACCAGTTGTGTCGTGATTTCAAAGGTCCTAGAGCAGGGGTCTTCAACTCCAGTCCTTGAGGGCCGGTGTCCTGCACCTTTTATCAGATGTGTCCCTGGTCCACCACAGCTGAATCAAATGGCTGAATTACCTCCTCAGTATGCAGTCAAGTTCTCCACAGTTGCTGCTAATGACTTCTTTAATTGACTCATGTGTGTTGAAGCAGTGACATATCTGTAAGTTGCAGGATACCAGCACTGGAAGACTTGAGTTGAAGACCCCTGTCCTAGAGACATGAATGTCACTGCTGAGATAAGTGAGTTTCTTAACAGTCCAATAGATGTACTGTTGATGACTAAAGCCCCGTTTACACATAGATGGTAAACTCTCCCGGAAGCGTCCCGGCAGAGATTTTGCCTCCCTCTGGGCTGTTTTAGGGATCAAACACCGCCGTAATTGGCGGCCGGCGTTGTATCCCTAACCAACGGCATGTAAAACGGAGATAGAGCCCACATCGGCGTCCTCAAAGGCGTTTTAACCGCCGACAGAGGCAGACAAAACGGCGGCGCTAGCGGACAGTATGCTGTTCTAAACGCCACCTCCCGGTTAATGGCGTTCCAAATGGCCGATAGGCAGCGGTCAGAATAAAAACGCTAGCGCGCTGCATGCAGGTCTCTCACTCGGGGCCAGCTCCAGATATTTTTGCAGAGAAGCTCCAGTATACCTCCTAAAATAAAACTGGCAGCGGCAAGGACTTACCAAGAGGTCTGGTTCAGGGGTAGCCCTGTGGTGGAAATGAGCAACACGTTGAGGAGGGGAAAAAGAGAGAAAAGAAAAGGCTGAGAGGTGAGCTCCCTGTCACTCCCTCCCCCTGCACTGACTGCTGCTTCAGCCTATTATATTCTGGGGGCAGTGCCTATAAGCAAAAGTTCCTGGAGTAACGCAGGATTTGCCTGGATAAATCCAGCGGTACACAGGGCATTATCGGCGGCAGCAGAACACTGCCGTCCTGCGATTGTAAAGGATAGAACTGAGTATTAACCCCCGTTGCCTGACGTGTGCCAGATGCTACGGCGTCAAAACTCCGCTTTATTTGGCGGATTTAGCTGCGTTTTATCCGCGTATTTGCGGCTAGTACGTCGCTCAAAATGCCAGCGAAATGCTCCGCCCCTTTCCACCGCGAAAACAGCTGGAACTACCGCGAACTTCGGTCTACATACTACCCGCGGACAAAACCGTCTATGTGTAACCTGGGCTTAAGTCCAGGAAGGAGTCTCCAGACTCTTTCACAAGAATATGATTGATCTCTTTCCTGACACCACTGGTATTACAAAACCATGATCAATGGTTTTGGATCATCATATTCTACTTGATAGGCTGGAAAATCACTTTGGGATTACTGGGAGCGCCCTTGCATGGTTGACGTCATACTTGACCAGTCGTTCTCACTGTGTTTTGTACAGTAACACTACCTCTAACCTTAGTGACATGAAATTTGGGGTTCCATAGGGGTCCGTTTTAGGCCCCCTGCTTTTCTTTCTTTATATAGTACCCCTTGGGCACATATTGCAGCATTTTAGGATTACCTTTTACTGCTATGCTGATGATACTCAGTTATACATGCCGATAACTTTTGGTAATCTCGTTCATATAAAATCCTTAGAAGATTGCCTTACATCAGTGAGAAGCTGCATGTCTAGAAACTTCTTACTTTTAAACTCTGATAAGACTGAAATGATGGTTCTTGGTCCAGTGAGACATTTGTCTGTTGAGACATCAATTTGACCAGTTAACGCTCAACCTAAGCTCGTTTGTCATACATCACACTGACAAAATGAGGAACCTTGGGGTAATTTTTGATCCTACATTGTCCTTTGACCTCTACATTAGAAATATTACGAGAACTGCTTTCTTCCACCTGCGAAATATAGCGAAGATTCGTCCCATCCTGTCTATGGCTGATGCTGAGACCCTGATCCATGCGTTTATCTCTTCAAGTTTGGACTACTGCAATGTTCTATTTTCTGGTTTACCGCAGTCCAGCATTGGTGCTCTCCAGTTGGTTCAAAATGCTGCAGCCAGACTTTTGACATGAAGCAGAAAGTTCGACCACATTACACCCATTTTGGTATCCCTTCACTGGCTTCCTGTCCCAGTGAGATAAGGTTCTACTACTAGTCTATAAAATTGTTCATGGACTGGCACCTCCCTACCTAGCTGACCTAATTAAACCTTACGTACTGGCCCGGGCTTTGCGCTCTCAGTGTGCAGGACTACTTTGTGTCCCTAGGGTGAATAAGAAGTCTACAGGTCTTAGAGCTTTCTTTATCATGCCCCTGTTCTGTGGAATAATCTCCCCACATCAATAAAACAGTCAGATACTGTGGAGACTTTCAAGTCCAGACTTAAGATGTACTTATTTTCCCTTTTGTATAGCTAGCATGCTGGCATAGTATAGTTCTGCACTTTTTACTCTTTTAATTCATTTTATTAGGAAACGGAGTGTGCCGCGGACTCAACTTCTGTCTGGGTCTTTTAGTGAACCTTAGGGCTAGTGGCTGGCGATCACCTTAGTATTTCTTCTGTTTTTCTTGTTATTTAATGCTGGTGAATTATTATTTCTTGTCTTTCTGGTGCCTGATCCTGTTTTTCTCTCTGTTTAAGGTGCAGCTCCATCCAGAGATGGGTGTGGTATATGTGCTGAAAACCCTCCTGTCCTGTGCACCAACAGCATTTCCTATATATTTGTTTTGTGAATTGCTCTGTAATTTGTGTCTGTAGCATGCCCCAAGCAGAGGTTCACCCCTTTGATTCTGGTCTGCTTGAGGTTTCTTCCTCAGAGGGAGTTTTTCCTTACCACCACTGCTCTGGGGGTTAGTAAGGTTAGACCTTACTTGTGTGAAGTGCCTTGATGCAACTCTGTTGTGATTTTGCGCTATATAAATGAAAATGAAAATGAAAAAAAAAAAAAAAATGACCAATTAAACTGAAAAATTGAAACTGATACTCCAGATGCTGAAACCAGAAACTAGTAGCTGAAAGCATTTGACACTTTTCAAATTTATGGAGGACTGAGCCATTTTCACCACAGTTACTAAATGGTCAATAAAACACCCATCCAGCCCTGTTAATGCAAGTGGTTGGATTAAAATCACCAAAGACCAGAGTAGTGTCACCTGTGGTGGACTCCATGGCTGTCATTCACAGGTGACTTAAATGCCGATGCGACTTATATATGTTTTTTCTCTTCATGAGAAAGCTTTTGACAGGTATACCTCATACTCTAGTTCAATTTATAGTCCAGAAAATGCAGTACATGTTAATTAATCTATCATAGCATCCTCCAGCATTATGTCTATGCCTGCGCAGGTCCGTTTCCTTGACGTAAATCCTCTCACTTGTGTTTGTTTAATTACACAACTTTTTAATACCACAGCCATTTACAGGAAAGAACAGGTGATATTCTGATTAGTTAAATTTATGTTTGGCACAAAACCCCATCCCTGACTAATGAAGATGATCAATCCAATTCCCGTGCACCCAGCATGAAGCTCTGCACTCAGTTAACCATATTGACAGTAAATAGACCTTGGATACAGCCCAAAAGCATTAGTGCTGCACCGTCAGGGGGCCGATAGGGCCGCACTGTGTTGTTGGTGCTGATTTACAAGTGTTGCATCGTACCGTGTATGTGTTGCTGTGACAACTATTTTGACTCTCTGTGGCTTTACCACAAACTCTGTTTATATTCTACTGATTAATACAATACAGCAATGACAACCAGAACCATACATATAAAGTGATGAGGCTCCATGAAGAGGAGGCTGTGTGTCCTTATATACTGTTTAATATTGTTTGTAAGTCATTTATGTTTCCATGAATTTATGAGAAGTTGTAATTTGGGATTTTTTTTTTTCCTTTTATTTTGGCCGGGTTTTACACTAAGGGCTGATTGGGCAGGAAATGTTGGGGAAGTGTCGTGACACGGACCCACAACAGGGGGCGTTAATGAAGGGACAATGGAATAGCCAAAAAGTAACAATTTAATGTTGTGAAGGTGCACAACGTGATACAGACAGATACAAATATGTGTTATATCAATCCTAACAAAAGGTGACGTGTGGCAGGCTCGAAGATAGGAGACGTCCGGTGAGAGAGAAGCCGGAACCCACACAAGCCTCACCACCAACAGACCTGAAGAACACCGGAGCCGCCAAGCCCTGCACCCCAGGTGAGGTGTGGTATGGTTTGATCCGGGACACGTGGAAAACAGGATGGATCCGCAGTGAAGCTGGCAGCCGTAGCTTCACTGCGGCCGGGCTGAGGACCTTGGTGATGGGAAAGGGTCCGATATATCTGTCCTTCAGTTTGTGTGATTCCACTTGAAGGGGGATGTCCTTTGTTGATAACCACACCTCCTGCCCAGGCTGGTATGCAGGGGCCGGGGAACGCCGGCGGTCTGCATGGGCCTTGGCCCTCGTCCGGGCCTTCAACAGGGCAGAACGGGCGTTCCGCCACACCCGGCGGCACCTCCTGAGGTGGGCCTGGACCGAGGGCACACCGACCTCACCCTCCACAAGCGGGAACAATGGGGGCTGATACCCCAAACACACCTCGAACGGGGAGAGGCCAGTGGCAGATGACACTTGGCTGTTGTGGGCGTACTCGATCCAGGCCAGATGGGTACTCCAGGCCGTCGGGTGCGCGGAGGTAACGCAACGGAGGGCCTGCTCCAACTCCTGGTTGGCCCGCTCTGCCTGTCCATTCGTCTGGGGGTGATACCCAGACGAGAGACTCACGTGGCCCCCAGTTCCTTGCAAAAACTCCTCCAGACCTGAGAGGAGAACTGAGGGCCACGGTCTGAGACGATGTCCGCTGGTATCCCATGCAGACGCACGACGTGGTGGACCAGGAGGTCTGCTGTCTCCTGGGCCGTAGGGAGCTTCGGGAGGGCCACGAAGTGGGCCGCCTTGGAGAACCGGTCCACTATCGTCAAGATGGTGGTGTGGCCCTGGGACGGCGGGAGGCCCATGACAAAGTCCAGGCCGATGTGGGACCAGGGGCGATGAGGCACCGGTAGGGGTCGGAGGAGTCCTGAGGTCCTCTTGTGGTCTGCGTTGCCCCTGGCGCAGGTGGTGCAGGCCTGGACATAGTCCCGGACGTCGGCTTCCATAGATGCCCACCAGAAGCGCTGCTGGACCACTGCCATGGTCCTACGCACGCCAGGATGACAGGAGAGTTTGGACCCATGGCAGAAGTCCAAAACCGCAGCTCTGGCCTCTGGTGGGACGTACAGCTTGTTCTTCGGGCCGGTCCCCGGGTCCGGGTTCCGTGCCAGGGCCTCCCGGACGGTCTTCTCCATGTCCCAGGTGAGGGTGGCCACGACAGTGGACTCGGGGATGATGGTTTCTGGGGGGTCTGACAGCTCGGCCCCGACTTCCTCTTCATGCACCCGGGACAGTGCATCCGACCGTTGGTTCTTGGTCCCGGGGCGGTACGTAATCTGGAAGTCAAAGCGCCCGAAGAACAGTGACCAGCGGGCTTGCCTGGGGTTCAACCGCTTGGCGGTCCGGATGTACTCCAGGTTCCGATGGTCCGTGAAAACTGTGAAGGGCACCGTCGCTCCCTCCAACAGGTGTCTCCACTCTTCAAGAGCCTCCTTCACCGCCAAGAGTTCCCGATTGCCGACGTCATAATTCCTCTCAGCCGGGGTCAACCTGCGGGAAAAATAGGCACAAGGGTGGAGGACCTTATCAGACTCCCCGCTCTGGGACAGCACGGCTCCTATCCCTGAGTCAGAGGCATCCACTTCCACTGTGAACTGGCGAGTAGGATCGGGCTGCACCAGAACTGGCGCAGTCGAGAACCAGCGTTTCAACTCCCTAAACGCGGCTTTGCACCGATCCGACCAGGTGAAGGGGACTTTAGTGGAGGTCAGGGCTGTCAGGGGGCTAACTACCTGACTGTAGCCCTTAATGAACCTCCTGTAGAAATTTGCAAAGCCGAGGAACTGTTGCAGTTTCCTACGGCTTGTTGGGTGGGGCCAGTCTCTCACCGCCGCAACATTGGCCGGATCAGGGGCGACGGAGTTGGAGGAGATTATGAACCCCAGGAAGGACAAAGAAGTGTGGTGGAACTCACACTTCTCGCCCTTCACAAACAGCCGGTTCTCCAACAACCGCTGTAGGACCTGACGTACATGAGTCTCAGGGTCCGGAGAAAAGATGAGGATGTCGTCTAGATACACGAAGACAAACCGGTGCAGGAAGTCCCGCAACACGTCATTAACCAAAGCTTGGAACGTTGCGGGGGCGTTTGTGAGACCGAACGGCATGACCAGGTACTCAAAGTGACCTAAGGGGGTGTTAAATGCCGTCTTCCACTCGTCTCCCTTCTGGATCCGAACCAGGTGGTATGCATTCCTAAGATCAAGTTTGGTAAATATTTGGGCTCCATGCAGGGGCGTGAACACTGAATCCAACAGAGGTAACGGGTATCGGTTGCGAAACGTAATGTCGTTCAGCCCTCTGTAATCGATGCATGGACGGAGTCCGCCGTCCTTTTTACTCACAAAAAAGAAACCAGCACCCATCGGGCAGGTGGAGTTCCGGATCAACCCGGCAGCTAACGAGTCCCGGATGTAGGTCTCCATTGATTTGCGTTCCGGATGTGAGAGGTTGTACAGCCTGCTGGATGGGTACTCAGCGCCCGGAATCAAATCGATGGCACAATCGTATGGTCGGTGCGGGGGAAGGGCGAGTGCCAGATCTCTGCTGAAGACGTCAGCAAGATCGTGGTACTCACATGGCACCGCCATCAGATTGGGCGGGACTTTGACCTCCTCCTTAGCTATCTCACCGGGTGGAACCGAGGATCCTAAACACTCCCGGTGGCAGGTTTCGCTCCACTGCATCACAACCCCAGACGGCCAATCAATCCGGGGATTGTGTTTCAACACCCATGGAAAACCCAAAATCACTCGGGAGGTAGAAGGTGTTACAAAAAACACTATCTCCTCCCTGTGATTCCCAGACACCACCAAAGTCACTGGCTGTGTCTGGTGTGTGATTAATGGAAGAAGAGTGCCATCTAGTGCTCGTACCTTCACAGGGGAAGGCAGAGCCACCAGAGGGAGCCCTACTCCCCCCGTACGGCTCCGGAGGGCTTATGTATGCTTCAGGGGATGGTGGGGGGGGTCGTTGAACGACCAGTGGAACATTTGTGTCTGACAAAGGATCAGCAGGAGGAGGTGCTGCAGCAGCGCCTTGATCGCATGCCTCCACCCTGGCGGTGAGAGCCTCCATCCTCTGATTGAGGATAACGTTCTGCTCGGTGACCAGATCCAACCGAGCAGTGAAAGCGGTCAGTATTTGCTGCAGCTCCCCTAACACGCCTCCTGCTGGTGCCTGTGCACCTTGCTCTTCCATTGGCCGTTCAGGCTCGAGTTGACGCCCCTCGGGATCCATGACGCTGGCCGAGAAATCCTGTTGGGGAAGTGTCGTGACACGGACCCACAACAGGGGGCGTTAATGAAGGGACAATGGAATAGCCAAAAAGTAACAATTTAATGTTGTGAAGGTGCACAGCGTGATACAGACAGATACAAATATGTGTTATATCAATCCTAACAAAAGGTGACGTGTGGCAGGCTCAAAGATAGGAGACGTCCGGTGAGAGAGAAGCCGGAACCCACACAAGCCTCACCACCAACGGACCTGAAGAACACCGGAGCCGCCAAGCCCTGCGCCCCAGGTGGCCACTGTCTTCAGCAGTCAGACCCGGTACTGCTGGCAGAAAACAGAAACAGTTCTGGATGAGTGTGAGTCCGCACACTCAGTAATCCCACAGTCTGTGTTCAGTTAAGGAGGGAGAACCTCCACCTCCAATCACACACTTGTGCAGCTCCTGAGTTAACCACTTATCTGAGTGGGGTGTGAGGCGAAGCCGTCGCAGTCCACACCAAACGCCAACTCTGCAGATAAGGCACACCACAGGAAAACGGCTGCAAAAAGAGATCAGACTAATACTCAAAGTTTAAGTCAGCAGAGAAAATTACCTGTATGGTAGACGATTTCTTGGCGAGGAGGTGGAGTTGCAGTCCGGTCTTTATAGTGGTGGTGATGGGTGACAGCTGGTGTTGATTGATGACAGCTGTCACCTCCAGCGGCTCTGACGCCCTCTCGTGCTTGGAGCCCGCACTCCAAGCAGGGCGCCATCTGGTGGTGGTGGGCCAGCAGTACCTCCTCTTCAGCGGCCCACACAACAGGAAATTGTATATAAATAACTCCTCAGTTCATGACCTGTTTGTGTACCAACATTTACAAATTAAAATAAAATTTTGAATATGGAGGTTCAGCATCTATAAACCTCTGTTCCCGATCCCAGAAGGTTACATTTTATAACATGAAATTCCAGTGTGGGAGAACACGGTTGCATGCAAATGTGCTTTAGTGCATGCTAGTGCACAGATTGACGACATAATGTGCAGTGTTTGTACCACACGACGTGCAAAAACAACCATAGCATATCTATATAGACACTGTAGCAGGTCTACAACTAACGTGGTGCTTCCAGCAAACATCCCAATGATGTTGTAGCATGTATGACTATGTTATTGGCAAATGTTAAATGCAAATGTTTACCAAAGTATCTCAAAGTTATAAACTGTAAACAGAGTTTTCCATCCTTTCCAAGCTTTTACTGCAGACATGGTGATATGCCAATTTAGAATCCTAACCTTAAAATCTGCCCTCACATGGACAGGGAGCCTTGGAAGTGAAACAAGGACTGTAGTTATATAATCAAATATCTTCATCCTATTCAGACGTTTTGCAACTGTGTTCTGGATCATTTGAAGACTTGTCATACCACCACTTGGGAAGCTAGAAAATAAAACATTACAGTTATCATTTATGGAAGATTTAAAAAAGCATGAATAAATTTCTGTGCTGCAGCTATTGAAAGATCTGTCTAATTACTGCAGTGCTGTTCAAATGTAAAAGTGCATTCCTAATTACCTCTGCCAAAGAAGTTGGAGGAGGTTATGTTATCACCCCTTTTTGTTTCTTTGTCTGTGTGTTTGTCTGTTTATGAACAGCCCACAATTTTTCATATATCATTGTAATATTTTTACTGAAGATTCATATGCTAATAAGCAAGAACTGATCCAGTTTTCAAGGTCATAGGTCAAATTCAAAGTCAAGAAAAATCCCTATCTTTAACATTGAACAGATTTTCAAAAATTCATAACTGTCAAAAAATTTGTTCAATTTCAATTTATTTTCATATAGCGCCAAATCACAACAACGTTGCCTCAAGGTGCTTCACACAAATAAGGTCTAACCTTACCAACCCCCACAGAAAGCACACAGGCGACAGTGGTAAGGAAAAACTCCCTCTGATGATTTGAGGAAGAAACCTCAAGCAGAGCAGACTCAAAGGGGTGACCTTGGGCCATGCAACAGACACAAGTTAAAAAACAATTCACAAAACGAATATACAGCAAATGTTACAGGTACCCAGGACAGGAGGGTTACAGAAGCAGACACCACTCCCATCTCTGGATGAAGCTGCACCTAAAACGTAGAGAAAAAAACAGAATCAGGCATCAGAAATACAACAGATACAGTATAATTTGTCAGCATTAAGCAAAAAAAAAAAACAAAAAACAGAAGAAATACTAAAGTGATTGCCAGCCACTAGCCCAAAGCTAATATAATGAATGTAAAAGAGTAAAAAGCAAGACAACAAGAAAAACAGGATACTAAGGTGATCGCCGGCACTAGCTCAAAGCTTCACTAAAAGACCCAGAAATTAGATAAAGTTTTGGCCCCAGCCCACTCCGTTTCCTAATAAAATGAATGTAAAAGAGTAAAAAGCATCATAACATACTATGCCAGTATGCTAGCCATATGAAAGGGAAAATAAGTGCATCACTTTTTATTGGCTCAGGGATATCATTCTGCAGAACAGGGGCATGATAAGCTCTGTGACCCGCACACTTTTTATTCACCCAAGGGACACAAAGTAGTCCTGCAGCCTGAGAACGCAGAACCAGGGCTGCTACGTAGGGTTTAATTCAATCAGCTAAGTAGGGAAGTGCCAGTCTGTGAACAGTTTTATAGGCAAGTAGCAGAACCTTAATATCTGGTCTCCAGTGTTGCCACAGTTACTTTGAAAAAGTAACTTAGTTACTTTACTGATTACTCAATTGTAAAAGTAACTTAGTTACTTTACTGATTACTCAATTGTAAAAGTAACTAAGTTAGATTACTAGTTACTTATTTAGTTACTTTTCCCAGCTGCCGACAACAACCCTCTGCCACCTCAACATGACAATGATACCTGTTTTGCCAAAACTCACTTTATAGTCACCCTTTCTTGACTTCAATGAAAATAAATACTTGTTTTATAAAAAGTAAAATAAAGACGTCTTTCTTGACCTCATATTTAACTGTTGACAGCACTGTAACAGTAAAACTTGCAATTTCGAGCCTACATTGTTTATAAAGGTAACTATTAAATTCTAACATTTTCTAACATTTAAATTCTCTCTAAACATTTTACTTGTCGAAATTATTATTATTTTAAGCAATATTAGTTGTAGTAAAAAACGGCTTCAAAATTGCACCTTTAATCTAGGGGTGTTGTGGGGGGGCACATCCTTGCCCCACGCCCCCATTCCATCTGGATTCGCCCCTGCTTTGGCGTTTGAGCACAAAGAATGGATAACATTTATTTATGCAGAAAACATGACCAGATTTACAGGTAAGAAAGTTTTATTGTGTTTTCACATCATGTGGTCCTCAGAAAGAGAGTTTAGGTGCATTTGAGTGGAAAATAGTGTTAGTTGTTGACACGTCGCGGAGGATCAGCTGTTTTTAACGAGACGATACAGAGCGGCTCAGCTCAGAATTCTAAATAAAGGAGGAAAAAAAAGTATAAAAATGTCTTTGTAAAGCTCAGTGCAGGTGTGCTGATCACCGCGCTTTAAGAGACGACAAGTCGAGCAGCTGCAAAAAACCGCGGATTAAAAGCTTTTCATCCACGTTTTTTTGCAGCTGCTCGACTCGTCCTCACCTCTTAGAGGGCGGTGATCAGCACACCTGCACTGAGCTTTACGAAGACATTTTTATACTTTTTTCCTCCTTTATTTAGAATTCTGAGCTGAGCGCTGATCCTCCGCGACGCATCAACAACTAACACTATTTTCCACTCAAATGCACCTAAACTCTCTTTCTGAGGACCACATGATGTGAAAACGCAATAAAACTTTCTTACCTGTAAATCTGGTCCTGTTTTCTGCATAAATAAATGTTATCCATTCTTTGTGCTCAAACGCCAAAGCAGAGGCGAATCCAGATGGGATGGGGGTGTGAGGCAAGGATGTGCCCCCCTCCCCACAACACCCCTAGATTAAAGGTCCAGTTTTGAAGCTGTTTTTTTACTACAACTACTAATATTGCTTAAAATAATAATAATTTTGACAAGTAAAATGTTTAGAGAGAATTTAAATGTTAGAAAAATGTTAGAATTTAATAGTTACATTTATAAACAATGTAGGTTTGAAATTGCAAGTTTTACTGTTACAGTGCTGTCAACAGTTAAATATGAGGTCAAGAAAGAGGTCTTTATTTTACTTTTTATAAAACAAGTATTTATTTTCATTGAAGTCAAGAAAGGGTGACTATAAAGTGAGTTTTGGCAAAACAGGTATCATTGTCATGTTGACGTGGGTTGTTGTCGACAGCTGGGAAAGTAACTAAAAAAGTAACTAGTAATCTAACTTAGTTACTTTTACAATTGAGTAATCAGTAAAGTAACTGTTACTTTTTCAAGGAGTAATCAGTAATCAGTAATTGGATTACTTTTTCAAAGTAACTGTGGCAACACTGGTTACAGCAGTCTCTTTCTTTTACCAAGGCGTCCGATATGAAAGTAAACAATGACTTTGTCAGCATTTGGTTAACCTCAGAGACATTATGTTTTTGTTTTTTCAAAAATGTAGTTTTAGGAAATTTTGGTTAAGAAAAGCAATTTTGGATGTGAACGTCTTCCATTTACAGATGATGGAGGTCACTGTGCTCACTGAGACCTTCAAAGCAGCAGAAATGTTTCTGTGTACCCTTCCCCAGATTTGTGCCTCGAGACAATCCTGTCTCAGTAGTCTACAGACAATTCCTTTGACTTCATGCTTGGTTTGTGCTCTGACATGCACTGTCAACTGTGGGACCTTATATGTAGACAGGTGTGTCTCTTTCCAAATCAACCAAATCATCCAATCTTCTGAATTTACCTCAGGTGGACTCCAATTAAACTGTAGAAACAGCTCAAGGATGATCAGTGGAAACAGGATACACCTGAACTCAATTTTGAGTTTCATGGTAAAGGCTGTGAATACTTATGTACATGTGATTTCTTAGTTTTCTTTTTAATAAATTTGCAAAAGTAGCAAAAAATAAATAAATAAATAAATAAACAACAAAAAATCACTGTCATTATAGGTATTGCGTGTAGAATCTATCTATCTATCTTATCTTATATTATCTATCTTATGATTCAATATAATTGATATGGGTCCATATTGTGTTCTGTGTCTGACTGCTCTCTGGTTGTTTGCGCCTGGTTTTCCACACTGCTGCAGCCAATTGACTGATTAGTGCTGGGCTTCATAAGGAGCTCTCTAACTACAGAGTGCCACACTGTTTCATTTCCTTGTGTTGGTTTTTCTGTTCTCCCAGCTTTTGTGATCTCTGCTTACCTAGCCTTTTGTCACCTACCTTTGACCTTGAGCCTGTTTTGTGACTAAAAATAAAGTAAGTCCAGTTGCAGTGGAGAGTAAGATTGGATGGATTGATTAAAGGCTGTACATTGGTGAAGTGGATTGATTTTGTTTACCCAGCTTGTGAAAATTCCATGTCTTGTCAAAAACATTTGTGTGACTACCTCTCTCGTGTGTTCAGGGCCCTGTAACTCACCCAGTCCTTGTAGCTGTGGTCAGATCCTCACTCACCACCTTCCTGAAGTAACTTACTCCAGCATCCAGCTTCTGATATTGCAATGTTTTAATATTGATACACATTGAATACTTCAAAATGTGGTTCAGTTCCTGACCTGAATTTTGGTCTGTTTTAATTTCTGTCAGAAACCCACATTTATTATAATAAGTTTTATGAACAGCTGTGGTTAATATAAATGTTGATTTAACAATTTCAGTGTTCAAATCCAATATATTTGTTAAGATTGATTCAATGTCATATTTCAGCATGGATCAGTGTTGGAGTGACATCATCTGGGAAGGGCTGTCTAGTGTGACATTAAGTTGAACCTCCTCCAGGCTTGCTACCCTGAAATCAGTGGACATAAGAGATGGAATGTCCTCGAATCACATCTTGCTCTATAGATCTGAGAGAAAAATAAAACATTCACTTTCTCTGAACGCTTAACAGAGACAAAACCTAAAGTCAAAGAATCATACCATTTTATATGTGACTCTTGTTTCAGATGCCAATTGAGAATGACCAGCATGTTTATTTAAGTCATTCTAAAGAATATCAGAGGGATGTTAACACTTTATATTTCACACAAAATATCTTCTAATACTGTATATCTTAAAGAAAACATTTGAGTTCCACCAGCCAGGCTGAATGGATGCAGACAAATGACTTAGACAAGCTCACAACAGTGCTAATTAAATTCAGTGTGGCTTTTACACTGTGAAAGAGAACATTGTCTCAGTCAGTTTATCACGCTGACACACACACTCTGCCAGAAATCAAAGTATGTACTAAGTGTAAAGACAGTTTTCTTCCTTTTGAATTTCATCAGGAAGATGCATGTACAGTAAATGAAAAAAAATATGACATTGACCTAAAGTGAGTGAGCTGTGCACATATAATACAAAGATCAAAACAGATGTTTTCTAAAGATAGTGTAGTTCCTTGGCTGCTATGGTAACAGAAAACCAAAGACTTACACCAGCAGGTTCCTTCATCTATGAACATGTGGTAGAATGAGGCCCAAGAAACTAAAGCTGACTTTAAAAAAATGGTTTGCGTGAGTACACATGAAAGATTCTTTCACATTCTGTGCACAAGGCCCTTCAATAGACTATCCATTCACCATCCTTTTGTGCCCCTTCACACGTAACATGATTGATGCCGACTGGTGCACAAAAGAGGAATCGTATGCCACTCGTGAAAAATTTGAGCCACCTTGTACACCAGTCGCCACAACTATTCTGGCACAGCACATGAACTCGACATTCAAGTGCCGCTTGTGGAGGAAACCCATTCGAATGGCGGGCAAGATGAGGTCGCACTGCTATCTGATCCTGGTGACAACAATCTCACAGCGTGTCAAGCACAGTGTCGACATTGTGCCACGGCCAAAGAGCTGAACAAAATCATCAATCATGCCAAATTGTGGCCAAATGGTGTGATCGAGGCAGCATTCACACTAGTGGCCAAATGTCGGCGAATCCTGGACGAATAGGTTTCCGTCACAAGCGGCTGGAGTCGGCCAAAATCCAGGTGCCACCCACGAACAAGCAACACCATTCACAGGGCACTTAGAAAAGGCAGGACTATTCACACAACCGGCACAAGAGTGGAGTGCAGGCGACCGCATTCGGGCTGGCTGTGCAAATGGCCCCACATTTTCTAAGTGCCCCACAGTGTGCCATTACCAAGCAACACGTCATGCAAGTGTGCCCTCCCCCGCAACACAAATGGTGTGAGAAGTGTGTCGTCCCGCCGCACCATGATCCAACATTGTCAGATGCGGCTGAGGTGGCCGGAGTGCGATCGATCATGTGGACGGCTGTAATGTCAATGCTGGAACTTCACGCTGTGTACTCGCAACTCGGCTGGAGAACACATATCATGCCATGGACAACATGAACAACACTCCACGCAATGCACATGTGTGGGCTACCTCTCATGACATGCACAAATCACAGCAGTCAGATTTTCATCTGTCATTGCTTTTAAAAATCATGTCTGCTTCTACCTGGTGCATTACACTAAAAACAGGAAACATGACCTCAATATGTACTTTGTTGCACATGATCAAAATGTGTCCAAACAACTTAATTTTGTGTGTGTGTGAGATTATATGCAACTGATGTACAGCTATAAATCCAACAGACTTTTTCACTGTACTGTTTAGAATGCAGACTCAGAAGTGAAGCGTTTTCTAAAAGGATCTGCATAGAAAGTGTAAAAGTGCAGTAGTGTTCTTCCAAAGCTTCCTGAGATGAAGCAGCTGAGTGCCACATTCCTGACAGCTGTTTCTCATCTCTGTCCACAGTCTCAGCTGCAAGGACAAACTGCATATTGGTAAATCCTAAGTGACGGTCAACGATGGTCTGTGAGATCTTAACTGTCCAGTTTTACATCAGATCCACAGGTCCCGAAGCTGTAGTTCCTTTGTTTGTTTGTTTTTATCATTTCAATTATGAATATGATTTTATTCTGCACCACTATAATTTTATACATTCGGATGATGACAAAAAAAAAAACATTCAACTGGGCCATCTGTGTCACCATGGGCGCTGCCATTTTGAATGTGGGCGATGTGCCATACCATCCATTTCATCTGCCATGAGGACCCTGTCGCTTGCAAAGTCACTTCCGGCTTACTTGCATGTCGATCAGTATCCACCTCGGCCGCCGTGAGGTCCCCGATGCCTGCAACATCACTTCCGGTTTGCATCTGCGTTGATCAGTCGCCAGTGTTAATATTTTTTTTCCTCAAACTTTATTGGAATTTACAAGACAAGCAAGGGAAAGTGTCAAAACAACAGCCACACTGAAAACAAGGACTCGCCGGTGTTACTAAGCACGTTGCTAAAACCTCACAGACGAAGTACCTGGATGTGCAACTGACTGAAAATGTGTCACGGATTTCAAAGTAAGTAATGCCCAAACAATTTAAATTTACAGGGTTCAGGATCGTCTTGAAGCACAAATCTCAGAAAGGGTACAGAAACATTTCTGGTACTTTGAAGGTCCCGATGAGCACAGTGGCCTCAATCATCTGTAAATGGAAGAACCCATGGAGGGCTCTCAGACCATGAGAAATAAAATGGTCTGGTCTGATGAGACAAAGATTTTACTCTTGCATGAATACCATCATTTTTGGAGGAAACCAGGCACCACTCATCACCTAACAATACCATCCCTATAGTGGTGGCAATATCATGCTGTGAAGATGTTTTTCAGCAGAAGGAACTGGGAGACTAGTCAGGATTGAGGGAAAGATGAATGCAGCAATGTACAGAGACATCCTGGATGAAAACCTGCTCCAGAGCGATCTTGACATCAGACTGAGGCGAAGGTTTGTCTTTCAGCAGGACAATGATCCCAAGCAAACTGCCAAGATACCAAAGGAGTGGCTTCAGGACAACTACGTGAATGTCCTTGAGTGGCCCAGACCTGAATCCGATCGAACATCTCTGGAGAGATCTGAAAATGGCTGTACACCGACGCTCCCATCCAACCTGAAGGAACTTGAGAGGTGCTGCAAAGAGGAATGGGCAAACTGTCCAAAGATAGGTGCACCAAACTTGTAGCATTATATTTAAGAAGACTTGAGGCTGTAATTGGTGCCAAAGGTGTATCAGCAACGTATTGATCAAAGGGCATGAATACTTATGTCCATGCAATGAGTAATCTAACACGTTAATCTTTACAAATCAGTAATCAGATTAAAGTTACTTCTCCAAGTCACTGTGCGTTACTATTATTTTTGCATTGTGGGTGGATAGCAGCATTAAACCTGATCCGTGGGCAGGGGGTCGGGGTTCAACTGAACTGCCCACTTTAAGCGAGCTGTAAACTTCTCATCCGCAGTTTTTTGTAGCAGCTACGACTCGTCCTCACCTCTTAAAGCGCGGTGACAACAGCACACCTGCACTGAGCTTTACAAAGACATCTTTATGCTTTTTTCTCCTTTATTTAGAATTCTGAGCTGAGCCGCTCCATATCTGCTCGCTAAAAACAGTTGATCCTCCGTGACGCGTCAACAACTAACACTATTTTACACCCAAATGCACTTAAACTCTATTTCTGAGGACCACATGATGTGAAAACGCTATAAAACTTTCTTACCTGTAAATCTGGTCCTGTTTTCTGCATAAATAAATGTTATCCATTCTTTGTGCTCAAACGCCAAAGCAGGGGCGAATTCAGATGGAATGGGGGCGTGGGGCAGGGATGTGCCCCCCTCCCCCACAACACCCCTAGATTAAAGGTCCAGTTTTGAAGCCGTTTTTTACTACAACTACTAATATTGCTTAAAATAATAATAATTTCGACAAGTAAAATGTTTAGAGAGAATTTAAATGTTAGAAAAATGTTAGAATTTAATAGTTACATTTATAAACAATGTAGGTTTGGAATTGCAAGTTTTACTGTTACAGTGCTGTCAACAGTTAAATATGAGGTCAAGAAAGAGGTCTTTATTTTACTTTTTATAAAACAAGTATTTATTTTCATTGAAGTCAAGAAAGGGTGACTATAAACTGAGTTTTGGCAAAACAGGTATTATTGTCATGTTGAGGTGGCAGAGGGTTGTTGTCGGCAGCTGGGGAAAGTAACTAAAAAAGTAACTAGTAATCTAACTTAGTTACTTTTACAACTGAGTAATCAGTAAAGTAACTAAGTTACTTTTTCAAGGAGTAATCAGTAATTTGATTACTTTTTCAAAGTAACTGGCAACACTGTGTACATGTGATTTCTTGGTCTTTAATTTTTATTAAATTTGCACCGCCCTCCCCCCAAAAAAACTTTTTATGCTGTCATTATGAGCTGTTGTGAATAGAATTTTGAGGGGAAAAAATGAATTTACTCCATTTTGGAATAAGGCTGTAACATAACAAAATGTGGAAAGAGTGAAGCGCTGTGGATACTTTCCAGATGCACTCAGTGACATGCGGTCAGGGGAGGCAGGTGAGGCCTCACTTGTCATCGTGGAAAGAAAAATGTAAAATGGAAAAATAAATTAAATGGTTATTTATCCAGTTATTTGTACTATACAGTTATTTTCCTTTAAATTTCACCAGTTTTAGATTATTTTTTATTCAAAATCGCTGAATTTACACATTTGCCATTCAAATACTGAGAAGAGATGTGCGGTGAGGCAGCAGCCAACCGTGCCTCACCTTGGATTGCGCAATCAGTGGTCTAACTGCTGGCATGCTGTGCAGTGAGACTGTATTATTGTCTCTTTGTATGTCGCTATTAAAAAGGTCAAACCCTTTGGCTGTATGAATTTAAAATGCATAGTTTAGCTGATGTACATAATGTACAGTGTTTTTTGTGAACAGCTGTATGTGTGTGAAACGCATTTCGTGTGCTGAGAGATCATAAAACAGTTGCAAAAAGGCACTAGATGAGGCACGCAGTTCTCCTGGCTCATGTTAGGGGGCACTAGTGATCCCAGGGATTCTTCTTGCAGCAACACCTCAGCTGCAGAATAAGTGACAGCAAACTACAAGAGCAGCCATTCATTTATTTTTTCCTCTCACCTGACCATTAGTTTCAGCATGGAGGATGACATATCCAAACTTAAACAATTTTCTAAACTGGATTTTTAACCTGTGGTTAAAAGGAAAATAACTTTATAGTACAAATCACTGAATAAATATGACCATTTAATTTTTTCATTTTACATTTTTTTTTTCTTTCCATGATGACGGGTGAGGACTCGACTGCATGTCACTGCAACCCAAGTACTCCATCCATGCAAACAAACCAAAACAAATAAGTACAGAAATTAAATTATGTGGAATAAAATGGAATGACACAGGGACTGAAAATTTTAAAGTATTTCTTACTAAAGCCTTTGTTAGTAATAACAGCTTCAAGATGCCTTCTGTATGGAGAAACTAGTCACATGTATTGCTCACGTGTGATTTTGGTCCATTCTTCCACACAATCAGTCTTCAAATCTTGAAGGCTCCGTCGACCTCTTCAATGAACTCTGATCTTTAGTTAATTCCACGGATTTTCTGTTGGATTCAAGTCAGGTGATTGGCTGGACTCTTCTAGCAGCTTTATGTTCATTCTCTGAAACCGAGAGTTTTTTTGACTGTGTGTTTGGGATCGCTGTCTTGCTGAAATGTCCACGTTCGTTTCATTTTCATCATCTTGGTAGATTTTTATCAAGAATGTCTTTGTACATTTTTTGCATTCATTCTTCTTTCAATTATATGAAGTTTGCCAGTGGTGGATGCTGAAAAACAGCCCCACAGCATGATGTTCCCACCTCCAAACTTCACTGTTGTCAAGGAGTGTTTTGGGATTATGTGCAGTGCCATTTCACCTCCAAATATGGTGTGTATTACAGTACGGCATCCAAAGACTTAAATTTTGGTCTCATCTGATCAGATTATATTTTTCCTGTATTTCACAGGGTACACAATCTTCAACATGCTTTTTCTTCAGCAGTGGAGTGTTGCGTAATGACAAATACAGGCCATGGTGGTTGAGTGCATTACCTATTTTCTTTGAAACTGTTATTCAGTTGCTCTCCAACAGTAGTCCTTGGCTCTTGGACAACTCTGAAAATTCTTTTTACTCTTGTCTGTCAGTAATATTGTGAGGAGTACCTGGTCATGGCCGGTTTATGGTGAAATGATGTTCTTTCCACTTCTGGTGGAACATTCAGAAGTACAGAAATTCTTTTGTAACCATTACCATCAGTATGTTTTGCAACAATAAGGTTGTGAAAATCTTGAGAGACCTCTTTGCTTTTACTCATCATTAGATATTTCTATGACACCTTGGCAATGAGACTCCTTTTTCATAGGCCATCAATTGGGGCTGAACCAGCTGATATTAAGTTGCACTGACAAGAAGCAGGATTGCTTTCAAATTACTGATGGATTTCAGCTGGTGTCTTGGCTTTCCACGTCTTTTTGCAGGTGTTCAATACTTTTTTCCTGTGTCATTTCTCATGACAACACAAACTAATTTATGGACATCTCTGGTGTGATTTATTTGTATGTGTGTATTACTTGGATTGTTACTGACATCTGGTGAACATTTCTTTGTCAATAGCACCATTTCAGAAATATATGTGCTGAGAAAAATAGTGACATGTTCAATGCTTATTATATTTTACCTGCTGTAATTGTGTTTACTTCTCACTAACTTTTACATAATACAGTATATTACAAACATGTTAGATCCATCCATTTTCTTCCGCTTTATCCGGAGTCGGGTCGCAGGGGCAGCAGCTCAAGCAAAGCCGCCCAGACCTCCCGATCCACACACCCCTCCCCCAGCTCCTCCGGGAGAACCCCAAGACAATCCCAAGCCAGCTGAGAAACGTAGTCCCTCCAGCGTGTCCTGGGTCTTCCCCGGGGCCTCCTCCCGATGGGACATGACCGGAACACCTCTCCAGTGAGGCGTCCAGGGGGCATCCGGAAAAGATGCCCGAGCCACCTCAACTGGCTCCTTTCAACATGGAGGAGCAGCGGCTCGACTTCGAGCTCCTCCCGAGTGACCGAGCTCCTCACCCTATCTCTAAGGGAGTGCCCAGCCACCCTGCGGAGGAAACTCATCTCGGCCGCTTGTACTCGCAATCTCGTTCTTTCGGTCATGAGCCAAATCTCATGACCTTAGGTGAGGATCGGAACATAGATCAATCGGTAAATCGAGAGCTTTGCCACCCTACTCAGCTCTCTCTTCACCACGACGGTCCGATACAGCGACCGCATCACTGCAGATGCTGCACCGATCCGTCTGTCGATATCACGCTCCATCCGTCCCTCACTCGTGAACAAGACCCCGAGATACTTAAACTCCTCCACTTGAGGCAAGGACACTCCATCGACCTGAAGAGGGCAAAGCACCTTTTTTCCGGTAGAGAACCATGGCCTCGGATTTGGAGGTGCTGATTTTCATCCCAGACGCTTCACACACGGCTGCAAACCACCCCAGTGCACGCTGAAGGTCCTGATTTGACGAAGCCAACAGAACCACATCATCCGCAAACAGCAGAGATGAGATTCTGTGGTTCCCAAACCAGACCCCCTCTACACCCTGGCTGCGCCTAGAAATTCTGTCCATAAAGATAATGAACAGATCCGGTGACAAAGGGCAGCCCTTGTGGAGGCCAACGTGCACTGGAAACAGGTTTGACTTACTATCGGAAATGCGAACGAAGCTTCTGCTGCGGTTGTACAGGGACCGGATAGCCCTTAGCAAAGGACCCCAGACCCCGTACTCCCGGAGCACCCCCCACAGGGTGCCCCGAGGGACACGGTCGAACACCTTCTCCAGATCCACAAAACACATGAGGACTGGTTGGGTAAACTCCCATGAACCCTCGAGCACCCGATGGAGCGTGTAGAGCTGGTCCAGTGTGCCGCGACCAGGACGAAAACCACTCTGCTTCTCCTGAATCCAAGGTTCGACTATCGGTTGAATTCTCCTCTCCAGTACTCTGGAATAGACCTTACCGGGGAGGCTGACGAGTGTGATCCCACTGTAGTTGGAACACACCCTCCGGTCCCCCTTCTTAAACAGAGGGACCACCACCCCGGTCTGCCAGTCCAGAGGCACTGTCCCAGAACGTCACGTGATGTTGCAGAGGCATGTCAGCCAAGACAGTCCCACAACATACAAAGACTTAAGGTACTCAGGATGGATTTCATCCACCCCAGGAGCCTTGCCACTGAGGAGCTTTCTAACCAGCTCGGTGACTTCGGCCTGGGTAATGGATGAGTCTGCCTCTGAGTCCCCAGTCTCTGCTTCCTCTTGCGAATATGTGACGATGGGATTAAGGAGATCCTCGAAGTATTCCTTCCACTGCCCGACAACATCCCCAGTCAGGGTCAACAGCTTCCCACCCTCACTGTAGACAGTGCTGGTGGAGAGCTGCTTCCACCTCCTGAGGTGTCGGACGGTTTGCCAGAATTTCTTCGAGGCCGACCAATAGTCCTCCTCCGCGGCCTCCCCGAACTCCTCCCAGACCCGAGTTTTTGCCTCTGCGACTGCACAGGCTGCGGCACGCTTGGCCTGCCGGTACCTGTCAGCTGCCTACAGGGTCCCACCTAGCAACAAAGACAAGTAGGACTCCTTCTTCAGCTTGACGGCATCCCTTACTTCCGGCATCCACCACCAGGTTCAGGGATTGCAGCTGTGACAAGCACCAGAGACCTTGTGACCACAGCTACGAGCGGCCGCATCGACAATGGAGGTGGAGAACATGGTCCACTCGGACTCCATGTCTCTAACCTCCCCCAGGATCTGGGAAAAGCTCTCCCGGAGGTGGGAGTTGAAGACCTCGCTGACAGAGGGTTCCGCCAGTCGTTCCCAGCAGACCCTCATGATACGTTTGGGCCTGTCAGGTCTGACCAACTCACCACCAGGTGGTGATAGGTTGACAGCTCAGCCCCTCTCTTCACTCGAGTGTCCGAGACACGTGGCCAAAGGTCAGATGATACGACTACAAAGTCAATCGTCGACCTCCGGCTCAGGGTGTCCCGGTACCACGTGCACTTATGGACACCCTTGTGCTCGAACATGGTGTTCGTGATAGACAAACTGACTAGCACAGAAGTCCAACAACTGAACAACACTCGGGTTCAGATCGGGAAGGCAGTGCTTCCCGATCATCCCCCTCCAGGTCTCACTGTCCCCACCCACGCGGGCATTGAAATCCCCCAGGAGAACAATGGAGTCCCCAGTCGGAGCGCTATCTTCCAAGAAGGTCGGGTACTCTGCACTGCCGCTCGGCCCGTAGGCCGAGACAACAGTGAGAGACCTGTCCCCGACCCGAAGGCGTAGGGAGGCGACCCTCTCATTCACCGGAGTGAACTCCAACACATGGCAACTGAGCTGGGGAGCAATAAACAATGCAACCCCAGCTCTCTGCCTCTCCTCATGGGCAACACCAGAAAAGTGGAGCGTCCAGCCCCTCTCCAGGAGTTGGGTACCGGAGCCCAAGCTGTGCGTGGAGGTGAGCCCGACGATCTCTAGTCGGTATCTCTCAACCTCCCACACAAGCTGAGGCTCCTCCCCCCAAGCAAGGTGTCATTCCACGTCCCAACAGCCAGGGGCTGTAAGCGCGGACCAGGCCGCCGGGCCACCCACCCTCGACCGCCACCCAATCCTCTCTGCACCTGACCCCCATGGCCCCCTCTGCAGGTGGTGAACCCACAGGAGGGCAGGCCCACTTCGCTCTTTTGGGCTGAGCCCGGCCGGGCCCCATGGGCCAAGGCCCAACCACCAGGCGCTCACGCGCAAGCCCCAACCCCAGGTCTGGCTCCAGGGTGGGGCCCCGGCTCCGCCACACTGGGCGACGTCTCGGTCCTTGATTTTTTACTGGTCATGGGAGCTTCTGAACTGCCCTTAGTCTGACCCATCACCTAGGACCTGTTTGCCTTGGGAGACCCTACAAGGGACACAAAGCCCCCGACAACATAGCTCCTAGGATCATCCGGGTACGCAAACTCCCCCACCACGATAAGGTGGCAGCTAGAGGGGGAGCAAACATGTTAGATTCATCTTGGATTTTCTGTTCAAGTGAACAACCATGTCACCTAGTTGTTCACTTGAACAGAAAATCCAAGACGGCAAACAATGCTCTGAAACAGCTTATTTCTGTATAAGTCAAACATGTTAGTGTTATACAGAAATAAGCTGTTTCAGAGCATTGTTTGCCATCTTGGATTTTCTGTTCAAGTGAACTACCAGGTGACATTGCTGTGCCTTTGCGTGCTCTGATTGGCTGTCACTGTGCGCTTCTCAGCATCCTTCTTGCAAATCGGGGAAAGCCCCAACATGATCTATGATGTCACTATCATAGACTGTATGGGTTGCTACCGTGAGTAGTTCAAGGTGTCTGTTCTTTTGAAATTTTCTCCTTCAGGGACACTATCTATCGGCAATGCCATATTATGAATCCCATATAGGTCAATATATAAAATGATCGTAGTGCCAAAGAAAATTCTTTTTATGAGTTAAATTTTTAAAATTTGAAAGGCCCTATACCTTTAACCAAATGCTGAATTTGACAAAAAATAAATAAATAAATAAATAAATAAATAAATAATAATACACAGCCATTCCACATACCAAGAAAAAACCTTCTTTTCGCTGCTCCTATTTTTTTTTTTCTTGGGATCACAATACAGGATCCTACATGGATGTCCATGTTGATGTGGCACAAGTTGTTCACTAGATTCCCTTTCTGTTGCAATTCTTCATGGATATAGAGTTTGGAGCATGGGGGATACGTCGCTGAGTCCACTTATTTTCTTAGTACTAGCCCTTTCATATTGTTGACACCATAATCATATGCTTTTACTTGGAGTAAAATGGAGTAAACTTGTAGATTCTCAAGAAGACATTGTTCAACAGGTTTTTGATGATGGTGCCCAAAGAAATTACCTTTCGTCAGACCCCAAAGATTGTTAGCATTCCTTGAGTCATAAAGGCTGGTCATTTGAATTACAGAATCATTGCTAGAATAATTCCATTAAACAAGCATTAATATCATTCGTGGAAGTTTTTGCTGCAGTACCAGCAGTGGATGTTGGTTCTGTCAAAACTGCAAACAGCTTTGTTTTTGTTATTGAATCCAATTCACCAAGTGTAAGATAAAATGGTTTGTGGTAGAAGTGCAATTTCAAAATACTTAGCTAATGCTTTGCACCCATCGGAAAGCACTCAGGAAAATATTATAAATGTAAATTAGTCATCTTGTGCACAATATTATGGGGTAAATTAGTGGGGCCATTGTATTCACACAGAGTAAATGCAATTAACTGTTGCCTGGAATCTTATGGAGACAAGATAAGATGTAATGTACAGCAGGGGCGTAGGTTTGCATATGGACCATAGGGACAAGTCACAACCAATATTTTGGGATGGCAAAATAGTCCCTACCAATATTTAGCATTTTTGTTTATATAACAAAATCATTCACTATTTTTTTGCGAACTCGATACTATAATTTTAGTCGTCACGTTTTGTGTTTTCGACGTGCCAGAATGACAGGGTTACCCATGTTGCAATTTCATTGGCTCACGTTCTTCTCACATGGACGTAAACAAAGCGCATCTCGTGGCAGGCAGTGCTTAATTTGTAAAGTGGGAGGTCCCAGAGCGCAGAGGATGGGTGGCTCCGGTGCAGTGTTGCCAGATGTACGATAATTATCGTATTTGTACGATAGTTTTGCCATCTGTACGATGTACGATCTATAATGGGAAAAAACCCAATATGTACGATAATTTCAGTTGGTTGCCCAAACACGCATCTCTCTCTGACACCCAAGAATCATTTTGCAGGCGTTGCACTCAGGCGGCATCAAAGACACACCACACACAGGGCTGCTGCTGGCTTTGGGCTGCCGGGACAGTCATTTGAAAGCCCGCCCCCTCTCCATACAAAGTAATGAGCTCCCATCCAATCTCTGCAGGACAGGACAGGAAGATTCCCCAACCAACATCTTTTTTTTTTTCTTCGAAACTGTATTTCAACAAATGCAATAACAAACAAACAAAACACAAGAGCAAAGAGATATACAAGAAAAATAAAAAAAAAGTTCAAGTTCCTTATGGAGGTGTCAACATTTTTTCTGTGTTCAACAAAATCTGCACAAGTGGCCATGGCATCGGATGACGACAGCGACCTCGAGGTTAAATTCGACTCTTTCTAGTCTGGTAATTAACACATGTTTGTGTTACTTCACAGTCTTGCTTGTGCATTTGCGTTCTTTTTGTGCCATAGTTTCCCCATTACTATAATTACTGTTTAAAAATGTGACATAAAATTCTTTGTAAATTAAAAAAAAAACGCTAAAATAGCTACGTTGTATGCGTTTTGTTTGTGTACGATAATTTCTCCCAAAATACGATAATTTTGAGGTTTTGGTACGATAGTTTCATATTTCATATCTGGCAACACTGCTCCGGTGCAGAAAAACAAGAAGGGCGGGGGGGAGGGGTTGCGAACAATGCTGTGCGCCACACTTAAAATAAACTGCACACACCTTCACAAATGACACTAATACCCTGCCTTTTCCTCAAAAAATACTACATTTATGTTTGCTGTCTGTCTATGTACTTTTCTGTCACTTTTGCGCTCTTTTTCATACTTTTCCCTCGTTTCAAAAGTCACTGAACGCACTTTACTGTAATATATGCAACATGTAGCACACTGTTGGAAAGCACGGGTCCTTGGCTTGCTGTCAGTGTTGAAATTTTTCAGAGTGAGGGCTTACATGAGAACTTACGGTAATGAGAATCAGCGGCGCACTAGTGTGAAACGTCCGTGTTTTTCCTCTGCGTTATGACATCACCGGCTTACGTTTACTGTAATACACCATATATATCATTGGAAATCCCTTTTTTTTTTTTTTTGGCAAATTAGGTTGCCAGATACCTACAACTGCATTATTGATGAAGAGAATAGATTATACATCTTGTTTGCAAAAACTTTTTTTTTTTTTTTTTGTTAGCTCCACAAGTATTTTTTTTTTTTGTTGTCTTGTTCTCTCAGGTGTAGGCCTATAGAATAGATTTGTGATTTTGGGTGCAATTTTGTTATTTAAGCTATTTGTTTGTTTGCCTACACACTTAATATTGTAAATAAAGTGTTAAATTATTCAGCATTATGTCGTCATATGTTATGTATTATGCTGTACTTGTGCGTCTAATGGTATGAGTGGGTTAGGGGGTGATGGTGGTGAGCAGGGGGGCGGGGGGGGTGTGGTGTGTGGTATTGTACCAAACCTACGCCCTTGATGTACAGTAAATGGATTGCATTTCAACAGAATTTTTCCATATGAAAGAAGATGGTTAAAGTGATTTACAATAATGCCCAGCGATTACCAAAGGTGCTAACCCACACACAGCAGTCACACTATAAAAAATGATCTCTGTCAATTTATAATGAACACTGGTATATTGAACACGATAGTTGTCAGCTTCATACTGCTAATCTACATTTCATTACATATTGTTAATTACTGTAAAAAAAAAGATTACAGTACTCACCCACTGTTAAATTTCAGTAAGCAGCTGTGGTTGCTAAACCAATTCTGTAAAAACAAAACAATGTAATGAGATTTCATTGGGCTTGTTCCATTTTCCTGTTGTGACATTGGCATTGCCACCACAGGATGTTCAGTTTGGATCTACATGTGGAGTGAATGTTGACGGGATATTGTGCTTGGGAGGCAGGGCACTAATTGTGCAAGCCATTACTGCACTGTGCAATGCACTAATGTCTATAGGTCAGCTAAACTTATGTTGTAGCCTGCTAATATTAACTGCTCAATTCTAAACAGGTATGATTTCAAAACACTTCATATTAACATACTTTGTTCATATACAATAAAAGTAACAGCTTTGATATCATCTGTTTAAAATTGAGTGGGCTACATCTTGTAGCGACAACAAATTTGTTAAGATGATCAAAATATTACTGTATTGACATTTGAATATGACATGCAATTCATTACGTTCGCTTCCTAGTGCACACAATTTGTGCACTTGCCTCCCAAACAGAATGTCCCTGGTTGGCATGTCCCAGTCTCCTTTCAGAGCTGGAGTTGTGTTTGAAAATCCAAATCATAATATCGATGATTCCTGTGGTGACCTTGAGCAAAATGGAAGAAGGCCAATGAAATTTTATTGAGCTGTTTTCCTTTATATATTTTACAGAATTATTCTGGCAACATCAGCTGCTGTACTGTGCTTACTGTAATTTAACAGTGGGACAGTATTTTAATGTTTTACAGTAATAAGCTGTTGTATGTTATAGTGAGCACATTGGAGAACAACAGCATAATCCTTTCAATAATCCTGCCAGTAGTTAACAGGAAAAGGTTTTACATTGTGTGTGTGTGTGTGTGTGTGTGTAAAATTTTGATTCTGTGCACCACCATGACAATGCAGTTGCAATTAAACAATCAAGATTGCAGCATAGACATTGAGGTTCAATTCAAAGACTTTGACCTAAATACCACTATTTTGAAATTACAGCTATTATGGCCTGATGGGTCTATGTACTTTTGTTGGATTTGACTGGAAGATGAAAATTCACACCACCATCACATTGTGTTTTGTTTCACTTTCATTGTGGTGTACAGTCCAAGTAGAAAGTATTTACAACACTTCATTTTTCCACATTTTATGTTGCAGCCTTATTGCAAAATGGATGAAATTCATTTTTTTTTTGTCAGTATTCTACACACTATACCCCATAATGACAATGTGAAAAATGTTTGTTTGTTTGTTTTTTAGATTTTTGCAAATCTATTAAAAAACTAAGAAATCAGATGTACATAAGTATCCACAGCCTTTGCCATGAAGCTCAAGATTGAACTCAGGTGCATCCTGTTTCCACTGATCATACTTGAGCTGTTTCTACAGTTTAATTGGAGTCCACCTGAGGTAAATTCAGGTGATTGGATGATTTGGTTGATTTGGAGTTTGATTGTTGAGAGTTGATTTGGAAAAAGATGTTTCTGCCAGGAGTGTGTAGGTCCTGATGGCAACTAATGAAGAGAAGGCGGGAACATGGGCAGTTTTAGGTTAGTGACAAAAGGAGGACATGGACGAGAAAATGAGGAGGTGGCAATTGTGTCTGCTAGCTGGACAAGATGATGCTGGAGGGCTGCACAGGGAGGTGGAATGGTTTCTCTTTTGCAGTTTATGAGAATGATAATGTCATGTTTAATGAGAGGAATTTGTGATGTTGCATATAGAGTAAATCTTTGCTGTGATATCTTTGGCCCGTGTAGGGTTTAACTTTGGCTTGTCTAAAAATTGTCTTAATTGGAGTCCATCCATCCATCCATCCATTTTCTTCTGCTTTATCCTTAGTCGGTTCGCGGGGGCAGCAGCTCAAGCAAAGCCACCCAGACCTCCCGATCCACACACACCTCCCCCGGCTCCTCCGGGGAACCCCAAGGCGTTCCCAAGCCAGCTGAGAGATGTAGTCCCTCCAGCGTGTCCTGGGTCTTCCCTGGGGCCTCCTCCCAATGGGACGTGCCCGGAACACCTCTCCAGCGAGGCGTCCAGGGGGCATCCGGAAAAGATGCCCGACCCACCTCAACTGACTCCTTTCAACATGGAGGAGCAGCGGCTCGACTCCGAGCTCCTCCCGAGTGACTGAGCTCCTCACCCTATTTCTAAGGGAGCACCCAGCCACCCTGCGGAGAAACCTCATCTCGGCCGCTTGTACTCGCGATCTCGTTATTTCGGTCATGAGCCAAATCTCATGACCATAGGTGAGGATCGGAACGTAGATCGATCGGTAAATCGAAAGCTTTGCCCCCCTACTCAGCTCTCTCTTCACCACGACGGTCCGATACAGCGACCGCATCACTGCAGATGCTGCACCGATCTGTCTATCGATCTCACGCTCCATCCGTCCCTCACTCGTGAACAAGACCCCGAGATACTTAAACTCCTCCACTTGAGGCAAGGACACTCCACCGACCTGAAGAGGGCAAAGCACCTTTTTCCGGTCGAGAACCATGGCCTCGGATTTGGAGGTGCTGATTTTCATCCCGGACGCTTCACACTCGGCTGCAAACCGCCCCAGTGCACGCTGAAGGTCCTGATTTTTGACGGTAAATTCGTTAATTAGACATGATTTGGAAAGACACACACCTGTCTACATATAAGGTCCCACAGTTGACAGTGCATGTCAGAGCACAAACCAAGCATGAACTTAAAGGAATTGTCTATAGACCTCCAAGACAGGATTGTCTCAAGGCAGAAATCTGGGGAAGGGTACAGAAATATTTCTGCTACTTTGAAGGTCCCAATGAGCACAGTGGCCTCCATCATCTGTAAATAAAAGAAGTTTGGATCCACCAGTTCTCTCATCTAAACTGAGCGATTTGGGGAGAAGGGCCTTAGTCAGGGAGGTGACAAAGAACCAGATGGTCACTCTGTCAGAGCTCCAGCATTCCTCTTTGGAGACAGGAGAACCTTCCAGAAGGACAACCATCTCTGCAGCAATCCACCAATCAGGCCTGTATGGTAAAGTAGCCAGATGGAAGCCACTCCTTAGTAAGAGGCACATGGCAGCCTGCCTAGAGTTTGCCAAAAGGCACCTGGAGGGGTCTCATACCATGAAAAACAAAATCCTCTGGTCTGATGAGACAAAGATTGAACTCCTTGGTGTGAATGGCAGACATCATTTTGGAGGAAACCAGGCACCATCCCTACAGTGAATAATGGTGGCAATATCATGCTGTGAAGAGGTTTTTCAGCGGCAGCAACTGGGAGACTAGTCAGGATTGAGGGAAAGATGAATGCAGCAATGTACAGAGACATCCTGGATGAAAACCTCCCCCAGAGCGCTCTTGACCTCAGACTGGGGTGATGGTTCATCTTTCAGCAGGACAATGACCCTAAGCACACAGAGAAGATATCAAAGGAGTGGCTTCCGGACAACTCTGTGAATATCCTTGTGTGGCCTGAATACCTGAATAGACCTGAATACCAGACCTGAATACCATTGAACATGTCTGGAGAGATCTGAAAATGGCTGTGCACTGACGCTCCCCATCCAACCTGATGGAGCTTAAATGGTGCTGCAAAGACGAATGGGCAAAAATGCTCAAATTTAGCTGTGCCATGCTTGTGGCATCATATTCAAGGTGATTTAAGGCTATAATTGCTGCCAAAGGTGCATCAACAAAGTATTGAGCAAAGGCTGGGAATACCTACGTATATGCTTATGATTTTTAGTTTTTTTTTTTATTTTTTATAAATTTTCAAAAAAATTCAGTAAACATTTTCATGTTGTCATTATGGGGTGTTGTGGAAAAAAAATTAAGCGCTTTGAATATTTTCCGGATGGGATGTACATTAATTTACAAAAATTGTCACCATCCAACTACCTATGGATCTGACTGTAGGAAACGTTTGGCTTTCAGCATGTTACTCAAGGACACTCCAAAATACAGAGGGCACAAGGTAACAAACCAGCAGCCCTTTGGCTTATGGACAGTGTGCTCTACCACCTCAGTAAGAGAACGTTTCTTTCTCCATTTTTACAGTTACAAGTTTAATGGAAATAAATTTTCAAAATCATGCATATTGATGAATGTTAAAAGAAATATTGCTTTTTAAAATCTGCATCCCCTTTAATTCAGTCATTTATTCACAAGTCGAAACACATCACAAAAGGGCACTTAAGCAAGATTACAGCAGCTTATACAAATTCTACTCCATTGTGGTGTTATAGAGAAATATAAATTCAGCATCAAAGCCCCATTAGCAGAAGTGAGTGAATGTCCCACTGTCGCTCAATAGATCCTGAATCTGACAGTTCAAAAGTGATGGTCAAAAGAGCTGCCATTTCAATGAGAGTGGAGAGATACAAAGTTATTAAGTCATCTGGACACGATCTCAGTTCTGTTAAGACCTCAGTCTCATCTCTGTCAACACATTGCAAATCTTTGGCAAGTTGATCGCACATTAACAAAGAATGCTTGTATTACTAGCCCTCCCGCTATGAATTTACCCTCACCACATCCAAACATCACTCATCCTTAACACAGTTTCCTTTGACAGCTGACCCCAACCTGTTCAAAATGTTTGCACCTGTGCTACAAAGTGCATCACTAGACCTACAGAGAGAGAAACTTCACCTATCCCTTTATAGACCCTATGTATGGCGACGAAGCATCAGTGTTTGAGAGACTGTGACTAGCTAAACGAAGAGTTGATTTGATTTAGTGGCCGATGCACGTTCAGGTTTTCATTAATATTTTTTACAATATAACCAATTGATGTCTGTTATTTGTAGTTTGGTGAAACAATGTTCCTAGCTGAGGCCCAACTGTCGAACCTTGGCAGAGGTGTACATATTAAGAGTAGCACATGATTAAGTAGCTATTTCTCATAGTTATGATAGATCATAATTATGATTTATTATCTCATATTGTGACTCAGAATGCCATAAATATGAGACAACACGTCTTAAAAATGTGAATTGAGATGGTGTAATTGAACATCCACAGAATTAACTTAAATGACTCTTTCCATGATTCCCTGAGATTTAAGTCAGTAATTTGGTTATTCCTCACTGACCACTATTTTTCATATGAATGTATGCACAGAGATGTAAGCTCACTAGCACGATTATATGATTAGAGATGGAATGCTTGGTAGTTGAGGCAGAATATGCAATATTTACTGGTTACTGATAGGAAATGGTTTAGAGGACCCACCCATTGAGTCTGTGACCAATTTTCCAGGAGTGAGTTTTGAATACAGATTCTTGGACATTGGTCCAAAAAATGAGATTTTAGCTGAGGTAATTTTTTTGAAAAATGTGAGCTAACGCCATTTGCGGACAATAAACAGAATGGCAGCCAAAATCAATATTATGGCATATTTTCACTTCTATGTGACCTAGAACATTAATTATGGTGTCTAAATCTATGTTTTCGGGGTCAAGGAATTCAAATATGACCATAAAATTGACATATTTGTTACCTAAAGGTCGCTGTTGAATGTGTTAGACTATGGACTTTTCATGGTAATATATATGTTGAATACGTAACAGTATTTCCAGTCCATTTAAATGACAAGAAAAGTCACATTTCACAATGAAAATAATGCATTGAAACTTAATTTTACAGGAATGCCAATATCAGGCATATATGAAACTGTGAGGCTGATATTCTTACATAGTGAGGACATGTTGAGTGTATCATACAGTAACTACAGTAAGTCGATCATCAAAATATCAATTTCTTTACAACACATCTGAACAAAATAGTAGCCACAGTTTTACAATATCAAGTTTCTTATTTGGGTTAATTTTTTTTTAAAGTTCTTCGAGGTGTTTTTCGCATGGACCTCGATAATGCGCGGCCCATACTGTCAACACTTCTGCTGGATATTTTCCCGTACAGACCTCGCACATGGTTAATAATCCTTTTAATATTTATTTTGGCCGCCATTGTGTTTATCACCCCCTGGTGGAGTTCGCCCACACTTACAAAAATAAAATAAAATTTTCCCCGGCTAAAATCTTGGGCATGGACTAAGTGGGTGGGTCCTCCACTAAAATGAACAGCTAGATTGATATTAGTATACATTTCAAGCTCCATTCTAATGTGAATGACATCTCTGGTGTGCAGACACATTTACACTTTCATGTTTTTGGTTGTTTTTGTTTTTGTGGAGATTTTTTGGCCCATTGGTGACCTCATCAGTATGATCTTTGCATGACTGTTCAGTCTCTTGGTTGTCTTTCTCCACCCCCTGAATGATCACCATGATCACCTCCTCATGCTTAATTTGTTCTTGGATTTGCCCCCCAGACACCTCTTCTGGTAATGGCTTTATCTCATCACATTTCAGTGAGTATCTACTGGCTCTCTGTCGGAGCCCGCCACCCGAGTTGTCTGTAGAGAGCGTGCGCTTAATGTTTCCTGTCTGGGATGGGATTACGCAACTGTTGGTTCGTCTGTTGGAACTCTCAGAGCTGGTGGAGTCAGTGGTGCTGCTCTGCAGGACAGAACTGGCTGCTTCTAAGTGGTTCAACGTTTGATGCAGCTCACCAGCGTTGTATTTTGGAGAATATATGAAGGAGTTCCCAGGATAAGCCAAGGGGGAGGTAGCAATTTTTCCTGCTAGGGAACCTTGAGCTTTACTCTTCATCATTCCTAGGACTTCATAACGGAAGCTGGAGATGTCCTGCTTAAGCTCCTGTCAGATGGAGAGAACCAGGTATAAATTTAACACCAGAAAATGGAAATGAATGACAGTTATTCAAACTATCAATATGTATTACCTTGAAATTCTCCTCTGTCAACCCTTCCCCTGTTTTACCGTCTCTGATCATTGCAGCCACATACCTCTTTACTAGGTTCTTCAGTACCTCCTGATGATACAGAGAACATTTAAGGCAAAATGGCATACCATTAAAAATAAATGAAGGCAACCATACATAATAATATATGTTATGGAATAAATCCAGCACCTGATATTCGCGGTTTAATCTCACATTTTCAGCTGCACGCATCTGCTATTAAAAAATGTAAATTAATAGGTTACTTGTAATAGGTGGTGTATTGTTTGTTTTTTAAGTGGACTTTGCTAGAAGGAGGCTTTGAGTTATTTTATCTTCATGTCTAAACAATTTCTTGGGAGAACAGGCAGTTTGAGGCAATATGAGAGATATGGACCATTAGAGTTATCACAAAGAAACACTTACCCCCAAAGTTTCAAAGGTTTCAAGCTTTTTTACACTTGGGTTCTTCAACAAATGCTTCTTTATCCACTCAGTGAGATAATAAACTGACTTTGGACTGGGTATAATATTGAATGGAGATGGCAATGTTCCACCTTCTTCAAAATAGCTCATCCATAATTTTGTTCTTGCAAATTTCCATTCTATATCTGCATGATCCTGAAAAGAGTAACAGGTCATCAGAATATTTGGCAAAAGAACACAAGACAAATCTGCATAGTAAAATTACAACCCCAATAGTGCAAAGCATTTGATCGAAGTACAGGGTGTCCCAAAAAATAGAACCCATAAAAATTGTAATAAATCCTACAAAGTTTGTGTACGATCAGGTATCTTGGTTGGTTTGCATTAAAGTCATGTTCTTTCAAAATTATGCTCCAAATAGTATGATTTGTTGGTGAAATAGGCCTCCAGGCAAAATGTCTTTTCCTTGGTTGACCAAGACATGTTGGGGAAGACGAGTGGAACAATTGTTCCTCTCAATCTTATTCACATTTATTTGCTGGAAGTGAGCATGACTGTTCATTGTATTTTATCCGGAACCCACAATGAAGAAAAGCTCAAAATAGTAACATCATGATCGCTTGTTTAAAGAATGCTTTAAGTATGACGACTCAGTTTTACAACCCCTGGCAAAAATTATGGAATCACCGGCCTCAGAGGATGTTCATTCAGTTGTTTAATTTTGCAGAAAAAAAGCAGATCACAGACATGACACAAAACTAAAGTCATTTCAAATGGCAACTTTCTGGCTTTAAGAAACACTATAAGAAATCAAGAAAAAAAGATTGTGGCAGTCAGTAACGGTTACTTTTTTAGACCAAACAGAGGAAAAAAATATGGAATCACTCAATTCTGAGGAAAAAATTATGGAATCACCCTGTAAATTTTCATCCCAAAAACTAACACCTGCATCATATCAGATCTGCTCGTTAGTCTGCATCTAAAAAGGAGTGAACACACCTTGGAGAGCTGTTGCACCAAGTGGACTGACATGAATCATGGCTCCAACACGAGAGATGTCAATTGAAACAAAGGAGAGGATTATCAAACTCTTAAAAGAGAGTAAATCATCATGCAATGTTGCAAAAGATGTTGGTTGTTCACAGTCAGCTGTGTCTAAACTCTGGACCAAATACAAACAACATGGGAAGGTTGTTAAAGGCAAACATACTGGTAGACCAAGGAAGACATCAAAGTGTTAAGACAGAAAACTTAAACAATATGTCTCAAAAATCAAAAAATGTACAACAAAACAAATGAGGAACGAATGGGAGGAAACTGGAGTCAACGTCTGTGACCGAACTGTAAGAAACCGCCTAAAGGAAATGGGATTTACATACAGAAAAGCTAAACGAAAGGCATCATTAACACCTAAACAGAAAAAAACAAGGTTGCAATGGGCTAAGGAAAAGCAATTGTGGACTGTGGATGACTGGATGAAAGTCATATTCAGTGATGAATCTCGAATCTGCATTGGGCAAGGTGATGATGCTGGAACTTTTGTTTGGTGCCGTTCCAATGAGATTTATAAAGATGACTGCCTGAAGAGAACATGTACATTTCCACAGTCATTGATGATATGGGGCTGCATGTCAGGTAAAGGCACTGGGGAGATGGCTGTCATTACATCATCAATAAATGCACAAGTTTATGTTGATATTTTGGACAATTGAAAGGATGTTTGGGGATGATGAAATCATTTTTCAAGATGATAATGCATCTTGCCATAGAGCAAAAACTGCAAAAACATTCCTTGCAAAAAGACACATAGGGTCAATGTCATGGCATAGGGTCAATGTCAATGAGCAGATCTGATTTGATGCAGGTGTTAGTTTTGGGGATGAAAATTTACAGGGTGATTCCATCATTTTTTCCTCAGAACTGAGTGATTCCATATTTTTTTCCTCTGCTTGGTCTAAAAAAGTAACCGTTACTGACTGCCACAATCTTTTTTTCTTGATTTCTTATAGTGTTTCTTAAAGCCAGAAAGTTGCCATTTGAAATGACTTTAGTTTTGTGTCATGTCTGTGATCTGCTTTTTTTCTACAAAATTAAACAACTGAATGAACATCCTCTGAGGCCGGTGATTCCATAATTTTTGCCAGGGGTTGTAAATGCATGCTGAAAGTAATCAAGCCCTGTTAGAAAGTTTCCACCTCATTTTTTTTAACGAAAAGGCAGTTTAATGGTGTGTTACTCATTTCAAGCGTAAAGAATTGTTTTGATTGTAAATCATAATTTTTTTTTCCCCATGTATAAGTCACACTGGGACCTCTCAGACTAGTAAAAAAAAAACACGACTTATACCAGGGGTGGGCAATTAATTTTTACAAGGGGCCACATAGGGAACCTGAATTATGTCCGAGGGCCACACCATCGATAACTCAGCTGTCTCCCATTACAAATTTTACAAAAATATTCCTATTTAATAGCTTTTATAGGTAATTTTTATTATTGTAATAATCAGGGTTGGGTAGGATTACTTTGAAATGTAATCCAAAAGTAATCAGATTACAAGTAATCCAAATGTATGTATGTACATACATACATACATGTAATCCATATGTACGAGCTTGTATTCTTTCAAAGTAATCTTACCCAACCTTGGTAATAATATGTAAATATTTAAATATACCTAAATAAACCTCTCTAATGATTTGCAACACCCAAGCTTGACATTGTTAATATATGTAATAATAATCACAGACCTCATGAGGGTCGGACAGAGACATGCAAAGGGCTGCATGTGGCCCCCGGGCCGCAGTTTGCCCAGGTCTGACTTATATGGTAGAAAACAACTAAAAATTTAACTTCACATTAATAATTAATTAATGAGGAGGTGCTGGTCTCCCAGGGTTCTTCAACTCCAGTCCTCAAGGGCTGGTGTCCTGCAACTTTTTATGTGTCACTGCTTCAATATACCTGAGTTAGTTAATGAGGTCATTAGCAGCACTCTGGAGAACTTGGCTGCATACTGAAGAGGTAATTTAGCCATTTGATACAGGTGTGTTGGACCAGGGACACATCTAAAAGGTGCAGGACACCGGCCCTCGAGGACTGGAGTTGAATACCCCATGGTAAAACATTGGGCTTGAGACCAGAGGATCCTCTGTTCAAACCCCAGCCTGACCGGAAAATCACTAAGGGCCCTTGGGCAAGGTCCTTAATCCCCAAGTTGCTCCCAGTGTATAGTGAGGGCCTTGCATGGCAGCACCCTGACAACAGTGTGCGAGTGTGTTTGTGTGAATGTGAGGCATAATTGTAAAGCGCTTTGAGCGTCCAATGCAGATGGAAAAGCGCTATATTAATGCAGTCTATTTAACATTCACATTAATAACAGTTTCAGCTTCTGCACAAAAATGACAAAAAACTGAAATAAAACCAGTTATAATTAATCATATGACAACAAAGGGGAGGTTCATTTTCTTTTTTTGATTTACAAGATTCAGTTGAATCAGACTCTCTAATATAAGCAGGTAGCCCATTCCACAATGTAGGAGCATGGTAAGCTAAGGCTCTGCATCCTCCCAATTTGTTATCTTCGGAACATAGAGTAAATGTGCACCCAAAGACCATAGTGAATGTGATAGTACATAAAGCGTCACTAGTTCAGCAAGATAAGCAGATGCTACCATCTAGAGGCATCTTGTAATAATGCATTCCAAAAATCAAGTCTAGAGGACACAAAACATTGAGCAATGTCTCAACATCAGCCACTGGAAAAATGGTCTAATCATTACAAATTTATATTTCAATTCAATTAAATTTTCAATTTAATTTTATATGGCACCAAATCACAACAAAGGTCACTCAAGGCACGTCACACAAGCAAGGTCTAACCTTACCAACCCCTAGAATAAGCACACAGGTGACAGTAGTAAGGAAAAACTCCCTCTGATGATACTGAGGAAGAAATCTCAAGCAGACCAGACTGAGAGGGGTGACCCACTGCTTAGCCCAGTGGTATCCAAAGTATTCCAGAAAGGGCCAAGAGGGTGCAGGTTTTCTTTGTAGCCACTGAGTCCAGCAGGTGATTTCACTGATTAACATCACTTTGAGCAGATGGGATGAATTCATCAGTAAAACCATCTGCTGGAGTCAGTGGCTAATGCAGGTGGCACTGCATTAAAAACTGGCGTCCTGTCGAGATGAGGTCAATGTCGAGATGAGGTGCGTCGCGCTACTGCGCATGCATGCGCACATCGCTCTACCCCGGACTTGAAGACATCACCCGTCGAGATGAGGTGACTCGCGCAACTGCACATGTGGAGATGATGTAACTTACTCGAAGTGCAACTGCGCATGTGCATTTTTTTGTTTGTTTTTCCATCAAAGTTTTTTATTAATTGTAGTATTCAGTGTATTTATAGCCTAGTAAGTAAAACGTTTTCTGTATTTTACGTTAGGAGCATAAATGTATGTATATGTATATTTTGCCTGTCGAAATAAGCTAACTCCAGGTTAAAAATACTTATTGTTTTATAGTGAGTAGATTTTATACATTACTACGTTTGGATGAACAATTTATACATTTACTTGCGCATCTAAATAAGCGAACTTCATCAAGTAATTTTTTTCAGTGTACACATATGCAGTTACGCGAGGAACCTCATCTCGACGACGCACCTCATCTAGACAGACTTATCTGTCAAGTGGAGGTGCCATGCACCTCATCTTGACGACGCACCTCATCTCGACAGAACACCGGCATCATTGTGTAAAGGATCTTACCGTGTGGGCTCAGGAACCCTTCAGAAAACCACTGTCAGTTAACACAGTTCGTCGCTACATCTACAAGTGCAAGTTAAAACTCTACCATGCAAAGCGAAAGCCATACATCAACAACATCCAGAAACACCACCGCCTTCTCTGGGCCTGAGCTCATTTGAAATGGACAGATGCAAAGTGGAAAAGTGTGCTGTGGTCTGATGAGTCCACATTTGAAATTGTTTTTGGAAATCACACATCCTGTTCTACGGACAAAAGGGGGAAAAGACCATCCAGATTGTTACCAGTGCAAAGTTCAAAGCCAGCATCTGTGATGGTATGGGGATGTGTTGGTGCCCATGGGCAACTTACACATCTGTGATGGCACCATCAATGCTGAAAGGTACATCTGGGTTTTGGAGCAACACATGCTGCCATCCAAGCTGCCGTCTTTTTCAGGGATGTCCCTGCTTTTTTCAGCAAGACAATGCCAAGCCACATTCTGCACGTTACAACAGCATGGCTTCGTAGTAAAAGAGTGTGGGTACTAGACGGGCCTGCCTGCAGTCCAGACCTGTCACCCATTGAAAATGTGTGGCACATTATGAAGCGCAAAATACGACAACGGAGACCCCGGACTACTGAACAACTGAAATCGTACATCAAGCAAGAATGGGAAAGAATTCCACCTAGAAAGCTTCAACAATTGGTGTCCTCAGTTCCCAAATGCTTATTGAGTGTTGTTAGAAGGAAAGGTGATGTAACACAGTGGTAAACTGCACTGTTTCAGCTTTTTTGAAATGTGTTGCAGGCATCCATTTCAAAATGAGCAAATATTTGCACAAAAACAATAACGTTTGTCAGCTTGAACATTAAATATCTTGTGTTTGTGGTGTATTTAATTGAATATAGGTTGAAAAGAATTTGCAAATTATTGCATTCTGTTTTAATTTACATTTTACACAACATCCCAACTTCATTGGAATTGGGGTTGTATACTCAGATACTGCATTAAGTCTGCCGCCATCTATTTGGCTAAACAAGCCAAGACAGATCATCAGTAAAATGCCAAATAAAAGGAAACAATTTAACAGCTTTGTGGTCATGTCTGGCTCATTGGGGTAGATTTCATTGGATTCCTTCCTCCTTAAAATGTCGGTTTAGACACCAAGATCATTACAAAATTGAGAAAAATCAGTTTTGCGGGCAGCCTTTTTTAAAATCCAAGATGGCAACCAACATAGATGTCTCTCAAGGTGGTTCAACATCTGAAAATGTTATTTTGGGCCCCAAAATATAATGTGGAAAATTTCATGCTTTTATGAATTTGTGCATAATTATTCTGCTATCTGCTCTACTAACTGGACCATTGGCACTGCTTGAAAGCAGCCATTTATCTATATTCACAAAGCCAATAAAATGAATATACTAGAGTGTGAATGCGAAGCACTCTGTTTTGCTTTTTTTTTTTTTTTTTTAAACTTGTCTATTTGATCAAGTTTTGTAATATTGGGGTTGTAAATGAAGCAGTGACACCACTCACAGCGATGTGCTGGTAGGAGTTGTTCATCATTGCAATTAACATGTTCAGAAGAACGACTAGAGAGATGATATTATATGTGCCAAACATGGTACTTCCCACAAACTCTGTGAACTCATGTGTCTCATTTACGTTAGTCACATGGAGGGCTACAAGGCCAAATATGGCCCAAAACAATGACTGCAGTGTCTCAAACAGCCTAAAAAACAAAGTGATGAAATTCATTAAATTTATGTCCCACTAAACAACAAATTTCTTATTAATGGTGCATAGTTATTTATTGGGGATAATTTTAAAACTTCTACTTACGTTGAGAAGGCGTTATTCTGCTGGACACAGCGGATACCCTTGCATTTACCAACCTGATCTGTCTCATAGTAAAAGTAGAGCTGGTTGAGTCCATTAGCAAAGGCTAACAGCACCAGACAGTAGATGAAGAGGAACTTGAGGATGTCCAGCAGCATGCGTCCCAGTGATATCTGTAAGGGTCCAAGGTGTGAGTTGGCAGTGAAAAGGCTGATGAGGCGCAAAGAACTGAAGATGTTGGCTATAGCGAACAAAGCCTCTGCCACCAAAGTTGGGTGCCACATTTCCCAGCTCTCTCTGGGTTTGGTGCCTTTGTACTGTTTGAGAGAAGGAGAACATTCAGGAAGTGAAAGATTTGCATCTTCACTGGTGGGTTTATGTGTGTTTTATACCATTATCTGTATTATTGGTTATTTGATCAGTCATTCAATAACAAAAGCCATCTATCCATTCATACAGTATTTTGGCTGATTTCCAACCTCAAATCACATTTATCCACACAGTTGTAGCCCTCTATTCAATGTGTTTGCACTCAATACTGGCTTCTAGTACTCCAATCTATTCTTTATTTACCGGTAACTGAAGCTCCAGAATGGTTGTTTCCTGTCTGCTCAGCACTGTTTTGGTAAAACTGGGAATTCACAATCTTGGGAGACTCATGGATGCCCCCAGACTTCTTTGAAAGCTGTTTAAAGGAGGATATCAAATTGTTGTGATGGTTAACTAAGGCAAATCAGTTAAAAAGCTTAACTGATTTGCCATGTAGGCTACTTAGGGTTGTATCTCACTGGACTGTGACTGTTGGCAAGTAGTTGCAGATACAAAATCTTGACAAAACAGGTGAATTAGCAACACTTTTACAGTTGGAATCTCACTCAATTGATACTCATGACACATGTCGCCCAAATGTCACACAGACTGGCGCCAAAAATAGAGCCAAAAATCGTGAGTAGTCCACATACATAGTGCCAAATGCTGCATAGCACTTTTGAGAATGTAGAGCACTATTAGCATGGCCATTGCAGGTGCAAGGATTTGCTCATGAATGCCACGCAGCTGAAATGACAGCACAATTTGCACATAAAGTGCTCAGGATGGCTGTGGAGTGCTGATATACATGGTCTATTAGATAATAAACGACCCTTTTATTTTTTTTTAACTATATGGATTTGAATGACGTGCGATTACACCAATCATGCTTGAACCCTCGTGCGCATGCGTGAGTTTTTTCACGAGTGTCGGTGACGTCATTTCCCTGTGGGCAGGCCTTGAGTGAGATGTGGTCCCGCCCTCTCGGCTGACTTCCTTTGTTTCACATGCTGCCCGAGACGGCGCATGTTGCTTTATCAAAATGTTTTCAAAACTGTAAGGCACAACTGAGTGGACACCATTCGAGAAATTCAGCTGGTTTTCGGTAAAACTTTTGGTCTGGTAGAGTCGCCGTAAGGACGGCCCATGGCGCCTGGCGGCAATCTGCGCTACGAGGCGGCAGCGTCTCACCGTTTCAAGTTGAAAACTTCCACATTTCAGGCTCTGTTGATCCAGAAAGTCGTGAGAGAGCAGAGAACTTTCAGAAGTCGGCATGAGGAGTTTATGCGGACATTCCATTGTTAACAGACATTTTGTAATGAAAGAACATGCGGGCAGAGTCGCATGTCGGGCCGGACCCAACTGCGGGCCCAAGCTGTTAAACAATTTCTCAGTTACTCACTTGTTGAAAGCCATCAAAAGCCGCCTGAATTTTACAAATGGTTTTCAACACGGAGGTGTTTTTCCTGTCTTGGCGCACACAGATTTGCCGAGTCGTCACAGAAACGACTCGGCGAATTTGCACGCACGTCTTTCATTAAAAAATGTCCTTAAACAGTGGAATGTCCGCATAAAGTCCTCATGCCGTCCTCTTCTGAATCTTCTCTGTTCTCTCACGACGTCCTGGGTGAATTAAGCCTTAAATTAGGATGTTTTCAGGTCGAAACAGGCCAACGACGGCGCCTGGAAGCGCTGCAGGATGTCCCGCTCCATGGGAAGTCCTTACACCGACAGAAACACCCCATAATCTCTCATCAGCCGTTAAACTTTTCACCGAAAACCAGCTGAATTTCTCGAATAGTGTCCACTCGGATATTCCTCACAGGTCCAGGAAAAATTTTCTCTGACCCATTTTTTCTCTGAGCCTTTTTCTCTGAAAAAGTCTCTGAGCCATTCCTAAACAATGAAAAAATCAACGAGAGGGTGGACGACTCCTCACTCAAAGACTGCCCACAGGCGAATGACGTAACCGACAGGCGTGAAAAAACTCTTGCATGCCCACGAGGGTTCAAGCATGTCTGATGTAATCACACGTGATTCAAATCCATATGGTTTTTGAAAAAAATAGTAAGGTCGGATACTTTTCTAATAGACCTCGTATTGTTATTACGTGTGTCTGTAGGCACAGAAGACAAAGCACTGTAAATAATAAAATAAAATACATAAATAAATAAACTCAGGAACAAAAGTGTGGACAGTGCACTCATCAACTTGCAGAATGATGTCTAGGAGATGCGTCTCGTCAATATTTTTGTCCCTGCTGGCTCTACTGTCCTCTCTTCCCAGTAATGACTAGTTTACAGTCCTCTGTTGGCCAGCCTCCTCGACGCACGCACGGCTCCCAGATCCTCTGGAAGCCTCCTCAATGTGTTGGAACGGCCACCTCACCACGAATTGCAGAGGATAACACAATATAGCATGAAACTTAAATCTACTGAATGGCATGGCTCCAGTGGCACCGGACAGGATTTGTCCAGCCTGCATGAATGCATTACCGGGCCAATGCATAAAACATACTTCCAATGAATGACACAGCTCCTCCACTGCAAGACAAGACTCCTTCAGCATGCATGGCCAGGCTGGCAGAGAACTCACTCTGTCACTTCCAGAAGTGACAGAGTGTTCTTCGAACATGTAAAAGGAAAAGTGTGTCACAAGTTGTCTCACATGCTGTGGACGCTCTGAGTCATTGAGACTACATTCAGAAGCATTTGTGATGGTCGTATGACAATTTGGCGAGGAACTTTGTTACGCTAATTTTCAAACTCTTCAAAAGTAAAGTGACACATGAACAATGCCCTGTGACTCACGTGAGGGATGACTAACCCCCACAAAAGTGAGGCGATATCCTTCATGAATGCTAGTCACAACTTGTCGCGGCCCAGTGACATACTAGTCTTAGGAGATTAGAAAACCCTCCCATTCATTATTTGGAATCTTTAAACAGCATAACCAAAGATACTAAAGGTGAACTGTAACTGAAGCAACAATGGCGTAAATGGCCACCAGGACTCTGCGACTATCAACAAGTCTTCACAAGCAGCTTAAATGGCCTATCTGTCTTTATTAGTGTTGTGGTCACTGTGCATATTAAAAGATGCCAACGTGATCCAGCAAAGAAGGTTTACTGGTCCTTACCTGTATCTGCCAGCACCCAAAATTTCAAAGCTGAATATGCAGTAGTCTTTACAGTTATTTGCAAGCTGCTAATCATTTAATTCAACTAACTTTAGGGCCCCTTCACACATAACACTATTGAAGCCGACTAGCGCACGAAGCAGGAATTGCATGCCATTCGTGAAAAATCGGTGTTGCCTCGTACACCTGTTGCTACATCTTTTCGCACACACCAGCGGCTGAAAGACAGAGTGCCCTGTGAGAGCCCATTCGATCCCTTTCACGGCAGGTGTTGGCCAAATTCCAGGTGACACACACGAACATTCAACACCGCTCGCTTGGCACTTAGAAAATGTGTGGCCATTCTCACTATTGGCATGGCAACAGTGAGCAGACAATCAGTTTCGAGCTAGATGTGAAATTTGTCTAAGTGCCCCCACAAGTGTGGCATTGCAAAAAGCCACACACATGGCTTGCATGTGTATCGCACGTGTACGCCTGTCGCACCTCCCTGCTCCCACCAAAACACATGTGGCATACGTGTGTCTCCCCCGCGCTTTCCCGAACACATGTGGCGTGCTGGGGGAGCACACTTAAATGGTAAATGGACTGCATTTATATAGCGCTTTTCCATCTGCATCAGATGCTTAACACTCAAAAATCCAGCCTTTTCTCCCACCTCCTATTCTGACCGGAGGGTGCCAAATGGCACTGCTGGGGTAATTTAAAACTCATTAGGCCACCTTTTCTTACGTACCTGTTCTTATGTTCCATATGTAAGTGCAGCCATTAAATCGGAATGTGCCAGTACCAGAGTGACCAGCAGTTTGAGCTTTCTGCTCAAGCTTGCATTCTGACTTTGAGAAAGTCAGAAAAGTCCCTGTTATGCATGCATACAGTAGTGTTCAGAATAATAGTAGTGCTATGTGACTAAAAAGATTAATCCATGTTTTGAGTATATTTCTTATTGTTACATGGGAAACAAGGTACCAGTAGATTCAGTAGATTCTCACAAATCCAGCAAGACCAAGCATTCATGATATGCACACTCTTAAGACTATGAAATTGGGCTATTAGTAAAAAGTAGAAAAGGGGGTGTTCACAATAATAGTAGCATCTGCTGTTGATGCTACAAACTCAAAACTATTATGTTCAAACTGCTTTTTTAGCAAACCCGTGAATCAATAACTACTATTTAGTTGTATAACCACAGTTTTTCATGATTTCTTCACATCTGCAAGTTAATTTTGTTGGTTTGGAACCAAGATTTTGCTTGGTTACTAGTGTGCTTGGGGTCATTGTCTTGTTGAAACACCCATTTCAAGGGCATGTCCTCTTCAGCATAAGGCAACATGACGTCTTCAAGTATTTTGACATATCCAAACTGATCCATGATACCTGGTATGCGATATATAGGCCCAACACCATAGTAGGAGAAACATGCCCATATCATGATGCTTGCACCACCAAGCTTCACTGTCTTCACTGTAAACTGTGGCTTGAATTCAGAGTTTGGGGGTCTTCTCACAAACTGTCTGCGGCCCTTGGACCCATAAAGAACAATTTTACTCTCATCAGTCCACAAAATATTCCTCCATTTCTCTTTAGGCCAGTTGATGTGTTCTTTGGCAAATTGTAACCTCTTCTACACGTCTTTTATTTAACAGAGGGTGAGCCTTTGCCATTCTGGTTATTCTTCTATCCATTTTGATGGTTGTTTTCCATTTTCTTCCATGCGTCTCTGGTTTTTTGTCCATTTTAAAGCATCGGAAATCATTGTAGATGAACATCCTATAATTTTTTTGAACCTGCGTATAAGTTTTCCCCTCCCCAATCAACTTTTAAATCAAACTATGCTGTTCTTCTGAACAATGTCTTGAATGTCCCATTTTCCTCAGGCTTTCAAAGAAATAAGCATGTTCAACAGGTGCTGGCTTCATCCTTAAATAGGGGACACCTGATTCACACCTCTTTGTTCCACAAAATTGATGAACTCATTGACTGAATGCCACACTACTATGATTGTGAACACTCCCTTTTCTACTTTTTTTTAATAATAGCCCAATTTCATAGCCTTAAGAGTGTGCATATCATGTATCTGGTCTTGTTGGATTTGTGAGAAAATACTGCATCTGCTGGTACCTTGTTTCCCATGTAACAATAAGAAATATACTCAAAACCTGGATTAATCTTTTTAGTCACATAGCACTATTATTATTCTGAACACTACTGTACAAATAATGGTAAACATAAAGGTGAGAACATGTTTTCGTAAATAAACACACACATCTGATAAATATTTATATTGTATACTGTGAGAATGTTCAGTTTTTTTAAAAAGTGGTGCAGAAGCTTCTGTTGATTAGGGAGAAGGACAGAAATACCAAAGTGCTTTACAGTAAAAAAGAAGACAGCTTTTACAGATGGGTAGATGAACATAAGCCCATGTCAGCTTGCGCTGCTCAAACTCTATACTAGAGTTTCAACTGAAGGAAATGAAATTTATCCCATGTATCCCATGTCAAATTTTTAGGCATTGTCGTGGATGAGAATTTGAACCAGAAACACATTAATTTTATCCACAAAAAACAGTAAGATCATTTGGAATCATCAGCAAACTCAGACATTTTGTATATAAGGCTTGTCCATTGACCCTGTATTATTCTTTGATTTATCCATATTTGATTTACGGTAACATAATTTGGGCAAACACATACCCGTCCAACCTCCTTAAAATTTACACTGCTGAAATGTTTTTTTAAGACTGGCAACTTTTTCTAATTCAACAGAAGCTTCTGCACCACTTTTTAAAAAACTGAACATTCTCACAGGCTCAAACTGCCGGTCACTCTGTTAATGCTACATTCCTATCTAATGGCTGCACTTACATAAGAAAAGGTGGCCTAATGAGTTCTAAATTACCCCAGCAGTGCCATTTGGCACCACTCTGGTAGTTCTACTGTTAAAGTGCTTTACATACCAATGCCTCACATTCATCCTGATGTCAGGGTGCTGCCATACAAGGTACTCACTACACACCAGGAGCAAATTGGGGATTAAGGACCTTATCCAAGGGCCCTTAGTGATTTTCTGATTTTCTGGTCAGGCTGGGATTTGAATCGAGGATCCTCTGGTCTCAAGCCCAATGCTTAGCCACTCGACCATCACCTCCCCTACACTTGCATAAAATGCTTATGTATGCCCTGACATGATCACATGGGGGCCGGATAGTCAAGTCTGAGCGCAATCAGCACAGCAAGCTGCCCCCCAGCTGCTGACCAGAGACTCACTGACAGCTACAAATGACAGCTCAGTGCACACGACGTGTCACATTTAAAACACAGAGACCACAGCCAGGATAGGTATATTAATAAGTACTACACTACCTACATATACACAGTGGTGGGCACAGATAACCAAAAAATTAACTTCGATAACAGATAATCAGATAACTGAAAATTTATCTTTGATAAAGATAAACCAATGAACTACCCAAAAATGTATCGGAAGTTACAGATAACCGATAAATTCCAGTGTTGTCTCTGGTACATTTGCAACTACTAACAAGCTGAATTTGAGTTTTAACACCACGATCACATTTGGAAGCGATATAAGACTCAAACAATGAGTCAGCATTTCTATGTTTGAACATGCTACCCCCTGCTAGAAGCTACACGGGTGAAGCACTGAAGCACCCTGAGAGCAATCACAAAGCCAGCTCTCTACCAATCGAAATGCTCCGGTCAGGCGGAGGTCTTGAAAAATAAAGGCATCCTGACTTATGGTTTTCAATTTTCAATTTTCAATTTTTTTCAATTTTTTTTTTTATATAGCGCCAAATCACAACAAACAGTTGCCCCAAGGCGCTTTATATTGTAAGGCAAGGCCATACAATAATGATGTAAAACCCCAACGGTCAAAACGACCCCCTGTGAGCAAGCACTTGGCTACAGTGGGAAGGAAAAACTCCCTTTTAACAGGAAGAAACCTCCAGCAGAACCAGGCTCAGGGAGGGGCAGTCTTCTGCTGGGACTGGTTGGGGCTGAGGGAGAGAACCAGGAAAAAGACATGCTGTGGAGGGGAGCAGAGATCGATCACTAATGATTAAATGCAGAGTGGTGCATACAGAGCAAAAAGAGAAAGAAACAGTGCATCATGGGAACCCCCCAGCAGTCTACGTCTATAGCAGCATAACTAAGGGATGGTTCAGGGTCACCTGATCCAGCCCTAACTATAAGCTTTAGCAAAAAGGAAAGTTTTAAGCCTAATCTTAAAAGTAGAGAGGGTGTCTGTCTCCCTGATCTGAATTGGGAGCTGGTTCCACAGGAGAGGAGCCTGAAAGCTGAAGGCTCTGCCTCCCATTCTACTCTTACAAACCCTAGGAACTACAAGTAAGCCTGCAGTCTGAGAGCGAAGCGCTCTATTGGGGTGATATGGTACTACGAGGTCCCTAAGATAAGATGGGACCTGATTATTCAAAACCTTATAAGTAAGAAGAAGAATTTTAAATTCTATTCTAGAATTAACAGGAAGCCAATGAAGAGAGGCCAATATGGGTGAGATATGCTCTCTCCTTCTAGTCCCCGTCAGCACTCTAGCTGCAGCATTTTGAATTAACTGAAGGCTTTTTAGGGAACTTTTAGGACAACCTGATAATAATGAATTACAATAGTCCAGCCTAGAGGAAATAAATGCATGAATTAGTTTTTCAGCATCACTCCGAGACAAGACCTTTCTGATTTTAGAGATATTGCGTAAATGCAAAAAAGCAGTCCTACATATTTGTTTAATATGCACTTTGAATGACATATCCTGATCAAAAATGACTCCAAGATTTCTCACAGTATTACTAGAGGTCAGGGTAATGCCATCCAGAGTAAGGATCTGGTTAGACACCATGTTTCTAAGATTTGTGGGGCCAAGAACAATAACTTCAGTTTTATCTGAGTTTAAAAGCAGGAAATTAGAGGTCATCCATGTCTTTATGTCTGTAAGACAATCCTGCAGTTTAGCTAATTGGTGTGTGTCCTCTGGCTTCATGGATAGATAAAGCTGGGTATCATCTGCGTAACAATGAAAATTTAAGCAATACCGTCTAATAATACTGCCTAAGGGAAGCATATATAAAGTGAATAAAATTGGTCCTAGCACAGAACCTTGTGGAACTCCATAATTAACTTTAGTCTGTGAAGAAGATTCCCCATTTACATGAACAAATTGTAATCTATTAGACAAATATGATTCAAACCACCGCAGCGCAGTGCCTTTAATACCTATGGCATGCTCTAATCTCTGTAATAAAATTTTATGGTCAACAGTATCAAAAGCAGCACTGAGGTCTAACAGAACAAGCACAGAGATGAGTCCACTGTCCGAGGCCATAAGAAGATCATTTGTAACCTTCACTAATGCTGTTTCTGTACTATGATGAATTCTAAAACCTGACTGAAACTCTTCAAATAGACCATTCCTCTGCAGATGATCAGTTAGCTGTTTTACAACTACCCTTTCAAGAATTTTTGAGAG